>NC_138535.1:30606098-31281287 GCF_964234715.1 Podarcis melisellensis | reverse complement strand
TCCAAAAATTTTATTAGTTTTTACAATATCAATGACAAACAAAAACATAAAACAAACAAAACATAACAAACATAAACCATAACCTTATTGAAAATAACAGTTATTTACTTTGTAAAATGGCTTCCTCGTTTTCCAAATCCCAATTTTAATACCCTTTAAATTAAACATTAACATCTTTAAATCTTCTCCTTCTTGTATTAAACATATTATTTTATCAGTTAACATAAATGCAATCCTAAGCCCATTAAGTATCTGGACGCTATTTCCTGTTATTTTAGTTTAATAAATTTAGCTAAATAATCATTAAATTTCTTCCATTCTCCGTGGTGTTCCTCCTCCTTCTGGTCGAGGACTCTTCCGGTTAGATCGGCTAGCTCCATAAAATCCATCATCTTCATCTGCCATTCTTCTACTGTTGGTAATTCTTGAGTTTTCCACTTTTTAGCTAACAAAATACGAGCCGCAGCTGTGGCATACAAAAATAGATTAACATCTTTCTTGGGCAATGCCGAACCTGCTATTCCAAGAAGAAAGGCCTCTGGCTTCTTTATAAATGTATATTTCAACATTTTTTTCAATTCATTATAAATCTTTTCCCAGAAGTCCTTCACCTTGGAGCAGGTCCACCACATATGAAAAATGTTCCTTCCTTTTCTTTACATTTCCAACATGTATTATCACAATTATGATACATCTTTGCTAATTTTACAGGAGTCAAATACCATCTATACATCATTTTCACAATATTTTCCTTTAACAAAGTACATGCGGTGAACTTCACCCCTTTCTTCCACAATCTTTCCCAGTCCTCAAACATTATGTTATGTCCTAAATCTCTTGCCCAATCTATCATCACCAATTTAACTTGTTCATCTTCCGTATGCCACTCCAGCAAAAGCTTGTACATTTTAGATAAGTTTTTACCTTCAGTATCTAACAACTCCATCTCCAACTTAGATTTTTCCAAGGCAAAACCGTTTTTCTTATCCAATTTATACAATTCATTAATCCGGTGGTAATGTAGCCAATTTAGCTTATCTTTAATTTGCTCAAATGGTCTTAATTTATAACATTCCTCTTCCTCTATTAATAAGTCATAATATCTCAACCATTTGGTATCCATATTTAATTTTTTCTGGGCCTTTGCCTCCATTGGTGAAAGCCATCTGGGCGTCTTTCTTTCTAAAAGGTCTTTGTATTTTATCCAAACATTATACAACGATTTCCTAATTATATGATTTTTAAATGCTTTATGGGCTTTTACTTTATCATACCACAAATATGCATGCCAACCAAACACATTGTATCAAATCCCTCTAAATCTAGTAAATCTGTATCTTCTAATTTCATCCATTCTTTAATCCAACAAAGTGTGGCAGCTTCAAAATAGATTTTTAAGTCTGTTAGAGAGAATCCCCCTCTTTCTTTGGAATCCGTAAGTAATTTGTATTTAATTCTGGGTTTCCTCCCCTGCCAGATAAATCTAAAAAGAGCTTTTTGCCATTCTTTAAAACATTTCACATTGTCTATAATTGGGAGGGCTTGAAACAAAAAAAGCATCTTTGGCAGCACATTCATCTTAATCACAGAAATCTGGCCCATTAATGACAATTTTAAGTTAGACCACACCTCTAAATCTCTTTTAATTTCATTCCATATTTTCTCATAGTTATCCTTATACAAATTCAAATTTTTCCCAGACAGGTTCACCCCCAAATATTTAACTTTTTTCACAAAACCTAGGCCCGTTTTTTCTTGTAATATTTTCCTTTCTTCATTATCCAGATTTTTCTCTGTTACTTTGGTCTTGCTCTTGTTTAATTTAAATCCTGCTACCTGACCAAACTCATGTATTAGCTCCAGTGCTTTAACTGCACTGGAGTCTGGATCTTGTAATGTCAAAACTAAATCATCAGCAAAGGCTTTTAATTTGTATTGTTTTGAACCTACTGTAATACCTTTAACTTGTTCATCTTTTCTAATCATACTTAGCAAGACCTCCAGAACCGAGATAAACAGCGGAGGGGACAGTGGACACCCTTGCCTGGTTCCCTTCTCAATTCTAATTTCCTCTGAAACCACATTATTTACAATAATTTTAGCTTTTTGTTCTTGATAGATCGCTTTAATACCATTTATAAAATCATGACCTATCCCCATACTCTCTAAGTTATGTAACATAAAACTTCAAGAAACATTGTCAAAGGCTTTCTCAGCATCGGTAAACATTAACATTGCTTTACAACTCTTTCTTGCTTCTAACTTTTCCAAAATATCCACAACATTTCTAATATTGTCTTGCATATGTCTTCCAGGCAGAAATCCTGCCTGGTCTTTATGAATATACTCAGATAAAACCTTTTTTAGTCTATTAGCCAATATATTTGCAAAAAATTTATAATCCACATTGAGTAGGGAGATTGGTCTATAGTTTTTAACGTTGGATCTATCCTGACCCTGTTTAGGAATCAGAGTAATGTACGCTTGTTTCCAGGTTTCAGGTGCTCCCCCCCCCCCCGTAAAATTGAATTAGATATTTCTACCAGAGGTTGTATAAGCCAATCTTTCAATGTCTTATAATATTTCGCTGATAGACCATCAGGTCCTGGTGTCTTGCCAAGTTGCATTGAATTTATTGCATGTTCCACTTCCTGGCTTGTAATTACGCCATTTAGTAGGTTCTTTTTATCTTTTGGAATCCTTTGCAGTCCGTTGTTCTTTATAAATTGCTCGATTTTCCCTAGATCTTCTTTTTCTTTTTTATACAGTTGTTTATAATATTTATTAAAACATTTTCTAATGTCTGCAGGTTTCTCTACCGATTTTCCTTCTGTAACAATGTTTGTAATAGTACTTTGTTTTTGTCTCTTTTTTAATTGCCAGGCTAATAGTTTCCCACATTTATTTGCAGATTCAAAATTTCTTTGTTTCATCCTTCTTATCTTCCATTCAATTTCTTGGTTTACTAACTGTGAATATTGAACCTGTAAGGTTTTAATTTCTTTTTGGATCTGCAAATTCTTTGGGTTTCCTCTAAGCTTCTTCTCTTTGTCTTTCAGTTGTTCTATAATTTTGTCTTTTGTCTCATTCTATGACTTTCTCCTAATTGCATTTTGTTGCATCAGAAACCCTCTCATTACTGCTTTGCTGGCCTCCCAAATCACCCTTATCTCCATTCCTTGAGTCATATTAAGTTCAAAATAATCCTTTAGGGTTTTTTGGGCCTTATTTACAATTGATGAATTTCTCAACAAATCGTCATTCATTCGCCATCTGAAGGGACCCTGAACAAACATTTTCAAGTCCATAGAAACTGCATTATGATCTGAACAGGTTTTAGGGCAAATTTCCGTTTTGGCCACTTTAGGAACCAAGTCTCTGGATATCCATATAGAGTCTATTCGCGAAAATACTTGGTGTGCATCTGAAAAAAAGTGAAGTCTCTTTCCATTGGATTTCTAATTCTCCATATATCTGACAGATCAAATTTTTCAGTTAGATCAAAGAAAGTCTTCGGTAGTCTGCCAGAGTTCGTAACCTTTGATCTCTCAGTTCTGTCCATCAAGGTAGATGCAACTCCATTCAAATCCCCCATCAAAATAATTTTATAATCCAAGTATTCCAGCAGACTTGCTTCCAGGTTCTTAAAAAATTCCGCTTTGCCATCATTAGGTGCATAGATTCCTAATACCAAAAAATTCTCGCCTTGTGCTGAAATTTCAGCTGCAATATATCTTCCTTCCTCATCTTTGAAAGCAAATTTTGGATTCCATTTATCTTCTTTTTTTAAATAATATTTATTACTTTTAAACACTACAAAAGAGAAAAGAAAAGAAAGAAAAAAGAAAATGAAAAAAATACAATACAATATATAAACATTACACAACAAAACATTTACACAATAAACTAAACCAAACCAAACAAAAACAATTTAAAACTCAGATCATATTTCAATATCTTAACTTTCATTCACTTGTTTCAAGGACCTCCTCACACCTCCCTTTTTGTCTTCCACTTCTATTAATTGTTTCAGCAATTCCTTTCCATCTTCCTCTATTTTCTGTCATATAGTTATCTTAACATATTTTAAACTTATTTTCCCTTTAATACTCTAATAATCTAATTGTACTTAATTCCTTATAACATTTCTACTAAAGCCATGTAACTTCATTCCAACATTTTTCTAACACTCAGTAATTTTACAATATTTCTATAAATAGTCTTTAAACTTTTTCCAATCTTCTTCCACCGTCTCTTCTCCCTGGTCTCGGAATCTGCCAGTCATTTCCACTAATTCCATATAGTTCATCAACCTGGTGATCTTCTGTCCGAGGCTCTTAACTCTTTTCCAAGTCGCTTCTGCAAGTCTTCTTCGTACTTATACATGCACTTTACTTTGTCTTCTGCTGATCTTATTTTTATTTTCCTTCCTTTGAGGCTGGAGAGCAGATCTTGGGGAAACTCCCACCTAGAGATGATTTTATTCCTTCTCGACAGGGCGACCAAATCTCCCTAGTTAGACCTAAGATCCAAAAGATATTTCGGGACGTCTTTCAAAAATTTTTCTCTTGACTGTTGTCCTTCTAGGTTCTTCTGGTAGTTCCAACAATCTCTTATTTTGTTCTTTTCTTTCCCCCCTCCTCTTCCAAGTCTGAAACCCCTCACAAGTTTGATCTCTTCTTGACCCAAGTCCTCCAGTTCAGATAGGACTCTGCTCCTCAAAATCTGATTTTCTTTAAATTCAATCATAGAGGGCATCAACTTATGATCATCAAGTTGCATCTGTAAAGCTGGGACACTCTCTCTCTCCAATTGTGTTACTTTAGGTTCAACAGCAACAACTTTCTCCCTAGCCTTCTCCGCAGTTTGCCATGTCAGAGTAGAATCCTGTATCAACTTCTGAATAGTTTCTGTATTAGTAGTCACTTTTTGTCCCAAATTATCAATTTTAGTAGTTACCACATCCGCTTTCTTGTTAAGCTGTTCCAGTGAATCACTTATCTTACTTAAAACAACCACTAAGGCCTCTTCTGTCGACATTCTTATCCAGTTCAAGGTCAATCTCAGAATCTCACGGCTTTTAAGCTTGCAGCTGGAAATTCCCCCAGCTCAGCTCTTGTAACAGTTTCAAAGGCTTCCTCTAGAGGGAAACAGTTTCTATTTGTATTAATCCTTTTAAACACAGTTCAAACATTAAAGTTAGTTTCAATTTTCAGTTACTTTTACTCCTTTTTAAACGCAGAAGGAGACAGTGGAAACAAAATATTTCTCTTGTTTAACTAGCTGTCAGCAAACGTTCTATTCACAGTCAATGAACATTCCAAAAACATCAGTCTTACTAGCAGCCCTGGAGGAAGCAGATGGAAATATTAAATTAAAAACTTACGAACAATTACAAACATTTAGAATAAATTGGTTACAATATTATCAATTAAAAGCAACTTATGAAAAAGACATAAAAAGGGGGGGATTTGAAAATAAAACCTCAAAATTAGAAAAGGAAATACTACAGAGCGATCAAAAAATACTTGCCAAAATGTATAGACTATTAATGAAAACCACCCTAGAACAAGAGACGAAAGGGGAAAACATGTTAAAATGGGAGCACGATTTGGGATATGAGATAGATCTGGAAAGATGGAAAACTTTTTGGGAGGGAAATATAAATTTTACTGCTTGTGATTTATTAAGGGAGAATTTCAGAAAAATGCACCACAGATGGTACCTAACCCCTGACAGATTGTCAAAAATAAATAAAAGGAACAACGACAAATGTTGGAAATGTAACAGAACAAAAGGTACTGTCAGGGAACTGCCATCAGAGAGAGAGATGGGGGAAAGGCTCCAGGAGAATAGGAGAGACCCTACAGCAGAAGCAGGAACCAGCAGGGGGAGCGCAGGAGTTCCAGCGGAAGGGGAGTCGGAGGGGAGGCTCTGGGATACTTCTAGTGAGAATAGTGAAGAGGTAACAAGACCCCCGTTAGGAACTCCCACCCCTCGCCGGAAACTGTCACGCAGAGAGTCACGAAGGCCCATGTCCGTCAAACAGCTTTTATGTTGGAGTAAATTCCGCAGACGCCCACTGTCAGATTCTACCAGCGACTGACGGAGTCATGCTTTGGGGGCTCCGTTAGTGCCTGGGTTTGGTTGACCAGCCAAACCAGAGAGGGATTAAGCTTTTACGCACAAGCAGCTAATTATCCCATCACAGGTACATTATATCACATGTGGTGGACTTGCCCAAAGATTAAAATCTTTTGGGACATGATCCATGACGAAATAAAAAAATTGATAAGGACATCACATAAAAAAAAGGCAGAGGCATATTTATTAGGAATCTTAGATAAAGATATCCCCAAAGAGAAAATTAACTTATTTCTATACGCGACAACAGCGGCAAGAATTTTGATTGCTAGCTATTGGAAAGAGGAAAGCATCCCAACAAAAAGAGAATGGTTGGGGAAACTTTGCGAGTACCTGGAATTAGCAAAATTGACAGATATAATAAGGAGAAAATCCAAAACTATGGTTATGAAGCAATGGGAGTGTTTAAATTATTATTTAGAAAACCAGGGCTCAACTACAAAAATCTGGTTGTGTTTAGAATAATCTTCTGCGTAATATAAAAAAGTGAGACATTAAGGAAACCCAAAGGGAAAATATGAAGAACAGAGGCTCTGAAGAACGGATTATTAAAAACGCGTGAGGTGAACGGTGGAAGTGGTTTTTTTTATTTTCTTTTTTTCTTTTTCTTTTCCCCTTTTTTCTTTTTTCTTTCAAAAGTAACAATTTGTTTAAGGTAGATAAGGACAAGACGAAATTATACAATTGAATGTAAATATAGATGAGAAATGGCTATGTATTGTGAGTACTTATCTACTTTTTAAAAAAATTCATATATGACCTGTTTTTTTACTTTTTTATTCTCTTTTTGTTCCCTTTTTCTTTATTCTGATATCTTACATTTCATTTCACTGTGTTATCATGAATAGCATTTTATAGAGGTATAAATAACTGTAAATATGGGGGACTTCCGGGTTGGCGCCTGCAGCAATGGCTGAATTCCTCTGATCGGGAGGAATTTGCTTCGTGGAAATCAGGGTCTGGCCGCCACGGCGAAGGCGGGGACCCACTAAAAATCACAGGCGGGAGAAGCCTGTGAACATGGGATTCGGCTGGCACCTTTTGCGCCTCCCCTACTCGTGGGGAAACCCGTTTTCGGGGATCCGGAGCGACGTGGGGTGAGTGGCACGGTGCTTCGAATTGACTGCTTCTTTTACGGAGTGAAGCCGCATTGCTGTTGCCGGAGAGCGCTGACTTTTTCCTGTGGACAATTTGATCTTAAAACAACTACCCGTGAGTAGAACAGAAAATTGTTCCCACTCATATTCCCAAGCAGGGCCGGACCTCTGATGAGCCAGAGTGAGGCAGCTGCCCAGAATGGCTGGGGCAACCCAGTCCGATGGACAGCATAGAAATCTCAAGGTTGAATTTGTCTGATTTCCTTTCAGAGCCATTCAAGTTGGTACTTTTCAGCACCTAGGGGTGTAGTGGCATCTGGACCATGGACCTCTCAGCTGGTGACTTGTGGGAGTCAGTCTGCAGCTCACCACACCTCAGCCAGTGGGATGTATCACCAGAGATTACAGAACCCCAGCCGAGTCTTCAGAGATGTCCTGCTCTCAGCAGTGGCGGAGCAGGGTGGGGGCGGTCCGCACTGGGTGTCATCCTGCGGGGGGGGGGACATTCACTGGTGGCTTGGGAAGCTGGGAGTCATGGGTGGGCGCTCCCGGCTGGAGGAGGCAGGCAGGGGAGAGGACGGGAAGGAGGCAGGTGAGCAAAGAACGGAGGGGGGCAGGAAGGGGAGAGGAAGGAAGCGGGATCGGTGGGTGCGCCTTTCATTCTGCCTGGAAGACCAGCGCCTACAGCTGGACTACCAAGTGGATTGAAAGGGTCACTTTGGGGACAGCGCTGCAAATGCAGAAGGGATCTTGGCCGGTTTCTAAACAGGGAAAGTGAGTTTCCCTCTGACAACCGCTTTCTGCCTCCCCTCTGCAAAGCTCCACATGTTTCCGCCCCACCCTGTCCTCAGCCAACCCCCCACTTAGAAGCCACTCTTGGGTTATTGACTTCTGTGTGCTTGTGTATCTGTGTCTCCCGTGTGGGGTTCCTCTCTGCGTAAAGTCTTCAAGCTGTGCCTGTGTGCGCCTGACAAATCGGCCCCATTGCCTTTCCCTCGTCAAAATTTATCTTTCCCCCCACCTCCAGTCTCCGTTGTTGTGTGTCCTGGCTGAGAGGAAAAACAGAAGACGGGGGGCCATCGGTCAGGGATAGTCTACTTGAGATTCCTGCATTGCCCCAGGGGGTTGGCTTGATGACCCTCAGGGGTCCCTTCCAGCTCCACTCTTCTCTGGTGCAGGCAGGCTTGTGCAGAGTTTTAGGTACAAGTTGGGTGCAAGGGGTGCAGCCCATCTTATGTACCGCCGGCTCGGGAAGAAGTCCCACTGATCATGATGAGACTCGCAGGCGAGTAGATTGCTGCTGTGCAGGCCTGCTGTTGAAATCAATGTTTTCCTTTTCAGAGCATGGTGAAATCCCCATGACTAAAACCTCCCCTTCCGTAGTTTCTGTCAGGAGTTCAGCCTACACTCGAGTAGCACCCTGGCAGAGACACGTGCCCGACTGGCATGTTCCCTCCCTCCTGGTCGATCGTTTGGGAGCTTCATAAGCTTTCTTCAGCCCGAACATCCCAGCGACCGATGCCAAGCGACACCGGCACACTTGGGGATCCGCAGAGTTTGCGCAACTTGCGTGACAGACCTCAGCATTTTGGCTAATCTACTTTATTTACATATAAACACACACGGAGCACTGCAACATGGCTCCCTCTCTCTCGAGCATCAGACAGCAAAGAGAAAAAGGACAATAGTCCCACTTCACGGAACACAGGAACACAAACATCCTGTCGCCGTCACTTCCCACTCTGTGAAGTCAAAACATAGACAGCAATCCCATGACTGCAATCATGGAGCTGGAATTCTCACAGTTTCAAGCGCTACCACAGGTTCCGCAGAATATCTGTACTGCATGCTTTAGTGTGGCAGCACCTGCCCTTTGGAACTCCCCGCCTCTTGCAACAAAGCACGTGCCTTTGCTAGACGCTTTTCAGGCACCTGCTAAAAGCATTCTTGTTGAGGCAAGCATACCTAGAAGCTTAGGAAGTTGAAGTAATTTTCATCTCTTTTAATATTTTAGCTTTTGTATGTTTTAAAGTAGGATTATTGATTTTTCTTGATTTTACTGCTGTGGTGGTTTTTTTGTTTTTTGTTTTGGTAAACCACTTTGCAGGCTTTTAAAAATAAATTTTATTAAATAAAGAAGCAATACATAGAACTAAGAATAGAAATATATAGGGAAATATATATCCCCCCCCCCATTTTCTTTATTTTTCCTTCTCCACCTGCTGCTGCTCCTCCTCCTCCTCCTCATGTTCCTCACCTGAAGGAAAAGCCAAAGAACCACCATTAACATTGGTGCCTGGTATGTGCAACCATATGCTGTATTTTTATTCTTTTTGGCAAGAAAATGGGCACACATGGAGGCAGCAAACCTTTGTGCCCTTCAGAGGCACATGCGCAGTCTGCTACTGGCCTCTGGTCTCCTGCGCATGGGGTGGGGGGGAGGCCACCCCTTCCACGCAGCGAAGGCGACCCTGGCATGGCTACCAGCTGCCCACAAAGGCGCACTGAACTGGGCTCCAGACTGTGGTGGGACTCCCCTAAGCCCCAGCCAACATGGCCAGCGCTCATCAGGGATGATGGGACTTGAAACCCAACATCATTGGGAGGGAGGGCCATGTGAAGACAGGATTCTCAAAAATACCTCTGGCTTGCGGCTCCTGGAGTGTTGCTGGCCACGCCTGGAGTTTCTCTTCAAGCTCCTGGAGCTTCACACGGAACACTTGAGCTTCCTTAAATACTGTTTCAGCTGCATGCCACACCCCAGCCAAAAGAGCTGTAATCACTGAGAAAAAGAAGGGAGCATCTGTGCATGTCATTCCGGTCAAGTTGCACCAAAGTGGGACTTGTTCATCTGAGCTCCACAGGCTGGTTTTTTTTAATTGTTTGACTGGGGTTGTTTGTTGGTTTTTCTTTAATTTGGGCAAGGCCTTTTTATGTGCCCTTTCAGTCCCCAAGAGCCAGCACTGTAAATCAGTTTTAAGGGAGTCTTACAACCACAGCTGCCGCCACCCCCCAACATCATCAGTAGTTACACATACAGGCTTTTAAAACTTATTTAATATCTTTTTTAAAAAGTTAACCTTGTAATTCCTAAATCATTTTAAACACTTTGAAATACTTTCTAAAATTCTGCTATTTAACATTTATGTAAATAATGTAATAAAGGAACCCAAATGGTCAGATATTTCCCTGTTTCAGTTTTATCCCATAATGTATCCATTTTGCTACATGCCAACGATACGGTGTTGTTATGTGGAGTTTGGAACAAACAGGGTTAAAACTCCGTGGTGTCCTGTATCTGGGAGGAGCCCGAAGCAGGGCCAGACGTCACAGGCTTTGTCTGTGAAAGTTCCTTTCGATTTTGCCTGAGAGTCACAGCTCAACGGAGAGGCTGTGAATCGGTGTGCTTTGGAAGCACGGAGAATGCAGGAAAACTCTGATGGAAGAGACTGATTTATAGCTTGTAAATAAACACTTCTAGAGATAAGAACCGATCTGTCTTTGGACTTAATTTATCCCTTTCTCATATGGACTCAGGACCGCTGCATTTACTCTGCTATCCTGCCAGGTCATTTTTTCCAGCAAAGTTCGCGCAGGGAAGAGTGACCGGACGGCAATTTATATTTACCCGAAGGTAAATTTATTTGCACCTGAAGAGGTTATGGATCTTACGTGTTTCCTGACAAGTGTGAGAAGGGAGGAAGGCTGCCAGCTTTGAGTTGCTGTGATCTCCTGCCAGGAAAGGGCAGTGGGAGATGCTGGTGATCGGAGCCAAGAGCCAAGAGATACGGCTGCTGCTTCGGAGGACCTGCTTGCTGGCAGAGTGAGTACGTTTGAAGCCCCGGGGGGAGGAGATGGCTGCTGCTCAGGCACAGCAGAGCCAAGAGAGCTACCCCGGTGAAAAATTGCATGGAGCCAATTGGGAGGCCTGGTCAAGAAGAGCCAGGGGGTGGTTTGTGGCCACAGGGCTCTGGAGTCCAGTCCAGAAGGAGCCGGCACCACCCACGCAAGCTACTGCTATGCTGAGGGAGAAAGAGCAGAGGCAGCTTTGCATGTTGCAAGCAGCTGTGGACGCTGTGCTGAAGCCTCATCTGGAGGGCGCTGAATCGGCCCAGGCCGCCTGGCAGGCGCTGAGGAGTGTGTGTGAAAGCTCAGCGGGAGCCAGGCCAGAGGGGGCTGGAGGAAGCCCAGGAGAGGCTGAAGGTTGCCCAGAAAGCCCAGTGGGGGCTGGGACAGTGTTGGGGAGCTGTTGCAATGCTTCAACACGTCTGTGTGATGGACTGTGTGCGGGAGAGATGCTGAGAGCTGAAAGGAGGAAAGCAGTGGCAAGCTGTTCCTCAGGCTGCTGTGCACCCAAGAGTGGGGGTGCAAGCCGTTCCAAGAGCTCTGAGAAAGCGAAAGTCTCCGAAAGTTGTTTGTGCTTTGCTGCGACGTCCAACAGCGCTGGGAAGCATCCGCTAGAGGCCCAGGCTGCCAAGGACACCAGCTGCAGTGGAATGTCAACAAAGCAGTTTCCCAAGGCCTGTTCTCAGCGGCAACGTGAGAAAGCTGCAGGCCAGGAGAAAAACAAAGACAAGTCGTCTTATCACCTCACAGCTGCGACGGTGGCTCTGGGAAAAGGCAAAAGCCTTGATTGGGGGGAGGCTGTGGCCATGGCAACCAGGAAGGACACTGGCAGAGGCCCCGGTGGGGGTGCGAGCAACGCCATGGCAGCTTTAGAAAACAGCCAGAGAGACACTTTATCTTTTATTATCGATTCTGGAGCTTCTCACAGTCTTGTAAAATCTAAAGAGTTCCTGAGGGACTGCAAGACAGTTAAAACTAAACGCTACGTAAAATTAGCAGATGGGTCTCAGAGACCATTGACTGAATCTGGGTTCCTTTATTGTTCTTTCTTGGATCATTGGGTGCAGGTTTTTGTGGTTCCAGAGCTTGCACACTCTCTTTTAAGTGTGCCAGCACTAAATGACGATGGGTTCAATGTTCTGTTCTCTAACAATTTGTGCTCTTTTTACAGGGATGGGAAGAAGATCTACAGCGTTGAGAGAAAAGACAGGCTCTTTCTGGTGCAGATGCCTGTTGAAAAGGGGGCTGGTGGAAAAATGGGACTAGTGGAAAATGGGACTGGTGGAAAAATGGGGCTGGTGGAAAATGGGGCTAGTGGAGAGTCCATTGAAGATGCCCATGTGCAGTGTGCAAATGTCCCACCACACAATGATTGTATTCACTTATGGCACAAGAAATTTGGGCATGCTGGGTGGTCGCTTGTGAGAAAGGCTGCCGAAAACACCATTGGTTGTAGATTCAAGGTTTGTGACAAATACCTAGATTGTCAAGCCTGTAAGCAGTCGAAGGTCACAACATGCTCATACCCCAGGTCAGAGAGGCGAACCAGCAAACCCTTTGAACTTGTGCATGCAGATTTGTCAGGACCCATGCCAACACCTTCTTTAGCTGGGTCTAAGTGGGTTCTGGTTCTGATTGATGATTTTTCGAGGTTTTCTTGGGGTTTTGCGCTTAAATGCAAGTCAGAAGCGGCTACCGTGATCAGGGATTGGATCACAGCGATAGAGCTACAGTTCTCTACCAGGGTGATTTCCTTTCAATCTGATCGCGGGGGGGGGGGGGGAGTTCACAGGTTCTGCGCTGCAATCGTTTTTCAGGCAGAAGGGTATCAATCATCGATTGTCTGCCCCCTACAGTCCGCAACAGAACGGGGTCGCAGAGAGAAAGTTTCGCACATTACAGGAATCTGCAAACGCTATGTTGGCAGACTCAGGTTTGCCACAGCACTTTTGGGCTGAGAGTTATCGGACAGCATGTTTTGTACAGAACAGGGTGTACAATTCCAGTGTAGGCAACACACCGTTTTTTTTTGTTGCATCAGAGGAAGCCTAAAGTACACTACTTTCATGTTTTTGGGTCTCAGGCTTGGGTTCTCATTCCAAAGGCCAAGTGCAGAAAGGGTGAGCCAAGGTCTAGGAAGATGATCTTTGTGGGCTATGAGCCGGGTTCAAAGGCGTGGCGTTTCGCATACCCTACTGGCAACCAGTCTAAGCTGCTTATTAGCGGCAGTGCTGAGTTTTGCGAGCAGAGTGGGTGGAAACGTCTTCACGGGAACCCAGATGTTCTATCAGACTCAGATGAGGAAGAGGAGGGTGAGGCTGAACCTGCTGCTGATGTGCATGGTCCACAGCCGCAGGGTCCAGCGCCAGGCTCTCCAAAAGGGAGTCCCAGGACCCCTCCACAGGTCTCTGTCAAGTCTGAGCTAAGGAGTGCACCATCCTCACCAGCACAACCAGCTGTACGCCCGAAACGGCGCAGCAGGTCAGAGGGGGATGTGTCAGACACAGAGGATAGTAGAGTTGATCCAGGTGAATCAGGCGCAGTTCCAGAATTCACGCTGAGGAGGTCAACTAGATCAACCAAGGGAAAGCCACCTGAAAGGTATTAAGCCACTAGTGTCTGGGTTGGTGTGGCTAGATGTGAACCTGAATCCTTTGAGGATGTTCAGAAGTTGCCTCAGGAAGAAGCCAGGAAATGGCATGAGGCGATGCAGAAGGAGATGAACTCAATGGAGTCTCTAGGTGTGTTTTCTCTCACGAAGTTGCCGATGGGCGAAAAAGCTGTTAGCTGCAGATGGATTTACCGTTTGAAACCCACAGAAGCAGGAGAACCACAGTATAAAGCGAGATTAGTGGCCCGAGGAGTCACACAGAAAAAGGGTGTACACTTCACGGAAGTGTATTCGCCAACCTCAAGAGCAGAGACTCTGAGAGCGCTTTTGGCAATAGCAGCACAGAGAGGTTGGAAAGTGAACCATTTTGATGTAGATGTCGCCTACCTGAACTCAGATCTCAAGGAGGAGTTGTACATGCTTCCTCCTCCAGGGTTTGAAGTCAGTGAGCCAGGCGTCGTGTGGCGGTTGCACAAATCCATCTATGGATTACGCCAATCTGCCAGGAATTGGAATATGTGCCTACATGAAGCTTTAGAGGAGCTAGGTTTTAAGAGATCTCTTGCAGACAGTTGTCTTTACATTAAAGATTCAGGCGTAAAACAGCAAGTGGTGCTTGTGTTTGTTGATGATATCTTAGTTTTGGCACAGACAGGTGAACAGGTGGAGAAGTTTGCTAAAGAGCTTGGAAAGCGGTTCAAGTTAAAGCAGCTTGGAGATGTCAAATCCTATTTAGGCGTCCAGATCACAAGAACAAGTGATGGAAGCTTTTTGCTTTGCCAGAAGGGTAAGATTGAACAGTTGCTTGAGAAGTTCAGGGTGTCTGATTGTGCAGGTGCCAGATCACCCATGGAAGCTGGATTTGTGAAGGAGTGTCAGCAAGTAGAACGCGTGGTGTTCGAAAATACTGAACTCTTTCAGTCAGCTCTGGGCAGTCTGTTGTATCTGTCACAGTGGAGCAGACCAGACATTGCATTTGCTGTCAATCTGCTCAGTAGAGAGGCTTCAAGTCCTAGTGTGCAAGCCTGGAATGGCATCAAGAGAGTTCTGAGGTATTTGCAGGAAACCAAAGACTTGTGTCTTAGGTTGCCAGCTCAAGGAGAAGTCAAACTGACTTGCTTTGTGGACGCAGATTGGGGTAACTCTGAGGACCGCAAATCAGTGTCAGGTCTGGTGGTGAAGTTTGGGGACTCAGTGATAGGGTGGAGGTCCCGGAAGCAAAGTCTCATAGCGCTTTCGTCTACTGAAGCTGAGTTCAGTGCGCTATCAGATGCTTGCAGAGAGCTGGAGTTCTATGTGTGTTTGATCGAGGAAATCTGTGGAGAGGTTTGTCTGCCCGTTGTGGTGCATGAAGACAATCAACCGTGCCTTAAATTAGCTGAGACAGGGCAATTCAAGGCGAGGACCAAACATTTGGACATACGTTTTCAAAATGTGTGTCAGAGCGTTCGTGAGGGGCTAGTTGCTCTGAAATACTGTCCCTCAACAAAGAACCTCGCTGATGGTTTCACAAAACCATTAACCTTCCAGAAGCACGAGGAGTTCTGTGAGGGTTTGTGTATGGGGAAAGCATTGTTGGCTATTGTCCCCAGACGCAGGACAAGAGGGGGTGTGGAGTTTGGAACAAACAGGGTTAAAACTCCGTGGTGTCCTGTATCTGGGAGGAGCCCGAAGCAGGGCCGGACGTCACAGGCTTTGTCTGTGAAAGTTCCTTTCGATTTTGCCTGAGAGTCACAGCTCAACGGAGAGGCTGTGAATCGGTGTGCTTTGGAAGCACGGAGAATGCAGGAAAACTCTGATGGAAGAGACTGATTTATAGCTTGTAAATAAACACTTCTAGAGATAAGAACCGATCTGTCTTTGGACTTAATTTATCCCTTTCTCACATGGACTCAGGACCGCTGCATTTACTCTGCTATCCTGCCAGGTCATTTTTTCCAAGAAAAGTTCGCGCAGGGAAGAGTGACTGGACGGCAATTTATATTTACCCGAAGGTAAATTTATTTGCACCTGAAGAGTTAGCACAAACATTCTGAGCGTCTGCACATCATTCTGAGCGTCTGCACATGCGCGAGCAGTGAAACCTGGAAGTAACCCGTTCCGTTACTTCCGGGTCGCCGCGGGAGGCAACCTGAAAAGACGTAACCTGAACCGAGCGGAAGAAGAGGTATGACTGTATTTGAGGATTTGCTTCTCTGATAGGAGTACTGGGTCTCATCAGATGACAGCCTCGGCCTTGAAGGCATCAAGATCTGCACAAGCAATTCTTAGCTTTACCAGAACTGAAGGCGGCAATGGGATTGCCCCTGCTCCGAGAAGATATACAGTGGTACCTCAGAAGTCAAACGGAATCCATGCCAGAAGTCCGTTTGACTTCCAAAACATTCGGAAACCAAGGCGCGGCTTCCGATTGGCTGCAGGAGCTTCCTGCACTCAATCCGAAGCCGCGGAAGCCCCGTCGGACATTTGGGCTCCAAAGAACATTCACAAACCGGAAAACTCACTTCCGGGTTTGTGGCGTCCGGGAGCCAAAACATTTGAGTCGCAAGGCGTTTGGGATCCAAGGTACGACTGTATTGGTAAGGATAGGAGGGGATTGGGAGAGACAGGGAAGCCCGGAGGGAACGCCCCACCTAACCCAGCTCCGACCCCAAGCCAATATCACCAGCGGCTGGAGCAAAAGAGCAGAGGAACCGCACACCGGGGACCGGCTGGGGGCTAGAAGAACGCGGCGTGGACCCTGCCCTGCCAGTGCAGGGGGGCACAGCAAAAACCATGCTTTATGTTATTGAGTTGATTTTCAGTCCATTTCTTATCCGTATTTTAAAGCCCTATGAACCCAGGTAGGCGTCCTGAACCATTGGAGCCCATTTCCTGGAACGGCCGCCTCAGCCCTGATCTAGGGACCCGACACCAAGCTCTGGGGGTCCCACAGGAGAATTAAAACTGCCCCTTTTTCTTGTTCCCTTCTCTCTCTCTCTCTCTCTCTCTCTCTCTCTCTCTCTCTCTTTCTCTCCCTCCTCCTTCTTCTTTAGTTATACACACAACCCTCCCTTTTTTATTAATACATTATTACTCATTATTCATCCATTTCTATTCACTTCTTACTCATTTACTCGTTTTCATTCTTATTACTCATTTCTCTCTCTCTCTCTTTTTTTTACTTTTCCATCTCCACTCCCCCTTTTTTCTATTTACTTATTACAATGGTTTTTTTTTCTTTTCCTTCTCTTTTATTAACAAACAAACTATTTTCAGTAGGATTTTTTGTGTTTTCTTTTTCTTTTTTCTTTTTCTCTCTATCTCTTTTCTCTCTTCCTTATCTTTTCTTTTCCATCTTGTCTTTTATCTCACATTATAACTTGAACAACCACAGCGACTTTTGATTTCTAAATAGAATTCCATTAGCCTTTACATTTTTAACTTTGGACTCTTATCTGCAAACTCCCAACCCCACCTCCCCACCTTAACACTGGGAGGGCCATGTCCCCGGAATTTGTGAAGACAGGATTCTCAAAAATACCTCTTCCTTGCGGATCCTGGAGTATTGCTGGCAATGGCTGGATTTTTTCTTCAAGCTCCTGGACCTTCATAGGCAATGCTTGATCATCATTAAGTACTGTTTCCGCCCCCGTCTTAGGGCTATTGGGCGCCTTCTTCGGTATTTCAACATCCTGGAGAGGACAGACACTTCCTGCTAGACATTTACTCCAGACATTTACAGAAGGCACAGAGGCACTGGTTGAAGAAGTTGGGAATGAGCAGGCAGTGCTATTGCTGAGAAGGAGCTCCACCCCAGGGTGCTAAAGAGCTCTTTCCCTAGCCTGCAGGTGCCAGAAGGCCAAGCGCTGGTGTTGCAGTGGTGGTACTTCAGAGGCGTAGGAGAAAAGGCTGCTCTGGATTCTGGGTATATAAATGGCCTTGCCTGAAGCTGTGGATTGTGCTCTGCATTAGCAGAGAGGCTCTACTTAGTTGCAAATGAAGCACATTTCAGTCATTATAGAAACCAGTGTTTCCATGCAGGCTTGTTCAGGAACTCTGTGAACTAGACAGCCGCTGTTTTAAACTGGCCCTTTTTCTGGCAGGTTAAACGATTAAAGTTGACTTGATTCACTTCATCCGCCAACCACCCTTCTAAGCAACCAGAGCAATTACAAATAAAAGGCTCTCCAACCGTGCGCTATCCCTATCTGCAAGCGACCTCTCCCACAAAGTGGGTGGGGGGGACAGGGGATCCCCTCTGCTGTGCTTTGCCTCAACGCCCCAAAGACAAGCCGTCCAGCTGGAGAAAAGGGGGGAGGGGTGTACGCCACAGGAACGGCCAAGAACACTGTTTTTGCTCAGCAATGAGGCGTTAAAGCAGACAGACCTTCCTCTGGGTCTCTTCTCTCTCGGGTCGGGCTCTCCCTCTCCTCAGCGGCGGCGGCTGCAGCAAGGTCGGGGCACCCCCCCCCCCAGCCAGCGGATTGGCTGGCTGGAACTGGCTGGAATGTCCCCGGATTTAATTAATGTCCCCGGATGTAGTCGGGACCTCCGATGCTGCTTGCTACCATGGCGTCAGCCATGTTGCAGCGCAGGAAGTCCCCAGGCGTAAATCCGGGGATATTCCGGGGACACATTTCTGCCGGGGACAGATTGCTGAATCCGGGGACTCTCCCTGGCAACCGGGGACGCCTGGTAAGCCTCCTTCTGGCCTTACCTGAGCAGCAAGTGCAGCTTGTCCTCGATCACCGTGGATCCCTTCAGCTGCCATCAAGCTCCCAGGTTTGGATCTCTTGTCCTGACCTGGTTTTTAAATAGAATTCCATTAGCCTTTACATTTTAAACTTTTGACTCTTATCTGCAAACTCCCAACCCCACCTCCCCACCTGAACACTGGGAGGGCCATGTCCCCGGAATTTGGGAAGACAGGATTCTCAAAAATACCTCTTCCTTGCGGATCCTGGAGTATTGCTGGCAACGCCTGGAGTTTTTCTTCAAGCTCCTGGACCTTCATACGCAATGCTTGATCATCCTTAAGTACTGTTTCCGCCCCCGTCTTAGGGCTATTGGGTGCCTTCTTCAGTATTTCAACATCCTGGAGAGGACAGACACTTCCTGCTAGACATTTACTCCAGACATTTACAGAAGGCACAGAGGCACTGGTTGAAGAAGTTGGGAATGAGCAGACAGTGCTATTGCTGAGAAGGAGCTCCACCCCAGGGTGCTAAAGAGCTCTTTCCCTAGCCTGCAGGTGCCAGAAGGCCAAGCGCTGGTGTTGCAGTGGTGGTACTTCAGAGGAGCATGAGAAAAGGCTGCTCTGGATTCTGGGTGTGTGTATATATATTAATAATATTTTATTAAGTTTTAAGAATAACAACAAACAGAAAAGAGAAAAAACACAAGAAAAACATAAAAGCACGAAACACAAAGTTACAAAATACAAAAAATACAAACATTTAACATAAGTAAAAAGGAAAAGAACAAAAAACACACAAAAAGAAAAAACCAAAAATCCCTCTTTTTAATTTCTCATCTTTGATTCACTTATTTTCCTGACTTCCTCAGGCCTCCCTTTTTTGTATCCCTTTTAAAAATTTGTTCAGCAAATTCATATTCAATTAATTTATATAATTATCAATCCAATCTTATTTTTTACCTTGTTGCTAGAACCCCCTCAGTTCATTTCAATGTCATCAACATTCAAAAATTTTGCAATGTTTCTGTAAATAAATTTAAAATTTCCTCCAATCTTCTTCCACCAACTCTTCTCCCTGGTCTCGGATTCTGCCAGTCATTTCCGCCATTTCCATATAGTCCATTACTTGCATCTGCCATTCTTCCAAAGTGGGTAGGTCTTGTGTCTTCCAATGCTTTGCGATGAGTATTCTTGCTGTTGCTGTAGCGTACATAAAGAAAGTTCTATCCTTCTTTGGCACCAATTGGCCGACCATGCCCAGGAGAAAGGCCTCTGGTTTCTTCAAGAAAGTGTACTTAAGTACCTTTTTCATTTCATTATAGATCATCTCCCAGAAAGCCTTAATCCTTAGGCACGTCCACCAAAGGTGAAAGAATGTACCTTCAGTTTCTTTACATTTCCAACATTTATTGTCGGGCAAGTGATATATTTTTGCGAGCTTGACTGGGGTCATGTACCACCTATACATCATTTTCATAATATTCTCTCTTAGGGCATTACATGCCGTGAATTTAATCCCAGTGGTCCACAACTTCTCCCAGTCAGCAAACATGATATTATTGTTGGGATACTGCCAGGGAGACAAAGGCCATCACTGCCTTCCACGTCGTCTCCGGATGATCTGTTGATGTCCCGTAGTCACGCAGTATCAGCAATTAGCGGCACCAAGCCTCAGAAACAGATTGCCACATTCCTGGGCTGATGCACACTCTATCAGCAGAATTCACACAGCAAAAGTTGCACTCAGGAGAGTATCATTTAGAATGTTTATTCAGCGTTGGTCAGAACAAAGAAAACATGACCGACTGCTATCGTGTTCTGGCGCAGAGAGAGAAAACGAAAGCAATAGCAAACATAAAACATCCTGAGAAACAGGAAACACCCAGACTCTGACTCACACAGCCTGCTCCCTTTTAAGGTGGAACGGAAATATCCTAACATCCTCCCCCTTTCCGTGTAACCTGTAGTACCTGTGGTTCACCCAATTGCAACTTCTGTACGTAAACCTTAAGTTGTTCTCTGTTAACAACCTTAGACAACAGATCAGCAGGAATTTCATTTCCTGGCATGTAGGACACCTGAATCAGTCCTTTCTGAATACACTCCCTTGCACGATGTAGCTTAATCTGCAAGTACTTGGTTCTTTGCTTGCAACTCTCTGAGTTCAGCAAAGCCAAACAGGATCTATTGTCTTGATACACTTGTATAGGGCATTTCACAGAAACTCTGATGTCCTTAAACAGTTGCATCAACCATTCACAATCCATGAGTGAAAATGACAGAGCATTGAGTTCTGCTTCACAGGAACTTAGGCTCACTGTTGTCTGCTTCTTGCACAGCCAGTCAAACAGACAGTGGTTGTACATGTAGCACACTCCAGAAGTGCTTGTACCATCCGTGGTGTCACTTCCAAAACTTGCATCTGCAAAGATTTCAAGACCTCCAGTCTTCTGACTGGTGAACCTCAGCCTGTAGTGCATGGTCCCCTTCAAATAGCGGGCTATGCGCTTCAGAGCTTTCCAATCCTGAACAGTAGAATTGTTAGCATGTCTGCTAAGCAGGTTAGTGCTTACAGCAATGTCAGGTCTTGAGCATCTAGCAATGAAATTCAACTTGCCTAGAATGCATCTGTACAGCGTAGTGTCAGAAAACGCTTCAGCAGTACTATCTACCTGGTAGCCTGTCACCATCGGTGTGTCTGCTGGGTTTGCATCAACCAAATTCAACCTGGTTAATACATCAGCAATTTTCTGTGTTTGGTGTACCAGAAAATTACCTGCTTGGTCTCTCTCCACCTGCAGAGAAAGATAGTTGGATACCTCACCAAGATCCTTCATGTCAAAGTGCTCCTTCAGTTGAGCTAGGGTGCTTTGGTAAAAAGCCTGATTCTTCCAAAACATCAGAAGATCATCAACAAAACATAAACAATACAGTTTGTTTTGCCCCTCCTCTTTGACAAACACACATGGATCAGCTTTGCCCTGGTGAAAACCTAGAGAAAGCAATGTCTCAGTGAGTTTTGTGTTCCAACACCTGGCACTCTGCTTGAGACCATATAAGGATTTCCGCAGTTTACAGACCATTCCCTTCTGTATCTGCATTCCATCAGGTGGAAGCATATACAGCTGCTTGTCCAAAATCCCGTACAAAAAAGCTGTGTTAATGTCATGATGGGAAACATGCAGTTTCTCCTCTGCAGCTATTTTGAGCATCAGTCGAATGCTCTCATATTTGACGGTGGGAGAGTAGGTCTCGTGGTAATCCTGTCCTGGTACCTGTGAAAAACCTCTGGCAACCAATCTGGCTTTGTGTCTGACAACCTTGCCATTCTGGTCTGTCTTGGCCTTGAAGACCCATTTGCTGCCAACCAGTCTCATTCCTGGGACTACCGGTACCAACTCCCAAATTTGGTTCCTGTTCAAGGAATCAACTTCAGCCTTCATGGCATTAAGCCAAGGCTCAGCATCTTTAGAGGTTAACTCCTGAACCTCTTTGAAGCTTGAAGGTTCCCACACCTTCTCTGAGCTACTAAGAACAGCAGTTGCCGTCTTAGCAAACTCATCAGCAAACCTCTTTGGAGGTCTGCCTTTGGTGGCCCTCTCAGATCTGCGAACCAGACGTAAGTCTTCTGGACTCATCTCCTCCTTCTTAGGAGAAAAGTGACCAATGGTGAACAGTGGTTCTTCCAGTTCATTGTCAGACGCATCAGATGGTCTGACTGAGGCCTTTGCGCTCTTGTAGTCTGCTGTGTCATCACTGTCACTGACAGCAGCAGCAGCGCCACCAACTGAACTGGAATCCGAACTCTGATCATCATCCTCATCCTCAGGATCATCATCATCCTCTGCCTTTTTCCCATCACCTTCATCCTCCTCTGGGTAACTCTGGAAAATTCCCACATTTTCCCCCCACTTAGGATTGTACTCAACACTCTTGGTGAACTTAATGGACTTAGAGCTAGTCATCCACACCCTGTATGCACCTTTCTCGTACCCCATGAACAAACCATGTGCCCCACGCTTCCCAAGCTTGTTGTTTTGTGGGGAGTGTACCCACATGTCAGAACCGAAGATTCTCATGTGCTTGACATTCGGTTTCTTACCAAACATCTTCTCGTACGGAGTGCAACCTATGGGTGATGACAGTCTGCGATTAACGGTATAAACCACCGTTGACAGAGCTTCCCCCCAAAACTTCTCAGGGAGGTTGGCATCATGCAACAATGTTTTTAGGCCTTGAAGCAACGTTTGATTTGCTCGCTCCGCAAGTCCATTCATCCATGGCGATCTAGGCGTTGACAAGTCATGCTTGATTCCCTTCTCAGTCAGGAAAGCTTCAAACTGCTGAGAAGTGAACTCCCCGCCCCGATTGGTAAAAAGACAGCCGATACGTTCACCACGAACATTCTTCAACCAAGCACAGAAAGCCTTGAACTTAGGGAATGCTTGCGATTTCTGCTCAAGCATAAACACATGAATGTACCTGGAAAAAGAATCAATTAGAACCATGAAGTACCTTGTTCCTCCCAAAGAGGGCGCAAGTGGCCCAACCAGGTCTGCATGCACTAGCTGGTAGGGTTTGGAAGCCTGCCTGCTAGACTCCTTGCCTTTTGGAGCAACCTTCACCTTGTTCTCTGCGCAAGATATACATTTCATGTGATACTTACAAGGTTTGATGCTCAAACCTTCAACCAACCCTGGCATCTTGGCTAGCACTTGCCAAGACATGTGACAAAATCTTCGATGTGCTTCATGAATACAACCTGCATGAAGAACCTTGTTAGTTTGTGCAACACAACAAGAATCAGCATTAGA
Source organism: Podarcis melisellensis (assembly GCF_964234715.1). Taxonomy (NCBI): domain Eukaryota; kingdom Metazoa; phylum Chordata; class Lepidosauria; order Squamata; family Lacertidae; genus Podarcis; species Podarcis melisellensis. Next base: position 31,258,097 of record NC_138535.1, on the reverse strand, counting down.
CACAACAGCATTGTCATCATAAGTTATACAGAATAAACCATCCATAAACTTTGCATGCAAAATGTCCTCTTTGCCTTTCCTGATGACACAGATGCTTCTCTTGAAGGAAACCTCAAAACCACGCAGAATCAGCTGTGGGACGCTCAGCAAATTGTCCGAAGCTCCTGGAACAAAAAGTACTTTACTGATGGTTGTATGCAAACTTGCAAGTTTAACAGTCCCTTCTCCTGCAATTTGCAACGTCCTTCCATCAGCCAGGTGGATCTCTCTGTCTTGAGGTGTAAAGGAGATAAACAGGTGCTTATCGTTCGATAAATGGCGCGTGCACCCTGAGTCCACAACAAATTTGGCTTTAGCCTTTGGAGCAGTCTTTACAGCAAGCAAAACCTTGTTTTCCTCCAGCGTGGGCTTTTGCAGCTTGCCCCCCTGCTCCTGGCCATGAGACTTGCCTTTAGCCTTTGGTGAAGCTGTGCCAGCTAACAAAGCTTTGTTTTCCACTGGCATGGGCTTTTCACCCCCCCTCTGCTTCGGGCCATCTGCAGGCATCTGTCTTTGTTTACCTCTGGCCTTCCGGCCTCTGCAAAGACGATGACCTTGGCTCCCACGAGAAACAGAGCTCTCAGCTGCCGACTCCTTGGCTCCCCCTGGAGGCTGGAATGCTGCCTGGGCTGACATCACAGTCTGCTCCCCCTGCAGCTTGCAACCGGTGCCCTCTGCATCCCTGCATTCACTCGCATTCTGGGAAACAGCCAGGACCTCCGATGCATTCACACCCTGGGCATTCAGACTCTGAGCTGGGATGATTGGCAGATGGGCAGCTTTCAAAGCATTCCACATCTCACGTGCCGTCACGTTGCCAGCAAGCGTTTTTATTTCCTCCAAAGAGACGGACAGGACGCTTATGTCAATGGCCCTCGAATTCTGGGCCTCCCATTTCTCTGTCAGAGGAACTGGGGGGGCTTGAGACACAGTTTGCCACACTCCGTACTGACGCAGCAAACTCTCACACCATTTTGCCCAGGTCTGATAATTTCCCCCTTTTAACTTTGGGCATTCAGCAGCTTCAGACACTTGGAAAAACTCCATTCCAGGTCTTTACGTGAGCCCGAGTCTCTTTCTTTACTTCAAAGACTCCTTATCTTGGCAGCCCATTAATCACGAATTCTCTGGCGCCGCTCCCGGACCAATTAGTTTTGCCGGACATCAAAAGCTCTTTTCCGCGGCATTCAGAAAAGCCTCTCCTTTGGCTTTTCCTCCACATACCTCAGCAGTCTGTCGCAGTCTTACTCTCCTGTAAGTGCCGTGAATCTGGGCCCGAAACCTGTTGTTGGGATACTGCCAGGGAGACAAAGGCCATCACTGCCTTCCACATCGTCTCCGGACGATCTGTTGATGTCCCGTAGTCACGCAGTATCAGCAATTAGCGGCACCAAGCCTCAGAAACAGATTGCCACATTCCTGGGCTGATGCACACTCTATCAGCAGAATTCACACAGCAAAAGTTGCACTCAGGAGAGTATCATTTAGAATGTTTATTCAGCGTTGGTCAGAACAAAGAAAACATGACCGACTGCTATCGTGTTCTGGCGCAGAGAGAGAAGACGAAAGCAATAGCAAACATAAAACATCCTGAGAAACAGGAAACACGCAGACTCTGACTCACACAGCCTGCTCCCTTTTAAGGTGGAACGGAAATATCCTAACAATTATATCCTATATCTTGTGCCCATTTTATCATTGCAGATTTTACCGTTTCTTCCTCAGTGTTCCATTTCAACAGCAAATTGTACATTCTTGATAGTATTTTAGCATTGGGTTCTAACAGTTCTGTCTCTAACTTTGATCTTTCCACCTGGAAACCCACTTTTTTGTCCTGGTTGTAAACCTCTCTTATTTGAAAATAGTGTAACCAGTCTCACACCTTCTCTTTAAGCTTCTCATAACTCTGCAATTTCAATTTGCCACCTTCCTGTTCTAAAATTTCCCAGTATTTTGGCCATTTGGCCTCCATATTAAGTTTTTTCAGAGCTTTCGCTTCCATGGGTGAAAGCCACCTTGGGGTTTTACTCTCCAAAAAGTCCTTATATCTAATCCAAACATCAAACAATGCTTTCCTGACAATATGGTTTTTAAATGCCTTGTGCGCTTTTACCTTGCCATACCACAAATATGCATGCCACCCAAATACATCGCCATACCCTTCAAGATCTAACACATCCGTATTTTCCAGAAGTAGCCATTCCTTCAGCCAGCAGAAAGCTGCTGATTCATAATAGAGTTTAAAGTCTGGCAGGGCAAACCCCCCTCTATCTTTAGCATCAGTAAGTATCTTAAATTTTATTCTGGGCTTTTTGCCCTGCCAGACAAATCTAGATTTATCTCTTTGCCACTTCTTGAAACAGTCCATCTTGTCAATGATTTGTAGTGATTGAAATAAAAATAACATTCTCGGCAATACATTCATCTTAATAACAGCAATTCGACCCAGCAAGGAAAGCTTCAAATTCGACCAAGTTTCTAGATCTTTCTTCACTTCTGACCAACATTTCTCATAATTATCTTTAAATAAGTTCACATTCTTAGCGGTCATATTCACCCCCAGGTATTTTACCTTCTTTACCAATGTTAGTCTGTCTCCTTATGAAACCTCTCCCTCTCTATTGGTGTCAAATTTTTCTCCAAAACCTTGGTTTTTAACTTATTCAACTTAAAACCTGCTACTTGACCAAATTCCTGGATTACTTCTAAGGCCCTCTTGGTGCTAGGTACTGGCTCCTGTAATGTCAGTACTAGGTCATCTGCAAAGGCTTTAAGTTTATATTGTTTAACTCCGACCTGAATACCTTGAATCAACTGGTCCCTTCTAATCATATTCAGCAGAACCTCCAGAACCGAAATAAAGAGCAGTGGGGAAATTGGGCAGCCTTGTCGTGTCCCTTTCTCTATTTTAAATTCCTCTGTCACCACGTTATTAACTATCAATTTGGCCTTTTGTTCAGAATAGATCGCACCTATACCATTTTCAAAATTTTGTCCGACCCCCATCCCCTGAAGGTTCTTCTTCATGAAACTCCAGGAGATATTGTCAAAGGCTTTCTCCGCGTCTACAAATATCAACACTGCTTTTGTGTTGATATTCACCTGCAATTTTTCTAGGACGTTAATTATATTCCTCATATTGTCCGATAGATGTCTTCCAGGGAGAAAGCCTGCCTGATCTTTATGTATAGCCTGTGCCAATACTTTTTTCAATCTTTTAGCCAAAATGTCTGCAAAAATTTCATAATCCACATTAAGCAGGGATATGGGACGGTAGTTCTTAAGTTGTGTCTTTTCAGACTCAGTTTTCGGTATAAGTGTGATATAAGCTTCTTTCCACGACTCAGGCGCTTTTCCCCCCTCCATAATTTTGTTGCACACCTCCTTTAGTGGTTGAATTAAATAGTCTTTCAAAGTTCTATAGTATTTAGAGGTTAATCCATCAGGCCCTGGAGATTTGCCCAATTGCATGTTCTGAATCGCACATTCCACCTCTTGTTCAGTTATTTTGTGGTTCAATAACAATTTATTTTCTTGAGGAATTTTTTGTAATCCATTGGTTTTCAAAAATTGGTCATTTTTTGTCTCAATCTGTGGCCCTTGTGTATAAAGTTGTTTAAAGTATCTCTGGAAACAATTTCTGATCTCCTGTGGGTTCTGTATGCTCTTTCCTTCCACCTCAAGATTTGTAACCGTATTTAACTTTTGTCTCTTCTTCAACTGCCACGGTAGCAGCTTCCCACATTTATTGGCTGATTCAAAGGTCTTTTGTCTCATCTGTTTGATTTTCCATTCAATATCTTGATTTATCATTTTCATATATTGTACTTGGTTTAATTTAATTTCTCTCAGAATCTCTTGTGACTTTGGTTTAGCTCTAAGCCTCTTCTCTCCTCTTATCTTCTCCAAAATCTTTTCTTTTTTCTCCTCTTGAGTTCTCCTTTTTATTGCGTTCTGCTGTATCAGGAACCCTCTCATTACAGCTTTACTTGCGTCCCAGATTACTCTTTTTTCCACAGAGGTCTTCAAATTAATCTCAAAATAGTCTTTCATCATTTTTTGGGCCTTCTTGGTAATTTCTGTATCTCTAAACAAGGTGTCATTCATCCTCCATCTGAAGGAACCAGTCGGTGTTTCCATTTTCACAGGATTATGGTCGGAACAGGTTTTTGGACAGATTTCCACCTTTTGAATCTTGGGAACCATTCCTCTGGTTATCCAGATTTGGTCAATTCTTGTGCAGGTCTTTTGGGCTTCAGAAAAGAAAGTCCCCTCTCTACCTAGGGGGTTCTTAGTTCTCCAAATGTCAATCAGGTCCATATTGTCTGTCATTTCAAAAAAGGTTTTCGGTAGTCTTCCATCTTTTGTCACCACCTGTCTTTCTGACTTATCCATGTTTGTCGATACCACCCCATTCATATCTCTGAGCATGATGATATTGTAATCCATAAAGTCCAACAATGTCTCGTGCAGTTTCTTAAAAAATTCTGATTTCCCCTCATTTGGTGCATAGACCCCTACTATCCAGAGTCTCTCTCCTTGAAATTGTATCTCAATTGCCACAAATCTTCCTTGGTCATCTTTAAAAGTGAATTTTGGTGATAAACTTTCTTTTGCATAGATCACAGCTCCTCTCTTTTTAACTTTATCTGATGAGATAAATTCTTGGCCTAATCTTTTGTTGATTAATACTTTCTTGTGTATTCTGGTCACATGGGTTTCTTGCAAACAAATCAAGTCCAATTTTTCCTTTTCCATAGATGAAAGATTCTTTTCCTTTTGTCAGGGGAATTCAAACCTCGAATATTCCAACTTAGTACCTGCAGAGACATTGTATAAATTATTCTATATTCCCTCCAACAGCTCCCAACAATTGTTCTTGATCTGTGGGTGGTATCACTTTCTCTGATTTATCCACTCCCAGTGGTGGCTTCCCTGGGTCCAAAGCTCCTGGTCTTGGTATCTTCGGTTCTCTTTCCTTTTTTTAAAAAAAATAATTTTTATTCATTTTTCAAACACATAATAAAAAAACCAAACACAGCACAAAACAAAAACATACAAAACATTAAACATATATAATTTCATAACCTTAATTTCATACTCCTTCTTTCCTCCGACTTCCCCATACCTCCCTTTCGCTGCATCCTTATTCCACAATTCTTTAGCAACCCTTTAGTCAGTTTATCTATTAGTTCCCTTTCATTAAATTTCCTTAAACTTATTAGTTACAGCTGTAATTCTCTACTTCTTACCCCTTGACATCTTTACACTCCTCAATTTTACAACAGTTTTTAAGATATATTTTAAATTTCTTCCAGTCCTCTTCCACTGTCTCTTTCCCCTGGTCTCGGATTCTGCCGGTCATCTCTGCCAGTCCCATGAAGTCTGTCACCTTTGTCTGCCATTCTTCCAGAGTAGGTAGTTCTTGCATCTTCCAATACTTTGCCAGAAGAATTCTTGCTGCTGTGGTAGCATACATAAAAAATGTCCTATCCTTCTTTGGCACCAATTGGCCAACCATACCCAGGAGAAAAGCCTCAGGTTTCTTAGGAAAAGTCCACTTAAGGACCTTCTTAATTTCATTATAGATCATTTCCCAAAAGGCTTTAATCTTTGGGCAGGTCCACCAAAGGTGGTAAAAGGTACCTTCAGTCTCATTACATTTCCAGCATTTATTATTGGGCAAATGGTAAATTTTTGCAAGCTTGACTGGGGTCATGTACCACCTGTAAATCATTTTCATTATGTTCTCTTTTAAGGCATTACATGCCGTAAATTTAACACCAGTGGTCCATAACTGTTCCCAGTCAGCAAACATAATATCATGACCTATATCTTGTGCCCATTTAATCATAGCTGATTTCACCGTTTCATCCTGTGTATTCCATTTCAACAGCAAGTTATACATTCTTGACAAATTCTTAGTATTGGGTTCTAACAGTTCTGTTTCTAATTTTGACCTCTCCTTCTGAAATCCTATTTTCCTGTCCTGCTTAAATGTCTCATTTATCTGATGGTAATGTAACCAATCTCGAACTTTGAACTTTAATTTCTCATAACTCTGAAGTTTAAGCTTCTCACCATCTTGTTCTAGGATTTCACAGTATTTTGGCCAATTAGAATCCATATTAAGTTTTTTCACCGCCTTAGCTTCCATTGGTGACAACCACCTGGGAGTTTTACTTTCCAACAAGTCTTTATATCGAGTCCAAACATTGTATAATGCTTTCCTGACAATATGGTTTTTAAAACTTTTATACACCTTTGCCTTGTCGTACCATAGATATGCATGCCAACCAAAGTTATTATCATACCCCTCCAAATCTAAAATGTCTGTGTCTTCAAGAAGTAGCCAGTGTTTCAACCAGCAAAAAGCTGCTGCTTCATAATAGAGTCTTAAGTCCGGCAGGGCAAACCCCCTCTATCTTTTGCATCAGTTAAAATCTTAAATTTTATTCTGGGCTTTTTGCCCTGCCAGACAAATTTAGATATGTCTTTCTGCCACTTCTTGAACCAGTCCATCTTGTCCAAAATCTGTAGGGTCTGAAATAAAAATAACATTCTAGGCAATACATTCATCTTAATAACAGCAATTCGGCCTAACAAGGAAAGTCTCAACTTAGACCATATTTCTAGATCTTTCTTTACTTCTGTCCAACATTTTTCATAATTGTCTTTAAATAAATTCACATTCTTAGATGTTAAGTTCACCCCCAGGTATTTCACTTTTTTCGTTGGTATCTTCGGTTCTCTTTCCTCTGCCTCTTTTTGTAGATTTTCCTTGTGATCTTTCAAAAATCTCTCTTTATCCTCCTCTGATCTTATCTTCACCTTTTTCCCTTTATAGGTAAAAGACAGGCCTTGAGGAAACTCCCACCTAAAAATGATACTGTTTCTTCTTAACAGATACACTAGATCTCCGTATTTAGCTCTAAGGTCCAATAGGTGTTTTGGAATATCTTTAAAAATTTCAATCCTTGAGTCTTCTATCTCCAATGATTTCTGGTAGTGGAGGCTCAATATTTTATCCCTCTCTTCTTTAGATCTGAGTGTAATCAGACAGTCTCTTACCCTGTTTTTTCTTCCCCCTTTGCCGCCTTTACCGAGTCTGAAGGCAGTCACTATCTTAAAATCTTTGTCCTGATCAAGGCCCCAGAATTCTTCAAATTCCTGTGTCAGAAATTCACTCAAATTATTTTGTTCCAATTCTGGTACCGACCTGATCCTTAAATTGGTCTGTTTGTCTCTTAGTTCAATCAAGGACAATTGCGCCTTATGATCCTCAAGTTGTTTATTAATTGGCTGTATCCTTTCTTCTACCGCCTGCACCTTCTCTTTTGCTTCCTCAGCAATTTTTCTTGTCAATTTAGATTCCTGCAGCAGCCAATCAATGGCCTGTGTGTTGGAGCTGATAGTTGTGGTGTTTAAGTCGATTTTAGCTGACAATTTTTCCAGAGCTCCAAATATTTTATCTAATGATGCATTTAATGTCTCTTCAGAGCCCCCACCTTTTGCTCCAGACTGTCCAATTTCTTCTTTTTCTAAAACAGGTGGGGCTACTACTGATTGTCTTCATTGCTGCAGCCTGGTTTTTATCTTTGAGGATTTTCCCTGGGATTTTCCCTGAGGTTGAAGCTGATCCATTACTTTATCTTTGAAACTCAAGGTCACTCTCACGGTTCAGATTCTTTAGTAATGGGAAAATTTCCTGGCCAGCTGTAATGGAAAATCCCCAGTTATATCACAAGCCTCCTCTAGGGGAGCTCCTTGGCAACAATGTTCTTTTCAAAGTAACTTATTTCTATAGGCAGTAGTATACTTCAGTCAAAAGCAACAATTACAAAGAGGGTCCTTCAATAATGTCAGTTCAGTTACAGAGTGATCTCATGTAGTAACAATGTCTTTAAATGGTGCAGAACTTTCCCTGCTGTCTCTGGCAGTCCAATATCAGGGATTAAGTGGTGGTCTTTATTTTTCCCTCACCCTTTTTCCTTCAATCAAGAGGTTTCTTCTCCTCCCCCCCGCTCTGAGAGGGGGGTACTTATTTCAGACATTAAAATTTAGCTCCTTTTAGCTCAACTTTCCGAATTCTTAGCTTCAAAAAAAAAAAAAGCGTCTTTGCTTTAGTCCTATTTACAAAACCGGAAGACGGACTTCCTTTTTGCGCCTTCCCGCTTCAGTGCCAAATTCAAGTTTGTTGCGTCGATCAAAGCAAACAAATCCTTTGATCTCTCACTTTTAACGAAATCTTACTCACGGGTTGTAGTTTAGAAGCCAAATTTTCAAAGGAAAAAGGTCAGCGCTCTCCGGCATCACCTATGCAGCTTCACTCCGCAGAAGTAGCGATTAACTCTCAGCACCGCACCGCGCACCCCCGTCTCGTTCCGGAGCTTTTTACCAAGCCCCTTTGCCAAACCGGGGGGGGGGGGGGCGCAAAGGTGCCCGCCGAGTTCCACGGTCGCAGGCTTTGCTCTCCTGCGGTTTTTGGAAGGGTCCCCGCTTCGCTGCAGCGGGTAGACCCGATTTCTGCGGAGCTTCTCCCACCTATTCAGATGGATTCCGCCATTGCCGTTGGCGCCGCCTCCGGAAGTCCTGGATTCTGGGTATATAAATGGCCTTGCCTGAAGCTGTGGATTGTGCTCTGCATTAGCAGAGAGGCTCTACTTAGTTGCAAACGAAGCACATTTCAGTTATTAGAGAAACCGGTGTTTCCATGCAGGCTTGTTCAGGAACTCTGTGAACTAGACAGCCGCTGTTTTAAACTGGCCCTTTTTCTGGCAGGTTAAACGATTAAAGTTGACTTGATTCACTTCATCCGCCAACTACCCTTCTAAGCAAACAGAGCAATTACAAATAAAAGGCTCTCCAACCGTGCGCTATCCCAATCTGCAAGCGAGCTCTCCCACAAAGTGGGTGGGGGGACAGGGGATCCCCTCTGCTGTGCTTTGCCTCAACGCCCCAAAGACAAGCCGTCCAGCTGGAGAAAAGGAGGGAGGGGTGTACGCCACAGGAACGGCCAAGAACGCTGTTTTTTGCTCAGCAATGAGGCGTTAAAGCAGACAGACCTTCCTCTGGGTCTCTTCTCTCTCGGGTCGGGCTCTCCCTCTCCTCAGCGGCGGCGGCTGCAGCAAGGTCGGGGCACCCCCCCCCCCAGCCAGCGGATTGGCTGGCTGGAACTGGCTGGAATGTCCCCGGATTTAATTAATGTCCCCGGATGTAGTCGGGACCTCCGATGCTGCTTGCTGCCATGGCGTCAGCCATGTTGCAGCGCAGGAAGTCCCCAGGCGTAAATCCGGGGACATTCCGGGGACACATTTCTGCCGGGGACAGATTGCTGAATCCGGGGACTCTCCCTGGCAACCGGGGACGCCTGGTAAGCCTCCTTCTGGCCTTACCTGAGCAGCAAGTGCAGCTTGTCCTGGATCCCCGTGGATTCCTTCAGCTGCCATCAAGCTCGCAGGTGTGGATCTGTTGTCCTGACCTGATTTTTAAATAGAATTCCATTAGCCTTTGCATTTTTAACTTTGGACTCTTATCGGCAAACCCGCAGCCCCACCTCCCCACCTTAACACTGGGAGGGCCATGTCCCCGGAATTTGTGAAGACAGGGTTCTCAAAAATACCTCTTCCTTGCGGATCCTGGAGTGTTGCTGGCAATGCCAGGAGTTTCTCTTCAAGCTCCTGGAGATTCACACCGAATGCTTGAGTTTCCTGAAATACTGTTTCAGCTGCATGCCACACCTCAGCCAAAAGAGCTGCTATTACTCAAAAAAAGTTTTAAAAGTTTTTTTTTAATTTCTCATTAAAGAATGCTATATATATATATACTTTTCCATCCCCACTTCCCCCCTTTTCTATTTACTTATTACAATGGTTTTTTTCTTTTCCTTCTCTTTTCTGAACAAACAAACAAACTATTTTCAGTAGGATTTTTTGTGTTTTCTTTTTCTTTCTTTCTTCTTTTTCTCTCTATCTCTTTTCTCTCTTCCTTATCTTTTCTTTTCCATCTTGTCTTTTGTCTCACACTCTATTTTGAACCACCTCAGCGACTTTTGATTTTTAAATAGAATTCCATTAGCCTTTACATTTTTAACTTTGGACTCTTATCTGCAAACTCCCAACCCCACCTCCCCACCTTAACACTGGGAGGGCCATGTCTCCGGAATTTGTGAAGACAGGATTCTCAAAAATACCTCTTCCTTGCGGATCCTGGAGTATTGCTGGCAACGCCTGGAGTTTTTCTTCAAGCTCCTGGACCTTCATACGCAATGCTTGATCATCCTTAAGTACTGTTTCCGCCCCCTTCTTAGGGCTATTGGGCGCCTTCTTCAGTATTTCAACATCCTGGAGAGGACAGACACTTTCTGCTAGACATTTACTCTAGACATTTACAGAAGGCACAGAGGCACTGGTTGAAGAAGTTGGGAATGAGCAGACAGTGCTATTGCTGAGAAGGAGCTCCACCCCAGGGTGCTAAAGAGCTCTTTCCCTAGCCTGCAGGTGCCAGAAGGCCAAGCGCTGGTGTTGCAGTGGTGGTACTTCAGAGGCGTAGGAGAAAAGGCTGCTCTGGATTCTGGGTATATAAATGGCCTTGCCTGAAGCTGTGGATTGTGCTCCGCATTAGCAGAGAGGCTCTACTTAGTTGCAAATGAAGCCCATTTCAGTTATTATAGAAACCGGTGTTTCCATGCAGGCTTGTTCAGGAACTCTGCGAACTAGACAGCCGCTGTTTTAAACTGGCCCTTTTTCTGGCAGGTTAAACGATTAAAGTTGACTTGATTCACTTCATCCGCCAACCACCCTTCTAAGCAACCAGAGCAATTACAAATAAAAGGCTCTCCAACCGTGCGCTATCCCAATCTGCAAGCGAGCTCTCCCACAAAGTGGGGAGGGACAGGGGATCCCCTCTGCTGTGCTTTGCCTCAACGCCCCAAAGACAAGCCGTCCAGCTGGAGAAAAGGGGGGAGGGGTGTACGCCACAGGAACGGCCAAGAACGCTGATTTTGCTCAGCAATGAGACGTTAAAGCAGACAGACCTTCCTCTGGGTCTCTTCTCTCTCGGGTCAGGCTCTCCCTCTCCTCAGCGGCGGCGGCTGCAGCAAGGTCGGGGCACCCCCCCCCCAGCCAGCGAATTGGCTGGCTGGAATGTCCCCGGATTTAATTAATGTCCCCGGATGTAGTCGGGACCTCCGATGCTGCTTGCTGCCATGGCGTCAGCCATGTTGCAGCGCAGGAAGTCCCCAGGCGTAAATCCGGGGACATTCCGGGGACACATTTCTGCCGGGGACAGATTGCTGAATCCGGGGACTCTCCCTGGCAACCGGGGACGCCTGGTAAGCCTCCTTCTGGCCTTACCTGAGCAGCAAGTGCAGCTTGCCCTGGATCCCCGTGGATCCCTTCAGCTGCCATCAAGCTCCCAGGTGTGGATCTCTTGTCCTGACCTGAATACAAAAGAAGTGATTTTACATCTCTATTCCAACACGAAACCCAGAGCCTGGCTTCATGCTCCCCCTCATCTGGAATATGGTCACTTCCAGCCCCCTCCCAGCCCAAGGATCTCCTTGTAGAGGACGGCTTGCAGGAAAAGAATAGAAGAGTAGCCATAGATTTTGTAGTCCAGCCTATTCACATAAGCAGACCAGTCCCCTGCAGCGCACACCCTCCTACTCAAAACCAAGTCAGCTCACCGCCATAAACTGGGCCTCTTTCTCCTGCTTCACTTCTGAGATATTTCAGGGCAGGCTGGATTAAAGTCGGCTCACATTCCTGGCAAGGCTGTTTTCGTCCACGGAGTTTGTCCTATGAGACACATGAGCCAAATAGCCGAGGAGACAGTTTTTTAGCTGCCTGTCATTCATACACTTTATACTGAAAGGATTTCAGGGGCAGATGCCCTTTTTCTGCATGGAGGGTGGGGTTTCCAAAGGGGCACTATTCAGACCTGCATTCATGGCTTATGAGTCGTAGCCGTGTGACAACTGCACATCATGCTGATGTGTTGAAGGGCTGATGTTGCACTTCCAGGTAGAAGAGCTCGTTGGCATTATTTTAGGCTCTGTGTCAATTGACTTTGTGACATGATGGGGGGGGGGGGAGTTCTTATTTTTTGAGTATTTACCTGCAACCTATTATGTGGGAATCTCAAGGTACTTTACAACTAGGTCCGAAAATAGGCAAACATTGAAATGCAGCAGAATAAACAGGCCTACAGTAAAAAAATATCCTTCAAAGCCCATATTGTCTGGCAGCAGCATCCCCCCAAGTCCATGATGGATAAACACTTTCCCCCCATGGAGCAGAATTGCACCCATGTTGGCAAAGGCCTCCTTTCTAGAAGGGGGAGCAGAGGCTGCCCCCACCCACTGCTCTCTTCTCCCAGGCATCTGAAGAGACAAACGGCTCCCCTTCTCTACCTGTGTGCCACAAGCCTGAATTGCAAGACAGTTCCCACTTTGGGGCAACAGGGAACAAACATGCAGAGGATGAGTTCTGAGGCTCCCCCAACAAAGCCATTTCCCTGGGCCCACCTGCCAGCCTGCTGCTGGCTGGCTGCCCACCCACAGGAAAGTGGCACGATCCTCCCCACCAACAGGACATAACAAGAAGATGGGGACGATAACATAGGACTTCCTAACTTGTGAGTTCTGATGAGCCGCTGCTGCTTCCCCAGTTTAAAGGATGGCGGCTCAGGTGAGCCATTAAGCTAGAAGGAGGAAAAGGACCGACCCCGGGATGGGCTGTCTGCCTTCCTTTTGCCTTCCACCTCACGACATCCTTCCCCAGCCTGGTGCACTCCAGGTGTTCTGGGGCTCCATCTCTCACCAGGCCCAGGCGGTATGGCCAGGGGTCAGGGATGGGGGCAGTTGTCCAAAGCAGCTGGAGAGACTCAAGGAGGGCATTACAGCCTCAAAGCCCTTTCCCTACCTCTCAATCTGGACTTACCTGGCCTTGCCCCTGGCCGCCTTTAGCCAGATCAGCTGTGCTCGGAGCTGGGACAGACCCCTCTGGAGACTTAGAGGCAGAGGAAACAGCCTGGGTCCCCTGGAGAGCACTCTCAAAGGAGATGCCCGCAAAGCAGATCACACTTTTCCTACTCCCAGACTGCAGGCTAGAGAACGTCGCTGCACGCTGGTGACCCATTCCCTGGGTGGTGCACTGGGAAGAAGAAACCTCACCCAGAGATGGGAGGGAAGCACTTTGGCCAGTGCCATGGGGCCTTTCTTCGGCAAGCTGCTCGGGGACCTGCAATGGAGCACTGCCCAAGGAGGAGGAAATGTGGGAGGCCTGCTGGGAAGGCTGCTGGGACCCCGACTCTTCCTGGCTAAGGGAAGCAGCTCTTCCAGTGGTATCTCTGGGAACAGAGGGCATCGAAGTGAGCTGGCAATGAGAAGGCTCAGCCAGGTGGGAGCCGGAGGTCTCTGGGGTCGCACCCAGGGATTCGTTGGGCGAACTTTTCCTCTCCATTCTGTGGACACGAAGGCAAGTCTTCTGACCAGTGTACCAGCTGGTTTCAAAGGCTAATTTTTATGAAAGCTTGAAAAAGAAAGAAAACACAATATACAGAAATCAGTGTCAGATATCAAGCATTTTGAAAACATAAAAATGAAAAGAAACAGAAGACGAAAAGCTTTCTTCTTTGTTGCAAAGTAATTCCCAAGAATAAGCCCAGAGTAGGTAGGCCTTTTTACTCCTGGGGAAATCACCGGCAATTTCATGCCAAATGCAGCAGAGGGAAGGGGCACAGGAGCTGCTAGGAAACAGGCGATCCTCAAATCACAGCTGTTTGATGCAGGGATGGAATCAATCCTTTTGCTTCAGTAAAAACCTCAAGGGTCGTAGGTTGTGGTTAAATGAACTGGATGGTGTTACAAAGGGTCTCAAAATGAAACACCGCTTTTCAATTTGAAAACTGTTGAATGATCTTTACCTATCCTGGGAACAGTACATGAAGAACTACATGAAGATGATGTACAGATGGTATACAACACCAGTGCAGTTAGGGAAAATGTACAAAACTAGTTCAAATATATGTTGGAAGTGTAAGGAAAAGGAGGGAACATTTTATCATATGTGGTGGGAGTGTAAGGTAATTAAAACATTTTGGGAAATGATATACAATGAATTGAAGATAATGTCCCATTTATCATTTGTTTAAAAACCCGAGGCATTTTTGTTGGGGATTGTAGGGAAAGGTCTGCCAAAAAAGTTGAAAAACATCTTCATGTATACGACAATGGCCGCGAGAGTTCTGGTTGCGCAAGGATGGAAGACTGAAGAAACCCCAACTAAAGAATCATGGCAAGAAAAGTTGATGGACTATGCAGAAGTGGCAAAATTGACATATAAGCTACAGGACAAGGAGAACTATGACTTTAAGGATGAATGGGAACCTTTCACAAAGTCTCTGAAGACGCAACAAAGTGAATTGGACTCCTTGGCAGGTTTTGAATAAGCATCCACAATTTTTTTTTTTGCTGATAAAAATCAGCTAAACAGTTTGAGGATCTATACAACTTTGTAACATGCAGACAATAGCAATATTAGAGAAACCAAAGACTGGAACTGAGGGAAGTCAGGAGGTGGGGTGGGGTGGGGGTTATGGGGGAGAGGAAAAATGGGGGGGGGATAAGGATATGTTTTTGGATAATATGTCTTGTTATAACTTTGAATATATTTTATTTTATTTTAATATCCTGGGAACAGTACACCGCAGTGGTGGGCAGTTCCACAGACCCTCCTCCTCTGCTCAAAATGCATACAGACCCATCTTTGCGCAGGGAAGATCCAGACAAAAGGAGTCTGTTTTCAAAGTACCCGCGGAGGGGTTTAGACGGCTCCATCCTCTTGCCTCCCCCGCCCCCCCCCCCGATCACTGTTTCACTCCGGAAGGCATCTCAGACCTGGGTGGAGCAGCCACAAATGACAGGCAAAGAGACAAGGTCCTGCCCAGATTCAGGCTTCCTCATGATCGTGTGGAATCTGTACAGGTTTCTGTTGGCGCTTCCACTAGTGATTTATCTGTACAGGATCGGACTTCATTTCAGCCAACCACATCCTTCCTCTTCCCCCGACAGCATACTAGAGTTCATATGGATTTCAAAGCATGCTTTGAGAACTTGTATGCTTAGCTTTAAACTCCACAAAATTAGCCTATGGCTAGGATGCTATTTATCAAGGTCTGTGTCCATTAAGATATGGTCAGATACAAGTATGCTTTCCCCCTTGTTATACAATTATTATTTTTAAAATTGCATTCAACCATTTACTATTTAAACAGCTTATACACCACTTGACTATAATCATCTCTGAAGTGACACACGAGAAATACATTGCAGAAAAAGTTAACATGGATGACATCAGACTTCCGTTAAAAAGACCTGCTGGAATAAAAAAAGGCTTCGGTAGGTGCTGGGTGCTCTGCCTGATGCTCTCAACTGACAAGATGTAGGTGTGGTTGAATCAAATGGGAACAGTGACCACAGTGCTATCAAATTCAACATACACAGTATGGAAGTGGACAATTGCTAAGGAAATCCAGAACAGTCACATTTGACGTCAAAAGAGGAGACTTCCTCAAAATGAGGGATTGGGTAGAAAGGCAGTTGAAGGGGGAAAGTCAAGGATGGTGAGCCCTTCTGTGCTCCAGAGGGCCTGGGTGGCCTCATTCCCCTCTTGTTCTGAGCACTGCAGAGGGAGGCAAACATGTCCTTCCTGGGGGCTGGTCCCTCCCCGCCCTGTTCCTGGAGGGCAGCAGGAGGAGGGGGCTGCTGCAGCTGCCTCCTTTGGGGGCATGGCTCACCTTGCCTGCTCCTGCCCTCCTCCAACACACACAACCTTACCTGCCTCAGCCATCCATGGGGGCTTGAGAGTGTGTGAGCAGACTTTCTCATGGGAGGAGGCAGGCCTTGCAGAGGAGGAATGCTGGGGGCAGGCATTCAAACTCAGCCCTGAAGCTCACTGGGTGACCCTGGGCCAGGCACTCACGCTCAGCCTAACCTACCTCAAAGGGTTGTTGTGAGGATAAAATGCGGGGGGAGGGGAGAGAACTCTGCACACCAACTGGACCTCCTTGCAGGAAATGGGGGCTATAAATGTAATTGTGTTATTTGTACCCCACCCACCTCACTGGGTTTCCCCAGCCTCTCTGGGCGGCTTCCAACACATATTAAAACAACAAACATTCAAAGCCTCCCTATAAAGGGCTGCCTTCCAGAGGTTTGATAGTTGCTCATCTCCTTGTCACCTGTAGGGAGGGCGTTCCACAGAGAGGCTGCCACCACCGAGAAGGCCCTCCCTCTGCCTGGTTCCCTGCAACCTCGCTTCTCGCGGGGAGGGAACCACCAGAAGACCCTGGGAGGAGGACCTCCGGGCTGAAGGATGGGGGTGGAGATGCTCCTTCGGGTATACTGCGCTGAGCTTCCTGACCTAACATTTGCCTCGCTTAACATAATTAATTAGGAAGTGAAGTTTTCCTCTTTCATTCAAGCAATACAGGAAGTAAGAACATGCAAACAGGAATACTACTTCTAGAATTCCCAACTCCTGACATAAAACAGCACAAAGGTTGCCTTTTCTTGACCATCAATCACCTGCGCAAAGTCCCTACACCCCCCCCTATTGTGCTTCAATACAGCCCCATCGGTCAGGCCGGACACTGAGGTCCAGCGCTGAGGGCCTTCTGGTGGTTCCCTCATTGCGAGAAGCGAAGTTACAGGGAACCAGGCAGAGGGCTTCTCGGTAGTGGCGCCCGCCCTGTGGAACGCCCTCCCACCAGATGCCAAAGAAATAAACAAGTATATGACATTTAGAAGACACCTGAAGGCTGCCCTGTTTAGGGAAGCTTTTAATGACTGATGTTTTAATGTATTTTTAATCTTTTGCTGGAAGCCGCCCAGAGTGGCTAGGGAAACCCAGCCAGATGGGCCAGGTAGAAATAATTTAAAAATATAATTATTAAATTATTATACGCGTTAGAAACAGAATTTGAAGGGGCAGTCTTTTCTGGCAGTGCCAAATGAAGCTGCAGACCCATTTCTAAGTCCTAAAATCCACATTTTCTCTGAATGCCTGAAAAACCCAGTGGTGCAGGACCTCCTAGCATGCCATCTGCTGGGGAACATTTCCTAGCACTTGGCTGGGAGCTGCTGCAGCGCTATAGTCAGGAAAGGCTTTCTGTATATCGGTAAGTCCCAACAGTTGAATAGGAACCTTCAAAAACAATGTATGTATTTGTATCTCATATGTTTTAAGCTATTTCACATGTCCACCAAGCATGAGAAAATGTCCTTTCATCTTCTTGACATTTCCAACAAATATTTGGTATGTTTTCATGTATTCTAAATAACTTCTTGGGAGTTAGATACCAACAATACTTAAATATATATATATTTAAAAGTCTATTTCAAGACATAACTCAATTATTATTTTAACTCTTTAGTCCACATATGTTACCACTATTCCAACTGTACAATATAACCAAAAAAGAGAAACTCTTGCCCCTTTAATCATGCACTTTTTAATCTGTTCCTCTTCCATTTAGGATTTCAACAAAAGTTTGTACATTTTTGATATCACATGATGTGCACAATTGTATCTCAAAACCCGTCTTCCACTCTTCCATACCCCAGGTCTTCATTTCCAACTAGACTCTCTCTCTCAATCAATCAATCAATCAATCATTTATTTGTATGTTGCCTTTCCAAATTTCAAACCATGTGCAAGGCAGCTTACAAAAAAAATAAAACTTTACATAACTGCAAACATAACAAAACTAGTCGTAAACAATGAAGAAAATATCAAAAAGTACACAACGAAATTGAAAAAAATTCCACATAAATAATAAAGATTCCACGTAAATCATATAATCCAAGCTAAAGAGGAAAAAAAAAATAACATCACCAACAGCAACCCCCCCCCCCCGGAAAAAGAACCCGTAAACAACACCCCAACCCTCTTTTATTAAGTGTAAAAGAGAAACCCCTTGTTTTAATTTTACAATCTCCCCATTTCCACTTTAAGAACTCTCAGTGGATTAACCATTTCTCTTTATCCGTCACCCTTTTGTCTATAAAAAGGGTCTTCTGGTGAAACAGAGTCTTTGCGTATAAACTAACTTTATATCTATTTTCAGATTCTTACTACGCCACACACGTCTAATACAGTGGTTCTCAAGATGCGCATTTACTCTGACTTGATCTACCACAAATATCCAAGCCATCTAACCCTGAAATCCTAACCTTCTAATTCCAAGTCTCTTCTTTCTCAATATCCCCATTCCGTTAACCGCACCAGGCAACAAGCTGTAAAATGCAAGTTTAAAACGCAGGCTTTCCTTTGCATCTCGCAGAACTTTATATGTAATTCGTGGTTTTTTTCACCTGTCCTCCAAACTTCGGTCTTTTTGCCATCCTTTAAATGGGAAATCAGTAGTCGAGCCTTACTTTTTGGTAAAACGTTCGTCTGGATCCCGGAAGTCCTACCTGAGAAGAACAATGGGAGTGTCCGCTTCTCCTTCTGCAAGCAGCGCCACCCGAATTCCCACCTGGGATGAGCCGCTAAAGTGAGCCGCAGGAGAAAGACTGGGGCGGGCGGCAAGTGGGAGGGGGAAGTCGGGCGCCTCTGTCCCGTCAGAAAAGTGCTGCTCCTCCCCGGAGGCAGCCTGCTTGCAGAGAAGGGGGCCGGGCTGCCTCAAAGCCCATCAAGGCCACGGGCTGCTAGCATGACTCATCCCGGCTTTATCATCTGAGGAAAGGATATGTGGTCTTAAATGCTTGGCAACTTGGCTTAGCAACCTTGGGTCAGCTTAGCCTCCCTCACAGAGGGTTGTTTTGAAGATACACTCAGGAAAACACCCGAGGCATGAAGAAGAAGAACGAGGAGAGTCTGGAAAGGGGGGTGGGGAGCGCTCCCCCCCCAGCCGCTCCAGGACGGGAAGTGCGTCCCGGGGGAAGCGGGATTCAGGCGGAGGAGGACGTCGGGTTGGGTGGGGGTTGCCAGGAGCAGCACGATGTCCCTCCAACCCCCTCTTCCACTCTCCAGGCAGGCGCCCAACGTGGCCAGCTGGCAAGGGCTCTTTCTTACTCCAGCCTTGGCGTGCAGATCCCGGGTTCAGCCCCAGATCTCTGGAGCGGAAAGGCTCTTGGGCGTGAATATGAAAGGCAGCATCTGTCAGAATAGGGCATACTGAGCCAGTACAGATGAACGTGACTATTGGTTCGCTTTCTCTGCTATCTGCCTTTTCGGGCACAGAGAGAGGCAGGGGAGAGACCCCTTTCCTCCATGTCCCCACCCCAACTCTTAGGACCAGAAGCAAGAGACAGCTTTCCTGAGCACGTGCCCCTTCCCAGGGAGATGCCACTCTGCACTACTGTTCCCTGAATTGCTTGCGAAGCAGCCATACTCCAGGCTCTTATTGTCACAGCCCTGCAGGATCAGACCAAGGCCCATCTAGTCCAGCTCTCAGCAGCCCAGCAGATGTCCAAGGGAAGCCCCAAGCAGACTCCAAATGCAGCCCCACTCTCCCCACTGGGGATGCCCGCAACGGGTAGGCAGAGGTAGACTGCCTCTGCGGCTGGAGGTGCAACATGGTCTAAGCCTCCATGAATTTGACGAATCCTCTCTTAAAGCCATCCCCGTCAGTGCCTCTGGAAGGAGGAAATTTCAGTGTCACTAGGCACTGTGTCTGGCCTGAATCTGCCATCATTCCGCTTTCTTAAAGAGATCCAGGTTCTGATATTATGAGGAGGAAACATCGCTCTGCACCTTTCCCACATCATGCATACTTCTATGATGTCCCCACTTTCCCCCCTCTCGCAAAGCCCCAAAGCCTCCTACATTGTAAGCCTTCCTTACAGGGGAATCATCAGAAGCACCTGTGCTGCAGAGCTTCTGGCTGAAAGGTGACTCATGGAGATTTGCAATGACTGCTGCAATGCACCCCTAATGATTCAGATTGTATCATTATAGCGTCATTGCCTGTCCATTCCCAACAGCAAGGGCCCCTCGCCAGTTGGCTTGCTTCCTCTGAGGCCGCCTCAGCTCCTGGCAGCCCACACCCCCTGGCCAGCCCCAGAGGCACCATTCTCTGGGGGAGAACAGCTGGGCAAGCCTTGGGGAGGCAGAGATGGCATCCGAGGAGGGAGGGAAGGAAAGAGGGACAGAGGCCAGTGTCTCCCGCGGCACCCCGACCATCATTCAAGGCACCCCAGCTGCCACAGCACACTGCTTGAAAACCACTGCAGAACTGGGATGGGAAAGGTTTCTAGTCCAACTGACTGGTCTGGAGAAGAGGAAAGGCAGCCATGCTTGATCCTTTGTCTTCTCCGAGGAGACTTCCAGCCTGACTTCTCATCTTGAGGCCCCAGCGAGAAGTGGGAAGAGGAGCAGGAGGAAGCATCCCCAGAAGAAGTGTGCTCCCCACCAGTAGGTGCTTCCACCCCCTCTCCTAAATCTGCTTCCAACAGATACTTGGGGGGGGGGGGGGCATCCTGCACCATCTGGTCAATTCCTGGTGTTAGGAGAATTAGAAGGTCTAAGATATAAACACATACATAAATACCGTAAGTAGTTCCCATCACAAAAGAATATGCAGGTAAACCCATGAACAGCCAGGTAAACCCATCAACAGGTTTCCTGCCAGACAGGAGTCTGTTGTAGGCCGCCCCTTCTGTGATGTATGTATCGTTTTTCGCTGTCTTTTCGCTATATCTTTCTCATTGACTTTAAGAATGGATCTGAATGTATTTTTCCTCAAAATGCTGTACTTTTCTAAATGTATCCAAATGTATCCGAATGGGTTTTTGTATTTCCCCCCAATCTCATCGCCTAGAGAATGTTCCTTAAATGTAACAATCACTTGTTCCAAATGTATTTGATTCAAATGTATTTAAGGCCCCACTTTTCCCATGGTGTCCTGTTGTGTGGTCGGAAAGTACTCTTTATTGTTTGATTTGGGTTAATGTCAGAATAAAAGCGAGTTCCTTCAAAACAACACATTCCTTTTTATCTTACCAATTTCTCACATTGTAAGAAGCGGAAGAAGAAACCATAGAGAGCATTCCTATTTTCCTTCTGATCAATGAAGTCAAACGTTACAATTATCCATTTGAGAATGAGCACCTATAGGGAGAAGACAGATCTCAGTAAGCCAAAGCAAGGCCAAGACAACCAACCCCTTCTGGAATATGGTCAGCGTGTACAACATCTAGCTGAATCATCACCAGGATAACTAAGTCAGGCTGGGGGAAATATCATTCTTCAGAACCAAGACATCATTACCATGCTTTCCAAGTTACCTGAAAGTCACCACAACACTTGCGAGCACAGAGCCAAGACACAGCTGAAAGAAGAGAATCCTCTGTTCTTACGGAAATGGGAATCAGAGTCTTCAGTAGCCTAGTGCTTATCACTGTGCCTGCAAGACCTTGAAAGACACTGCTGAACATGCTGAACAACTTCACTCTTGATAATTTCTCACAAGTTCGAAGCAGCCCCGGTTCTTGTTAAGGGAGAAGGCAGGGCAATGCAGCTCCGTTGACATACTTTGCTGCCAAGGGGAAAGAGAAGAAGCCAAAACATGTTTTCTTTACCAAGCTTGGCACTGAGTGCGAGTTCAGCAAGTTCTGAATTTCTTCTGGTGCCAAGCCTCTCTCTTGCGCAATCTTTTCCACAGTCTCCAAAGGACTCTGCAAAGCTCCCTGCTTCCGTGAGGCACTATCTTGAATTAGGAAAAAGTCCAAGTGTGATTCAAATCCATTCGAAAAACCGTCCTCATGCATGATGGCCTCTCCAATGGCTTGCTTTACCATCAATTGGCAAGGGAGCCCCATTGAGATGCCATGGCATTTGGAAAACTCTGGAATGCTGAACTTGCCTTTTGCTTTCTTGCTCCTTCGTTCAGTGGGTAGGTAGGTGTAGGTCGGGGCAAGTCGAAAGCTTCCTTGAAATTCCTCAGCCCCAGCCAGCATTGCCAATGGGCAGGATGGTGAGAATTGTAGCTCAGCAACGTCTGGAGAGCCAGAGGTTACCCTCACCTGTTTTATCAGTTAGTGTGCTAAGATCTGGGCACAAGCCCAATTCAGCTGACGGTACTTAACAAGGGCTTGCTTTACACAAAACATGAGAGCTAATACACTATTCTGCTCCAATATACAAAACAGCCTTTTCTCTAGAGAAAGCTCAAGAAAATACAAACTTTGGGGTTTGTAGATGGTTGTAAAGGTTTCCATTTCACTAGTTGGAAACAGCTTCCAGGCTAGGCAGGACCAAGGTTGCTTTGTAACTGTTCCTGTCTGCCTGCTTGCCATCGTGCATATTTGTAAACCATTTCTGCCAAAATATCTACATCTGCAATAGTAGTTTCTGGAAGCAGACCCTGCAGTAGTGCACACTCCATGAAGTCCATATGAAGAGTGTTACGGAATGGAGGGGGGGCATATGAATGAAGTCTTACTCCCGAGTAAGAGACGTAGAGCCCGAGGCGATGACCTCAAGGGAACCCTGCCACACTAGGGCTCCCCTCGCCCCGTCCCAACGTTGCACCAAGCACCGCACAAAAGTCCAAAACCCCGAGAAGAAAGCGCCATTTCTGACCCCGTATCCCGATGCTATACACGATCGATGTATTTTATGAATGAACAATGCATTTGTTTTTGTTTTTTTTTAAGATATTTATTAAAGTTTTAAGAGTTATACAGAAAAAAGAAAAAAACAAAACACAAACACAGAAAATAACAGATATATATCTATAAAAGACAAAATACAAAACTAAAAACTATTTAAAAACAAATAAGGTTTTGTTCCCTTATTTTCTTATAACTTACTTCCCCGACCTCCTCATACCTCCCCTTTCTGTATTCCAATTTCTAATTATTAATTCAACAAATCCTCTCCCTTAATTTTCATTTAATTTTTAACCTTTCTTTTCCTTTTACTTAATCATTACAGCTGAAAACCACTTACTTTCTAAACCAACATCATTCTAACATTCATTAATTTTGCAGTATTTCCTGAGATAATCCTTAAATTTCTTCCAATCTTCTTCCGCCGTCTCTCTTCCCTGGTCTCGGATTCTGCCAGTCATTTCTGCCAGTCCCATGTAGTCTATCACCTTCATCTGCCATTCTTCCAAGGTGGGTAGATCTTGTGTCTTCCAATACTTTGCGATGAGTATTCTTGTTGCTGTTGTAGCGTACATAAAGAATGTTCTATCCTTCTTTGGCACCAATTGGCCGACCATGCCCAGGAGAAAGGCCTCTGGTTTCTTCAGGAAGGTAAATTTAAATACCTTTTTCAGTTCATTATATATCATTTCCCAGAACGCCTTAATCTTTGGGCACGTCCACCAAAGGTGAAAGAACGTACCTTCATTTTCTTTGCATTTCCAACATTTATTATCAGGCAAGTGGTAAATTTTTGCAAGCTTGACTGGGGTCATGTACCACCTATAAATCATTTTCATAATATTTTCTCTTAGGGCATTACATGCCGTAAATTTCATACCGGTGGTCCACAACTGTTCCCAGTCAGCAAACATATCTTGTGCCCACTTGATCATGGCTGATTTAACTGTTTCATCCTGCGTATTCCATTTCAACAGCAAGTTATACATTTTTGACAAATTCTTAATTTTGGGTTCTAACAATTCTGTTTCCAATTTTGATTTTTCCACCTGGAAGCCAATTTTCTTGTCCAACTTGTAAGCCTCCATTATTTGATAATAATGAAGCCAGTCTCGCACTTTATCTTTTAATTTCTCAAAACTCTGCAATTTCAGTTTATCCCCTTCTTGTTCCAGAATTTCCCAATATTTCGGCCATTTGGACTCCATATTGAGTCTTTTCACAGCCTTTGCCTCCATTGGCGACAACCACCTTGGAGTCTTATTTTCCAGCAAGTCTTTATATTTCATCCAAACATTATACAATGCTTTCCTGACAATATAATTTTTAAAAGCTTTATGAGCTTTAACCTTGTCGTACCACAAGTATGCATGCCACCCAAAAATATTGTTAAAACCTTCTAAATCCAAAATGTCTGTATTCTCAAGAAGCAGCCAGTCTTTCAACCAGCAGAAAGCTGCTGATTCATAATAAAGTTTAAAACTGCATCAGTTAAAATCTTAAATTTTATTCTGGGTTTCTTGCCCTGCCAGACAAATTTAGAAATGTCTTTTTGCCACTTCTTGAAACAGTCCATCTTGTCCACAATTTGCAGTGTTTGAAACAAAAACAACATTCTAGGCAATACATTCATCTTTATAGCTGCAATTCGACCAGACAAGGAAAGCTTCAAATTTGACCAGATTTCTAAATCTTTTTTCACTTCTGTCCAACATTTCTCATAGTTATCTTTAAATAAATTCACATTTTTAGCTGTCATGTTAATCCCCAAATATTTCACTTTCTTAACCACAGTTAGACCTGTCTCATTCTGAAACCTCTCTTTTTCGATAGCTGTTAATTTTTTCTCTAATACCTTAGTTTTTAACTTGTTCAGTTTAAATCCTGCTACTTGACCAAACTCTTGAATTAATTCTAAAACCCTTTTAGTACTAGATTCTGGCTCTTGTAATGTAAGTACAAGATCATCTGCAAATGCTCTCAATTTGTACTGTTTGGCTCCGACCTGTACACCTTTAACCAGCTGGTCTCTTCTGATCATGTTCAGCAAGACCTCCAGGGCTGATATAAAAAGTAGTGGGGAGATTGGGCACCCCTGACGTGGAATGAACAATGTATTTGCATGAGGATGCGCTCTAGCCTATCAGATGGTGTTGAATGTAGCCCTTCAGCCAATCACAGCAATGCCATGGCTCTGCAGAGGCAGCTCAGCTCCAGCTGTTTTGCACGCTCCACTGAGCGCTGACAAGGTGATGACAGCTCCCGCTGCGAGAACAACGGACTGAGTCAATCGAAACCTCGTTACCCTGTTAATCCAATCAAAACTTGATGTTGTTTAGTCGTTTAGTCGTGTCCGACTCTGCGTGACCCCCTGGACCAGAGCACGCCAGGCCCTCCTGTCTTCCACTGCCTCCCGCACTTTGCTCAAACTCATGCTGGTAGCTTAGAGAACACTGTCCAACCATCTCGTCCTCTGTCGTCCCCTTCTCCTAGTGCCCCCCATCTTTCCCAACATCAGGGTCTTTTCCAGGGAGTCTTCTCTTCTCCTGAGGTGGCCAAAGTCTTGGAGCCTCAGCTTCAGGATGTGTCCTTCCAGTGAGCACTCAGGGCTGATTTCCTTCAGAATGGATAGGTTTGATCTTCTTGCAGTCCATGGGACTCTCAAGAGTCTCCTCCAGCAGCAGAATTCAAAAGAATCAATTCTTTGGTGAATGTAAGCGGTATTGGCTTAGGCATTGATTGGACCTGACTATATCTGACTCCTGCCCATTGTGCAGGAAGTCCCAGCAGGGGGAGCCCTGTCGATGCGAACCAACTCAAGCTCCCCCTGGTGCTCCCGTCGGGGTCGTGTCAAGGCCTTAGTCCCCCAGCCGGGCTTCAGACTAGATCAACACCCCCGGATTCCTTTAACGGAATACCCTTAAGCATGGAGGGGCAGGTGGTGGCCACACCTCCCCTCCCCCACACAAGGTCAAACAATGCCTAACCGCAATAGAATGTCCTGGGAGATTGAAACCAGTAGGAGAACACTTCAATCTCCCAGGACATTCTATACAAGATCTCAAAGTAGCTGTTCTACTACAAAGGAATTTCAGAAATAGACTGGAAAGAGAAGCTGCTGAATTGCAACTTATTACCAAACTTAAAACCATGGAGAGACCTGGTCTGAACAAAGACATTGGATTCTTATCTCATTATACATGACAAAGCCATTTTTCACCTTCTCACCCCTTGCTTTTTCCTGTAAGACCTATTGCAGTCGTTAAGAGTCGTCAACAGGCTCATCACAGCTATCTGCCAATCACCCATTCCCACCACCCTTCTGAGTAATACCCCTCCCCACCTTCTCACTATATAGAAGGGTCTGGTGACTTCTGTTTCAGTGTATCTGAAGAAGTGTGCATGCACACGAAAGCTCATACCAAGAACTAACTTAGTTGGTCTTTAAGGTGCTACTGGAAGGAATTTTTTTTTGTTTTGACTATGGCAGACCAACACGGCTACCTATCTGTATGTTGCTTTAAGTGTATACTCTATATTTGACATTCTTCAGATTGTTTTATTTATGTTTTAATATGCTGTAAACTGCTTTGATTTTTTTCTTGAAAATATAAAGCGCTATAGAAATGAAATAAATAATAATAATAATAATAATAATAACAATAATGTTCATTGAAATGTTGTGTCCAAAGACTGCAGCCGATGAAGAGATCACCCCTCCCTCAATTTTCTATCAGATTATTTAGATTTGGTAAATAATTCTTATTGCTATTCTTATTGTATTGATTATTATAATTGATTTATGTAGTTCTGACGGTTTAGCTGCCTTGAGCATGAAAATAGAAAGGCAGGATACAAACCTAATCTAATAAAGAGCCCTCCTCCTCCTCCTCCTCCTCCTGAGCCTGGGGCAGGACCGTAGCCTGAGAGAGAGAGGGTTGCACAGTTCCCTGATTCTTTTGGAGGAATTCCACACCACACATTTAAAGCTCTTACACCACTTGAAAGAGTCCAGGCTTTCCCTCAAGAATCCTGGGAACTGTAGTTTGCCAAGGGTGCTGAGAGATGTTAGATCTGTAGCAAACAGAGGTTCCCAGGATGTGTTGGGTGAATCTGTGACTCTTAGTGCAATGCTTCTTGAAATGTGTGGTTGTGACCATTGCCCTCATAACAGCACTGGGGTTCGGATTGTAGTGTGTGTGTGTGTGTGTGTGTGTGTGTTGCAGAATGGTTTAATTAGCTCATTCTCCTCCTAGCACATCGTCTTCATTCAACTCTGGCTGTTGAATGAATGCTTTCTTATAATCATTCTTATGTTTAAGTGGGCTTTGGCCTCCTTCCAGACAGCAGCTTGAAAGGGAAGCAGAGGAAAGCTCAAATGATGACAGAAGGCAGGGGCATCCCACAACCAAGAGTTTTGGTTTGGATGTGACACTTTGAGACTTCCCCAAGCCATCCCGAAGCCCCCATTTCACTCTGGTCCATCTGAGTATCTCCTTTCCACCCATGCCTCCCCTCCCCCCCAAATATTCACAATTAAGAAATCAGAAAACAACCCCCACCTCTCTTTCGACAGAACTAGATGGAATGATCAGGCATAGCACCTCCTGCAGAGAGGATAAAACCAAAATGTTTCCAAGGGACACATTTATCAAGCAAGATATCTGCCCATAGCTCAGTCAGTAGAGTGTGAGACTCTGCATCTCAGGGTCGTGGGTTGGAGCCCCACGTTGGGCAAAATATTCCTGCATTGCAGGGGGTGGACTAGATGACTCTTGTGGTCCCTTCCAACTCTACAATTCCATGATATCCTGTGAGGAGTAGTCTGAAGTGAAGGCAGAAGACAGGAGTTGATCATCATGTGAGCTGCGCACAGGGGGGCTGAAGCGAGCTGCTGACCAGTCCTGTGGAGCCTCCTTTTATTGAGACAAATATGCAAGCTAGGCAGATACATTTTGGCCTGTGACCTTTACACACCTTTGGTCCCGAGATCGTGGGGTGGTACAAAGTTATTTTGGCACCTGTTTCCACCGCGTCATTTTCCCCTTGCACAGTGTATGACGAAGGAGACAAAAGGTCTCAGGGACAAAGGTTACAGACAGGACACCGCAGACTGCTGAGACCGCAAAAGGTCAGACAGAGGGAACGATGTTCCAGACAGCCATGACTTTGTCTGTGAGGGGGAGTATGCTACGCACCCCAGGGTCACGCGTGCAGGCAGACTGTGGCTGCCTGCTGGTGGGGAGTGTGCTCCCTCCGGACCCCACTGCCCACTCCGCGATTATCCCTACAGTAGTCAACTGAGTTTTACTCAAAATCAACACAGCCACGTAATTTGTGCCCATCAATTTAAATAGGTCTGCTGTGGAAAGGACTGATGTTGACTACAACCCTGATGTTTTCTGATTATTTTACAGAGCGTTTCCCTCAATACCAAAAAATGGAGGCAGAGACAATTTACTGAATTTCAAAACCACCGAAGCTTTATTGAATGAACGAATCAGTTTATTACAGTCACAAACCAGAATATGGACTTCTACAGAGATAGAGAAAATGTGGAAGAAGAAGAGTTTGGATTTGATATCCCGCTTTATCACTACCCTAAGGAGTCTCAAAGCAGCTAACATTCTCCTTTCCCTTCCTCCCCCACAACAAACAGGTGAGTGGGGCTGAGAGACTTCAGAGAAGTGTGACTGGCCCAAGGTCAGCCAGCAGCTGCATGTGGAGGAGCGGAGACGCGAAGCCGGTTCCCCAGATTACGAGACTACCGCTCTTAACCACTACACCACACTGGCTCTCATATATATGTAGGTTAAAATCAAAATCTATAAGCTAGAACACAGTAAAGAATACAGATGTGAAACTATTAAAATGTGTAGTTTAAGACCTTAACCGCTAATTTAAAATATGCATGTCAATGCTTTATTATAATTAAGGCAGGTAAAATAATTATTACTCTTAATAGTAGTCATTGCTATGAGGCTTCTTGAAGCAATTCAGAATACAATCAACATTAGCAGAACACTTTCCTTTACAAGGACAACTTAAAAAGCAACAATTTAAAAGCAATAAAAAAGTAATATTGCATAGGAAAGAATTCTAAAACAACAGCAACAAGACACAATGAAACAGCAAGCAACAATTGCCACTCCATCATCGCTGAGCCTTGAAACTTGTGTCTTCTCCCCATAATCGAAACTGACATCAAGTCTTATGTCATCTGGAAGAGAATGAAGGAGAAGAGAGATGAATTTCTGCCACCTTTACTGATTCACCAAATTGACCTGGCCCCCATTTACAAGGAGGCTTCCAGGGCTGGGGTTCTATTTATGGATCCTGCCTTTGGTGGCAACGACTCCTTCCAAGCCTGCAGTTTGGCCATCTTTGTGCTGTGGCAGGATTGCACAGCCACATGACCCAGGAGGTCTGCATCAAGCAAGGATGCTGCAGCTACTGAGTGGGCTCTCCTTAGTCTGGAAAGTGCGACTGAGGGAAGCGGCTGGCTCAGGGGGCGTGACCAGCCCTATTTATCCTTGGCGTGGCCGGGGATCTCCCTCTTTTGCCCGACTTGGTTTTTCGCCTGGGGGGGGGGGTTGCGAGTTGACGTGCATCAGCAGGACTCCCCCTACTGGTGGTTAACCCTTCCCGGACCTCAAGCGGACGGGCTGAAGCCGGATAGTCGGTTAGGACCAATGCCTAAGCCAATACCACTCATCACCTGTAACCAATAAAGTTGTGGCCATATTTAGCCCATTAACCTGAAATAATTGTGTCGTGTGTCTTTATTTCCCCTTGGGGGGGGCGGGAACTCGCCACGCAATAGGGCTCTTTTTGTTTTTTTATGCACCCACAGACCCCAAACGGCTCTCCACAGGAACACAGTGGTGCATCTCATGTATGTGGGGGGGGATTCCAACACTCCCCCCCCCATCCCCAGCAAAGGAAAGGGAAGCATTTCCAGCATTTAAAAGAGCCCTCAGCACAATGCTTTTAGGACAGCAGCCCTGCCTGGAGAGCGAAGGGGGCTGCTAGGAAGGTCGTCAAAGCATCAAGGCATAGATGAGCCAAAGAATGCAATGAAAACTCTCTTAGAGTCAGAGTGACTGACAGGAAGACTGACAGAACCCCTGTCTGTTGCAGTTGATGGCTGAAGAGTTGAGAAACGGAGAAGGGGTAGAGAGAGGGGGGTGTATAGTGGCTAGAATTCTGGACTAGGAGGACCTGGGAGATCCGAGCGCAAATCCCCACTCAGTCATGAAGTGCACTGTTTGATGTTGGGTCCAGTCACTCTCATCCTAGCCTGCCTAACAGGTTTGTTGTGAGGGGAGAAACAGGGGGAAAGGCAAGCCATCAATGCCACCTTGAACTGCTTGGATGAAAAGTGGGCTACGAATGTAATAAAAAGCACCCCCAAATAATGATCATGGAAGGTCTAGTCCAACCCCCTGCAATGCAGGAATCTGCAGCTGTACCTTCTGGGAATCGGGCCTGCAACCTTGGTGCTATCTGCAGCTCCCTCTAACCAGCTGAGCTGCAATGAGATTGGAGGGAGAATGGGAAGGCGGGTGGGAAGAGAAGTTAAGCTGTTCAGGAAGGGGTTAAATTCCATGGGGATGCTGGCCGTGTGGGGGACCCCAAGCCCTCGCCCCAGAAGATTAAAAGAAAGAAGCAGAAGACATCCTACTTACAGATTCACGATGCTGGCCATCTCTTCAGCTGAAATCCCCTCCTGTTTAAACTCAACTGCTTTAAAATGCTCACACAACACTAACTGTGAACCTTGCCTCCAACCCTATTGCGACTCCTCTCTGTCTAAAGTATACAGGAAAATAGGTGCACAAAATATACAGAGGAAAATGAAATGATAAAGTGAAAGCATTTGCTGAAATACAGTAGAGAACTCACGCCTCCCGAGTTGAGGGAGGCCTTGCTTTGCATGCAGGAGATCCCAGGTTCAGTCCAGGATCTCCACTAGACAGGGCTGGGACTGCCCCCGTCTGAAAACCCTGCAGCGCTGCTGCCAGTCAGTGTAGGCAGTGCTAGGCTAGATTGACTCTGTCAAGTGCAACTTCCTATGAATGCTCCTCTTATACGATTTCTCGAGACACAAGCAAGCTACCTTATCAACGAGTTGTGAGAGTTCATTCATGACTTTTAACAAACAGCAGAAACCATTTTATTATTTCTATGTGAGTACAGAAATCCTGAATATGAAAGGAAGGAAACCTCCTGCCTCTGCAATAAAGGCAGCTGCACTGCTAGGTGAGCTGTCCCGATGCCAACTGAAACAGACCCTCCAAAGGTGAAAAGGGAATTTTGAGCATCTGAGCACAACTGGGCCGTCTTCTGCGTTAACGTGAAGTGCAGGAAGTGATTGCCTTGAGCAGGGGTAGGCAAGCGAAGGCCCGGGGGCCGGACAGTCCGGGAATCAATGTGTTTTTCCATGAGCAGAATGTGTCCTTTCATTTAAAATGCATCTCTGGGTTCTTGGTGGGGCATAGGAATTCGTTCATTTTCTCTCTCCAAAATATAGTCCAGCCCCCCACATGCTGTGAGGGACGGTGGACCAGCCCACGGCTGAAAAAGGTTGCTGACCTCTGGCCCTTGCTGATTCTACTGAGTCCATCAGTAGATTGTTGTGAAGTGACCTGGCATTTTTAATGAAGTGCAATATAGGCTTGTCTTACATCTTTAACAACAACAACAACAACACAGTAAATTGCACAGAAGAATTCCATGTTGCCTGTGGGAGCGGCTGGGTAGACCTCTTTGCAGCTGCATGATCCATGCATTTGATCTATAAGCAACTGGTCAATCTTCATAATTGGCTCTGGCTTCGTGTAGGAGATTGAACGCATTCTTCTAGTTCTCAGCCCTGTATTCCACCCCCACCCCCCTCCTCCTATACTCGGACGGTGCCGACTACTCATCTCTACAGAGTGAAATGTTTATGAGTCCTGCAGATCTAGTCTCAGACGTCAAAGCTCTACCCCAAAGACGGGGGAGCCTGTGACCTTCTAGAGCATACATTTCTTTGGACTGCTATATGCTGAAGTGAACAAATGTTTTGTCTGAAACCCTTGAGAGCTTCTGTGGGCCGCCCTAGAGACCACTGGGCTAGAGGGATCATGGGGATGACTTGTTCCACAACAGCAGATGGCATGCAGAAATTTAAACTGTAGCAAAGGGAGGTAAACTGTCTAGCTAGCATGCACTCCTCTTAGCCAAAGCCCCAAGAATTGCAAGCGTGGAGCCACACAAACACGCCTGATCTCGACACTGTCTTGGGGGAAACTCCTGATGCTGGAAAATTCATGTGCTCAATTTCTGCTCATTGAGACAGGAGCCAAAGAAAGCACACGCAGAGTAGGGGAGCTCATAAAAAAGGTTTCTTTGGGAGGGGGTGGGTTGAGGTTTGCTCCCATGTGAAAGCGAAAGAGCAGGCTTTCACAGAGAAAGGAGCAGAGTAAGGCGGAACCTACTGGGACCCGTGCTTTCCAGGCACGCTGACGGGAGGGATGAGTCCAGCATTGCATTGTTGGGTCGTATTTCCAGTGACAACTATTTATGACAGAGGTTTACAGAAAATTGATCTAAACCCTCTGCTTGTAAGAGGCTATGGGCATTTGAAGAAGCCCATCATAATCTTTACATGAAATGTATCTTTAGAACACCGGTGGCGTCATGTCCCCATTTGTTGCCTTAGTTTCTCCATCAATGCACCACCCACAATTTGCCATCATATTGGCATCAGGTGTTCTCCAGGCCAGTGAATGTCAGCAACCCCTTCTTCTCAAGCTGCTTCCCCAGTTTCATCCAAAATAGAAAGAAATGCCATTTGGTGGCCCAGTGAGAAGCTTTGGGAAGTAATGAAATACATTTCTGAAAGTTATTTATGGATGCACAAGGTCACCACATCTTTGCTTAAGGTGAATGGAAAGGAACATTTCCCCAGGCGGCACACCACTGTCCCCGAATCTCGTCCGCTGCTTGGTCATTTCAACAGATTGTGTGTACATTTCAGAAAGCTTCCCCTTGCCTACAAATGAAGTGCATGATTTTTCAAAAACTTATTAATGCCCCGTGCTTTTACTTCTGGTGTGGTAAAAAATGGCAGAATCTGGCTATCATTTAAAGCAGTGTAAGACGCTGGTTTACGTTTCCCCTCACATTTGGTGACTAGGTAGGGATATGCAGTTTTGTGTTTTGTTTTTTGAAGAGTTGCTAAGGAGTCCTGCTGCTTCCGAGTTTTATTTTGGGGGTTGTTGTTGTTTTTGTTTACAAAAAGGTAGTCCAGTTGTAACCCTTTTCTAGGTACAATTCTGTACATTCTGGTACTACCTGTTCACTCATGGTCCCTCCAAATCCCTTTGTTTCTTTTAGCAATGTGTCCTTGTGTATCTGCACAAGCTTTTCAAAGCCTGCTACCTTTGCTTACAGAATTTCTCCTGAGGGGCGCTTTGAACATGTCCCGTAATACATGTGGATAAAAGGAATCGCCTTTGTTAATTTCAAAAGCCATTTTATTTCTTCCATGATTTTCCTCTCTTGTTAATTTATTTTGTAAAAGCAAGTGGGGTTTAGTCACCAGAGAGGTGGAGTCTGTGGTTTTGCTCAATAGGTCATGGTCATTTCAAGAGCCATAGGGCCTGAGATGGTTCCAGCTCTAATTTACGTGTAAGATTAGGAGTCCAAGAATGTGGAATCAGTACTGCAGAAGGTCAGTTCTGACATACTTCCCCCCTAAATAGTGGGTGAAGTCCTTTTGGAAAGGACTCAAAGGTTTCAAAGTGTCAAGTTTTGCTGTACTGAAGGACTGTCCATATCTAATCTATTAGAACACTGAACCCTCCTCCCCACTCCAGGAATTTTGCTATCCAGTTGCTCATCTCATTTCCATGGAGGACATTCCGAGAAAGAAAAGTGGGTTTGAATTTGGATAATAAAAGTTTCCAGTCGAGTAGATTTATATATTTTAGTGAAGGTAAGCAACTTAAAATGACCCCAGACCCAGTAAAACTCATTACAAAGAGAAGAGAAACAACATTTAAAAGCAGATACAAATAATGAGGCATTATTCTTTTCTCAAGAAGCCAGCAAAATTTCATCTTTCCTGTTTTATTTTAAGCATGCTTTTTATTCAAGTTTTTAACAAACAACAAGGTGGTAAGCTGCTGACTATAGGCAGACCATCCTTTCTCAAGGGCCATTCCAAATGGGATGAGGTACATCCTGGATAGCATGAAGAACAATCCAGCCCTGGGGTGCATAACGTGAGGTCGAGGAATGCCACAATGGAGAGAAGCCCCTCACCAAGAGAGCTGGCACAAGGGCTGAGAATTGTATCCCGCCTGCTTTCCACAGTAGCATTCCTACTACCCTTCTCCTGATTTGGGGCAATGGGAGAGTCAAATCATTCCCCGCGTCTTCTAGTGGCGAGTCTCAGAGAGCCGCTTTGCTAGGGATAGACAGACAATGGTTGGGAACACTTGGGTTCTTCTGAGCCGCTCTAAGGAAGACCGTATGCTGGATGTCCCACCCGCTGCGCTCCACCAAGGTGCCACTATACTCACAGCAGGAGCTCGTAAGAGCGAGTCGGTAGCTAAGATATAAATCAATTGGGACGTTTGGAACCTGCACACCCCAAAACTGGTACTGGATTCCAGCCCACACCCATCCTTTCAATGGTACCGTCCCCCTCAGCTCACCTGGTGGCAGGCATTCTTGAAGAGGTGGTCCACCAAAAGCCAGATCTCCTTGGCCGCTCAGTGGAGCCATCACCATCCTGGGGTACGATATCCAGAAACTGCTTCTCCTGGAGGTCCAATGACAAGGGGGACTGGCATGAGAGCCTGACAGAATGTGTGCCAGTATGCATTCTTTCCTTGCTCCAGCTGGGTGGACAAGTCTTGCCCTCTGAGGCCAGAACTAGGGCTGGGCGATAGCTGGCTTTCAACACGGTGATATATCACTAGCTAAACATTGCAATACACCAATATATCACGATGTCTGAAATAAGATGGAGCTATGTAGAGGCATTGGCTGGCTTCACGGTTTCCCCCGCATTGTGATTTCGGCTGCCCCCTGCAGGAGGGCAGGGGAAAGCTGAACCGGCAGAGTCCACAGGGGCTGCAGGAATCTAAAGAAGCATTGTCTGGCTTCACAGTTTCCCCCCACATGGTGTTTTTTGCATAGTACACACACACACATCATGATTCGCAATATATTGCCAGGTCAGAAATTATGAAACCAGTCTCACTATCTAGACTTCAAGCTGATTTGAAAATATATCGCCCGGCCCTAGCCACAGCAAGCATCTCAAGTGGGGAAACAAAAAACTAATTGCTCGCACCCCAAATCCAAGCTCCCCCTCCCCCTATTAATATGCAGCTAGTAATCCTCCCACTCCGGATGTGCAGTTCACCCAAAAGCTTACTGAATATGCAGCTGTGGACATGAGGTTTGGCTAACATTTTATTTAAATTGTTGGAACCTGCCCTGGGACCTTAGGGTGAAGGGCAGGAAATAAGTAACAAAAACAGCAACAGAACATGGATGGGCCTTCATAGGTTGATGGGCTGCAGCCCCAGCCAGCATGATGAGATGAGGGGGTCACATGTTCACCACCCCTTGTCTAGAGCACGTTGCAGAGGCAGGGGTAGAAACTGAGCAACAGCTGGAGCCCCAGCCCACGACTTTGTCTGGGCAATGCAGCACACAGCAGCTGGTGAACAATGCCTCCAGCCTCCTTCCCATCTTCCTCTCCAGGAATGTTCAGGGTGGTTATTTCTATCTCAAGCTACCACATTCAAGAGAAAGAGAAAGAGAGGAGGGGGAGCAAGAGAGCTTTAGGAGCACAGCAGTGGCAAGCAGCCCATCACTGAAAGGAGTTGGCAAGGATGGAGATTTTGATCCCCTCATCCCCAGGGCAGCTGTTGATTAGGACCCAGTTCATCCCCCCCCCCGCCAATACTCCCCGCCCCTGTCTTGAGAGAGAGAGAGAGAGAGAGAGAGAGAGAGAGAGAGTATTGGTGTGGGGAATGACACATGCTGTATCAGAGTCTTAGTGCAAGAGTAGCTGGTGCATGCTAAAGAACACAGGAGCCTTGCTGGGTTAGATCAGCATTCTGTTCCCACAATGGCCAACCACATGCCCTTGGGAGTCCATAGGGACACGGGGACAAGAGCACTCTGTCCATCATGTTCCCCAGAAACTGGTAATCAAAAGCATGTGGTTTGTGATAATAGTGGCAAGAAATAGCCCTGACCGGAGCCACTGATCAACATATCCTCCATGATTCTAAATGTCTACAGCTGTCCAAATTGACAGTCACCACGGTCTCCTTGTGGCTAGGATAATACACCCAAGTTGATCTGATTTCGAGAGGAGTGACATTTCCCTGAGCCACCCCAAAGCAGCCACTACCGCTTCCCAAATGCCAGTGCTCAGGTGGTGAGAGTAAGCCAGAGTGGCACAGCCTGTGCAGCAGTTGCTGAGCACAGAGACAAGGAGAAAACTGGCTCTTGGGGCCAGAGGGGGCTGGCGCCTGCATCATGAGACTGGGCTTTCTGCCTCCCGTGCTGCCAATCGCAAGCGGACCCAGAGTCAAGCAGCGATGGCAAATTCTGGTTTCGTCTCCGTTCTCCTCTGCCGAGTTCTACAAGGGCCACGTTGAGACTAGGGGAGAGACCAAAGCAGAGAGCTAGAGCCACCACCTGGACTGGATTTGAGTCAGAAGGCAGGCAGGTGCGGGTACCTGAGAGGAAAGTCCGGTTGGTGGGGTAGTGCCTGGTTTGCCCTAAGGGACCAGCTGCCACTGCATGGAGCAGCTGCTGATCGTTGACAAGGGCAACTCCATTTACGTGCCTTCGAGGCACATGCACACTGCCGCAGAGCTGGAAGGGGCACTGGAAGGGGCAAAAATGTCGTCCCCCCCCCCAAGAGCACAAAAGCGGCAAAGTGGCATGGAAACAGCATCTCGACTCCCTCCCAGGAGCTTTGGCACCGACTTTTCAGACCTGTGGAGAGTTGGAGCAAGGAGTTTTGCAGGGAGGCTGCTGGTTTTCAAAAGGCCTTTCAAAAGGGCTTCCGGAAGTTTAGAGGGTGTTTGCAGGCTTTTCCAATGCTGCCCCCAATATACGCAATTTCATTTAAACGCACAGTACCTCGGAACGCAACCCCCGTGTAAACCTGCTTTGAGCCCGCTACAAGAACATCTAGAGGATAGCAAACCAACTGTTACCTTTTCTAGGAAGCCGTCTTCTCCCTGAGATCAGAGGAGGAAGGCAAGAGCAACAGACAACCAAGGGTGTTAATGGCACAGGCCCTGAGAAGAGAAAGAAACAGCCCGTTGGCTGAACAGAATCTGGGCAGATGGCAGGGAAATGCACACGGTTCAGTGGCCCTGCGAAAGGGCAGGTGGGAGGACCAGAACCTGGGATGACTCAGTCAAGGCAAACAAAGGGCATGAACAGCACACAGGAAGCGGATGCAGAGCTACAGAAGCTGAAGCTGAATGCAGCGGAGGACCCCCAGCCCCCACATTGCTGAGTGGAAGAGCAGCTGTTTTCCAAGCAGGCAAGCAGAGTGGGAAGGGTAGACATCCAGCACATGAACCTGCCAGGTAAATCAACCCCTTTCCCTACCAGGTCAATAAGTCTGGTGACGGGAACTCCGCCAAGCGGGTGCCTCATCCAGCACAAGGCTTCCAAGGAGGTCCCGAAGCAGCTTGGTAGGTAGCTCCCACCGATGGTGAGGAAATAGTCCTTGCCAGGGTCAAGGTGAAGGACAAAGATAGCCTCAATCTTCTCTTCCTTGCTGACGTACACATCCAGGGAAATGTCCACCGTCTCACCTAAAACGGGAGGAGGTCAGGTAGATACACTCTTGGGCACAGCCAAGTTGGCTTGTCTGTAAATTAAAAGTGAAGACGGTGAAGAATTGAACAGAAGGACACAATAGGAGGCTGCTGGATCAGGCCAACGGCCCATCTAGTACAGCATCCTGTTCTCACAGGTGTATGGGGCAAACCTTAACTTCAAGAATTAGGAGAAGAAGCGACTCAGTTCCCACCCCCACCCCACTTTCCTCTCTAGTCCTCCAAAGCAGCAGCTGCACAGAAGATGGTGACAGGATACTGGGGGGTGAGAGAAAGTGATCCTAACAAAAGAATATCAAAAGGGAAAGGATTTTTGCGCCCCCAATGTAACTTTCTTTTTTAGTTTACATTTCATTGAGTTTTTAAAAGTTTGGCTAGTTCTATATGTTCCCCAAGATATTTTTGTGCCTCCACAACATAAAAATACGATTATTTTTTTAAAAAAGTAATTTTTGGACGGACTGCTCTCACTGGTTCCCTGCGATGCCAAAAGGTGTTTGGGGACCCTCCAGCATTGCTTGGCTTCAATTCATTTGTCTGTGTGTCTTTGTTTAAAGCTGGTCACACACACTTTTACACTTTGGGCTCAGCTGCTTTGACGTGTGGCCCTTGGAGGCTTGAGCATGGGGCAATGCAGCCCACAAATGTTAAGCCTCCCCTGCTCTACCAAACTCCCAAGGTTTGAGGGAGGAGGGTTGGGAAGAGGAGGGGAAAAGGAAGGCCTTCCCTAGATGAGCCTTGGGGTCCCTTTCCAACTCTACAGTTCTCTGATTCCAGAGAGAGACGCGCTGGGCTCCAAGTATCCCTCGCAGGGCTCAGCGCGAAGCCATGCCTTCCAATACTGGCTGTCACTGAGCTTGGGGATAAAGGAGAAGTGGAGGGTGACCTGCCCGTTGTTTGTGATCTGGAACCTCTCCTTCTGCAGCTGCCGGAACTTCACATTCTCAAACGGAAACTGCAGAGCAAAACGGGGGGGGGGGGGGGAGTGCTTGCCTTCAGCAGAGGCAAGGAAACGTGCTCCAGGGGGGAGTTTGTCCTTGGCCCCAGCCTCTCATTTAGGGGACTGCACATGCCACAGGTCCACGTGGGGCTCTCCAGATATTGCTGCACTTGCCACTGGCCACGTTGGCTGGGGATGATGGGAGTTGTAGTCCAGCATCTGGAGGGCACCACGCTGGCGACCCCTGGAGTCTTTGCCTGCAAGGAAGAGGAAGAGGCTGCCGCTCAGTGGAAGGGCATCTGCCTTGCATGCAAAGGTCCCAGGTTCTATCCCCAGCATCTTCAGGTAGGGCTGGGAGAGATCCCCCGGAAATCCTGGGGAACCGCTCAAGACTGAGCTAGATGGGCCAAGGCCTTCTTTCCCCCCTGGTCTTTTTGCAGCAAACCCTCTTTAAGGGGTTGGAGAGGATCCTAGTCGTCCTTACCTCCCTCCAGGGAGGGAAGGAATTCGTTCTCCATCCTGTCCATCAACTGAACAATATCCTCAATCACTTTCCGGTACCGTCGGTCATCCACAACCTTCACCTATCGGGGGGGGGGGGCAGAGCACATTTGTTGGGGCTATGGACTAAAAAGGGGGGGCATGAGTTAAGAGCAGAAAGGCCTGATGCACCCCCTGTTCCCAGCCCTGAAAGAGGCAAGTACTGTAACTCTGAGAGCTTCCCCAGGATGGCAGCGGCTGTGACTTCCAGAGCCAATGGGCTGAAGCCCAATGCTCCAAGCCAAGTACCACAGAAGCTCCATTGCATGAATGGAGCCAACGGTTAAGGTATACAGTTCAGCCCATGTGGTCTGCCATGCCTGCAGGAGCAGCGTGTACTCAGAACAGTGGAGAATGGTAGCCTAGGGATTTAACAGAGCCAAAACCTGTCCACTCCTTGCACCGGAAGTCATTGGCCAAGGAGGAGCTCTGTGGAAAGGGGCCTGGTTGTTGGTCAGGGCCTGCCCAGATTCGAGGAGGTGCCACATAGCAGGCAACTAAAAAGCCTGAATAGACGATAGCCCTGGCCAGGGCAGGTGTTACCCTGTGAGGAAGAGGGAGCTGGCGGGCTTGTGGTCGCTCCTTTTCAATTCCATGTGGCTTCGGTAGCTGAGCTGATTCACGCTGCGTCCTCGCCAGAGGATTGGCTCACACCATGCTGGCACACGGCACTTCCCACTGCAAGGAGACAGTTGGACTGGCTGAGGCAACACACAAGGCTCACACCTTCAAACTTTGGCTCCACACACGGCCTGTGATCTTGACCACGGTCAAGAGCTGGAGATGATGGGGCTTGGGAGTCCAACTTCTGAAGGGGCGGACCTTGCAGGTGTGCAGGCATTTTGCCTCATGGAGAGAGTTGTCAGGAAATCAAAAGCTGCCTTCTACCAGGTCAGAATGATTTTCTGACCTCCCCCAGTTTGGATTCCTACATTGCAGGGGGTTGGACGAGATGACCCTCGTGATCCCTTCCAACCCCACAATTCATTAATTAAGTCTCCTCTGGCTGGCAGCAGCTCTCTGTGGCCCAATCCTTTTTCAGGTGGAGGTGCCTTTCAACTTGAGACTCTGCATACAAAGCATATGGCACACCACCAAATGATGATCCTTCCCCAAAGCAAGGGGCCCCGTTATTCTTGTTCAGACACTATTTTTTCAGTGATCCAAAAGACCCTTTCTGGCACCTGAAATGCTGCCCAAAGGAGCCTGCCGTTTTCCGGCTTCGTCACTACATGTTCCGCCTGTCCTTTTGATTTCCCCATTACCACAGCAAGAGCAATGAAACTAGCAGGCCTAGGTGGCTTCTGACAGTTGTCAAGAACCACAAGAATATGCCACATCCTGGATGGTGAGGCTCAATGGCTACTAGCCATAATGGCCAGAGAACATACTCCACCAAGAGAAGCAGTATGGCTTGGAGGAGGGGAGCGTGCTGTTGCACCCAGGTCCTGTTTGTGGGCTCCCCGAGAGGCATCTCATTGGCCAATGTGAGAACAGGATGCTGGGCCAGATGGACCAATGGCCTGATCCAGCAGGGCTGCTCTCATGCTCTTATGCCCTGGCAGACTCATCTTGAGAGAGCACCAAGTCTCATTCCCAGACTTCCTTGACACAAACAGGATTCTCTGCTTAAACACGCCATGAAACAGGATGCTGATTATCAGGACAAATGTGGGGGAAAGGCTGCTTGTGGAAAAGGAGCCAAAACATTTCCAGAGACTTTGAGCAGGGATGGCTTGAGGAAGACAACATATCACAGCCTTGCATTTCACAACTCGCCTAGCAGCCTTTGGCAACCGGGAATTCCATGCAAGCAAAGTGAGCAGGTGAAGGAGAGCTGGATCTCTCTCTTCCTCCGTGGCTTGGTGTCCATTCTGGCTGCAGAGGAAAGGAAGTCCGTCCAGCCCTCAACTCTAGCCCTCCTCCAACAGCTTGCTTAGCAGAAAGCCATGTTTAAAATATATGTTTTACTAGCCTGCTCAGGAGGATGGAAAGGCAGGACACTACTAGCATCTCAGCAGACTAGGAAAAACAAACAAGCCTTGCAGAAGAATGATTGAGAGGACTTACTTACAAAGGCTCAACTATCAAGCAGGATCTGTTTTAGAGTCGAATTTGTACGTCGGGATGAACTTGATCTCTCCCTCTGTGAAATCAGCAAAAGCTGTCTTTTGGGTACGCTGAATGTTTAGCTAAAGCCAAAAAGAAATCGCTTATCAGCAGAGAAGCAGAAGACCCCCTGTTGCCTGACAATGGAGTCTATTAACAGCCACTGTTGTGCTGGAAGACCAAGGTGAAGTACTAGTAGGTTAAAGGTAAAGGTAAAGGGACCCCTGACCATTAAGTCCAGTCGTGACCGACTCTGGGGTTGCGGCGCTCATCTCGCGTTATTGGCCGAGGGAGCCGGCGTACAGCTTCCGGGTCATGTGGCCAGCATGACTAAGCCGCTTCTGGTGAACCAGAACAGCACACAGAAACAGCGTTTACCTTCCCGCCAGAGCGGTACCTATTGATCTACTTGCACTTGGACGTGCTTTCGAACTGCTAGGTTGGCAGGAGCAGGGACAGAGCAAGGGGAGCTCACCCCGTCGCGGGGATTCGAACCGCCGACCTTCTGATCGGCAAGCCCTAGGCTCTGTGGTTTAACCCACAGCGCCACCCGCGTCCCTACTAGTAGGTTAGCCAAGTGCAAAAAAGGGGTATACCTGCTGAGATCCTATCTTATACCCAATTCTTAAAGGTACAGGATGCTTGTGCATTTTTGCCCCATGTCATCTTAAATTACTTTGCTGCATCACACGACAGGAAAATCCTCTAACTCAGGAGTAGGTTGGTTTCTGCTTTCTTCTCTGTGCAGCGAAGTGCTTGTCACGAGACAGGTTGTTTACATTCCACAGTAAATGCACTGTTGGGTTTCTCACGGGAAAGGAGACTGGATGTGACGTACACTGGTTTCCTGTTTTTCACTGTTCTTTGCAGTTTCAGTTTGTGGTTCTCTCCGTGCTTTAGAGGAGAGAGGATGCATTTCCTGCTCCGGCAGAGGCAAGATGTTTTTCTTTAACATACCAGCTTTGAACTGTAAATAAAGCAATATAGAGTATGTAGCATGTACTCCTCATCCTTCCGCTGTGCACGGGATGCTGCTTTTCACTAACACATGGTTCCGGGCCCAGAAAAACGCGGTCACATGGTCATGGGCTCCAGAAGTCGAATCGGAGTGCCGGCAAAGGATCGGAATGCAGAGGGACAGATCGGATCGGAATCTGCTCTGCGCGTAAAGATGATTGATGAGGTATGTGCTACTGCTCCGGGCAGCCTGCCAGCTTCTAATTAATGGCTTTATGGCTGGACTTTGAACTTTTAAAGCCGTTTTGTCGGGCACAGGCAAAAGGCTCACAGGCACAAGTTACTTTGCTGGGGAAATCGAAAGTAACTTTTAAAGGCGCTTTTGGAATGAAGCAGCTGCAGATAAGCAGAGCAGCACAGACACAGCTTGTATAAAGCAGTCTGATTTAAAGCAGCAGAGATGACGCAGAAGGCTAATGCCAGAGTCATGATGGCCCTTCAGGATGCTTGTGGGATTCCTAAGCTCAATAAGAAAAATTATACGGACTGGGTTCTGTATGCAGAGGCTATTCTGCGGAAAGAGGGTCTGTTTGAAGTTATTACAGACACCCCCCCAGCTCCAGTTACAGATGCATGGGAAGCTAAGGATTCCAAGGCAAGGGGAACTCTTACATTGATAGTATCCCCAGAAGAGCTCTGTCTATTGCGTGATAAGACCTCAGCCAGAGAAATTTGGGACGCTTTGAGAGAGGCTCACTTGAGGACAGAAGCTGGATCCACTATGTTTTACTTTAACAAGCTGCATAATATGGCTCTTGCTGAAGGTGGAGATGTGCGTATACATCTGATGGAGATGCAGAATCTGAGACATGAGCTGCAACAGAGAGGACTCAACTTTCCAGAGGCTGTGTATTCCTTCATGATACTACAATCTTTGGGTTCAGGTTGGGAGTCTGTTGCAACTCAGATTGCTGTACAACCAGCTGCTCAGCTGACAGTGGACTATGTTACTGCCGTGATTCAGAATGAAGCAGATCGCCGGGGTGCTAGCTCTAGCTGCATGGGCAAGTGGGAGACTTCACAGACGTCATCCCATAGTGCAGTGGAACCACCAGATGGCGCCAAAGCTTTGAAGGCAGTGAAATGCTACTCGTGTGGACGTCTAGGCCATATGAAGAGGGAATGCAGATATCCCAGGGCCAAGACAGAGCAGCGCAGCGAAAGCTCATCGCGTGGAAAAGGCCGAGGCAAAGGCAAAGGTCCGGTGTCCAGGACAACGCAGCATAAGGCAATGGTCTCACGCTTCACTCCAAAGGTTGCAGAGGTCCAGAAGACGTCTAGATCTTTCTTCGTTGTTGATTCAGCGGCGACGCATCACATGTGCAACGATAAGAGACTGTTCGTGTCTTTTACACCGCAGGAGGGTGCGATTCACCAGGCGGATGACCACACAATTCCCAGTAAAGGCTACGGAACTGTTGTTCTTCACAGTTTGGACTTATCGATACAGAATGTGCTTTATGTGCCGGATGCCAAACATAATCTGCTCAGCGTTGGACAGCTGAATGAGCGGAACATTGACGTTTCCTTTAAGAACAAAAGGTGCATCATCACAAAGAAAAATGATTATGTGTTGTATGCTGAATATGTTGATCGTTTGTTTGTTTTGTATTATGATGATGTTGTGCAGGATGACACTTGTTGCATTGCAGGTTCTAACAAAAGTTTGCATGCAGAATGTATTCACGATTTTCATAGAAAATTTGGTCATTTGCATTTTGAGGCAGTATCTAAAATGCCTGCCTTGGTTGAAGGTATGACTATTAAACCCTGCAGGTACCACATGAAGTGCAAGGCATGCGCAGCAAACAAGGTGAAAATGGCTGCGAAAGGTAAGGTGTCTAGTAGGCAAGCTACAGAACCATACCAGATTGTTCATGCTGATTTGGTTGGACCACTAGCGCCCTCTTTAGGTGGTAATAGGTACTTCATGGTTCTCATTGATGCATTTTCCAGATATATTTATGTGTACAATCTCAAGCAGAAATCAGAGGCTTTTCCTAGGTTCAAGGAATTCTGTGCTTGGTTGAAAATGTGCATGGTAAGAAGATAAAGACTCTTTTCTCTGATCGCGGGGGAGAATTCACTTCTCAGCAGTTTGAAGCTTTTCTGACTGAGAAAGGAATTCAACACGATTTGTCTAGTCCTCGCTCGCCATGGCAGAATGGACTTGCGGAACGGGCAAATCAGACATTGCTTCAAGGGTTAAAAACCTTGCTGCATGATGCCAATCTTCCAGAGAGTTATTGGGCCGAATCTCTCTCGTGTTTTGTTTACAGTTACAATCGCAGGTTATCTTCAGCGATTGGTTGTACCCCCTATGAGAAGATGTTTGGCAAGAAACCAACAGACACGTGGCCCTCACAATGCTGCAGAACTACAATTCCCATCATCCCTGATTACTGGCCATGATGGCTGGAGCCAACAGGAACTGCAGCTCAGTAACATCTGGCAGACCACAGGTTAGCCATACCTCCAACAGACAATGTTATATGTACCAATAATCCATACAAACTGTTAACAACCACCAGAATACACCCCCGACACTATGAGCAACTGCAAAACCACCCTTTTGCATCCTACGTTGGCTCCCAGGACGTTTCTGAGCACAATTCTCAGTGTTGGTGCCAACCTTTAAAGCCCTAAATGGCCTCAGCCCTGAAAGAGTGTCTCCATCCCCATTGTTCAGCCCAGGCATCAGGGTCCAGCACCGAGGGCCTTCTGGCCTTTTCCTCACTGTGAGAAGCGAAGTTACAGGGAACCAGGCAGAGGGCC
The DNA here is from genome assembly GCF_964234715.1 of Podarcis melisellensis. Lineage (NCBI taxonomy): Eukaryota > Metazoa > Chordata > Lepidosauria > Squamata > Lacertidae > Podarcis > Podarcis melisellensis. Next base: position 31,213,180 of record NC_138535.1, on the reverse strand, counting down.
TTCTGAGTAGTGGCACCTGCCCTGTGGGACACCCTCCCGTCAGATGTGAAGGAGATAAGTAACTATACAGCCTTTAGGGAAGTTTTTAATGTTTTATGATGGTTTTGCATATGTTGGAAGTCCCCCCCTTGCCTTCCTTGCAGCATCCTTCTCAAAGGGCTAAGGCACGACTACGCTCACAGAGTTTAAATCCACCGTAAGGTGCAGCAATCAGGCCTGTTTCAACACAAAATACCAATGCTCCTTATGCCAAGTGGGAGAAAGGTCGTCAACATGATGAACACACAAACCTTGGAGAGAAAAATGTAAAACAAAAAGCACCAGCAATTTAATTGGACTTAATGGAAGTCTCTGCTGATAAGAACATGTGAGCAACGCAGATTTTCCAGACAGATGCAAAACCTAGAGCAGGAAACCTTAGACCTTTCGATATTGCTGGACAGCAGCTATGCTGGGGCTGATGGGAGTCCAACAACATCTGGAGCGTGTGCTGAGCTAGGAAAGCCCTCTAACTGGGAAACGGCAGAGCAGTCCTACTTATTCCAAGGCAACCCTCCAACTTAATTGGGACTTGCTTCTAATTCAGGTTGCACAAACCGGCAACCTTAAAAAGCATTTGTAGAAGTCGCAGTCATCCTATGTTATAGCTACACTTTGCTCCTAACTGCCTGAAAGTGGTTTCTCTAGCCTAGGCTGGGGTATCCCAGACAAAGGAAATAAACAGGGCAATATCCTAAACCACCACATATAACACAAAGATGTCTCTCACCTGGTCGTAGGTCAGAAGTCTCTGAAGCTCATTTTTAGTGATCAGATGACAATGCTGGAAAAAAGCAAAGCAACCACAGCTACAGGCTAGCTCACGGGGTCGGGGGTCGGGAGGCAGCCTGCTGCCACTTCCTGCAATATGTAGTAAGACTGATAACTAGGATTGGGCAGTATGATCATATTAGGCTAGTGCTCTGTGAACTAGACTGGCTCTTGAACTGCTTCCAGGCCCAATTCAGAGCATCCCATTTGGCCTTTCAAGTGTTTCAAGGTTTGGGGAAAGGGTACCAGAAGAAGGCCCACTTATGTTTGCACTGCCTCTCCACTGACTAGAATCCCTTTCCCAGGGAACTCCTGCTCTTTCAAGCATGGCAGGGCCTTTTCAGTCATGGCACCCGACCTTTCAGAATAATCTCCCAAAGAGGTTCACCTGGCCCCTGCTTTGATGTCCTTTCAGCAAAGACTTTTAGAATTTCCCCTGGTTCTTGAATTCATGGGCAGGGCGCTTGTGGCCCTCCAAACCCTGCTGTAGTACACAGGAACATGGGAAGCGACCTTATATTGAGGCAGACCATTGACCCATCAAGCTCAGGACGGACTACATGGACTGGCAGCAGCTTTCAGGCAGAGATCATGCCCAGCCCTAGCTGCACACACTGGTGACTGAGCCGGGAACCTTCTCCATGCAAAATGGCCGCTCTGCTTTCGCGTTACTGCCCTTAACAAACTGCAACTCCCACCCCGATCACTGGAGAAGTTGCCCACATTTGCTATAATCTCATCTAATACATCTCTGCCACTCGGTTTATGTTGCTCTCTCCTGGCTGCTCTAGTAGAAACCTTAGTGGTGCAGCTGCAGCAGCAGGGATCGCCGACACTGCACCCTCCTGGTGTTGCTGAAGTGGAACTCTCATGAGCCCGTCAGCAAGGCCAATTCTTAGCAATTATGGGAATTTTGGTCAATCAACATTTGGAGAGCACAATGCTGCCTGCCATAAAGAAGGCTGATCACCGAAGAATTGATGCTTTTGAATTCTGGTGCCGGAGGAGACTCTTGAGAGTCCCAAGGACTGCAAGAAGATCAAACCTCTCCATTCTGAAGGAAATCAGCCCTGAGTGCTCACTGGAAGGACAGATCCTGAAGCTGAGGCTCCAAGACTTTGGCGGTTTCGGCGCTCAAAGTCTTCCACGTGGGCAGCAAGGTGGGAATTGACCATGCAGAAGCTGGTATTGTTGCAGACAAGCCTCACGGCCACACACCCCTTGTTACCCTGCAGGGGCGGAGCAAAGATGGCTGTTAGTGAGCAAGCAGGAAAGAGGGGGAACTGGTTGGCAGAGATTAGAAAAACAGATAGACAGACAGACAGACAGAAAGATCGACGTAGGGAATTCTGCTGTCAGGGTCTACTCCCCATCTTCCCCATGATGCCTGTGGCCACTGTCTCCCTCATCACTTCCTTGATGCGGCTGAGCTGGTCCTTACTGACAAAGATGAGCACCAGCTGCACCTAGAAGATGCAAGGTACTGGGATGTCTACCAGCTCTGTTCATTGCTTGCTGTCCTGGGCCGGCTGGATGCAGATAGGAGTGGCAGGTGGCACCAACTGGGGATCCCCCAAGGGAAGAAGGCTCAGAGCCAGGGAACTGGTGGGGGGACTGTGGGATGTAAACACAGGAGCAGTCAATGACAACATTCCTAGAGTGTACATATTAGAACATGGGGAGGGATGTCAGTCCAGCAAGCAGGTAAACGTCCTGGGACGGACTTCCTCCGCATGTGACCAGAGGTGGGTGTGGCCTCACCTGTGCAGGTAAATGATAAAAGCACAGGGCAGGCAGCCATCTCTCTCTCTTGCCTCTTGCCTCTCTCATCTTCATCTTTCGAAGAAGCAGGATGCCCTCTTGGCTCTCAGCCAAGAGAGGAGGAAAGGACTATCTTCCTATAGATAGATTCTAAATGTATTTTACCTTTTTAAGCCTGTCTGCCTTCTAGGATCATATTGTGAACAGAATGTGAGTAAACTCTTTTATACTTTTATAAAGACTGTGTTGTGTCTTGTATTTTAAGAGGGATCAAAAGGGGGAAATTACCAGAGTAATTATTATAGAGGTTCTAGCGAACCTGTGCACACGTTACCGTTGCGAACTTAAAGGGGAATGTTATAAACTCTGCTGATATTTTGGGAACTTGTTAGCACAAGTTGGATAAGGATATAATTAGTCAATATATCCTCTCCTGTACCCTGAACATTCCCACAAAGGGTTATGGGCCTAGTATTGCATATTTCTGCGTATTTCTGAAGGATTGCATTGGATTGTGATTTTGAGTTGAGTAGTATTTTTCTGAGTTAACTTCCTGGTAAGCACATGGTCCTTTGTTCCATTGTGCAGTGGGGATTAAGCAACCCCCCTTCCCTCAGAGTTCACAGTGACCCAAGGCAGTGAAGAACTGTTTTGTATTTTGAGATTTTTGAGATTTTGATTTTAAAATTTTGAGAAATTTTTAAATTTTGAAGAATTTTCAAATTTTGGATTTTAAGATGGCTAGAGCAGCTTTTGATAGTGATGCAAAGCTAGGAATGCCTGTGCTGAATGAACACAATTTCATACACTGGAAGCAGCGCTTGATAGCATGTTTAGATTATAAGGACTTTTTGGAAGCTTTAAAGCCTCAGCCTATAGGGACAACTGAGGGAGATTTAGCCAAGATAAGTGCTTGGAAACGCATGAACAGCAAAGCTAGACACATAATTTTGAGTGGACTTCGTGATGAGCAGCTATCATTAATAAATAGTACAGATGATGCGTCTCAAATCTTAAGAGATATTGAGCGTGTGTATGGAGAATCTAGCATAAACTGCTTCAGAAACTTGGTGTGTAAATTAACCAGAGTGAGGATGAATTCAAAAGAGGAATTTACAGAGCACATCAACAAGTTTACTGAGATTATTCAAAGCATTGATCTGACTCCCAAAGCTTTTGATGAAGATACAAAGATAGCATTTTTGTTATCGTCACTTGGACCACGCTTTAGCGCATTTGTAAGTTTGATGGACCATAGACAAGGTCTGACTTTTAAAGACTTGATTGGTTATTTAAAAGAATATATATATATATATATATATATATATATATATATATATATATATGCAGGTTTTGGTGTCCTCGGGTGTCTTCCCGTGTAAAAGTTGGGGTGTCTAGGCGACGTTTCGACGAGGTCTCACTCGTCATCTTCAGGCTGGTGCTTTCGGCTTCTTGTTACTGGAACAGAGCAGGATCTCAGTGTTTGAGTTCCTATAAATACTGTTGAGGGGGTGTGGTGTATAGCCTCCAATGTTCTGGGCAGAGAGGAAGTTCCCAGGCTAGTGTGCCTTTTCTTCTTTTGTTCCTTAATTACTTGAGGGATATCTTGAGTGATTTCTTGAGTGATATCCTGAGTACCACTTAGGTGGGTCATTAGGTGTGGATTAGTTGCTAAAGTCTTTGTGTCTTGACCTCTTGAACTTTGTGAAGAGTTTTTCTGAGAAGATGGCTGTACTGCACTTAGTTGTGCTCTGGCTTGGCTTCGTGTATAGGGGCGAGCTGTGGTTTTGTGGCCTGTGTCAGCCAGATCTGTGTAGGGATTGCAGGGGGGTGCAGCATCCGGAGGTGCCACCATGGTTTGGCTACTGGATGGTGTCTGTAATTTATCTGTGGAGAGGGTCTGGGTTTGGGTCTGGTGTGGTTGATTGGTGATGGCGTTCTGTGTGCCTCTGGATCTGGTGTCAGTTTTTGTGGGGAGGGCTAATTTCCAGATGTCTGGCAAGCGGGATGTGTCGTCACGCTTGTTCATGTTGTGGGGGTGTTTCTCTATCTCGATGGCTTCCATGATTATTCTCTTGTGGTGATGTTCCATGTTAAAGAGCAATTTGGAATCTGCAAAATTAATTTCGTGTCCTGTTTCTTTCATGTGTTGGAAAAGAGAGGAAGTTTTTTCTTCTTTTTTGACGGCATTCTTGTGTTCTGCGATACGTGCATTTATTCGTCTGTTTGTTTGTCCAATGTACGTGGCTGGGCAGACTTTGCAGGGTATTTCATAGACCCCTTGGTTTTCCAACTGGATTTTATCCTTGGGGTTTCTGAGGATATTGGCTATTTTTTGGTTGGTGCAAAAGGCTGTTTTGATATTGTGTTTATGGAGGATTTTGCTAATTTTATCTGTAGTGCCCTTGATATAAGGAAGGAGGGCCATGCCATTGTTTTCTTCTGTGTCTTGGTTTTTTGGGGGTGTTTCTTTTTGGATTAGCTTCGTAACCCTGTTTTGCTGGTATCCATTGGCAATTAACACATTTGAGAGATTCTGTAACTCAGTTGTCAAGTGGTCTTGGTCAGCCAGGCGTTTGGTTCTGGAGATGAGAGTCTTGGCTACGGAGTTTATTTGTGCAGGGTGGTGGTGTGATTGTGCATGTAAGTAGCGGTTGGTGTGTGTTTTTTTCCGGTAGATAGTGTGTCCTAGGGAGCCATCAGGTTTTTTGTAGATTAGGACGTCAAGGAAGGGAAGTTGGTTGTTGGCTTCTATTTCCATAGTGAATTGTATTTTGGGGTGTAGGCTGTTGAGATGTGTGAGGAAGCTATCCAGTTTTTCCTTCCCGTGTGGCCAAATTACAAAGGTGTCGTCAACATATCTGAGCCAAAGTTTGGGTTTGTGTTCTGACTTGTCTAAAGCATTGGTTTCAAAGTGTTCCATGTACAGGTTTGCGATGACCGGTGAGAGGGGTGATCCCATAGGTGCTCCTTCTATCCCATAGGTGCTCCCCACAAAAACTGACACCAGATCCAGAGGCACACAGAACGCCATCACCAATCAACCACACCAGACCCAAACCCAGACCCTCTCCACAGATAAATTACAGACACCATCCAGTAGCCAAACCATGGTGGCACCTCCGGATGCTGCACCCCCCTGCAATCCCTACACAGATCTGGCTGACACAGGCCACAAAACCACAGCTCGCCCCTATACACGAAGCCAAGCCAGAGCACAACTAAGTGCAGTACAGCCATCTTCTCAGAAAAACTCTTCACAAAGTTCAAGAGGTCAAGACACAAAGACTTTAGCAACTAATCCACACCTAATGACCCACCTAAGTGGTACTCAGGATATCACTCAAGAAATCACTCAAGATATCCCTCAAGTAATTAAGGAACAAAAGAAGAAAAGGCACACTAGCCTGGGAACTTCCTCTCTGCCCAGAACATTGGAGGCTATACACCACACCCCCTCAACAGTATTTATAGGAACTCAAACACTGAGATCCTGCTCTGTTCCAGTAACAAGAAGCCGAAAGCACCAGCCTGAAGATGACGAGTGAGACCTCGTCGAAACGTCGCCTAGACACCCCAACTTTTACACGGGAAGACACCCGAGGACACCAAAACCTGCATATATATATATATATATATATATATATATATATATATATATAAATGTCAAAAAAATAAAAATAAAAGAAGAATGCAGAGATAGAGCTGAATCTCCAGTGAGAAATACTAGAAGCAAGGACAGTAGTTATGCATCTAGGCAATTTACAAAGTCGAAAGAGATGCCTAAGAAGGTGATTTGTTTCAATTGTAACAAAGAAGGACACATTGCAAAGAATTGCAGGGCTCCTAAAGCAAAGAAACCCCACCCCTTTCAGCCAAAAGGGGAAAAGAAGGGGAAATGTGAATGCACATGGCTACTGCAAGAAAGGAATTTAGCTGTCCAGAATCGTGAAAATAAACGTAATAAATGGATTTTAGATTCAGGTGTCAGTTCACACTTTTCATATAAAAAGGACTATTTTAATGAGATAAATGAGATAAATGATGAAGAAGGATCTGAAATTGAGGTTGCAGATGGCAACATTGTTAAAGCAAAAGGTGCAGGTTCCATGAGTCTGAAATGCAATATAAACAATGAATGCATTGAGAACACAATCTCTAGAGTTTTATACGTACCAGAGCTGAGCTGCAATTTAATCAGCGTGTCCACTTTGGACAAGAAAGGTTTCCAGATCACATTTGGAAATGGAGAATGCAAGGTGACTAAAAATGGCAAAGTGGTTGCTCAAGCAAAGCTAATCAATGGTGTATATGAGCTTGATCTTTCAGAGAACCAGTCTGCAAAAGTGGCAAATTCCATCCAGAAGGATGAGGCAGATCTTGATCTATGGCACAGAAGGCTTGGACATAGAGACACCAACGTCATTCTGGATCTACAGAAAAGAGAACTTGTAAGAGGTTTGCAGGTAAAGCAGAGCAACAAAGCTCCAGCAAAGTGCGTAAGCTGTATTACTGAGAAGGCTGTAAAACCTTCATTTCCACGTTGTGCAGAACAAAGAAGCAACAAAGTGCTTGACATAGTGCACACTGACATATGTGGACCTATGAATGTTCCCTCACTGGGAAAGAATAGATATATTTTAATATTTCTGGATGACTTTTCAAGATTTTGTGTTGTATATTTCCTCAAAGAGAAGAGTGAGACAGTGGACAAGCTCCAGGAGTACATTGCCATGGTCAAGAACAAATTCCAGAGAGCTCCAGCTGTGCTAATGAGCGACAATGGAGGTGAGTTCTGCTCAAATGAAATGCAGGCTCTCCTGGCCAAGGAAGGAATTGCACATGTAACCACAATTCCTTACACACCACAGCAGAATGCCATAGCTGAGAGAAAGATTAGATCCATTATGGATATGACAAGGTGCATGCTAAAGGATGCATGTTTGCCACAGAAGCTGTGGGCCGAAGGAGTGTACACGTTGGTCTATTTGCAGAATAGACTGCCAACTAAAGGTGCAGAGCGCACACCATTTGAACTTTGGCATGGGAAAGCTCCCAGTCTGTCGCACATATGTGTGTTTGGAAGTCCGTGTTACTTCCACGTGCCCAAGGAACACAGACACAAGCTTGACTCCAGGGCAAAAGCAGGTATCCTTGTGGGATATGCCTCTGGAGGCAAAGGATACAGAATTATGGACTTACAAACTGGTAAGACAAATGCATACCATGCGGTTTATTTTGATGAATATGGAAAAGTAGACACTAAGAACACTGTTGTGATCACAAATTCATCAAGGACTGGGGAAAGTTCACGGATTATCTGAAAATTATATGTGATGAACAGACAACGCTAGTGGGTTTTAAGGAGGTTTTGTGATAGTACAAGGTATATTGTAAAAAAGAAACAGAGATGGAAGGATAATACTAAACTGGCAATATTATATATAGAAAATGTGTGAAGATAGGAAAAATGGATGATTGATGGAGGTGCTGGTGGAAGTTCAAAAATTGAAAATTTTTAAACATGGTGGTTTGGACTTATTTTGTAAAGGAAAAAATTAATATATATATATTGTAAAAAAGAACACTGTTGTGGACTCTTCCGATGAGTCAGAAAGTACTCAAGAGTTTGTATATTTCCCTTTTGAGACCCCACAAAGTAATGATCTGCCTTCGAGTGTTACAGCGCCCCCTACAGGCGACGCACCAGAAGACGCAGAGGACCAGAACCCTGGCGGCACCAGAGACGAAGAGGAGGACTCAGATGGGGACATTCCTGCATTGGAGGAGGATGAGGAAGCTGATGCGGTCGCAGAACCAGAGGTCAGGCGCTCGTCCAGAACCAACAAAGGTGTCCCACCATTACGGTTGTCCTACTTTGCAGGGTCGGCGTTTCCACAGGAACCTTCCACTTGGGAAAAGATACAGGAGATGCCAGCTGCAGAAGCCAGTCTCTGGAGGAAGGCCATGCAGGAGGAGATGGATGCACTGCATCAGAACAAGACCTGGACACTCACTGAGCTGCCTCCCGGTAAGAAGGCCATTGGCAGTAAATGGGTTTTCAAGGTTAAGAAGGGGTCAGAAGGAGAAGTGCAGCGCTACAAAGCTAGACTTGTAGCACAGGGATTTTCACAGTGTTTGGGTGAAGACTATGATGAAGTTTTTGCACCAACCGTGAGGTACAGCAGCATAAGAATGCTTTTAAGCATTGCAGCCTCCAAGAAAATGAGGGTGAAACACATAGACATTGCTACCGCTTTTCTACATGGGCAGATTTCTGAGGAAATTTATATGAAACAGCCCAAAGGTTTTGTGAAACCACATGAGGCACATTTAGTGTGCAAACTCCAGAAAGAACTTTATGGACTTAAACAGGCTGCTAGAGCCTGGAACCAGAAGTTGCATAAAATGCTGACGCAACTTGGGTACAAGCAAGGCGACGCTGGCAAGTGCTTGTACAGTAAGTCAAATAATGGACAATTCTCATATATTTTAGCTTTTGTCGATGACCTGATTATTGCCACAGTAAGTGAGAAAGACTATACACAGATAGTAAAACACCTTAGCAAAGAGGTGGAGGTCAAGGAGCTAGGAGATGCCCAGTACTACCTCAGAATCCAGGTGGAAAGAGAAGAGGACGGCTCATTTCTTCTCAGCCAAAGACAGAAGATCCACGAGCTAATTGAGCACATGCAGATGCAAGACGCACATCCAGTTGCTACACCGATGGCTACTGACTTCCTGAAGAATCAGCAGGATTTGAAGCAGTTGCCAGACAACAATGGCTACAGACAACAATGGCTACAGACGCAGAATACATTGCAGCAATAGAAGCCTGCAGAGAGATCGCCTGGCTTGGGAATTCCGGGTCGGCGCCATCAGCTATCGGCTCCGTGGAAACCGGGTCTGCACCGCTACAGCGAAGCGGGGACCCTATAGGAATCACAGGCGTGTAAAGCCTGTGAACGTGGGACTCGGCGGGCACCTTTTGCGCCCCCCATTTACGGGCTTCGGAGCGGAGCGGGTGAGCGGCGTGGTGCTGTGAGTCAATTGCTTCTTTCACCGAGCGAAGCCGCGTAGCCGTTGCTGGAGAGCGCTGACTTTTTCCTGGGACAATTTGACCACAAAAGCAACTACCCGTGAGTAGGGGAAATTGGATTTAATTGAAAAAGAAGGGGGGGGGGAAGACTCAATTGGATGCCGAAGCGGGGAGGTCTAAACAGGAAGTCCGCCTTCCGCTTTGTAGATAGATCAAAGCAAAGAGACTTTTAAGCTAAAGCTTTGGAACTAAACTTGAAAAGGACTGTTTTCTAACTCGATAAACCTCTGAATCCCCTTCCCGGGAAGCAGGGAAGGAAGGGGGTTGTGGTTTTGGACTGTACAAACCTGCAAGAGAGAGGGAAAGAACTTAAAATCCACTGCTCAAACTTGGGAGCAGTCTGCCAGTGAAAAAAGACTGTTGCTTTTTAAACTGCGTGCTAGCTGTCAAGAGAAGGCTTTTTGACAGCAAGAGAGATACATTGTGACTAGTCTTTAGAGAAAGCAACTGGAAGGTAACAAAATTGGAACTGTTTATTTCTCCCGGGTGGAGTTTTAAGGAAAAAAAACAAAAATAAAGAAGAAAAGCTACTTTTTTCTGGACTATTGCAACTGTTTCCACCTAGAGGGACCTTTAGAAATTGCCACAAGGAGAATTTTCCACTGGTAAACAGGAACTGTGTATCTGAGACTGACCTTGGCTCTTCTATTGTTTAAGTGTTATGGCAAATGGTAAAGAGAAAGTAGACTTGTCATCCCTAGACAGAACAACGAGGTCTGGGAAGACCTTGGGGCAGCGAAGGCAATCAACAGCTGGCCTTACTACTTCATCTGTGACAGTACCAACACAACCTAAGTCTAGTGGAATGTCTTCAGAAGATGTTTTAGCGAATGCATTAACTAAGATTAATGAAACTTTGCAGCAACTCAGTACGAGGGTTGAAGAGACTAATAAGAGGGTTGAGGAGACAAATAAGAAGCTCGATACTGCAACTAAAAAAATTGATTTAAACACAGAAATGTTAAGCAGTCTGGGGCAGAAGGTCAACTCTAATACAGAATCTATTCAGAAATTGTTGCAGGAATCCACCTTGACCCAGGAAAAAGCTGCCGCTGTGGAATTTAAGGTAACGCAATTGGAAACAGAGAAGGTTCCAGACCTACAGAAACAAATTGAACACCATAAACTGACTTTGTCTATGATTGAATTGAAGGAAAAACAGACGAATCAGAGCTGTACCTGAATTGGAGAAGGGCACCCTGATAGATTTTTTGACACAAGAATTTGCAGAGTTTTGGAAGTCGGAATTGAAACAAGAAGAATTTAAAATCGCGAGGGCTTTCAGACTAGGAAAAGGAGGAAAGAAGATTAAAATAAGGGATTGTCTGATTACCCTCCGATCTAAAGAAGAAAGAGATAAAATTTTGGTTTACATTTCCAGAATCCTTTGATAATTCTGCAATCAAGAGTGGAAATTTTTAAAGACATACCGAAACATCTTTTGGATCTTAGATCCAATTTTGGAGACCTGGTTGCCCTTCTGAGAAAGAACAAAATTATTTTCAGGTGGGAATTCCCCCAAGGCCTATCTTTTAGCTACAAAGGAAAAAAGATAAAAATAAGATCAGTGGAGGAAAAAGACAAATTTCTGGGAAAGCACGAAGAAGACCTGCAGAAAGGACTTGGAAAGGAGCCAGAAGCTCTGGACAAGAGTTCACCAAAAAAAGGGAAATCAACGCCACCGACTGATATAGACAAACTACTGGGTGTTGTTGGAGGAGAAGCAGAGTAATTACACCATGACACTACAAGCATTAAGCTGGAATGTAAATGGACTGAACTCCCCGGAAAGGAGACGGAGAGTTTTTCATATATTAAAAAAAGAACAATTGGACTTGATTTGCCTACAAGAAACACATGTGACAAGGCTGCATGGGAAGATTTTGAGTAACAAAAGACTAGGACATGAATTTATTTCATCAGATAAAGTTAAGAAAAGAGGAGTAGTACTTTATGCAAAGGAGAGCCTGTCACCGAAATTGTTATTTAAAGATGATCAAGGAAGATTTGTTGCAATTGAAATTCAATCACAAGGAGAGAAGTTCTTGATAGTAGGTATTTATGCACCGAATGAAGGGAAATCGGAATTTTTTAAGAAGTTACCTGAAACTTTGATGGATTACCGGGACTATAATATGATTTTGATGGGAGATATGAACGGACTGGTGTCTAAAAATATGGATAAAGCCCAGAGACAGGTGGTTACAAAAGACGGCAGGTTACCAAAGACGTTCTTTGATATGGCTGACAATATGGACCTTGTTGATATTTGGAGAACTAAGAACCCCCTGGGAAGAGAAGGAACTTTCTTCTCTGAAGCCAAAATGACATGGACAAGAATTGACCAAATTTGGGTAACTAGGGGGTTGGCCCCGAAGATTAAAAAAGTTGAAATTTGCCCTAAAACTTGCTCTGACCATAATGCCATGAAAATGGAAATGATATTAACACCAGCTGGTTCCTTTAGATGGAGGATGAATGACTCTTTGTTTAAGAATGAGGAAGTGACTAAAAAGGCCCAAAAAAACTTGAGAGACTACTTTGAGATAAATATGAATACCACTACAGAAAAAAGAGTAATTTGGGACGCAAGCAAAGCAGTTATGAGGGGTTTTTTGATACAACAGAGTGCAATTAAGAAGAGAGCCCAAAATGAAAAAAGGGGGAAAAAATGGAAAAAATAAAGGAAGGAGAAAAGAGACTGAGAGCAAAACCAAAATCACAGGAGATCCTGAAAGAGATAAAGTTACATCAAGTACAATATATGAAATTGATGAATCAGGAAATAGAATGGAAGATTAAACAGATGAGACAAAAGACATTTGAATCGGCTAACAAATGTGGGAAACTGCTGGCTTGGCAAATGAAAAAAAGACAAAAACTTAATACCATTACAAATTTGGAAGTGGAGGGAAAGAATATACAGAATCCTGTGGAGATTAGGAAGTGCTTTCAGAAATATTTTAAACACTTATATACACAGGGAACCCAGAAAGAAATTGATATTGACCAATTTTTGAAAACAAATGGATTAAAAAAAATCTCTCAAGAGAACAAGTTAATGTTAAACTATAAAAAAACAGATCAAGAGGTGGAAGGAGCCATTCAGAATATGAAACTGGGCAAATCTCCAGGGCCGGATGGTTTGACTTCAAGATATTATAGATCCTTGAAAGATTGGCTAGTACAGCCTTTGAAGGAAGTCTGTAATGAAATACTGGAGGGGGAAAAGGCACCAGAGTCGTGGAAAGAAGCTTATATTACACTTATACCGAAAACAGAATCGGAGAAGATGCAGCTTAAGAACTACCGTCCCATATCTTTGCTCAATGTGGATTATAATTTTTTTGCTGAAATTATGGCTAAAAGATTTAAAAAGGTATTGGTAGAAGAAATCCACAAAGATCAAGCAGGCTTACTCCCGGGTAGACATTTGTCAGATAATACAAGAAATATAATCAATATTTTAGAAAAATTACAAGTGAACATTAACACTAAAGCAGTTTTGATATTTGTGGACGTGGAGAAAGCCTTTGACAACATTTCTTGGAGCTTCATGAAGAAAAGCTTACAGGGAATGGGGGTAGGCCAAGGTTTTGAAAACGGTATAGGTGCAATTTACTCAGAACAAAAAGTTAAATTAATTGTGAATAATGTAATTACAGAAGAATTTAGGATTGAGAAAGGAACACGACAGGGCTGCCCAATTTCCCCATTGCTTTTTATATCGGTCCTGGAGGTTTTGCTAAATATGATTAGAAAGGACCAATTGGTTAAAGGCATACAAGTCGGAGCTAAACAGTATAAATTGAAAGCTTTTGCCGATGATTTGGTATTGACATTGCAGGTGCTGGAATCCAGTACTAAAGGAGTATTGCAATTGATTCAAGAATTTGGTCAGGTTGCGGGATTTAAGTTGAATAAGTTGAAAACTAAGGTTTTAGAGAAAAATCTAACACCGATTGAGAGAGAGAGGTTTCAGAAAAAGACAGGATTAACATTGGTTAAGAAAGTGAAATACCTGGGGGTTAATATGACTGCTAAGAATGTGAATTTATTTAAAGATAATTATGAAAAATGTTGGATGGAAGTGAAAAAGGATTTAGAAATATGGTCAAATTTGAAGTTATCATTGCTAGGCCGAATTGCTGCCATAAAGATGAATGTATTGCCAAGGATGTTGTATTTGTTTCAAACATTGCAAATTTTGGACAAGGTGGACTGTTTCAAGAAGTGGCAGAGAGATATTTCTAGATTTGTCTGGCAGGGCAAGAAGCCTCAAATTAAATTTAAGATTTTAACTGACGCTAAAGAAAGAGGGGGATTTGCCCTGCCAGACCTTAAACTTTATTATGAATCAGCCGCATTTTGCTGGCTGAAAGAATGGCTGCTTCTGGAAAACACAGACATCTTGGATTTAGAAGGTTTCAACAATGTATTTGGGTGGCATGCATATCTGTGGTATGATAAGGTCAAAGCACACAAAGCGTTTAAAAACCATATTGTTAGGAAAGCACTGTTTAATGTTTCGATAAGATACAAGGATTTGCTTGAAAATAAAACTCCAAGGTGGTTGTCACCAATGGAGGCCAAGGCTCTGAAAAAACTTAACATGGAGGCAAATTGGCCGAAATATTGGGAAATTTTGGAACAAGAAGGAGATAGATTAAAACTGCAGAGTTTTGATAAATTAAAAAACAAAGTACTAGACTGGCTTCATTATTATCAAATTAGGGAGACTTATAATTTGGATAAGAAAATTGGCTTTCAGCTGGAAAAATCAAAATTGGAAACAGAATTGTTAGATCCTAAAACTAAGAATTTGTCAAGAATTTGTCAAGACCTACATTGGCTCCCAGTATGTTGCCGAGCACAATTCAAAGTGTTGGTGCTGACCTTTAAAGCCCTAAACGGCCTCGGTCCAGTATACCTGAAGGAGCGTCTCCACCCCCATCATTCTGCCCGGACGCTGAGGTCCAGCACCGAGGGCCTTCTGGCGGTTCCCTCATTGTGAGAAGCCAAGCTACAGGGAACCAGGCAGAGGGCCTTCTCGGTAGTGGCGCCCGCCCTGTGGAACGCCCTTCCAGCAATAAACAACTACCTGACATTCAGAAGACATCTTAAGGCAGCCCTGTTCACAGTTGAATTCACAGTTTTTAACGTGTGATATTTTACTGTATTTTTGGTTTTTATGGAAGCCGCCCAGAGTGGCTGGGGAGGCCCAGCCAGATGGGCGGGGTATAAATAATAAATTATTATTATTATTATTATTATTATTATTATTATTATTATTATTAATAATAATAATAATAATAACTTGCTGTTGAAATGGAATACACAGGATGAAATGGTTAAATCTGTTATGATCAAATGGGCACAAGATGTTGGACATAATATTATGCTGGCTGACTGGGAAAAGTTATGGACCACAGGTATGAAGTTTACGGCATGTAATGCCTTAAGAGAAAATATAATGAAAATGATCTACAGGTGGTACTTGACACCAGTCAAGCTCGCAAAAATTTATCACTTGCCCGATAATAAATGTTGGAAATGTAAAGAGACTGAAGGTACATTCTTTCACCTTTGGTGGAGATGCCCAAAGATTAAGACCTTTTGGGAGATGATATATAATGAAATGAAAAAAGTATTTAAATATACCTTCCAGAAGAAACCAGAGGCCTTTCTCTTGGGCATGGTCGGCCAATTGGTGCGAAAGGAGGATAGAACTTTTTTTATGTACGCCACAACAGCAGCAAGAATACTCATCGCAAAGTATTGGAAAACACAAGATTTACCCACCCGGGAAGAATGGCTGATGAAGCTGATGGACTATATGGAACTGGCTGAGATGACTGGCAGAATCCGAGACCAAGGAGAAGAGTTGGTGGAAGAAGAGTGGAAGAAATTTAAAGTTTACCTTCAGAAATATTGCAAAATTGAGGAATGTTAGAAAGATGTTGGGGAATTTTTTTTTTTGTGGTTTTAGCAGAAAGGATATAAAGGATTAAGTAAAAATGAATTGGTGAAAGAGAGAAGGTAAAATTATAATATGTTAAGATAAATTATTAGGATAAAAACAAAGTTGGAAGGATTTGCTGGAATATTTAATTGAATTAGAATACAAAAATGGGAGGCGTGAGGAGGTCACGGAAATAAGTAAATGAAAGACAGGACATGGAAAGATTGAAATGTTTTTAATCGTCTTTTTATTCTTTTTTGTATTTTCTATCCTTTTTGTGTGTGTTTTTCTTTTCTTTTGTCTTTTTTCATATTTGTAATTTTGTGGAAAACTTAATAAATATTTTTTTTTTTTTTAAAAAAAGAGAGATCGCCTGGCTTGATCAACTCATACAGGACTTTGGGTTGGTGAGAAAAGGGCCTGTCAGCTTGCTAGAGGACAATCAAAGTTGCCTGAAGCTGACGCAGAGTGAGAAGTTCCTGGCCAGAACAAAACACATTGGGGTTAAATACCACTACATACGCCAGATGATCCAGGATGGACTTGTGGAGCTATCCTACTGCAGCACCCAAGAGATGACTGCTGACATCCTGACGAAACCCCTACCAAGAGAGAGTTTCCAGAATCTACGTGTCAAGCTGGGCCTCTGGGTGGTTGAATAAAGTTGTTTATATTTTGTGTATGTTGTATTGCCTGAGAAGGGGTATGTGGGATGTAAACACAGGAGCAGTCAATGACAACATTCCTAGAGTGTACATGTTATAACATGGGGAGGGATGTCTGTCTAGCAAGCAGGTAAACTTCCTGGGCGGACTTCCTCCGCATGTGACCAGAGGTGGGTGTGGCCTCACCTGTGCAGGTAAATGATAAAAGCACAGGGCAGGCAGCCATCTCTCTCTCTGCCATCTTCCTTTGATGAGGAAACATCTAAGGATGCTCTCTTGGCTCCCAGCCAAGAGAGGAGATAAGGACTATCTTGCTACAAGATAGATTCTAAATGTATTTTACCTTTTTTAGCCTGTCTGCCTTCTGGGATCATATTGTGAACAGAACGTGAGTAAACTCTTTTATACTTTTATAAAGACTGTGTTGTGCCTTGTATTTTAAGAGGGAACAAAGGGGAAATTACCAGAGTAAATATTATAGCGGTTCTAGCGAACCTGTGCAGACGTTACCGTTGCGAACTAAAAGGGGAATGTTATAAACTCTGCTGATATTTTGGGAACTTGTTAGCACAAATTGGATTAGGATATAATCCCACAATATATCCTCTCCTGCACCCCTGAACATTCCCACAGGGATGACGACGCTGAGCCGTCAGAGGGAGAAGAGGGAGCAGACTGTGAGCAAGAGGAGGTGTTGGAAACTGAAGAGGCAGGAGGGCAGGAAGATTCTGTGGCAAACAGCAGCCCAGAATCCGAGGCAGAAGTGGAGGCTGGAGGCGGGGGTCAAGAGGCAGAGATCAGGCAGGCTGCTGAAGAAGCCAGGGGGTCTCCCCATCCTGCTGCGATCAGCTCCCCTCCCTGCTGGTCTCCCAGAACACAGAGAAATTAAGAGGAGGGAGCAAAGACAGGCAAGGTGTCAGAGTCTCAGGATGCTTGGGAAGGACCAGGGGGAGGAGGAGACTTCAGAGAGTGGTGGGAGGGTAGCAACCTTCAGCCTTCACAACTACCTCACTGGGGCAAGACCTGTTGGGAAAGGTTTCTGTGATCACGAGGCCTGCACGGTTTGGGTTTCTTTGAATAAAGAATGTTGGCTTCTTTTGAATAAAACACCACTGACACCAGGTGTTTTTTCTTGCTGACCTCCTCCTCCTCCTCCTCCTCCTCCTCCTCCTCACTCCAGCTCCTGACAGCTGTCTGGCTGCTGAAGAAATGGGTGGGGTTGGACTTACTTTCTTGTACTTGGATTTGGAACGCAAAGCCTTTTCCACAGCTGTCAGCCACTCTTGCTCCTTTGTCGAGTCCAAGTAGAAGAAAGCCTCTGTGCTCAGGTCCAGCTCCTGGAACCGAATGCCCAAGTGCCAAAGAGAAGGATGTGGAAGTGCAGGAATAGGACTCCAATCGGAACAGACGTGCTGGTCAAATATGCAAAGACAACAGGAGTGTGCAAGGGCAGGCAAGATCAGGACCAAGAACAAACAAGTAATACCAGCCACTTCTTTCTCAGCTTAGCTATTCGGGGCCCCAAAGGAGCTTTGCTAATGAAAGAAAAAAAGCTTTTTCCTTGTATTTTTTAAGATGTGTCAGCCAGCCTGATATCTAAGCACTATCCCAGTAGCCACAGGCAACCAGAAATTCTTGGAAGGCAAGTGAGTTGGTTGATCTCTCCATTCTTCCTTCACCTGGCAACCTGGTTTCCAGGCTGGCTTTCCGGGAGCAGAAAACCACCTCTCAGATCTGCTGTGCCAAGCTTGTTTGCTAGAAGATTACCCCGTAACACCCTTGTCCTCTTTGTAAACCTCCTAAAAGGCTAGCCTTCTGTGTTTCCATGCTGGCCATGAAGGAATGGGCATTCCCGACTCTGAAAACAGCACAGAAATACAGCCTGTCTAGTAAAGGGGTAAAAAGAGCCTCTGTAAAACAGATTGTTTCTATTCATGACAGTAGGAGGGCAATTATATGCAAGACTGTATTCAGTACTGTTCATGCCTGCAAAGCTTTCGGGACAGACATACTCCGACCCTTCCAATCGGTGCCCCCTAACTTCCAGCGGAAACCAGGTACCTTTTTCATACCACAAATGTTCTTCAGTGGTGTACCATGGCATCTCAAATTCCAGGGGAGCCCTGTACGATGCCAAAATTCAGTGCCCCACGCCTCTCAACGTCTATTCAACATCATAGTTGCGGTGTCCCCTGTGGGGCCCGCAAGGCTTCACGCCAGTGTGACCAAACCAGTTCTACTCCCCTAAATCCATCTAAATGTTAGGGGGGGGATTTGTCCCACTTAAGTTGCACTTTATAGCTCAAGAGGGCCCCTCTGGCTGATAATAATATAGTAGCACAGGGGACGCATCACAGAACAACTTGCAAAGCAAAATGACATGTAGTTGGTCCACCACAATTGCAAGATTATTGCATCCTTCAAAATTATTTATTTATTTCATAAAATTAAACGCTGAAGAAGTGAATACCAGAATAGATCAGAACTCACTCCCAAGGTAAGGGGAAGAGACATGGCTAAGATGGCAGGACAGCTTACTCTATGGTGTTAACCCCTTCATGCACTAATTAGACTGAAGCATGTTGGTTATATGAGACTGGTTATCCCGCACAATATGCTCTCACACAACCCATGCCCTCCAACTGAAAACCCATTTCCTGGACAATATCAACATTGTGTTTTGTGCCTGTGAACTGCACAGTGCATATTTTTATTAGAAAAGAAAACAGCCCGGTGTTTCAGCTTCTCAGAGTTGTTTTATTCAGTGCGCTGCTACAGCTTGTCACACCCAAATCCTCCAAAGGAATCTGCCAAAGTGCTTTTCCAGGCAAAAGGGGGCAGAGGGAGAGAAACCAAGAACCTCAAATTCACTAGACCAGGGGTGGGGAATTGTGTGGCCCTCTAGATGTTGTTGGATTCCATCACCCCTGACCGTCAGCCATGCTGCCTGAGGCAGAAGGCCATTGGATCTGGCAATATCTGGGAGCCCACAAGATTCCCTGCCCCCGCCCTACACAAACAACCAGGCACTCAGCTGTGAGGCACACCTCTTACCGGAGGGAGGGTCACTCCAGAGGCAGCTGTGGCATGAGGGTGCTGGATCATGCCTTTGTGGGCCCATCTGAGGATTAAAGAGGACCCCCTAGGAAGCGTGCTTGGAGATCTTCCTTACCACGTGGCTCTCTGGCAAAAACACAACAGTACTAACGGCCATATGGAACCACACCTCAAAGCTGGATCAGACTTCCCAGATCCTGTAGCCTACATCAGGAGGAAGACTGGGGCAGAGGGGCCTAGAGTGGGAGTCAGAGCTGCTCTTAGGGCTGCATGTCTGAAGCATGGGCAGAAATCTTTGGGTGTGAGGTTGCATGGGGCTGTCTCTTTGTGTTTTGGTGATGCCAGGCCGCCAGCCAGCCAGAGGCAGGCAACCAACTGGCTTCAGGGGCAAGCTCCTTTGCAAAGCCAGTCTGATTTCACCAAATGCAATGGCAGAGTGACCATTCGGCCCATGTTCTGCTTCGCTGTGAAATGGCGTGTGTTCCTCAACCCAGAGAACCTCTTGTTCAACGTCAAGCTGGTCTAAGGAAGAAAAGCATAAGAGTCAGTCTTGAATCCCCACACAGATGTGCTGGGAGATGCCTGCACACCGCACACGTAAAGCACATCTCCTCCCACCCACACCCAAAACGTCCTGGGAACAATGGTTTGTTAAGGGTGCTGGGAATCGTAGCACTGTGAAAGGAAAAGTAAGGTTCTTAGGATGCTTTGGAGGGGGTGGAATGTTGAATACACAGCGGCCACATGGACGGATGGACACACCCACACCCACACACCCCAGCATAGCTTCAGCGTTTAGCACCAAAAGTCTTCTGCCAGATGTCATGCAACCCTTTGGCAGGGGCAACTTATCATTTTATTGATTTTCCATAACAACAACTAAAAAGGCGGACAATCTTGCAAAGGAGTGTTGCCATTTAAACTGCTGGTGTGACGTAGGAACCCGAACAAAGAGAAGGAACCAACTACCCAGAGTCTGCTTCCGATTGCCCTTGTTCTCCACCTCCCTCTATCCTAATCAGCCGCAAACAAGAGTTCAGATTTGAAAGCCTTGTTATCACCTCATTCCCTTCAATTAGCCAGCTGCTCTGGCAGATGACATCAGTTCCTTCCCGCTCCCAATATTCCTGCTCCTAACCTGGTTAGCCATAGCCCGGAAGCTGAATCTCAGGGGAACGCCTTTGGGCTGGGAAGGGCTCCTGGCCTGTGAGATGCGCTCAAAATGTAAAGATGCCTTCTTTCCAGGGAGCCAAGGGAGAAGGGGGGAATTTGAAATACCTCCCAAACTTCCCACGTCAGAGATGCAGGAGTTGCGTCACCTCCAACTTCCTCGGGGATGAAGCAGCTACGAAAAACGAAGCATCCCACCTGGGCACGGTTTCTGAGAGAGCAACAGCAGAAGACCCAGACTCTGGCAAGATGAGCATTTGCCCAGTGGATTCTGGCCGCTCCATGAGGGCAGACAGGAGATGGCTGCGGTGGCCGCCAGCCCCTTCCCACTCCATCTCAGATACAGAACACATTTGCTCTGCCACTCCTTGGCTCTGGCGCCACCTACTGTTGGCCTCCTTGCCTTCCACCCTCCCAGTCCCAATGAGCACCATCCACCCCTGGTCCAGAGGCGCAGAGCAGTAGTTAGGTGATCTTGCGCCCCGGCAGAACCGTCCAGATGGCGCCCCCAGCCAGGGACAAGTTAGCTCTTCTTTCTGCCTCTCCTCCACCCCACCCCCCAACCATTCAATTCACCCTGGAAGTACAAGTATCAAAAAGTAAAATGTTAGAGGCTTCCCCCCACCCCATAGCAATATAATTGGATTCAGCTAGCTGGTCAGTCTACTTTCGGTTTCACTCCTGGCTCCTTGTTAAATTAATACTGCATCAGAAACTTCCCAAGCAGATATCCAAAGTTCTTTGGCATTTCTCCAGTTGTTAATGAGATGTCTCTTCTAGTCCAGGGGAGTCTTTTCATCTTCTTCCAGGAAACTAAGAGTCGAAAGCCTTGATTTTCCGTTTTTTTTTTCTTTTTCCAGTCATTTCCACAGTTAGTCATTATTAGAGTTATTAAAACCTTATTATATTAACAAATTTTTTAAGTCTCCCTTGCTTTCCTGGTGACCTTCAGCTTAAACACAAACTGCTCTGGAGTGAGAAAAACCCTTCACACTCCAAAAGCCCAGCTGGAGGGACCTGGAAGTGTGCGGGGAAGAGCAGTTTTGTAGTGGGTTTGTTGCACAGGAGCACCAAGTTCACTAACTGGCTGATTCAGATTGAATCCCATTCAAAAAGAGTGCAATGGTGTGTGTTTCAGCCAGCCATCCGGCTGCTGCAACTATTCCCTGGGTGCCACCACACTGTCCTGTCTGTGTGTTTGGAAGGGAATGGGAGCTATGCTCCCCCCAGAGACACTCCACTCCTTCTTCCTTAGCTGTGTTGCTCAACAGTTGAGGCAACCTTCACAGTTCTGGGATGCCAAGGAAGCGAACCAATAGTCATGTTCATCTGTACTGGCTCAGTTACAGATAGGTAGCTGTGTTGGTCTGCCATAGTCAAAACAAAAAAATTCCTTCCAGTAGCACCTTAAAGACCAACTAAGTTAGTTCTTGGTATGAGCTTTCGTGTGCATGCACACTTCTTCAGCAAGGTATCTGAAGAAGTGTGCATGCACACGAAAGCTCATACCAAGAACTAACTTAGTTGGTCTTTAAGGTGCTACTGGAAGGATTTTTTTTTGTTTTGTACTGGCTCAGTATGACCTATTCTGACAGGTGCTGCCTTTCATATTCACGCCCAAGAGCCTTTCCGCTCCAGAGATCTGGGGCTGAACCCGGGATCCCTAAAGAGGGCTGCCTTCAGTTGTCTTTTAAAAGTAAAATAGTTGTTTATTGGTTTGACATCTGCTGGGAGGGCGTTCCACAGGGCAGGTGCCACTACCGAGAAGGCCCTCTGCCTGGTTCCCTGTAACCTTACTTCTCACAATGAGGGAAGCGCCAGAAGGCCCTCGGCGCTGGATCTCAGTGTCCGGGCTGAACGATGGGGGTGGAGACGCTCCTTCAGGTATACAGGACTGAGGCCGTTTAGGGCTTTAAAGGTCAGCACCAACACTTTGAATTGTGCTCAGAAACGTACTGGGAGCCAATGCAGATCTCACAGAACCGGTGTTATGTGGTCCCGGCGGCCACTCCCAGTCACCAGTCTAGCTGCCGCATTCTGGATTAATTGCAGTTTCCGGGTCACCTTCAAAGGTAGCCCCACGTAGAGCGCGTTGCAGTAGTCCAAGCGGGAGATAACTAGAGCATGCACCACTCTGATGAGACAGTCCGCGGGCAGGGAGGGTCTTAGCCTGCGTACCAGGTGGAGCTGGTAGACAGCTGCCCTGGGCACAGAATTAACCTGTGCCTCCATGGAGAATTAACCTGTGCCTCCATGGTCCAAAATGACTCCCAGGCTGCGCACCTGGTCCTGCGCACCTGATCCTCTCAAGAGAGGAGAGTTTCCTGAAGAGTCTGGCCAGCTGCTCATCCCTTCTCCCTGCAATCTCCTTCTCCACCTCTTCCACATGATTCAGCAGACGCTTTTCTTCTTCTTCTTCTTCTTCTTCTTCTTCTTCTTCTTCTTCTTCTTCTTCTTCTTCTTCTTCTTCTTCTTCTTCTTCTTCTTCTTCTTCTTCTTCTTCTTCCAGGAACTGGCGCAGTTGTCTCAACTTCTCCACAGTCTTCAGCCTCTCCACTCACAATTAGGATTGGGATTTGAATTGAACTGCTTCCACCCTCTCAGCTCACAAGTCCTCAGGCTTCTCCTTGACTGCTTTTCACATAATAAACAACAATGGGAAATAAACTCCATTTAGCTGCATTCAAAGGTGAACTTACCTAATTCACCATTCTTGGGAAAATATGGAGACCAAAACAGCATTCTTTTGAAATTCACACCTCTGAATTTCTCAAGGTTGACCCAGCCAGGTAATGTTCACAAAAAATGAATTTATGAGGGTAAAGCACGTATCAACATATTTATACGAGAAGGTAGCCACCCTAGCATTTGTTTTTTTTAAAAAAAATATTTATTACTTTTAAAGATTACAAAAAAGGAAAAGAAAAGAAAAAAAAGACAAAAGAGAAAAAACAAAGGAGAAAAAAACAATACAATATATAGACAATACAAAACACAACCTAAACCCGTTAAACTAAACACATTAAACTAAACTAAACAAAACCGAATCCCTAACCCTAACCCTAAATAAAACAAAACAAAAACAATTTAAAAACATACACCACACCTTTTCCATACTCTATCTTTCATTCCCTTGTTTCCTCGACCTCCTCTCACCTCCCTTTTTGTATTCCACTTCTATTAATTGTTTCAGCAAATCCTTTCCATCTTTCTCTATTTTCTATCATATTATAAATAACATATTTTTTAACCTTATTTTCCATTAAAACTAAAATACTTATATATGCTTAACTCTTTATAACATTTCTGATAAGGCCATAAAATATCATTCCACCATTTTTCTATCACTCATTAATTTTACAATATTTCTAATCTTCTTTCACCATCTCCTCTCCCTGGTTTCGGATTCTGCCAGTCCTTTCCGTCAATTCCATATAGTCCATCAACCTGGAGATCTTATGTCCGAGGCTCTTAACTCTTTTCCAGGTCCCTTCTGCAGGTCTTCTTCATATTCTTTAATGCTAAAGAGCAAATCTTGGGAAAACTCCAACCTAACAATACTTTTATTCCTTCTGGACAGGTCAGCCAAATTTCCATATTTGAAGCTAAGATCCATAAAGTGTTTCAGAACATGTTTCAGGATTCCTCCAAATCCAAAGGCCCCCAGAACTTCAATCTCCTCCAGACCCAAGTCCATGTCAGTTAATCCCTGCATAGAGGGATCTTTCCAACTTTCCTTCTTCAGTCCAAGCCGGGATCCGATCCTCAAAATCTGACTTCTTCTAGATTCAATCATAAAAGGCCTCAATTTGTAGTCCTCAATTTGCTTCTGTAAGACTAAGGTTCCCGCTTGTATTACTTTAGGTTCAACAACAACAGCTTTCTCCTTCTCCTCCACAATTTGTCCTGCCCAAGTAGATTCCTGTACCAAGTCCTGAATTACTTCTGTGTTGATGCTCACTTTTTGTCTCAAATTAATCACTTTCTGTTCCAAGTTATCAATTTTAAAAGTCATGTCATCCGTCTTCTTATGAAGCTGTTCCAGCGAATAGCTTATCTTACATAATACAGTCACTATGGCTTCTCCTGTCAACATTTTAAAATGGTCCAAGGTCAATCTCTGGTTCTCACAATTCCTTATCTTGCAGCTGGCGATTCCCCAGTTACACTCCTGTAACAGTTTCAAAAGCTCCCTCTAGAGGGAAACAGTCTCCACTTGTATCAATCCTTTCAAACACAACTCAAACCATAAAAATAGTTTCCATTTTCAGTTACTTTTCCTCCTTTTTAAGAGCAGAAGAGGGCAATGGAAACAGTATCTTTCTCTTATTTAGCTAGCTGTCAAATATGGTCTGTTCGCAGTTAATGAACTCTTTTCTTTCCAGGTTCAGAGCAGTGGTAATTTGATTTTTCACTCTCTCCTGCAGGCTCGCTAGGTCCAAAATTTCCCCCCTCTTCTCCTGCTTCCAAGGGGGGTTTTGTAATTTTAACCGATGGAAATTTAATCCTTTGCCAAAAGCTTTCAAAGACTTTAGCTTGTAACGTCTTTGCTTCAATGTATTTACAAAAGCGGAAGGCGGACTTCCTGTTTAAGACCTTCCCGCTTTGGTGCCAAATTAAGGTATTTAAAGATCCAATTTTCCGTTCTACTCACGGGTAGTTGTTTAAAGTCCAATTGTCCACAGGAAAAAGTCAGCGCTCTCCGGCAACAGCAATGCGGCTTCACTCCGTGAAAGAAGCAGTCAATTCGAAGCACCGCGCCACTCACCCCACGTCACTCTGGATCCCCAAAACAGGGTTTCCCCGCGAGTAGGGGAGGCGCAAAGGGTGCCAGCCGAATCCCAGGTTCACAAGCTTCTCCCGCTTGTGATTTCAGTGGGTCTCCGCCTTCGCCGTGGTGGTCAAACCCTGCTTTCCATGGAGCAAGTTCCTCCTGATCGGAGGAGCTCCGCCATTGCCGGAGGCGGGTAGCCACCCTAGCATTTGATTCATTTTCAGAATAATAAATAAATAGCAAACCGATATGGGAAAAGGAGAAATGAGAGAAGTTGAAATGGGCAGATTTCCCCCTCCCTCCTCAGTCCGGACTTGCTTCTTGAAGTGCTTGTTCCCTCACTAGTAACAAGAGGGACACTTCCAAGGAGGTCTTTGCTTTCCTTGTCCAGGTCTGCTTGATAGGCCAGAATTTCCCCTCTCTCTTTCCTCCGAATCTCCAGGCGGCGACAGATCTCTCCCTGACAAGAAAAGGGAAAACTCAGCTTTGATTGAGACACAAAAAGAGGAGATGAATATTATACTGGCTTCTTGGGTCCAGTGGCCTTGCTATATATATATATATTAAATAATATTTATTAAAGTTTCAAAAAAGTTACAAAAATGAGAAAAGAAAAGGAATAAAAAAAATAAAAAGAGAGCACAAAATACAAAATACAGCAAAATAAAAACAATTAAAAACATTTCCTTCTTTCCATGTCTTGTCTTTCATTTACTTGTTTCCCTGACCTCCTCACACCTCCCTTTTTTGTATTCTAGTTCAATTAAATATTTCAGCAAATCCTTTCCAGCTTGGTTTTTATCCTAATAATTTATCTTAGTGTACTATAATTTTACATTCTCATTTCACCAATTAAAAAATCAATTTTTACCTAATCTTTTATATCGTTTCTGCTAAAACCACATTACTTCATTCCAACATCCTTCTAACATTCCTGGATCTTACAATGTTTCTGTAAATAAATTTTAATTTTTTTCCAATCTTCTTCCACCAACTCTTCACCTTGGTCTCGGATTCTGCCAGTCATCTCCGCCAGTTCCATATAGTCCATCACTTTCATCTGCCATTCTTCCCGGGTGGGTAAATCTTGTGTCTTCCAGTATTTTGCGATGAGTATTCTTGCTGCTGTTGTTGCATACATAAAAAAAGTTCTATCCTTCTTTGGCACCAATTGGCCGACCATGCCCAGGAGAAAGGCCTCTGGTTTCTTCTGAAAGGTATATTTAAGTACCTTTTTCATTTCATTATAGATCATCTCCCAGAAGGTCTTAATCCTTGGGCACGTCCACCAAAGGTGAAAGAATGTACCTTCAATCTCTTTACATTTCCAACATTTATTATCGGGCAAATGATAGATTTTTGCAAGCTTGACTGGTGTTATGTACCACCTGTATATCATTTTCATTATATTCTCTCTTAAGGCATTGCATGCCGTAAACTTAATACCTGTGGTCCATAACTGTTCCCAGTCAGCCATCATAATGTTATGTCCAACATCTTGAGCCCATTTAATCATAGCTGATTTCACCGTTTCATCCTGAGTGTTCCATTTCAACAGCAAGTTATACATTCTTGACAGATTCTTAGTTTTAGGATCTAACAATTCTGTTTCCAATTTTGATTTCTCCACTTGAAACCCAATTTTCTTATCCAAATTATAAACCTCCATTATTTGATAATAATGAAGCCAATCCCTTACTTTGTTTTTTAGTTTTTCAAAACTCTGCAGCTTTAAGCTGTCTCCTTCCTGTTCCAATATCTCCCAATATTTTGGCCAGTTGGCCTCCATATTGAGGCCTTAGCTTCCATTGGTGACAACCACCTTGGGGTTTTATTTTCAAGCAGATCCGTGTATCTTATCCAAACGTTAAACAAAGCTTTCTTGACAATATGGTTTTTAAATGCTTTATGTGCTTTGACCTTGTCATACCACAAATATGCATGCCACCCAAATACATTGTTGAAACCTTCTAAGTCCAAAATGTCTGTGTTCTCATGAAGCAGCCATTCTTTCAGCCAGCAAAATGCGGCTGATTGATAGTAAAGTTTGAGGTCTGGCAGGGCAAATCCACCTCTTTCTTTTGCATCAGTTAATATTTTAAATTTTATTCAGGGCTTCTTGCCCTGCCACACAAATCTAGAAATATCTTTCTGCCACTTCTTGAAACAGTCCATTTTGTCCAAAATTTGCAATGTTTGAAACAAAAACAACATCCTTGGCAATACATTCATTTTTATCGCTGCAATTCGGCCTAGCAATGAAAGCTTCAAATTTGACCATATTTCTAAGTCCTTTTTCACTTCCGTCCAACATTTTTATAATTATCTTTAAATAGGTTCACATTCTTAGCAGTCATGTTAACCCCAAGGTATTTCACTTTCTTAACCAATGTTAATCCTGTCTCTTTCTGAAACCTCTCTCTCACAATCGGTGTTAGATTTTTCTCTAAAACCTTAGTTTTCAACTTATTCAACTTGAAACCTGCTACCTGACCAAATTCTTGAATCAATTCCAATACTCTTTTAGTACTAGATTCTGGCTCCTGTAATGTCAATACCAAATCATCCGCAAATGCTTTCAATTTGTACTGTTTAGCTCCGACTTGTATGCCTTTAACTAATTGGTCCTTTCTAATCATATTTAGCAAAACCTCCAGGACCGATATAAAAAGCAATGGAGAGATTGGGCACCCCTGCCGTGTTCCTTTCTCAATCTTAAACTCTTCTGTAACTACGTTATTCACAATCAATTTGGCTTTTTGTTCTGAATAAATTGCACCTATACCGCTTTCAAAACCTTGGCCTACCCCCATTCCCTGTAATTTTTTCTTCATAAAACTCCAAGAAATATTGTCAAAGGCTTTCTCCGCGTCCACAAATATCAAAACTGCTTTTGTGTTGATCTTCACTTGTAATTTTTTCTAATGTAATTTTTTCTAATGTTAATTATATTCCTCGTATTGTCAGACAAGTGTCTCCCCGGGAGAAAGCCCGCTTGATCTTTATGGCTTTCTTCTACCAGTATCTTTCTTAACCTTTTAGCCATAATATCAGCAATAGTATAATAGCAAAGTAATTTACTGGAGGAAAGAAAAGTACAGAACACATACATAAATACCATAAGTAGTTCTCATCACAAAAGAATATGCAGGTAAACCCATGAACAGCCAGGTAAACCCATCAACAGGTTTCCTGCCAGACAGGAGTCTGCTGTAGGCCGCCCCTTCTATGATGTATGTATGATGTATGGAGGGATGGTCTTGGGCTCCAGGGTGGGCAATTTCAAATGTCTATATAAGGACTTGGTTCGGGGTCTCCTCCTCCCTCCTGCGTGGGGGGGGGGTGAGCACCCTGTTGCAACAGGTAATAAAGATCTGGCTTACTAGCTGCTTTGCTTCTCAGTATTCTCTGGTTGGCCTCTGTTATTTTCTCCTACCGATAGAGAAGCTACCAAAGGACTCTATATGGGCTCTGAGGTACCCCAGAAGGGAAAAGGAGCCCCCAGTCCCCACCCCCTTGCAGCTGACCCCTTGCTGCTCTCTGCTTGGCAGGGTATTGAGGAGGCATCCTGCTAGCCAAAGGAGACATGTGCAATTCACATTTGTAGTGTTCTAAATGTGTACAAAGCAACCTTGCTGGGGGATGTGGATGAGGTTAACCCTTTCTCTCCCTGCCATGGTCCCAACCCAAATCTTTGAAGCTGCTGTATTTCAAGGGAAGATCCCTTGGCCCCCCTGGCAGAGAGAAAGACTTTGACTCCCTCCTCCCAGCCATCCCAGCAGCCCTCAGGCTTCCCCTTGGCTGCTTCTAAGGTAATAAACAACCACCAAGGAATACCATGCCTACTCTGGATCTGAGAATTAAGAAGATCACCTGCCAAGAAGAATACACAGCTATTTCTCCCCCTCAAGGTACCTTGTATTCCTCGGCAGCCTCTTCCAGAGGAATCACCTCGTGGTGTTGGTGCTTCTTGGATCTGCCCCAAACCACACAGAGAAGGACCCTACCAATATCAAATAGACCGTATTCTGCCTTCACACCCTACAAGAAGGTCAACGGTGCCTTGGGGAATGGATCCTTTTTCGCTGTATCTTTCTCATTGACTTTAAGAATGGATCTGAATGTATTTTTCGACTCAAATGTATTTTTCCTCAAAATGCTGTCCTTTTCTAAATGTATCCAAATGTATCCGAATGGGTTTTTGTATTTTCCCCCAATCTCATCGCCTAGAGAATGTTCCTTAAATGTAACAATCACTTGTTCCAAATGTATTTGATTCAAATGTATTCGAGTGTATACTTTTATGGGGAAACGTAGCTAGGACAATGTGGAGATATATATATCTTGCTTATAGTGCCTTTGAACGGTCAACGTTCCACCCTCTATCCTTTCAGGAGCTGCCAAAAACACTCTCCACACCACACTGCCATCTACTGGGTCTACAAATGATACCATGAATACACACAAATACAAGCTCTAAAATAAATTAGTTGTATTTCCCCATAAGTATGCAAACATAAGACTATCACACCCAAATTGATAGCTATGCAGAACAGGATTCCCCCCTCCCTCCATCGGATAGCTGCCTGCGCGGCTGTCTTTGGGGGGGTGGAGGGAGGAACGGGCGGGATCGACATCCGATAGCTGCCTGCCTGTCTGAAGATGCCGTGCCCCCGGGGGGCGCTGTGACATTTGGTCAAGTAGCAGGATTTAAACTGAACAAACAGAAAACGAAAGTGCTGGAAAAAAAATTTAACAATGGAAGAAAGAGAGAGATTTCAGAGTGAAACAGGGTTGGAAATAACAAAAAAAGTGAAATACCTGGGGGTGAACTTAACATCTAAGAATGTGAATTTATTTAAAGACAATTATGAAAAGTGTTGGACATAAGTAAAGAAAGATTTAGAAATATGGTCTAGACTGAGACTTTCCTTGTTAGGCCGAATTGCTGTTATTAAGATGAATGTATTGCCTAGAATGTTATTTTTGTTTCAGACGTTACAGATTTTGGACAAGATGGACTTCTTCAAGAAGTGGCAGAAAGACATATCCAAATTTGTCTGGCAGGGCAAAAAGCCCAGAATAAAATTTAAGATTTTAACTGATGCAAAAGATAGAGGGGGCTTTGCCCTGCCGGACTTAAGACTTTATTATGAATCAGCAGCTTTTTGCTGTTTGAAACACTGGCTACTTCTTGAAGATACAGACATTTTGGATTTGGAAGGGTATGATAATAATTTTGGTTGGCATGCATATTTATGGTATGACAAGGTAAAGGTGTATAAAAGTTTCAAAAACCATATTGTCAGGAAAGCATTATACAATGTTTGGATTCGATATAAAGACTTGTTGGAAAGTAAAACTCCCAGGTGGTTGTCACCAATGGAAGCTAAGGCGGTGAAAAAACTTAATATGGATTCTAATTGGCCAAAATACTGTGAAATCCTAGAACAAGATGGTGAGAAGCTTAAACTTCAGAGTTATGAGAAACTAAAGTTCAAAGTTCGAGACTGGTTACATTACCATCAGATAAATGAGACATTTAAGCAGGACAGGAAAATAGGATTTCAGAAGGAGAGGTCAAAGTTAGAAACAGAACTGTTAGAACCCAATACTAAGAATTTGTCAAGAATGTATAACTTGCTGTTGAAATGGAATACACAGGATGAAACGGTGAAATCAGCTATGATTAAATGGGCACAGGATATCGGTCATGACATTATGTTTGCTGACTGGGAACAGTTATGGACCACTGGTGTTAAGTTCACGGCATGTAATGCCTTAAAAGAGAACATAATGAAAATGATTTATAGGTGGTACATAACACCAGTCAAGCTTGCAAAAATCTATCATTTGCCCGATAATAAATGTTGGAAATGTAAAGAGATTGAAGGTACATTCTTTCACCTTTGGTGGACGTGCCCAAGGATTAAGACCTTCTGGGAGATGATCTATAATGAAATGAAAAAGGTACTTAAATATACCTTTCAGAAGAAACCAGAGGCCTTTCTCCTGGGCATGGTCGGCCAATTGGTGCCAAAGAAGGATAGGACTTTTTTCATGTATGCTACTACAGCAGCAAGAATTCTTCTGGCAAAGTATTGGAAGATGCAAGAACTACCTACTCTGGAAGAATGGCAGACAAAGGTGACAGACTTCATGGGACTAGCAGAGATGACCGGCAGAATCCGAGACCAGGGGAAAGAGACAGTGGAAGAGGACTGGAAGAAATTTAAAACATATCTTAAAAACTGTTGTAAAATTGAGGAGTGTTAAGATGTCAAGGGGTAAGAAGTAGAGAATTACAGCTGTAACTAATAAGTTTAAGGAAATTTAATGAAAGGGAACTAATAGATAAATTGACTAAAGGGTTGCTAAAGAATTGTGGAATAAGGATGCAGCGAAAGGGAGGTATGGGGAAGTCGGTATATGTTTAATGTTGTGTATGTTTTTGTTTTGTGTTGTGTTTGTTTTTTATTATGTGTTTGAAAAATGAATAATTTTTTTTTTTTTAAAGAGGATGTTCCTTAAATGTAACAATCACTTGTTCCAAATGTATTTGATTCAAATGTATTCGAGTGTATACTTTTATGGGGAAACGTAGCTAGGACAATGTGGAGATATATATATCTTGCTTATAGTGCCTTTGAACGGTCAACGTTCCACCCTCTATCCTTTCAGGCGCTGCCAAAAACACTCTCCACACCACACTGCCATCTACTGGGTCTACAAATGATACCATGAATACACACAAATACAAGCTCTAAAATAAATTAGTTGTATTTCCCCATAAGTATGCAAACATAAGACTATCACACCCGAATTGATAGCTATGCAGAACAGGATTCCCCCCTCCCTCCATCGGATAGCTGCCTGCGCGGCTGTCTTTGGGGGGGTGGAGGGAGGAACGGGCGGGATCGACATCCTGCCTGAAGATGCCGTGCCCCCGGGGGGCGCTGTGACCGGCGCCCATTGGGAAGGAACAAGACAGGAAAAGGAAGGAAATGGGAGAGGTATTTGTAAGGCCCCACTTTTCCCATGGTGTCCTCTTGTGTGGTCGGAAAGTACTCTTTATTGTTTGATTTGGGTTAATGTCAGAATAAAAGCGAGTTCCTTCAAAACAACACATTCCTTTTTATCTTACCAATTTCTCACATTGTAAGAAGCGGAAGAAGAAACCATAGAGAGCATTCCTATTTTCCTTCTGATCAATGAAGTCAAACGTTACAATTATCCATTTGAGAATGAGCACCTATAGGGAGAAGACAGATCTCAGTAAGCCAAAGCAAGGCCAAGACAACCAACCCCTTCTGGAATATGGTCAGCGTGTACAACATCTAGCTGAATCATCACCAGAATAACTAAGTCAGGCTGGGGGAAATATCATTCTTCAGAACCAAGACATCATTACCATGCTTTCCAAGTTACCTGAAAGTCACTACAACACTTGCGAGCACAGAGCCAAGACACAGCTGAAAGAAGAGAATCCTCTGTTCTTACGGAAATGGGAATCAGAGTCTTCAGTAGCCTAGTGCTTATCACTGTGCCTGCAAGACCTTCAAAGACACTGCTGAACATGCTGAACAACTTCACTCTTGATAATTTCTCACAAGTTCGAAGCAGCCCCGGTTCTTGTTAAGGGAGAAGGCAGGGCAATGCAGCTCCGTTGACATACTTTGCTGCCAAGGGGAAAGAGAAGAAGCCAAAACATGTTTTCTTTACCAAGCTTGGCACTGAGTGCGAGTTCAGCAAGTTCTGAATTTCTTCTGGTGCCAAGCCTCTCTCTTGCGCAATCTTTTCCACAGTCTCCAAAGGACTCTGCAAAGCTCCCTGCTTCCGTGAGGCACTATCTTGAATTAGGAAAAAGTCCAAGTGTGATTCAAATCCATTCGAAAAACCGTCCTCATGCATGATGGCCTCTCCAATGGCTTGCTTTACCATCAATTGGCAAGGGAGCCCCATTGAGATGCCATGGCATTTGGAAAACTCTGGAATGCTGAACTTGCCTTTTGCTTTCTTGCTCCTTCGTTCAGTGGGTAGGTAGGTGTAGGTCGGGGCAAGTCGAAAGCTTCCTTGAAATTCCTCAGCCCCAGCCAGCATTGCCAATGGGCAGGATGGTGAGAATTGTAGCTCAGCAACGTCTGGAGAGCCAGAGGTTACCCTCACCTGTTTTATCAGTTAGTGTGCTAAGATCTGGGCACAAGCCCAATTCAGCTGACGGTACTTAACAAGGGCTTGCTTTACACAAAACATGAGAGCTAATACACTATTCTGCTCCAATATACAAAACAGCCTTTTCTCTAGAGAAAGCTCAAGAAAATACAAACTTTGGGGTTTGTAGATGGTTGTAAAGGTTTCCATTTCACTAGTTGGAAACAGCTTCCAGGCTAGGCAGGACCAAGGTTGCTTTGTAACTGTTCCTGTCTGCCTGCTTGCCATCGTGCATATTTGTAAACCATTTCTGCCAAAATATCTACATCTGCAATAGTAGTTTCTGGAAGCTGACCCTCCAGTAGTGCACACTCCATGAAGTCCATATGAAGAGTGTTACGGAATGGGGGGGGGCATATGAATGAAGTCTTACTCCCGAGTAAGAGACGTAGAGCCCGAGGCGATGACCTCAAGGGAACCCTACCACACTAGGGCTCCCCTCGCCCCGTCCCAACGTTGCACCAAGCACTGCACAAAAGTCCAAAACCCCGAGAAGAAAGCGCCATTTCTGACCCCGTATCCCGATGCTATACACGATTGATGCATTTTATGAATGAACAATGTATTTGCATGAGGATGCGCTCTAGCCAATCAGATGGCGTTGATTGTAGCCCTTCAGCCAATAGCAGCAATGCCATGGCTCTGCAGAGGCAGCTCAGCTCCAGCTGTTTTGCACACTCCACTGAGCGCTGACAAGGTGATGACAGCTCCAGCTGCGAGAACAACGGACTGAGGCAATCGAAACCTCGTTACCCTGTTAATCCAATCAAAACTAGATGTTGTTTAGTCGTTTAGTCGTGTCCGACTCTGCGTGACCCCCTGGACCAGAGCACGCCAGGCCCTCCTGTCTTCCACTGCCTCCCGCACTTTGCTCAAACTCATGCTGGTAGCTTCGAGAACACTGTCCAACCATCTCGTCCTCTGTTGTCCCCTACTCCTTGCGCCCTCCATCTTTCCCAACATCAGGGTCTTTTCCAGGGAGTCTTCTCTTCTCATGAGGTGGCCAAAATATTGGAGCCTCAGCTTCAGGATCTGTCCTTCCAGTGATCACTCAGGGCTGATTTCCTTCAGAATGGAGAGGTTGGATCTTCTTGCAGTCCATGGGACTCTCAAGAGTCTCCTCCAGCACCAGAATTCAAAAGCATCCATTCTTCGGCGATCAGCCTTCTTTATGGTCCAGCTAGATACAAAGTAGCAATGTCAGGCCAGGCCACTTCCCAAAAGAACCGTCTGTATTAAAAAAGCCTAAAAACGCTTGGAAATTCATAGAAAACCACTGGTTTCACCGATTCTCTTCATTCCACCGCCAGTCTGCGTTGTTGGCCAAGGACTTGGGAACCCCTGGGTCCCCGCCAGAATTCCCCAAGCAGGAGGTCACCTACTCACAGGAAGGTACTTTACCCGTAGGTGACAATCGCTGGGCAAAAGCTCTCCTCCGGACTTACCCAGGCGGCAGACTATGCAAACCAAAGTTCTATTGTCCTCTTCCAGTAGGTGCTTAGAATGTACTTGGGTGTCGAGACCCCGCAGCCACCCCCTCGTTGGAAATGACTCACACAAGGACACGGATATTAGGTTTATGTTACTGGGCAAATTTTGGCCACAACTTTATTGAAATTAAAGAATGTGAGCGGTATTGGCCAAGGCACTGATTGGACCTGACTATATCTGACTCCTGCCCATTGTGCAGGAAGTCCCAGTAGGGGGAGCCCTGTCGATGCGAACCAACTCAAGCTCCCCCTGGTGCTCCCGTCGGGGTCGTGTCAAGGCCTTAGCCCCCCAGCCGGGCTTCAGACTAGATCAACACCCTTTAACGGAATACCCTTAAGCATGGAGGGGCAGGTGGTGGCCACACCTCCCCTCCCCCACACAAGGTCAAACAATGCCTAACCACAACCCTAACAAAGTTGTGACGATTGCTACGAGGTAGGCGAAAAGTGTGGGATGTAAACACAGGAGCAGTCAATGACAACATTCCTAGAGTGTACATGTTAGAACATGGGGAGGGATGTCTGTCTAGCAAGCAGGTAAACTTCCTGGGTACGGACTTCCTCCGCATGTGACCAGAGGTGGGTGTGGCCTCACCTGTGCAGGTAAATGATAAAAGCACAGGGCAGGCAGCCATCTCTCTCTCTCTGCCATCTTCCTTCGATGGGGAAACATCTAAGGATGCTCTCTTGGCTCCCAGCCAAGAGAGGAGATAAGGACTATCTTGCTACAAGATAGATTCTAAATGTATTTTACCTTTTTAAGTCTGTGTGCCTTCTGGGATCATATTGTGAACAGAACGTGAGTAAACTCTTTTATACTTTTATAAAGACTGTGTTGTGTCTTGTATTTTAAGAGGGAACAAAGGGGAAATTACCAGAGTAATTATTATAGAGGTTCTAGCGAACCTGTGCAGACGTTACCGTTGCGAACTTAAAGGGGAATGTCTATAAACTCTGCTGATATTTTG
This sequence comes from Podarcis melisellensis, assembly GCF_964234715.1. Classification (NCBI taxonomy): domain Eukaryota; kingdom Metazoa; phylum Chordata; class Lepidosauria; order Squamata; family Lacertidae; genus Podarcis; species Podarcis melisellensis. The sequence continues at coordinate 31,177,213 of NC_138535.1, read as the reverse complement.
GGAACTTGTTAGCACAAGTTGGATAAGGATATAATTAGTCAATATATCCTCTCCTGCACCCCTGAACATTCCCACAAAAACCAAGTGTCCAGTGCCAATTTGCCAAGTGGAAAAATTCCTACCAGGCCCCTTGGACAACCAAGGCGACCAACCAAAGTCCATAGCAAGGCCATTGCCTAACCTGCAAAATCGGGAGGGAGGGCGGGTGATTGAGGAAGCGAGCCAAAGAGGAAGTTCTCTGGGGGTTGGCTGGCCGGACTCTGACGTGGGCAGGATCCCATAGGCAACGGGGGACAGAGTCCCCCGCCCCTGGTGGGGAGTGGGTGGCCACGTGGTCCACCGCAACTCCTCCCCACTGGGAAGTGGAGCGGATTTCCCAAGACATATCCTGTATTTGCATGTTACCCCAACACATTCCTCCTATGTTAATCATGTATAACCCTCCCCTTTTCTGATGGAGTGGTGATGTTTAGCGAACTGCCTGCTGGGATAAGATAGGAACTTTTAAAAGTCCTTGTCACCCCGTTCTCGGGGTTCAATTCCTCTCTGAACCTGTTGCGCGATAAACCTTGGTCTCCGCTATTTGCTCCGGTTGGGGGCTGGACTCCTTCTTTGTTCCGCAGGGACCCACGGGCTCTGAGCAGCCTCCCACCTGCAATGTTGTAATCTAAATGAGCACATCTTCCTACAAGTGAATAGTAGCCACCTATCTGGGGGGAAATAAAGTGGTATGCTGAGAGACATGGTTACGGTGGAGAGCAAATCTGTGTTCCACAATCCGAACATCCCGAGAGAAACCAGATGGCAGCTATGTTTTACTGTGTCCACAGAACTCAATGAAAGCCAACCAATGGTTTGGGTCAGGTTAAGTAGAAGCATGTTGAAATCTGCAGATGGCACAAAGTTCATTGGCAGTAAATCAGAAAGAGGGGCAGTCCTTAAACAGCTGAAGAGAAGGGGATAAACCTCAACTGAGCATCCAAGTATTAACATCCTGACGGTAAGGACCTTACCCAACCCTAGTCACATGGAAACACCATTTTAAAGTATGGCTTGATGAGCTAAAAGATGAAGAGGAGTACCCATTCAGAAGCACATCATATTGGAAACAATGCAGTTCAGTACTAACACTCAGATATGCACCAGCTTTATTCCCAGTTCGTGACCCAGCAAGAGACAAACGTACTGGAGCTGATTTACATGTCTTGTTCTTCTTTGCTGGATTGGGGCATAAGCACTGAGCCCTATCTTTCTTCTTACCTTTATTCAAACGGGTCAAGGCTTCTTCAATGGAAAGTCGGTCATCTTCTGTCTCTTCTGGTTTGTTTACTACCAGAAGCCAGCAAAGCTTGTTCTGGCACCTTAGAATTCTCGTGTCTCTTCATTTTTTTCTTATTCCAGGAAAGAAACACAAGACAAGGTCAGCTTTTTTCCCCCTTTTCTTTTGCTAGTATTTTCCTGTCCTCCGATAATCAAGTTTGGTGCAGAAAAGGAATGGAGAGCTTTGTTGTTGTTGTTGTTTAGTCGTGCCCGCCTCTGTGTGACCCCCTGGACCAGAGCACGCCAGGCCTCCCGCAGTTTGGTCAAACTCATGCTGGTAGCTTCGAGAACACTGTCCAACCATCTCGTCCTCTGTCATCCCCTTCTCCTAGTGCCCTCCATCTTTCCCAGCATCAGGGTCTTTTATAATTCCTCATAGTAATCCCATCTGATCACTACATCTCTGGATATTTGCACTCCTACATAGGCTGAGCCTGTGACCTGGCTCAGGAACTAAGTCTTTGTCATTACAAAAGACTGGCCAGACTCCCCAGGGTACCCAATCAAGTGAGCACTAACAGGTAACCTGCCAGACAGGAGGTAAACAACGCACTCAGATGTCTGTTGTAGACCGCCCTTTCTGTGATGTAGGTACGATGTATCTGGGGGTGGTCTTGGCCTCCAAGGCGGGCAATTTAAAATGTCTCTATAAGGGCAGGCACATCTTTGTTGTGGGTCCTCCTCCTTCTCCTGCCTGTGGGGGGGGGGAGCACCCTGTTGCAACAGTTCAATAAAGATCAGGCTTACTAGCTGCTTTGCTTCTCAATCTTCTCTGCTTGGCCTCTGCTATTTTCTCCGACCGATGGAGAGCCTACAAAGGACTCTAGAAGGGCTCTTGTGTTCCCCATAAGGGAATAAGGACAGGTTTTTGCTTATTACAATATGTAGGAGTGGGCTGCAAAAGGTGGAGTTTGGCCTCATTAGGTCCCCCTACCATGAACTCCTTAGGTGGGCCACCCTGCGTCCGCCTCGGCATCGCGCCTCGCTATTCTGCAACTCGAGATAACACTGAACTGCTCTGCAGGGTTGTTGTAGGGATTGCAAGTCAAGGCATCCAAAGTGCCTTTGAACATTGAACAGCCCCTAGTCAATGCTTTGAACTACTGTCGCTTTAAAAAGGAAACTCTGATTAGTAAGTGTTTGGGGGATTAAAAATTGGTTTGTCCTGGGGGCGCTGAAGCTGTGTTCTGGCTTGAAAAGCCAGTGAGACCACTGGGCCATCTAGTTCTGTATGGTCTGCCACAGCCAGCAGCTGCTCTCCAGGATTTCAGAGCTCTCTTTCCCATGAATGGGTTGGAACTGCCGCTTTTTGCATCATGTGCCTCTCCCAGTGGGCCACCCCGAGCCATTTGCTGTATAGCGTTCTACATCCCATGTAGTCCTGCTTCTTCCAGCTCAGTTCAGTTCATTCTGCAACTGTGCAAGTTAGGCCGCATCTGCTTTATGCATTCAAAGCACCATCATGCCCCTTGACATGCTAACAGTTGCATCTTGGTATTCAATCCCTTCAGCACCTTGGACAGCAGTCTCTCAAGGCTCAGCCACAGGTTCCTGGTGCCCCATGCTTCCTAGGCCCAGGTCCGTGCTTTAAAGGCACTGTGTCCGAGTCTTTTGTTGTCCCAGGGCTTTCTAATTTTCAGCATCCCTTTCCAGGGCAGCTTTATTTATTTCATGTCTGAAAGGAGTCCTCTGTGCGTGGCAAAGGCTTCTTGCTGGGACAATAGGAGGCTGCCTTATACTGAGTCCCACTATGGCTCTATCTAGCTCAGTCTTGTCCACAATGGATGGCAAAAACTCTCCAGGGTTTCAGACAGAGGACATTCTAGCTGGAGATACAACAGATTGAACCGGAGAGCTTCTGCATGTAAGCAGCTGCTTTACCACTAAGCTATGGCCCTTCTCCCATTGCTTCCGCCCTGAATGAACTGCAAGCCTGTCCTCCAGTCCTCCCAAAACTCTCTTTTGTGGCTACACTCTGCAGGAGGTCATTGGTTGCAGAAGTTGAGCTGTCTGCACAAGTGACTGAATCCGTGAGAAGGCTGATCTGGAATGAAATGCTGACTTTCAAGCATCTCTTGAAGACCTTTTTTATGCCAACAGCTCTGTGCTATCATTTAAACATTTCCTGAGCACCCAGACATTTGAATTCTTTGGACTGATTTTAATGTCCACCCTCCACCCGCTTTTGTACATTGCTGTCTTTTATGACATGCCCTAGCTTCTGAGAAGCCTTTCGCTCAAACCAGTTAGACATGTATGGAACAGACCCTGACAAATCAAATGACAAGGCATAATTAATCCCCCAGCTGAACTGAACAGGGAGCAGCAGCTGGGGTAGAACATGCAAACAAGAAATTATTAGTTCAAGGTACAGAAGCCCCAGAATACCCCAGCCACATGGAGGTCTTGCTCAGATGGAGATGTCTTATTTCCTTTGAAGATATAAGCTGATTAGAATTTTAGGCTGCCGGGGGTGGGGCAAAATCTGAGGATGGGAAAAATGACATCACTGGCAGTCACATGGGAGGCTGCTGAAAATGCACATGGAGAAACAATGGGTCCTTGAACTGAGGGGACTGTCTGACCTGCAGGAGGAAGCCAGTTGTTGAAAGGGAACATGGATCTGAGAAGGAGCTTAGAGGGAGATTTCAACATCCAGCTGGAGCCATCAATAGTAGTTCGTCACTAGTTTGGAGTTGGGGACTCTTTTTCAGTCTTAAGGGCCATATTCTCCTCTGGGAAGCCTTCCAGGGGCCGTGTGCCTGTGGTGGAAGGGGCCACAGGTGAAAGTGGGTGGAGTGATGAATGTAAACTTTGGTTTCCTAAGGAAGGCTGGTTTCTACACACATTCAACTCTCCACTCTCTGTCCTTCATGACTCAAGGGTGTGAGGGGAGGGGTAGTACCTCTGGTGGGGGGCACGTTGTGCTCCTTCTGAGGTAGTTTGTCCACCTTTGGTCACTACAGTTCTTCTCTTAGAAACTGTCAGCCTGCAGCAGCAGCCACACCCCAGGAATGGCTTCAACTGGTGGGCTAACCAGGTGAGGGGTGTAGATGGGTCTCAAACCCTCAGTGAGTTAGGGGCTTCCTCTGTAGACAAAGCTAGTGTCGGGTACTGGCTAGAGGAGGAGGAATGGTGGGAGGCTACAGCCAGGGAACCCCCGAGGGAAGCATCAAAGTGGGAAGGCTCCAAGCCAAGAGACTGCTGGTGGGGTGCAGGAGACAGGTCAGAAGAAGAAGAAGGGGGAGCAGATGGCTTGGAAGCTAAACAAGCAACAGGATTAAGGGAGACTGAGGCAGCTGAGGAGGAGGAGAAGGAGGTGGAGGCTGAGGCTGCAACAGATCCCCAGGCACCTGCCATGTCCGCTGTTCCCTTCTCCCCTCCTTCTCTGTCCCCAGGAACAAGGGAGGCATTACATGGAGCAGAACAAAAGGCACAGAGAGCCCCTCCATGACTGTTGGGAAGTCAGCCGACTGAGGAGGAGTCTTAGGATAGGGATGCCATATTTCTAATAGTAGAAACCAAGACACCCCGAAAGCTGTGGCGCTATTTTTAGGAAGACCCCCAAATTGTTGAGCTTCTTAAAGGAAGACCCAGAAGCTGTTGATGTCTGATAGCCCTACCTTAAGAGGAGGCTAAGATCCTCCGTTCTGGCAACTGGGGCTAGTCCTGCCTGTGGAGTTTCTCTGCCTGTGGAGTTTAAGAGAAGGAAGTCCCTGATCCTAAATCTGATTGATCCATTTAGCCCAGTATTGCCCACTTCCGGCCTGAGTGGCAGAAGCTCTCCAAGGTCTTGGGCAGAGAGAGGCTCCTACCTACATTGAGCTTCTAACTGCAGGTGCTAGGGACTGCACCTGGGACCTTCTGCATGCAATGCAGGTGCTGAGACACTGAGGCTCTGGCGCCTCCACAAAACCTTCAGGTATGGGCAGGAGGCACTACTCGGCCTCCTTATATCCCACCCTTCCTCCCAAAGGAGTCCAGGGCAGCAAAGACACAACAGTTAAACAACCAAAACATTCAAAAACGGTTCCTACACAGAAGCAGACTAAGAAAAATCTCTCCTTAGAAGGCTTCTTGAAAGAGGAAGAGGAAGTAGGCATTGAAAAGATAGCAGACAAGGGACCCCCGATAAGATGGTACCTGCAGGAAGCCGTCATCTGCAGAGCAGAGCCATCCATTAAGGGGTGATATGATTTTTCAGGTGTCTTAGCCTCAACCAATACCTCAAACTATCAATCAACCTCCTCAGTCTCCTATATGCTTCTGATGAAATAGGCTATGCCTGCATAAGTTTTTGTTATGTTGTCCTAAAATGCCCCTACTCTTTTGTCTCTTCCTTCTGAAGGATCCCCATGAACAAGCCAAAAGCCCTTGAAAACACACACACACACACACACACACACACGGACAAGACAAGACAGGGCTGCGCACCACAAACCATCCCCAAATAAGCCTCCATTCCCCATCAATCAATATTGGGCTAAAAGCTATAGAACACAAAGCTAAATGCACCTAAAAACTGGTTTTGAAATAGCCTTGGTCTTGCCTAGTCCCTCAGCCTTGTGAGCATTCCACTTTCTCTACACTATGCGTGTACCCCTGACCGTGTCCTCCCTTACTCATTTCCCCCCTAAACTAGAAAGCCCCAAATGTTTTAGCTTCTCATCTGGGAGTTGCTCCAGCCCCTTGATAATTTTGGTTGCCCTCTGCTGAACATTCCTGCCCCCCCCAGCTCTGCCTTCAACTGCAAACGTGGCAGACAATGCCTTCCCTGCAGTTGCACTGCCAATAAAGTTCAGTTTTACTTTTAAGGACAGGAAATTCTCCTGCAGGCCATCTGTGCTAAAGAGAGGGTGCAGCTATAAGTCTCCTTCTTTTGGACCACCCAATTTGCATAACAATAAGACAAGATTAAAAGTGTTGAGTTTTCCCCACCCCATGGAAAAGGAGCAAATGAAAAATCCTCTCCTGAGCTCTGGCTGCGACTTCCTGAGCATGAGAGATGAAAAGGGCCTGTGTGGATTTGGCAAAGTCAGCATTCACAGTTCGAGAATCACACTTGGCTCATGACCAAGGGTGTCCAAAAATAGCAAAAGCCAAACTTTTGGCTCAGAGTTGAAATGCTGACGCTCCTCTTCTCTATGGCCTGCTGGTCAGCGGATGCCTTGACCAAGACCTGGTTGTCTAACTTGAGACCTTTCGCCTACAGCTGCTGTTCTGGGCTATGAAACAAGAGCAGCAATTCAGCCCTTGGCTCACTGCAAATCATGTGTGCAAACACAGAACCTGGCTTGGGGCTGCTTTGCCTCTGACTTACTTTGCAACATCCTCTCCCCCCAGAGGAATCTTGCTTTGAACAAAAGTAACCCACAGTGGAGGATCAACTTCACTTTACTTGACTAGACCCAGTGGCGTAGTGGGCTGCGGGGCACAGGGGCAGTTGCCCCAGGCACAAAATTGTTAGAGGTGCACAATTTCAGCACCTGGTGCTGCCTCAATACAGCTGCACGCTTCCATCACTGGGGTCCGATGACAACGGCTTGTCCATGCGATCAGGTAAGTGACCTCTCCAGACAATGGGGTGGCTCTTCTTTTCTCATCTCTGTGGCTGTGATCCCCTGGGTGATGTGGATGCCATTGGGCAGTCGAATGCGCATGCATACTCCGTCTGTTTCCCTCCCTCCTACCCCCTCCTCCACGTGGCCCCGGGAACTGGCAAGGAAGAGCTCTGGCACCCTCCTCCCTTGGTGGAGTCTACCTCTTTTTATCTCATGACAGGAGTCATGACAGGAGATCTTGGACTCTGTATCAGACCCTGATGGCAAAGGTGGTTCTGTTAGACTATGAACCACCTGAAAGAGTCTCCTGGTACTGTTTTCACCAACAGATCACAGCGCCAGGTTTAGACCGCAGCGCCACCCGCGTCCCTCCTGCACATCCATACCCTGGGGCAAGCCTGGGGATGGGCTCTTGGTTTCTTTGGCCAACTAACTGCTCAGTAAGTGTCACCTTTGGGCACTTCCCTGGGTGTACACGTGTCCTCACGCTTGAGGGATTCTGGCGGGAGATAGAGGGGGAAAGAGTCCTTTCCTTAAGGGCAAGAATGGCGTTGGAATGGAGGAAATTGATGCAGGGGGTGGATTTTCTGAAGTGAGGGGCTTTTCCTAAGCCGGCAGTCCATAAGGGAAGTGGCTTGACAGATTTCTTGCAACAAAGGATCACTTTGGGCAATAGAAACCAGTTCATGGGCTTTTGATGGACGGAGTCCATTGTTCTCTCAGCCGGCGGCCACTCAGGAGCTCAGTCAAGCTGGCGAAGCTCCGCTGCTCCGCAGAAGGGAAACAGGCAGCGGCCCAAGACAGATTCTGTCCACTAGAGGCCGCTAAGCGCTATTGGCTAGCTGTCCAAATCCGATGCTTTTGATTGGGCTATACGCAGCAGTATGTAAATACAGAGTTCATGCCCAAGTCCCCGCTCATATTGATAGGCTTTCATACCAGAAAGAGGGAAGCAGGGTCTTTTCTTCTTAAAAAAAGATGCGGTGCTTGGTGCGACGGGGGAAGGAAAGGGCTTTCTCGAGCTCATTGTCTCGCGCCCTAGCTATGTGGAGGGGTTTCTGGGGAAGGCGAGATCCCTAGCGAATTCCCCCCTCGGAAATTCCGTGTAGCATATTCTTAGAAAAGGAAAAAAAGGAAAAAGGAGGGGGAGAGAAAAGACTGCAAGGGAAGAAAGGTTTCCTCTGTTCCCCTCCACTCTTCCAAAATACTTCCGAGCTGAGGTGCAGAGCTCTTTCCTCCCTTGTGACCTCCCCACCCGCCTCCTCCTCCCTCCCACCTAACTGGCTGTGTCACCTTGCCTGCCAATCATACCTCCCTTTGAACTGAAGCAGAGTTCCATCCCTGTTTGTGCCAGTTCTGGAGTCTAAAAGCCGAGGACCTAAATCAGCCAAAGGAAAATGACACCCTTCCTACCCACGCAAAAATGCAACTTTCATTGGTCTGTTTGCTACTGGACGTGGGTTTGTTTTTTTTTTTTTTGGTTTAAGAAGCGAAGCAATAGCTCATTTGCTTGCGAGTGTGGGAGTCTGCAATTCTTGGTGTTCCAGGGCTTTTTGCAAGTTGGAGTTGCCTCCAGTCCACCCCGGATGTAAGAACAGTCCTTCTGGATTAGACCAATGGATGATCTAGTCCAGCACCTTGTTCCCCATAGTTGCCCAGCAGAGGCTCACAACAAGCCCATAAGCAGGACCTGAGTGCAATGGCCCTCTCCCACTCATATTCCCAAGCAGGGCCGGACCTCTGATGAGCCAGAGTGAGGCAGCTGCCCAGAATGGCTGGGGCAACCCAGTCCGATGGACAGCATAGAAATCTCAAGGTTGAATTTGTCTGATTTCCTTTCAGAGCCATTCAAGTTGGTACTTTTCAGCACCTAGGGGTGTAGTGGCATCTGGACCATGGACCTCTCAGCTGGTGACTTGTGGGAGTCAGTCTGCAGCTCACCACACCTCAGCCAGTGGGATGTATCACCAGAGATTACAGAACCCCAGCCGAGTCTTCAGAGATGTCCTGCTCTCAGCAGTGGCGGAGCAGGGTGGGGGCGGTCCGCACTGGGTGTCATCCTGCGGGGGGGGGGACATTCACTGGTGGCTTGGGAAGCTGGGAGTCATGGGTGGGCGCTCCCGGCTGGAGGAGGCAGGCAGGGGAGAGGACGGGAAGGAGGCAGGTGAGCAAAGAACGGAGGGGGGCAGGAAGGGGAGAGGAAGGAAGCGGGATCGGTGGGTGCGCCTTTCATTCTGCCTGGAAGACCAGCGCCTACAGCTGGACTACCATGTGGATTGAAAGGGTCACTTTGGGGGCAGCGCTGCAAATGCAGAAGGGATCTTGGCCGGTTTCTAAACAGGGAAAGTGAGTTTCCCTCTGACAACCGCTTTCTGCCTCTCCTCTGCAAAGCTCCACATGTTTCTGCCCCACCCTGTCCTCAGCCAACCCCCCACTTAGAAGCCACTCTTGGGTTATTGACTTCTGTGTGCTTGTGTATCTGTGTCTCCCATGTGGGGTTCCTCTCTGCGTGTGTGCCTGTGTGTGCCTGACAAATCGGCCCCATTGCCTTTCCCTCGTCAAAATTTATCTTTCCCCCCACCTCCAGTCTCCGTTGTTGTGTGTCCTGGCTGAGAGGAAAAACAGAAGACGGGGGGCCATCGGTCAGGGATAGTCTACTTGAGATTCCTGCATTGCCCCAGGGGGTTGGCTTGATGACCCTCAGGGGTCCCTTCCAGCTCCACTCTTCTCTGGTGCAGGCAGGCTTGTGCAGAGTTTTAGGTACAAGTTGGGTGCAAGGGGTGCAGCCCATCTTATGCACCGCCGGCTCGGGAAGAAGTCCCACTGATCATGATGAGACTCGCAGGCGAGTAGATTGCTGCTGTGCAGGCCTGCTGTTGAAATCAATGTTTTCCTTTTCAGAGCATGGTGAAATCCCCATGACTAAAACCTCCCCTTCCGTAGTTTCTGTCAGGAGTTCAGCCTACACTCGAGTAGCACCCTGGCAGAGACACGTGCCCGACTGGCATGTTCCCTCCCTCCTGGTCGATCGTTTGGGAGCTTCATAAGCTTTCTTCAGCCCGAACATCACAGCGACCGATGCCAAGCGACACCGGCACACTTAGGGATCCGCAGAGTTTGTGCATCATGCCTGACAGACCTCAGCAACTCAGCATTTTGGCTAATCAACTTTATTTACATATCAACATACACACGGAGCACTGCAACATGGCTCCCTCTCTCTCGAGCATCAGACAGCAAAGAGAAAAAGAACAAAGGACAATGGTCCCACTTCACGGAACACAGGAACACAAACATCCTGTCGTCGTCACTTCCCACTCTGTGAAGTCAAAACATAGACAACAATCCCATGACTGCAATCATGGAGCTGGAATTTTAACAGTTTCATATTTTTTTTTAAAAAAAGATTTTTATTAAAGTTTCAAAAATTATATAAAAACAAAACAAAACAAAAATACAAACAGACAAAAGTAAAAACAAGTATACTTTCAATCCCTTATTTTCTTATAACTTACTTCCCCGACTTCCTCATACCTCCCCTTTCTGTATTCCAGTTATCTAATTTATTAGTTCAGCAAATCCTTTCCCTTAATTTTCATTTAATTTTTGACCTTTCTTTTCTTTTTACTTATCCATTACAGCTGTAAACCACATAAATTCTAAACCAACGTCATTCTAACATTCATTAATTTTGCAATGTTTCTTAAGATAGTCCTTAAATTTCTTCCAATCTTCTTCCGCTGTCTCTCTCCCCTGGTCTCGGATTCTGCCAGTCATTTCTGCCAGTCCCATATAGTCTATCACCTTCATCTGCCATTCTTCCAAGGTGGGTAGATCTTGTGTCTTCCAATACTTTGCGATGAGTATTCTTGCTGCTGTTGTAGCATACATAAAGAATGTTCTATCCTTCTTTGGCACCAATTGGCCGACAACAGTGGCGTAGCGTGGGGGGTACCAGGGGTGCCGGCCGCACCGGGCGCAACATCTGGGGGGGTGCGAGTCCAGAGGGAAGGGACAAGTTCCTTCCTCCGCCGGGCTCCCCGCCGCCGCCGCCGCGCTCCACTCACTGCTCGCAGGAGGAGCAGCCGCTGCAGCAGCGCCGACGCCGCTTGGCCGGGCACGGGCAGCCTCCGCACCCCGACGCCGCCGCCATCCCCTCGGCCCAGCCACAGGCGGCGGCTGCTTCTGCCGACGGGGAGGGAGGAGAGCTCCGAGGGGCCTCGCCGCGCCCTGCGCTCCCCAAAACCCTCCGAGAGGAAGCCGGCGGGCGGGCGAGGGTCTCCCGGCGGAAGGGGGAGCTGCTGGCTCCGGCTCTCGGCGCAAGTCTCAGCCGGGGGGGGCGAGGACGGAGCGCGGCTGGAAGCCCCCGGACCCGGCCGGGAGGAGGAGAGGCGCTTGCCAAGCCCAGATCTGGAGCGCCTCGGAGCGCGGACTCCACCTACAGCCCAAGGAGAGGAGGGGGCGGGGAGGCGCCCGAGGGGAGGGGGCTTCGGCTGCCTCGTCTCGCGGGGGCTCCGCAAATAATAAATTTAATAAATTCCTGCTGAGCCTTAAGGGGGGGTCCTTGGCTCCTTCGCTCGCCCCCAGCCCCAGTGGCGTAGCATGGGGGGGGGTGCAGGAGGGCCGGCCGCAACATCTGGGAGGGGGGGCGCGCTCGCACTCGAGTGCTAAAATCCACGGGTTAGGGGGCGCAAATTACTTGCCTTGCCCCGGGTGCTGACAACCCACGCTACGCCACTGGCCGACAATACCCAAGAGAAAGGCCTCTGGTTTCTTCAGAAAGGTATATTTAAATACCTTTTTCAGTTCATTATATATCATTTCCCAGAACGCCTTAATCTTTGGGCACGTCCACCAAAGGTGGAAGAAAGTACCTTCATTTTCTTTACATTTCCAACATTTATTATCAGGCAAGTGGTAAATTTTTGCAAGCTTGACTGGGGTCATGTACCACCTATAAATCATTTTCATAATATTCTCTCTTAGGGCATTACATGCCGTAAATTTCATACCGGTGGTCCACAACTTTTCCCAGTCGGCAAACATAATGTTATGACCAATATCTTGTGCCCACTTAATCATGGCTGACTTCACCGTTTCTTCCTGTGTACTCCATTTCATCAGCAAGTTATACATTTTTGACAAATTTTTAGTATTGGATTCTAACAATTCTGTTTCCAATTTTGATTTTTCCACCTGGAAGCCAATTTTCCTGTCCAACTTGTAAACCTCCATTATTTGATAATAATCAAGCCGTTCTCGCACTTTATCTTTTAATTTCTCAAAGCTCTGCAATTTCTGTTTGTCCCCTTCTTGTTCCAAAATTTCCCAATATTTCGGCCATTTGGACTCCATATTGAGCCTTTTCACAGCCTTTACCTCCATTGGCGACAACCACCTTGGGGTTTTATTTTCCAGCAAGTCTTTATATCTAATCCAGACATTATATAATGCTTTCCTGACAATATGATTTTTAAAGGCTTTGTGAGCTTTAACCTTGTCATACCACAAATATGCATGCCATCCAAAAATATTGTTAAAACCTTCTAAGTCCAAAATGTCTGTGTTCGCAAGAAGTAGCCAGTCCTTCAACCAGCAGAAAGCTGCTGATTCATAGTATAGTTTAAAGTCTGGCAGGGCAAATCCCCCCCTTTCCTTTGCATCAGTTAAAATCTTAAATTTTATTCTGGATTTCTTGCCCTGCCAGACAAATTTAGAAATATCTTTCTGCCACTTCTTGAAACAGTCCAACTTGTCCACAATTTGCAATGTTTGGAACAAAAACAACATTCTAGGCAATACATTCATCTTTATAACCGCAATTCGACCCGACAAGGAAAGCTTCAAATTTGACCAGATTTCTAAATCTTTTTTCACGGAATTCTCACAGTTTCAAGCGCTACCACAGGTTCCGCAGAATATCTGTACTGCATGGTTTAGTGTGGCAGCACCTGCCCTTTGGAACTCCCCGCCTCTTGCAACAAAGCACGTGCCTTTGCTAGACGCTTTTCAGGCACCTGCTAAAAGCATTCTTGTTGAGGCAAGCATACCTAGAAGCTTAGGAAGTTGAAGTAATTTTCATCTCTTTTAATACTTTAGCTTTTGTATGTTTTAAAGTAGGATTCTTGATTTTTCTTGATTTTACTGCTGTGGTGGTTTTTTTGTTTTTTGTTTTGGTAAACCACTTTGCAGGCTTTTAAAAATAAATTTTGTTAAATAAAGGAGCAATACATAGAACTAAGAATAGAAATATATAGGGAAATATATATCCCCCCCCCATTTTCTTTATTTTTCCTTCTCCACCTGCTGCTGCTCCTCCTCCTCCTCCTCATGTTCCTCACCTGAAGGAAAAGCCAAAGAACCACCATTAACATTGGTGCCTGGTATGTGCAACCATATGCTGTATTTTTATTCTTTTTGGCAAGAAAATGGGCACACATGGAGGCAGCAAACCTTTGTGCCCTTCAGAGGCACATGCGCAGTCTGCTACTGGCCTCTGGTCTCCTGCGCATGGGGTGGGGGGGAGGCCACCCCTTCCACGCAGCGAAGGCGACCCTGGCATGGCTACCAGCTGCCCACAAAGGCGCACTGAACTGGGCTCCAGACTGTGGTGGGACTCCCCTAAGCCCCAGCCAACATGGCCAGCGCTCATCAGGGATGATGGGACTTGAAACCCAACATCATTGGGAGGGAGGGCCATGTGAAGACAGGATTCTCAAAAATACCTCTGGCTTGCGGCTCCTGGAGTGTTGCTGGCCACGCCTGGAATTTCTCTTCAAGCTCCTGGAGCTTCACACGGAACACTTGAGCTTCCTTAAATACTGTTTCAGCTGCATGCCACACCCCAGCCAAAAGAGCTGTAATCACTGAGAAAAAGAAGGGAGCATCTGTGCATGTCATTCCGGTCAAGTTGCACGAAAGTGGGACTTGTTCATCTGAGCTCCACAGGCTGGTTTTTTTTAATTGTTTGACTGGGGTTGATTGTTGGTTTTTCTTTAATTTGGGCAAGGCCTTTTTATGTGCCCTTTCAGTCCCCAAGAGCCAGCACTGTAAATCAGTTTTAAGGGAGTCTTACAACCACAGCTGCCGCCACCCCCCAACATCATCAGTAGTTACACATATAGGCTTTTAAAACCTATTTAATATCTTTTTTAAAAAGTTAACCTTGTAATTCCTAAATCATTTTAAAAACTTTGAAATACTTTCTAAAATTCTGCTTTTTAACATTTATGTAAATGATGTAATAAAGGAACCCAAATGGCCAGATATTTCCCTGTTTCAGTTTTATCCCATAATGTATCCATTTTGCTACATGCCAACGATACGGTGTTGTTAGCACAAACGCAAGTGGGTATGAGGCGATTGCTAAAGAACTTTGGGAGACTGTGTCGTAACAAAGATTTGAATACAAATTATTCCAAGACAAAAGCCGTAGTATTGGGGGCACAGCCCAGGAAGCAGAAATGGCTCCTAAATGGACAAGCCATTGAACAAGCCAGGCATTTCAACTACAGTGGTACCTCTGGTTGCGAAGGGCCTCCGTTCCGGAGCCCCGTTCGCATCATGAGCAGAACGCAACCCGCGTCTGCGCGTGTGTGGGTCGCGATTTGCCGCTTCTGCGCATGCGCGTGACGTCATTCTGAGCGTCTGCACATGCGCAAGCAGCGAAACCTGGAAGTAACCCGTTCCGTTACTTCCGGGTCGCCGCAAGACGCAACCTGAAAAGACGTAACCTGAGCCGAGCGGAAGAAGAGGTATGACTGTATTTGAGGATTTGCTTCTCTGATAGGAGTACTGGGTCTCATCAGATGACAGCCTCGGCCTTGAAGGCATCAAGATCTGCACAAGCAATTCTTAGCTTTACCAGAACTGAAGGCGGCAATGGGATTGCCCCTGCTCCGAGAAGATATACAGTGGTACCTCGGAAGTCAAACGGAATCCATGCCAGAAGTCCGTTTGACTTCCAAAACATTCGGAAACCAAGGCGCGGCTTCCGATTGGCTGCAGGAGCTTCCTGCACTCAATCCGAAGCCGCGGAAGCCCCGTCGGACATTTGGGCTCCAAAGAACATTCACAAACCGGAAAACTCACTTCCGGGTTTGTGGCGTCCGGGAGCCAAAACATTCGAGACGCAAGGCGTTTGGGATCCAAGGTACGACTGTATTGGAAAGGATAGGAGGGGATCGGGAGAGACAGGGAAGCCCGGAGGGAACGCCCCAGCTAGCCCAGCTCCGACCCCAAGCCAATATCACCAGCGGCTGGAGCAAAAGAGCAGAGGAACCGCGCACCGGGGACCGGCTGGGGGCTAGAAGAACGCGGCGTGGACCCTGCCCTGCCAGTGCAGGGGGGCACAGCAAAACCCATGCTTTATTTTATTTAGTTGATTTTCAGTCCATTTCTTATCCGTATTTTAAAGCCCTATGAACCCAGGTAGGCGGCCTGAACCATTGGAGCCCATTTCCTGGAACGGCCGCCTCAGCCCCGATCTAGGGACCCGACACCAAGCCCTGGGGGTCCCACAGGAGAATTCAAACTGCCCCTTTTTCTTGTTCCCTTCTCTCTCTCTCTCCTCCTTCTTCTTTAGTTATACACACAACCCTCCCTTTTTTATTAATACATTATTACTCATTATTCATCCATTTCTATTCACTTCTTACTCATTTACTCATTTTCATTATTATTACTTTCTCTTTTTTCTTAAAAAAAGTTTTTTTTAAATTTCTCATTAAAGAATTCTATATATATATCTACTTTTCCATCCCCACTTCCCCTTTTTCTATTTACTTATTACAATGGTTTTTTTTCTTTTCCTTCTCTTTTCTGAACAAACAAACAAACTATTTTCAGTAGGATTTTTTGTGTTTTCTTTTTCTTTCTTTCTTCTATTTTCTCTCTATCTCTTTTCTCTCTTCCTTATCTTTTCTTTTCCATCTTGTCTTTTGTCTCACACTATAACTTGAACCACCACAGCGACTTTTGATTTTTAAATAGAATTCCATTAGCCTTTACATTTTTACCTTTGGACTCTTATCTGCAAACTCCCAACCCCACCTCCCCACCTTAACACTGGGAGGGCCATGTCCCCGGAATTTGTGAAGACAGGATTCTCAAAAATACCTCTTCCTTGCGGATCCTGGAGTATTGCTGGTAACGGCTGGAATTTTTCTTCAAGCTCCTGGACCTTCATAGGCAATGCTTGATCATCCTTAATTACTGTTTCCGCCCCCGTCTTAGGGCTATTGGGCGCCTTCTTCAGTATTTCAACATCCTGGAGAGGACAGACACTTCCTGCTAGACATTTACTCCAGACATTTACAGAAGGCACAGAGGCACTGGTTGAAGAAGTTGGGAATGAGCAGACAGTGCTATTGCTGAGAAGGAGCTCCACCCCAGGGTGCTAAAGAGCTCTTTCCCTAGCCTGCAGGTGCCAGAAGGCCAAGCGCTGGTGTTGCAGTGGTGGTACTTCAGAGGCGTAGGAGAAAAGGCTGCTCTGGATTCTGGGTATATAAATGGCCTTGCCTGAAGCTGTGGATTGTGCTCTGCATTAGCAGAGAGGCTCTACTTAGTTGCAAATGAAGCACATTTCAGTCATGATAGAAACCGGTGCTTCCATGCATGCTTGTTCAGGAACTCTGTGAACTAGACAGCCGCTGTTTTAAACTGGCCCTTTTTCTGGCAGGTTAAACGATTAAAGGTGACTTGATTCACTTCATCCGCCAACTACCCTTCTAAGCAACCAGAGCAATTACAAATAAAAGGCTCTCCAACCGTGCGCTATCCCTATCTGCAAGCGAGCTCTCCCACAAAGTGGGTGGGGGGACAGGGGATCCCCTCTGCTGTGCTCTGCCTCAACGCCCCAAAGACAAGCCATCCAGCTGGAGAAAAGGGGGGAGGGGTGTACGCCACAGGAACGGCCAAGAACGCTGATTTTTGCTCAGCAATGAGGCCTTAAAGCAGACAGACCTTCCTCTGGGTCTCTTCTCTCTCGGGTCGGGCTCTCCCTCTCCTCAGCAGCGGCGGCTGCAGCAAGGTCGGGGCACCCCCCCCCCCAGCCAGCGGATTGGCTGGCTGGAATGTCCCCGGATTTAATTAATGTCCCCGGATGTAGTTGGGACCTCCGATGCTGCTTGCTGCCATGGCATGAGCCATGTTGCAGCGCAGGAAGTCCCCAGGCGTAAATCCGGGGACATTCCGGGGACACATTTCTGCCGGGGACAGATTGCTGAATCCGGGGACTCTCCCTGGCAACCGGGGACGCCTGGTAAGCCTCCTTCTGGCCTTACCTGAGCAGCAAGTGCAGCTTGCCCTGGATCCCCGTGGATCCCTTCAGCTGCCATCAGGCTCCCAGGTGTGGATCTGTTGTCCTGACCTGATTTTTAAATAGAATTCCATTAGCCTTTACATTTTTAACTTTTGACTCTTATCTGCAAACCCGCAGCCCCACCTCCCCACCTTAACACTGGGAGGGCCATGTCCCCGGAATTTGTGAAGACAGGATTCTCAAAAATACCTCTGGCTTGCGGCTCCTGGAGTGTTGCTGGCAATGCCTGGAGTTTCTCTTCAAGCTCCTGGACCTTCATAGGCAATGCTTGAGTTTCCTGAAATACTGTTTCAGCTGCATGCCACACCTCAGCCAAAAGAGCTGCTATCACTTAAAAAGTTTAAAAAGCTTTTTTTAATTTCTCATTAAAGAATTCTCTCTATATATAACAACTTTTCCATCCCCACTCCTCCCTTTTTCCTATTTACCTATTACAATGGGTTTTTTTTCTTTTCCTTCTCTTTTCTGAACAAACAAACAAACTATTTTAAGTACGAATTTTTGTGTTTTCTTTTTCTTTCTTCCTTCCTTTCTCTCTATCTCTTTTCTCTCTTCCTTATCTTTTCTTTTCCATCTTGTCTTTTGTCTGACACTACAACTAGAACCACCACAGCGACTTTTGATTTTTAAATAGAATTCCATTAGCCTTTATATTTTTACCTTTTGACTCTTATCTGCAAACTCCCAACCCCACCTCCCCACCTTAACACTGGGAGGGCCATGTCCCCGGAATTTGTGAAGACAGGATTCTCAAAAATACCTCTTCCTTGCGGATCCTGGAGTATTGCTGGCAACAGCTGGAGTTTTTCTTCAAGCTCCTGGACCTTCATACGCAATGCTTGATCATCCTTAAGTACTATTTCCGCCCCCGTCTTAGGGCTATTGGGCGCCTTCTTCAGTATTTCAACATCCTGGAGAGGACAGACACTTCCTGCTAGACATTTACTCCAGACATTTACAGAAGGCACAGAGGTACTGGTTGAAGAAGTTGGGAATGAGCAGACAGTGCTATTGCTGAGAAGGAGCTCCACCCCAGGGTGCTAAAGAGCTCTTTCCCTAGCCTGCAGGTGCCAGAAGGCCAAGCGCTGGTGTTGCAGTGGTGGTACTTCAGAGGCGTAGGAGAAAAGGCTGCTCTGGATTCTGGGTATATAAATGGCCTTGCCTGAAGCTGTGGATTGTGCTCTGCATTAGCAGAGAGGCTCTACTTAGTTGCAAATGAAGCACATTTCAGTTATTATAGAAACCGGTGTTTCCATGCAGGCTTGTTCAGGAACTCTGTGAACTAGTCAGCCACTGTTTTAAACTGGCCCTTTTTTTCTGGCAGGTTAAACGATTAAAGTTGACTTAATTCACTTCATCCGCCAACTACCCTTCTAAGCAACCAGAGCAATTACAAATAAAAGGCTCTCCAACCGTGCGCTATCCCTATCTGCAAGCGAGCTCTCCCACAAAGTGGGTGGGGGGACAGGGGATCCCCTCTGCTGTGCTCTGCCTCAACGCCCCAAAGACAAGCCGTCCAGCTGGAGAAAAGGGGGGAGGGGTGTACGCCACAGGAACGGCCAAGAACGCTGGTTTTTGCTCAGCAATGAGGCGTTAAAGCAGACAGACCTTCCTCTGGGTCTCTTCTCTCTCGAGTCGGGCTCTCCCTCTCCTCAGCGGCGGCGGCTTCAGCAAGGTCGGGGCACCCCCCCTCCAGCCAGCGGATTGGCTGGCTGGAATGTCCCCGGATTTAATTAATGTCCCCGGATGTAGTCGGGACCTCCGATGCTGCTTGCTGCCATGGCGTCAGCCATGTTGCAGCACAGGAAGTCCCCAGGCGTAAATCCGGGGATATTCCGGGGACACATTTCTGCCGGGGACAGATTGCTGAATCCGGGGACTCTCCCTGGCAACCGGGGACGCCTGGTAAGCCTCCTTCTGGCCTTACCTGTGCAGCAAGTGCAGCTTGCCCTGGATCCCCGTGGATCCCTTCAGCTGCCATCAAGCTCCCAGGTGTGGATCTCTTGTCCTCACCTGATTTTTAAATAGAATTCCATTAGCCTTTACATTTTTAACTTTGGACTCTTATCTGCAAACCCGCAGCCCCACCTCCCCACCTGAACACTGGGAGGGCCATGTCCCCGGAATTTGTGAAGACAGGATTCTCAAAAATACCTCTGGCTTGCGGCTCCTGGAGTGTTGCTGGCAATGCCTGGAGTTTCTCTTCAAGCTCCTGGACCTTCATAGGCAATGCTTGAGTTTCCTGAAATACTGTTTCAGCTGCATGCCACACCTCAGCCAAAAGAGCTGCTATCACTCAAAAAAAGTTTAATTTTTTAAAATTTCTCATTAAAGAATGCTATATATATATAACTACTTTTCCATCCCCACTCCCCCCTTTTCCTATTTACTTATTACATTGGTTTTTTTCTTTTCCTTCTCTTTTCTGAACAAACAAACTATTTTCAGTAGGAATTTTTGTGTTTTCTTTTTCTTTCTTCTTTTTCTCTCTATCTCTTTTCTCTGTTCCTTATCTTTTCTTTTCCATCTTGTCTTTTGTCTGACACTATAACTTGAACCACCACAGCGACTTTTGATTTTTAAATAGAATTCCATTAGCCTTTACATTTTTAACTTTTGACTCTTATCTGCAAACTCCCAACCCCACCTCCCCACCTTAACACTGGGAGGGCCATGTCCCCGGAATTTGTGAAGACAGGATTCTCAAAAATACCTCTTCCTTGCGGATCCTGGAGTATTGCTGGCAACAGCTGGAGTTTTTCTTCAAGCTCCTGGACCTTCATACGCAATGCTTGATCATCATTCAGTACTGTTTCCGCCCCCTTCTTAGGGCTATTGGGCGCCTTCTTCAGTATTTCAACATCCTGGAGAGGACAGACACTTCCTGCTAGACATTTACTCCAGACATTTACAGAAGGCACAGAGGCACTGGTTGAAGAAGTTGGGAATGAGAAGACAGTGCTATTGCTGAGAAGGAGCTCCACCCCAGGGTGCTAAAGAGCTCTTTCCCTAGCCTGCAGGTGCCAGAAGGCCAAGCGCCGGTGTTGCAGTGGTGGTACTTCAGAGGAGTAGGAGAAAATGCTGCTCTGGATTCTGGGTATATAAATGGCCTTGCCTGAAGCTGTGGATTGTGCTCCGCATTAGCAGAGAGGCTCTACTTAGTTGCAAATGAAGCACATTTCAGTCATTATAGAAACCGGTGTTTCCATGCAGGCTTGTTCAGGAACTCTGTGAACTAGACAGCCGCTGTTTTAAAGTGGCCCTTTTTTTCTGGCAGGTTAAACGATTAAAGTTGACTTGATTCACTTCATCCGCCAACTACCCTTCTAAGCAACCAGAGCAATTACAAATAAAAGGCTCTCCAACCGTGCGCTATCCCTATCTGCAAGTGAGCTCTCCCACAAAGTGGGGGGGGGACAGGGGATTGTTGGGATTCGCAGGATACTGGATAAGTCTGCAGGCTTCAACAGGATGATGCAATACTCTGCTGGGTCAGAGTGACTCAGCAGGAGTGTGATTAGTGTGATTGGCTATCACCTGTTTTAAAAGGAAAGCCTGTTTAACAGTGGGTGTGGTGGTTGTGCTGTAGTGTGGTGGAGAGTATTCGTTTGTAAGTACTCTGTATGGACTGTTTCTTTTGTATATGCCTGTACATAGCTCACATTAAAAAAGACTGCACTGGAAAAACCTGGAACTCTTAGTGTCTCTGCTGAAAGCGCCGCGTGGAATACGCGACAGGGTTATAGGCCCAGCACGCTTCCGCTGTGCAAGAGTACAGGTGGCAGTTATCTAGCCGTGGGTGCTGGAGGTGAGCTGCAGGGATGGAGCAGTCCAGAACTGGCGTGTTGCTGGAGAAGCTGACGGCCACGAACTACAGCACCTGGTCAGTCCGCATGCAACACTTCCTCAAGCGTGAGGGCCTGTGGAAAGTGGTGGAAGATCCACCGCAGCCCTCTGAGGAGGATGAAAGGGATGAGAAAGCTTTGGCTACAATCTTCCTTGGAGTGGACGACAGCCAGCTAGTCTACGTAGCTGATAAGGTGACGGCAAGTGAGGCGTGGAATGCGCTCAAGGCTGTCCATGTGCGAGAGACAGCTGGCTCACTGATAACACTGACCAGGAGAATGTACCGGTGTCGGAAGAAACTGGGGGACTCCCTGGTAAACCACCTAAAATTCCTAACAGGCTGTTTCCAGGAGCTAGCCTTAAGAGGGAGGCCTGTGGGGGAAGAGGACAAAGTCTTTATAGTCCTGAGTTCCCTTGATGACAGCTATGATATGCTGGTCAACTCCCTCGAGTCAGTAGAGACTGATAAGCTGACTCTGGAATATGTTACCGGACGGTTGTACGCAGAGAAGGACAGGCGTGCAGAGCGAAAGATGACCTCAGCCCAGCTGTTGGAGCATCCCAGAGGGAACAACAGCCAGGAAGAGCAGAGGTTTCGGGAGCCGGAGAAACAGCCAGGAGGAGCTGCTGTAGACCAGCCGGTGGTCAACAAAGTAAAAAGGTGTTTTTGCTGTAAGTCCAGTGGACATCTGCTTCGGGACTGCCCGAGAAAACAACAAAAACAGCAGAAGCACAGGAGGCAGCAGAGAGAGTCTACCACTTGGGTGTCTGCAGATGGCCAAGAAAATGAAGAGCTGTGGGTTCTGGACAGTGGAGCTTCTCAAACCTTTTGTAAAAGAAAAGGATTGCTAACTGATGCTAGGGCTTCAAACAAAAAACATGTAAGTCTTGCTACGGGCCAGAAAGCTAATGTGGTTTGTGAGGGGGAGGTTGTGTTCCCACAACTGGGACACACATTCAGGAATGTGTTGTGTGTGCCTAGTTTGCAAAACAATCTCCTGAGCATTCCTGACTTGGCAAAAGCAGGCTTTGAAGTAAACTTTGTGGGAGACCAGTGCCAGATAAAGCAAAATGGGGCAGTGTTGGCAAATGCTAACCTTAGAACTAATATGTATGTACTGCAGTGTGAGTCTAAGGTTGCGAATGTGCAAAATGTCCCAACCCATGATATGTGTATTCATCTCCTGCACAGGCGTCTGGCTCATGCTAGCTATAAGGTGCTAAACAAAACATTGGAGTTGTGTGGGGGGATGAAAAACATTAAAAGTTGTGATAATTACTTAGACTGTAATATCTGCAAGGAGGTTAAAAGCAGGGCTTGCCCAGTAGCAAGAGCAAGCCAGAGAGAAACCAAAAAACCACTGGAGTTGATTCATGCTGATGTAACTGGTCCTTTTCCACCAAGTGTCTCCCATAACAAGTACTGTTTGATCCTAGTGGATGACTATTCTAGATTTGGCTGGGTCTATCCATTAAAGCAAAAGTCTGACGTTGCCCAAACTTTGAAGTTCTGGGTAAGAAGGGTAGAAAGGCAACTTGGCGAAAAGGTGTGCTCTATTCAGACAGACAGGGGAGGAGAGTTTATGGCAAGCTCCCTAAGAAACTGGTTGCATTCCCAAGGGATTAAACATAGGCTTACCAATGTGGCAACGCCTCAGGAGAACGGGGTAGCAGAGCGTAGGGGAGGTGTCTTGCAGACACAAATGAAAGCATTGTTAGCTGATGCAAATCTTCCAATTAAGTACTGGGCTGAGAGTATTAAGACCGCAAACTATATTGGGAATCGCTTGTGGTCAAGGGTACTAGATGACATACCCTATAAAATTCTCTATAACAAAAGTCCCAGTTTGCAACATTTGAGAATCTTTGGGACAAAGGCGTGGGTTGATATACCTGTAAAGAACCGAAGAAAAGGTGGGAAAAGGGCACAGCAGTTGCTATTTCTTGGGTATGAAAGTGGTACAAAAGCCTACAGGTTTGAAGATGATAAAAATCTTTTGAGTTATAGTCGATCAGCCAGCTTTAATGAGCAAAGAAATTGGCCCAAGATACATGCAAACCTGCTGCCAGAAAAAGTTTTACTGCCCAGCGTACCTGTTAAGGCAGTTGAAAGAAAGCTAAGAATTGGCAGCTCTCCCAGAGAAACTGAAAGGGAGGAGGTAAAGGTTGAACATTTTTCTCCAGCTGCTAGTATGGAGCAGGGGAGAGAAGAAAGTGCAACAGGGACAGGAGGAGGTAGATCTACAGAGTCAATCCACCCCAAAAGCAGTCCTGAAGGTAGCCCAGGGGGTGAGATTAATGAACCCAGGAGGTCTGCAAGAAGTAATAAAGGTCAACCTCCAGACCGTTATGGGTTCCCAGCCAGCATAAACCAGGTTTGTGTAACTGAGCCAGAAAACTTTGAAGAAGTGCAAGAGTTACCTACTCTAGAGAAAGAGGCGTGGTTAAAGGCAATGCAGGCAGAGTATAACTCTCTGCTAAACAACAATGTGTTTGTACCTACAGAATTGCCTGAAAGTAAAAAGCCCATAAGCTGTAAGTGGGTTTTTAAGGTGAAAAAACTGGCTGATGGTAGTTGTCAGAGGAAAGCCAGGTTGGTTGCAAGGGGCTTTACACAAAGGAAAATGATACATTATGATGAAGTGTTTGCCCCAACAGCAAAGGCTGAAACAGTAAAATCAGTTTTAGCAATGGCAAGTCTGAGAGGGTTAAAAGTTAATCATTTTGATGTTGCCTCAGCATATTTAAATGCTCCTATTGATGCCGAGGTGTATTTACAGCAAATACCAGGTTATGAGCTGGAAAAAGACAGCATGGTGTTAAAACTGCAAAGGGCACTATACGGTTTACACCAAAGTGCACGTCTATGGCATGAATGCATAGACACAACTTTGAAAAAGATGGGATTCAAACAAAGCCTGGCTGATTCCTGTTTATATTCAGCAATAGTGCAAGGAAGTGTTTGTTATTTACTTTTGTATGTTGACGATATCTGTCTAATAACAACTGCACAAAAGCAAGTGTCTTGGTTTATAAACAGCCTAGGTAACAAATACAAACTGAAGTATTTGGGAGAGATTCAGAATTACTTAGGAGTAGAGGTTCAGAGAAATGAAAAGGGCATCTACTCTCTGAGTCAGAAGGAAAAAATCGAAAAGTTACTGAAGACATATGGAATGGAGAGGGCAAATGAGGTTGACACTCCCATAACTACCCAGTACAAAAATGAACCAGAAGGGCAAAAATGTGGAAATGCAACAGCATTTCATTCTCTGTTGGGTTCTCTGTTATATTTAAGTTGTTGGACAAGACCCGACATAACATTGGCAGTGCACATGTTAAGCCAAAGAAGTGCAGACCCAGCTCAGAGAGATTGGGTAGCACTTAAAAGAATCCTAAGGTATCTGAAAGGCACAAAAGATTACAAACTGATGCTGGATACAGGATATGATCAGCAAGTGTATGCATACACTGATGCCAGCTGGGGGGACAGAGAAAATGGAAAGTCTACCACTGGCTATGCCATATATATTGGAAATGCCCTGGTTCAGTGGAAATCCCAGAAACAAACATTTGTTGCCACAAGTACTTGTGAAGCAGAGTACTCAGCCATAAGCGAATGTGTGTCACAAATAGAGTGGTTTGCTTGTCTAACAAAAGAACTTGGAATACCTTCTGAAATGCCAATCACTGTGCTAAGTGACAACATGGCTGCACAACAGCTTGCTAACCAACAGAACTTTAAAAGCAAGAGTAAACATATAGCTATAAGATACGGAAATGTGAAAAATGCTTTGGAAAGAAATGTGTTAAAGGTACAACACTGTAACACAAAATGTAATGTGGCAGATTTGTATACAAAATGTTTGGATGCTCCTAAATTTCGAGACTTAAGAGAATTACTAGGTCTCAAGCCTTTGACTTAAGGAGGAGTGTTGGGATTCGCAGGATACTGGATAAGTCTGCAGGCTTCAACAGGATGATGCAATACTCTGCTGGGTCAGAGTGACTCAGCAGGAGTGTGATTAGTGTGATTGGCTATCACCTGTTTTAAAAGGAAAGCCTGTTTAACAGTGGGTGTGGTGGTTGTGCTGTAGTGTGGTGGAGAGTATTCGTTTGTAAGTACTCTGTATGGACTGTTTCTTTTGTATATGCCTGTACATAGCTCACATTAAAAAAGACTGCACTGGAAAAACCTGGAACTCTTAGCGTCTCTGCTGAAAGCGCCGCGTGGAATACGCGACAGGGATCCCCTCTGCTGTGCTTTGCCTCAACGCCCCAAAGACAAGCCGTCCAGCTGGAGAAAAGGGGGGAGGGGTGTACGCCACAGGAACGGCCAAGAACGCTGTTTTTTGCTCAGCAATGAGGCGTTAAAGCAGACAGACCTTCTTCTGGGTCTCTTCTCTCTCGGGTCTGGCTCTCCCTCTCCTCAGTGGCGGCGGCTGCAGCAAGGTCGGGGCACCCCCCCCCCCCCAGCCAGCGGATTGGCTGGCTGGAATGTCACCGGATTTAATTAATGTCCCCGGATGTAGTTGGGACCTCTGATGCTGCTTGCTGCCATGGCGTCAGCCATGTTGCAGCGCAGGAAGTCCCCAGGCGTAAATCCGGGGACATTCCGGGGACACATTTCTGCCGGGGACAGATTGCTGAATCCGGGGACTCTCCCTGGCAACCGGGGACGCCTGGTAAGCCTCCTTCTGGCCTTACCTGAGCAGCAAGTGCAGCTTGCCCTGGATCCCCGTGGATCCCTTCAGCTGCCATCAAGCTCCCAGGTGTGGATCTCTTGTCCTGACCTGATTTTTAAATAGAATTCCATTAGCCTTTACATTTTTAACTTTGGACTCTTATCTGCAAACCCGCAGCCCCACCTCCCCACCTTAACACTGGGAGGGCCATGTCCCCGGAATTTGTGAAGACAGGATTCTCAAAAATACCTCTGGCTTGCGGCTCCTGGAGTGTTGCTGGCAACGCCTGGAGTTTCTCTTCAAGCTCTTGGAGATTCACAATGAATGCTTGAGTTTCCTGAAATACTGTTTCAGCTGCATGCCACACCTCAGCCAAAAGAGCTGCTACCACTTAAAAGTTTTAAAAGTTTTTTTTTAATTTCTCATTAAAGAATTCTATATATATATAACTACTTTTCCATCCCCACTCCCCCCTTTTCCTATTTACTTATTACATTGGTTTTTTTCTTTTCCTTCTCTTTTCTGAACAAACAAACAAACCATTCTCAGTAGCATTTTTTGTGTTTTCTTTTTCTTTCTTTCTTCTTTTCTCCCTATCTCTTTTCTCTGTTCCTTATCTTTTCTTTTCCATCTTGTCTTTTGTCTGACACTATAACTTGAACCACCACAGCGACTTTTGATTTTTAAATAGAATTCCATTAGCCTTTATATTTTAAACTTTTGACTTTTGACAAGCTCCCAGGTGTGGATCTGTTGTGATTTTACATCTCCATTCCAACACGAAACGAAAGCCCAGAGCCTGGCTTCATGCTCCCCCTCATCTGGAATATGGTCACTTCCAGCCCCCTCCCAGCCCAAGGATCTCCTTGTAGAGGACGGCTTGCAGGAAAAGAATAGAAGAGTAGCCATAGATTTTGTAGTCCAGCCTATTCACATAAGCAGACCAGTCCCCTGCAGCGCACACCCTCCTACTCAAAACCAAGTCAGCTCACCGCCATAAACTGGGCCTCTTTCTCCTGCTTCACTTCTGAGATATTTCAGGGCAGGCTGGATTAAAGTCGGCTCACATTCCTGGCAAGGCTGTTTTCGTCCACGGAGTTTGTCCTATGAGACACATGAGCCAAATAGCCGAGGAGACAGTTTTTTAGCTGCCTGTCATTCATACACTTTATACTGAAAGGATTTCAGGGGCAGATGCTCTTTTTCTGCATGGAGGGTGGGGTTTCCAAAGGGGCACTATTCAGACCTGCATTCATGGCTTATGAGTCGTAGCCGTGTGACAACTGCACATCATGCTGATGTGTTGAAGGGCTGATGTTGCACTTCCAGGTAGAAGAGCTCGTTGGCATTATTTTAGGCTCTGTGTCAATTGACCTTGTAACATGATGGGGGGGGGGAGTTCTTATTTTTTGAGTATTTACCTGCAACCTATTATGTGGGAATCTGAAGGTACTTTACAACTAGGTCCGAAAATAGGCAAACATTGAAATGCAGGCCTACAGTAAAAAAATATCCTTCAAAGCCCATATTGGCTGGCAGCAGCATCCCCCCAAGTCCATGATGGATAAACACTTTCCCCCCATGGAGCAGAATTGCACCCATGTTGGCAAAGGCCTCCTTTCTAGAAGGGGGAGCAGAGGCTGCCCCCACCCACTGCTCTCTTCTCCCAGGCATCTGAAGAGACAAACGGCTCCCCTTCTCTACCTGTGTGCCACAAGCCTGAATTGCAAGACAGTTCCCACTTTGGGGCAACAGGGAACAAACATGCAGAGGATGAGTTCTGAGGCTCCCCCAACAAAGCCATTTCCCTGGGCCCACCTGCCAGCCTGCTGCTGGCTGGCTGCCCACCCACAGGAAAGTGGCACGATCCTCCCCACCAACAGGACATAACAAGAAGATGGGGACGATAACATAGGACTTCCTAACTTGTGAGTTCTGATGAGCCGCTGCTGCTTCCCCAGTTTAAAGGATGGCGGCTCAGGTGAGCCATTAAGCTAGAAGGAGGAAAAGGACCGACCCCGGGATGGGCTGTCTGCCTTCCTTTTGCCTTCCACCTCACGACATCCTTCCCCAGCCTGGTGCACTCCAGGTGTTCTGGGGCTCCATCTCTCACCAGGCCCAGGCGGTATGGCCAGGGGTCAGGGATGGGGGCAGTTGTCCAAAGCAGCTGGAGAGACTCAAGGAGGGCATTACAGCCTCAAAGCCCTTTCCCTACCTCTCAATCTGGACTTACCTGGCCTTGCCCCTGGCCGCCTTTAGCCAGATCAGCTGTGCTCGGAGCTGGGACAGACCCCTCTGGAGACTTAGAGGCAGAGGAAACAGCCTGGGTCCCCTGGAGAGCACTCTCAAAGGAGATGCCCGCAAAGCAGATCACACTTTTCCTACTCCCAGACTGCAGGCTAGAGAACGTCGCTGCACGCTGGTGACCCATTCCCTGGGTGGTGCACTGGGAAGAAGAAACCTCACCCAGAGATGGGAGGGAAGCACTTTGGCCAGTGCCATGGGGCCTTTCTTCGGCAAGCTGCTCAGGGACCTGCAATGGAGCACTGCCCAAGGAGGAGGACATGTGGGAGGCCTGCTGGGAAGGCTGCTGGGACCCCGACTCTTCCTGGCTAAGGGAAGCAGCTCTTCCAGTGGTATCTCTGGGAACAGAGGGCATCGAAGTGAGCTGGCAATGAGAAGGCTCAGCCAGGTGGGAGCCGGAGGTCTCTGGGGTCGCACCCAGGGATTCGTTGGGCGAACTTTTCCTCTCCATTCTGTGGACACGAAGGCAAGTCTTCTGACCAGTGTACCAGCTGGTTTCAAAGGCTAATTTTTATGAAAGCTTGAAAAAGAAAGAAAACACAATATACAGAAATCAGTGTCAGATATCAAGCATTTTGAAAACATAAAAATGAAAAGAAACAGAAGACGAAAAGCTTTCTTCTTTGTTGCAAAGTAATTCCCAAGAATAAGCCCAGAGTAGGTAGGCCTTTTTACTCCTGGGGAAATCACCGGCAATTTCATGCCAAATGCAGCAGAGGGAAGGGGCACAGGAGCTGCTAGGAAACAGGCGATCCTCAAATCACAGCTGTTTGATGCAGGGATGGAATCAATCCTTTTGCTTCAGTAAAAACCTCAAGGGTCGTAGGTTGTGGTTAAATGAACTGGATGGTGTTACAAAGGGTCTCAAAATGAAACACCGCTTTTCAATTTGAAAACTGTTGAATGATCTTTACCTATCCTGGGAACAGTACATGAAGAACTACATGAAGATGATGTACAGATGGTATACAACACCAGTGCAGTTAGGGAAAATGTACAAAACTAGTTCAAATATATGTTGGAAGTGTAAGGAAAAGGAGGGAACATTTTATCATATGTGGTGGGAGTGTAAGGTAATTAAAACATTTTGGGAAATGATATACAATGAATTGAAGAAAATGTCCCATTTATCATTTGTTTAAAAACCCGAGGCATTTTTGTTGGGGATTGTAGGGAAAGGTCTGCCAAAAAAGTTGAAAAACATCTTCATGTATACGACAATGGCCGCGAGAGTTCTGGTTGCGCAAGGATGGAAGACTGAAGAAACCCCAACTAAAGAATCATGGCAAGAAAAGTTGATGGACTATGCAGAAGTGGCAAAATTGACATATAAGCTACAGGACAAGGAGAACTATGACTTTAAGGATGAATGGGAACCTTTCACAAAGTCTCTGAAGACGCAACAAAGTGAATTGGACTCCTTGGCAGGTTTTGAATAAGCATCCACAATTTTTTTTTTTGCTGATAAAAATCAGCTAAACAGTTTGAGGATCTATACAACTTTGTAACATGCAGACAATAGCAATATTAGAGAAACCAAAGACTGGAACTGAGGGAAGTCAGGAGGTGGGGTGGGGTGGGGGTTATGGGGGGGAGGAAAAATGGGGGGGGGATAAGGATATGTTTTTGGATAATATGTCTTGTTATAACTTTGAATATATTTTATTTTATTTTAATATCCTGGGAACAGTACACCGCAGTGGTGGGCAGTTCCACAGACCCTCCTCCTCTGCTCAAAATGCATACAGACCCATCTTTGCGCAGGGAAGATCCAGACAAAAGGAGTCTGTTTTCAAAGTACCCGCGGAGGGGTTTAGACGGCTCCATCCTCTTGCCTCCCCCGCCCCCCCCCCCCCGATCACTGTTTCACTCCGGAAGGCATCTCAGACCTGGGTGGAGCAGCCACAAATGACAGGCAAAGAGACAAGGTCCTGCCCAGATTCAGGCTTCCTCATGATCGTGTGGAATCTGTACAGGTTTCTGTTGGCACTTCCACTAGTGATTTATCTGTACAGGATCGGACTTCATTTCAGCCAACCACATCCTTCCTCTTCCCCCGACAGCATACTAGAGTTCATATGGATTTCAAAGCATGCTTTGAGAACTTGTATGCTTAGCTTTAAACTCCACAAAATTAGCCTATGGCTAGGATGCTATTTATCAAGGTCTGTGTCCATTAAGATATGGTCAGATACAAGTATGCTTTCCCCCTTGTTATACAATTATTATTTTTAAAATTGCATTCAACCATTTACTATTTAAACAGCTTATACACCACTTGACTATAATCATCTCTGAAGTGACACACGAGAAATACATTGCAGAAAAAGTTAACATGGATGACATCAGACTTCCGTTAAAAAGACCTGCTGGAATAAAAAAAGGCTTCGGTAGGTGCTGGGTGCTCTGCCTGATGCTCTCAACTGACAAGATGTAGGTGTGGTTGAATCAAATGGGAACAGTGACCACAGTGCTATCAAATTCAACATACACAGTATGGAAGTGGACAATTGCTAAGGAAATCCAGAACAGTCACATTTGACGTCAAAAGAGGAGACTTCCTCAAAATGAGGGATTGGGTAGAAAGGCAGTTGAAGGGGGAAAGTCAAGGATGGTGAGCCCTTCTGTGCTCCAGAGGGCCTGGGTGGCCTCATTCCCCTCTTGTTCTGAGCACTGCAGAGGGAGGCAAACATGTCCTTCCTGGGGGCTGGTCCCTCCCCGCCCTGTTCCTGGAGGGCAGCAGGAGGAGGGGGCTGCTGCATCTGCCTCCTTTGGGGGCATGGCTCACCTTGCCTGCTCCTGCCCTCCTCCAACACACACAACCTTACCTGCCTCAGCCATCCATGGGGGCTTGAGAGTGTGTGAGCAGACTTTCTCATGGGAGGAGGCAGGCCTTGCAGAGGAGGAATGCTGGGGGCAGGCATTCAAACTCAGCCCTGAAGCTCACTGGGTGACCCTGGGCCAGGCACTCACGCTCAGCCTAACCTACCTCAAAGGGTTGTTGTGAGGATAAAATGGGGGGGGGGAGAGAGAACTCTGCACACCAACTGGACCTCCTTGCAGGAAATGGGGGCTATAAATGTAATTGTGTTATTTGTACCCCACCCACCTCACTGGGTTTCCCCAGCCTCTCTGGGCGGCTTCCAACACATATTAAAACAACAAACATTCAAAGCCTCCCTATAAAGGGCTGCCTTCCAGAGGTTTGATAGTTGCTCATCTCCTTGTCACCTGTAGGGAGGGCGTTCCACAGAGAGGCTGCCACCACCGAGAAGGCCCTCCCTCTGCCTGGTTCCCTGCAACCTCGCTTCTCGCGGGGAGGGAACCACCAGAAGACCCTGGGAGGAGGACCTCCGGGCTGAAGGATGGGGGTGGAGATGCTCCTTCGGGTATACTGCGCTGAGCTTCCTGACCTAACATTTGCCTCGCTTAACATAATTAATTAGGAAGTGAAGTTTTCCTCTTCCATTCAAGCAGTACAGGAAGTAAGAACATGCAAACAGGAATACTACTTCTAGAATTCCCAACTCCTGACATAAAACAGCACAAAGGTTGCCTTTTCTTGACCATCAATCACCTGCGCAAAGTCCCTACACCCCCCCCTATTGTGCTTCAATACAGCCCCATCGGTCAGGCCGGACACTGAGGTCCAGCGCTGAGGGCCTTCTGGTGGTTCCCTCATTGCGAGAAGCGAAGTTACAGGGAACCAGGCAGAGGGCTTCTCGGTAGTGGCGCCCGCCCTGTGGAACGCCCTCCCACCAGATGCCAAAGAAATAAACAAGTATATGACATTTAGAAGACACCTGAAGGCTGCCCTGTTTAGGGAAGCTTTTAATGACTGATGTTTTAATGTATTTTTAATCTTTTGCTGGAAGCCGCCCAGAGTGGCTAGGGAAACCCAGCCAGATGGGCCAGGTAGAAATAATTTAAAAATATAATTATTAAATTATTATACGCGTTAGAAACAGAATTTGAAGGGGCAGTCTTTTCTGGCATTGCCAAATGAAGCTGCTGACCCATTTCTAAGTCCTAAAATCCACATTTTCTCTGAATGCCTGAAAAACCCAGTGGTGCAGGACCTCCTAGCATGCCATCTGCTGGGGAACATTTCCTAGCACTTGGCTGGGAGCTGCTGCAGCGCTATAGTCAGGAAAGGCTTTCTGTATATCGGTAAGTCCCAACAGTTGAATAGGAACCTTCAAAAACAATGTATGTATTTGTATCTCATATGTTTTAAGCTATTTCACATGTCCACCAAGCACGAGAAAATGTCCTTTCATCTTCTTGACATTTCCAACAAATATTTGGTATGTTTTCATGTATTCTAAATAACTTCTTGGGAGTTAGATACCAACAATACTTAAATATATATTTAAAAGTCTATTTCAAGACATAACTCAATTATTATTTTAACTCTTTAGTCCACATATGTTACCACTATTCCAACTGTACAATATAACCAAAAAAGAGAAACTCTTGCCCCTTTAATCATGCACTTTTTAATCTGTTCCTCTTCCATTTAGGATTTCAACAAAAGTTTGTACATTTTTGATATCACATGATGTGCACAATTGTATCTCAAAACCCGTCTTCCACTCTTCCATACCCCAGGTCTTCATTTCCAACTAGACTCTCTCAATCAATCAATCAATCATTTATTTGTATGTTGCCTTTCCAAATTTCAAACCATGTGCAAGGCAGCTTACAAAAAAAATAAAACTTTACATAACTGCAAACATAACAAAACTAGTCGTAAACAATGAAGAAAATATCAAAAAGTACACAACGAAATTGAAAAAAATTCCACATAAATAATAAAGATTCCACGTAAATCATATAATCCAAGCTAAAGAGGAAAAAAAAAATAACATCACCAACAGCAACCCCCCCCCCCGGAAAAAGAACCCGTAAACAACACCCCAACCCTCTTTTATTAAGTGTAAAAGAGAAACCCCTTGTTTTAATTTTACAATCTCCCCATTTCCACTTTAAGAACTCTCAGTGGATTAACCATTTCTCTTTATCCGTCACCCTTTTGTCTATAAAAAGGGTCTTCTGGTGAAACAGAGTCTTTGCGTATAAACTAACTTTATATCTATTTTCAGATTCTTACTACGCCACACACGTCTAATACAGTGGTTCTCAAGGTGCGCATTTACTCTGACTTGATCTACCACAAATATCCAAGCCATCTAACCCTGAAATCCTAACCTTCTAATTCCAAGTCTCTTCTTTCTCAATATCCCCATTCCGTTAACCGCACCAGGCAACAAGCTGTAAAATGCAAGTTTAAAACGCAGGCTTTCCTTTGCATCTCGCAGAACTTTATATGTAATTCGTGGTTTTTTTCACCTGTCCTCCAAACTTCGGTCTTTTTGCCATCCTTTAAATGGGAAATCAGTAGTCGAGCCTTACTTTTTGGTAAAACGTTCGTCTGGATCCCGGAAGTCCTACCTGAGAAGAACAATGGGAGTGTCCGCTTCTCCTTCTGCAAGCAGCGCCACCCGAATTCCCACCTGGAATGAGCCGCTAAAGTGAGCCGCAGGAGAAAGACTGGGGCGGGCGGCAAGTGGGAGGGGGAAGTCGGGCGCCTCTGTCCCGTCAGAAAAGTGCTGCTCCTCCCCGGAGGCAGCCTGCTTGCAGAGAAGGGGGCCGGGCTGCCTCAAAGCCCATCAAGGCCACGGGCTGCTAGCATGACTCATCCCGGCTTTATCATCTGAGGAAAGGATATGTGGTCTTAAATGCTTGGCAACTTGGCTTAGCAACCTTGGGTCAGCTTAGCCTCCCTCACAGAGGGTTGTTTTGAAGATACACTCAGGAAAACACCCGAGGCATGAAGAAGAAGAACGAGGAGAGTCTGGAAAGGGGGGTGGGGAGCGCTCCCCCCCCAGCCGCTCCAGGACGGGAAGTGCGTCCCGGGGGAAGCGGGATTCAGGCGGAGGAGGACGTCGGGTTGGGTGGGGGTTGCCAGGAGCAGCACGATGTCCCTCCAACCCCCTCTTCCACTCTCCAGGCAGGCGCCCAACGTGGCCAGCTGGCAAGGGCTCTTTCTTACTCCAGCCTTGGCGTGCAGATCCCGGGTTCAGCCCCAGATCTCTGGAGCGGAAAGGCTCTTGGGCGTGAATATGAAAGGCAGCATCTGTCAGAATAGGGCATACTGAGCCAGTACAGATGAACGTGACTATTGGTTCGCTTCCTCTGCTATCTGCCTTTTCGGGCACAGAGAGAGGCAGGGGAGAGACCCCTTTCCTCCATGTCCCCACCCCAACTCTTAGGACCAGAAGCAAGAGACAGCTTTGCTGAGCACGTGCCCCTTCCCAGGAAGATGCAACTCTGCACTACTGTTCCCTGAATTGCCCCCAAAGAAGCCATACTCCAGGCTCTTATTGTCACAGCCCTGCAGGATCAGACCAAGGCCCATCTAGTCCAGCTCTCAGCAGCCCAGCAGATGTCCAAGGGAAGCCCCAAGCAGACTCCAAATGCAGCCCCACTCTCCCCACTGGGGACACCCACAACGGGTAGGCAGAGGTAGACTGCCTCTGCGGCTGGAGGTGCAACATGGTCTAAGCCTCCATGAATTTGACGAATCCTCTCTTAAAGCCATCCCCGTCAGTGCCTCTGGAAGGAGGAAATTTCAGTGTCACTAGGCACTGTGTCTGGCCTGAATCTGCCATCATTCCGCTTTCTTAAAGAGATCCAGGTTCTGATATTATGAGGAGGAAACATCGCTCTGCACCTTTCCCACATCATGCATACTTCTATGATGTCCCCACTTTCCCCCCTCTCGCAAAGCCCCAAAGCCTCCTACATTGTAAGCCTTCCTTACAGGGGAATCATCAGAAGCACCTGTGCTGCAGAGCTTCTGGCTGAAAGGCGACTCATGGAGATTTGCAATGACTGCTGCAATGCACCCCTAATGATTCAGATTGTATCATTATAGCGTCATTGCCTGTCCATTCCCAACAGCAAGGGCCCCTCGCCAGTTGGCTTGCTTCCTCTGAGGCCGCCTCAGCTCCTGGCAGCCCACACCCCCTGGCCAGCCCCAGAGGCACCATTCTCTGGGGGAGAACAGCTGGGCAAGCCTTGGGGAGGCAGAGATGGCATCCGAGGAGGGAGGGAAGGAAAGAGGGACAGAGGCCAGTGTCTCCCGCGGCACCCCGACCATCATTCAAGGCACCCCAGCTGCCACAGCACACTGCTTGAAAACCACTGCAGAACTGGGATGGGAAAGGTTTCTAGTCCAACTGACTGGTCTGGAGAAGAGGAAAGGCAGCCATGCTTGCTCCTTTGTCTTCTCCGAGGAGACTTCCAGCCTGACTTCTCATCTTGAGGCCCCAGGGAGAAGTGGGAAGAGGAGGAGGAGGAGGAGGAGGAGGAGGAAGCATCCCCAGAAGAAGTGTGCTCCCCACCAGTAGGTGCTTCCACCCCCCACTCCTAAATCTGCTTCCAACAGATACTTGGGGGGGGGGCATCCTGCACCATCTGGTCAATTCCTGGTGTTAGGAGAATTAGAAGGTCTAAGATATAAACACATACATAAATACCGTAAGTAGTTCCCATCACAAAAGAATATGCAGGTAAACCCATGAACAGCCAGGTAAACCCATCAACAGGTGTCAGGGAAATGCCATCGGAGGGACAGGTGGTGGAAAGGCTCCAGGAGAATAGGAGAGACTCTGCAGCAGAAGAAGGAACCAGCAGGGGGAGAGCAGGAGTTCCAGTGGAAGGGGAGTCGGAGGGGAGGCTCTGGGATACTTCTAGTGAGAATAGTGAAGAGGTAACAAGACCCCCGTTAGGAACTCCCACCCTTCGCCGGAAACTGTCACGCAGAGAGTCACGAAGGCGCATGTCCGTCAAACAGCTTTTATGTTGGAGTAAATTCCGTAGACGCCCACTGTCAGATTCTACCAGCGACTGACGGAGTCATGCTTTGGGGGCTCCGTTAGTGCCTCGGTTTGGTTGACCAGCCAAACCCCAGAGGTATCAAGCTTTTACGCACAAGCAGCTCATTATCCCATCACAGCAATCTGACAGTCTTTGAAAGCAGCTTGTGCAAGCAGAGGGCATCATGAGCGAACCAGCCGGAACCGGAGGAGCAGGAGCTGGAGCTGGAGCAGGTCCAAGCCTGGAAGAAAGGTACAGGGCGTTGGAGGTCCAGCTTGCGCTGCAAACGGCGAGGCTCGAGGAGAGGAGGGCTCAAGATGCGGATAAGGGGAAAACCACCCCACTTGCCAGAAAGGTGCCTGGATTGGTGCAGAAATTTGGGGGGGATCCCAGGAACTATCAAGCCTTTAGGGCAGAGATGCAATATGCTCTCAATCTACTGTTTGATGACTTCCCCGATGAGAACTCTAGAGTGGCGTACGTGATTGGCCATCTAGAGGGAGGGGCGAAGGACTGGGTTTGGCCCCTGATGGCAGCCAATAATGAAATCTTAAAGGACACAAAGAAGTTTTTTCGCGCCATGGACTTGATGTTTTCCAGCGAGATCGAGCAGGGGGTGGTGCGCAGGCAGTTAATGGCGTGTAAACAGGGGAGCTGATCTGTACGTGAGTACTGGACTGAGTTCACCATGCTGATTCACAGATTGGGGTGGGAACTTGCGAGTG
Source organism: Podarcis melisellensis (assembly GCF_964234715.1). Classification (NCBI taxonomy): domain Eukaryota; kingdom Metazoa; phylum Chordata; class Lepidosauria; order Squamata; family Lacertidae; genus Podarcis; species Podarcis melisellensis. The sequence continues at coordinate 31,140,567 of NC_138535.1, read as the reverse complement.
AACCTATTCAAATGCTGTTTGAAGAAGGGCTCTCTCCGGCAGTGAAAGATGAACTTTCCCGGGCGCCTAGGGCGGAGTCTATGGATCAGCTGACTAAATCTGCGCTGTCCATAGGAGCGCGCCAGGAAGCTAGAGCTTTGGAAAAGCGGGAAGGAAAGGGGGGACGTTGGAAGGACTTCCGCATTCCAGAGATTCCGGAGCAGCCTTTCCCGCCAGCAGAGCCGATGGAACTTGGAACAGCGCGCGCGCGCGCAGTTTCAAACACCAGTGAAGGGCGGAAGAAGGAGGGAAAGAGCGGCAAGAGATGCTATCTCTGCCAACAGCCAGGTCACTTTGCCAGAGTCTGTCCGCAAAGGAAGGAATGGCAAGGGATGGCGGGAACTGTTGGTGGGAAGGAGGAAGAAGAAATCAAGGAGCAAGTAAAAGCCAACGCCTGGCTGCCAACATCAGGGCACAGCAGCCAGGCCAGGGAGTAGTGAATGTGCCCACACCGGAACCTCCAAGACCAGCGCTTGTGATAGAGGTGTTGCTGGAACTGTCAAACGGACACCCACTAAAGATAAAAGCGCTATTGGATTCAGGCAGCTCCTGTAATTTCATGAGTAAGGAGTTTGCAGCTGAACACCAGATACAGACTATTCCATTAAGTAAGCCTTTGCAGGTTACCACGATTGATGGGAGGGAGCTGTTGGGAGGAGAAGTGAGCCAACAGACTGTACCAATGATAATGAGGGTGGCACGACACACAGAACTGATAGTGTTTAACGTAGCCACCTTGGGAGGAGCTCCTATTATCTTGGGAATGAGCTGGTTGGCACTACACGATCCGCTAGTAGGCTGGCATCAGAGAGTAGTTTCCTTTGGATCAGCACATTGCCTAGAACACTGCAAGGAGGGAGAGGCTCAGGCAGGCGCCAGGGCCACTCTAGCAGGGATGGAAGTGATGAACAAGGGGAAGGTGCCACCGCAATACGCTGACTTGATTGACGTCTTTAGCGAAAAAGAAGCAGATAAACTGCCCCCGCACAGACCCTTTGACTGTCAAATTACCTTACTCCCAGGAGCACAATTGCCAGTGGGCAAGCTGTATGCAATGTCAGACAGTGAGATGCAGGAGTTAAGGGAGTTCATTGACAAAAACCTCAAGCGAGGTTTCATCAGAGAGTCACGAGCGGTGGGGGGCAGCCTAGTGTTCTTTGTGGACAAAAAAAACACGGGTAAACCCAGGCTTGTATGTGATTTTAGGGCCCTAAATGCAGTGTCAGAACCAGTGACTTTCCCTATGCCTAGAATTGATGACATTCTGACACGGGTGAGAAAAGGGAAAATTTTTACCAAGCTGGACCTTAGAGGGGCATATAACCTAATACGTGTGAGAAAGGGGGATGAGTGGAAGACCACTATGTTCACCCCCTTGGGAGCCTTTGAGTACTTGGTTATGCCTTTCGGATTACAAGGGGGTTCGGCCTGCTTTCAATCATTCATGAATCACGTCCTGGGGCCATTGCTCTACAAGAACTGCGTAGCGTTCTTAGATGACGTCCTGGTGTACTCAGAGAATGAGGAGCAGCATGTGCGAGATGTAAGAGAAGTACTGAGCAAACTGCGAGAAAATCGGCTGTGGGTGAAACTGGAGAAGTGTCAGTTTCATACCAGGGAGGTGGAATTCCTGGGGTACCGGTTGTCTGACAAGGGATTGGCCATGGATCCCAGCAAGGTTCAAGTGGTACTGGAATGGAAAACACCAAAGACCAAGAAGGACGTGCAAAGGTTCCTGGGCTTCGGAAACTTCTATAGGAAGTTCATCAAAAACTTTGCCCATTTAACAGCGCCCATCACGGATTGTCTTAGCAGCAAGAAAAAATTTGTTTGGACGGAAGAAGCGCAGCGGGCGTTCGAACACTTAAAGCAGGCGTTTGCGTCGGAAGAGCAACTTTTGCACGTAGATTTACAACAACCAATGAGAGTGGAGACTGACGCGTCAGACCGAGCGGTGGGGGCCGTGCTTCTCCAGCCGGGAAAAGATACGTCTGAATGGAGACCGTGTGCATTCTTCTCGCGGAAGTTGAACAAATCCGAGAGGAACTACACAGTATACGACCGAGAACTGCTCGCCATTCATGAAGCATTCCGAAGATGGCGGCACTTGCTGATTGGGGCGCAGCACAAGGTTCAAGTCTGAACTGACCACAAAAATCTGGAATACTGGAGAACAGCCCGAGTGCTGAACCAGAGACAAGTGAGATGGGCCCAGGAGTTCTCCAAATTCCACTTTGAGATTCGTTACGTGCCAGGCTCCGAGAACGTGAGGGCGGACGCTCTTTCCAGGAAACCTGAGTGCTTAGAGGGGGAGGGAGCGCCTGAGGCAAGGCATGTAATCCCTGAAGACCGCTGGGTGTGTGGAGCGGCATTGGTGGGGCAGAGGGAGCTGATAGAGGGTACTGAGAACGATGAATACGCCCAAGAGAAACTCAGAGAACTCAGGAGGACAGAGGAGAACACAGGGGGGTTTGAAGAAAAGAACGGGGCGTTGTATTACAAAGGGGCACTGTACATACCCGATGGGGAACTGAGGGGCAGAGTACTCAAGCAGTTGCATGACAGCCCCACAGCGGGACATTTTGGACAGCACAAAACCATGTGGTTGGTTACCAGGGAGTTTTGGTGGCCCAAGGTGAGGGAGGACGTACGGGAATATGTCAGGGGTTGCGACAGGTGCCAGCGAGCGAAAGGGGAGAGGGTGGCGCCAGCGGGGCTATTACAACCCTTACCCACACCAGAAAGGCCATGGGAGGCAGTATCCATAGATTTTATGACGGAGCTGCCAAAATCCAAAGGCAAAACAGCTGTCATGGTGGTGGTAGATCTATTAACTAAGATGTGTCATTTTATAGCCTGTTCACATGCGGTCACAGCGGAGGAAACCGCCAAGTTGTTTGTAGAGCATATTTTCAGGTTGCATGGCGCCCCCTTGAGGGTGGTCAGCGACAGAGGGAAACAGTTTACTTCCAGGTTCTGGAGGAAGCTTATGAGCTTACTGCACGTGGAACTCAATTTCTCAACTGCCCGGCACCCAGAAACAAATGGGCAAGCGGAAAGGGCAAACGGGATTTTACAACAATACCTGAGGTGTTATGTAAAAGACAGAGAAAATGATTGGGTAGATAAGTTACCTCTAGCAGAATTTGCCTACAACAACGCGGAGAACGTGTCCACAGGGATGAGTCCTTTTCTGGCAAATTATGGGTGTCATCCCCGGGCATTCCCAGGAGAAGGAGGGGAGAGGTGGAGCGTGCCGGCGGCGGAACATTTTGTTGAAGAGATGGAAGCGATCCACCGTCAGCTTCAACTTAACTTAGAGAAAGCCAAGGAAGAATATAAGAAGCAAGCAGACAGAAATAGGAGGGAAGGTGAAACTATAAGGGTGGGAAACCGGGTGTGGCTATCCACCCAAGGACTACCATTCAAGGGAGGGTGTAAGAAATTGAGACCCAAAAGATTGGGACCCTTTGAGGTCATACAGCAGGTCAACCCAGTAGCATTCAAACTCAGACTGCCCAGTCACATGAAATTGCACCCAGTATTTCACAGGTCATTACTGTCGCCGTACCGAGAGGGACGTGAGTGGGGGGAGCGTGAGAGAGAGGTCACCCAAACGCCCGTGATAGAAGAGAGAGAACGCGACATGAACGTGGCAGGAATCATTGATTCCAGGTGGAAGGGGAATCAGGTGGAATATCTGGTAGAATGGGAGGGGGAAGCAGAGTCGGAAAACACTTGGGTACCCGCGGAGGTAGTCAATGACGAGGTTTTAATAGAAACATTTCATCGGCGTTTCCCCAAAAAACCGCAACCCGTGGCACGATTTAGAAGGGAACACTTTGGGACCACCGATGAGGAAGGAGAGTTTGAAGGGTTCCCAGAGTCAGGGGTGGGTGAGGAAGCCGACTCCGACGAAGAAGAGGAAGACGGGGAGAGAGATGGTACGCCATGGCTAGAAGTGTTTGAATCCTCGGACGACGAGGAGAGTTCCTTCAGGGGCTTTCCGCCCTCACCGCCAGTGGGAGAGGAGGCGGGGGGGGGGTGAAGGGGGCCCTGGGGGGGAGGTGGATGTCAGGGAAATGCCATCGGAGGGACAGGTGGTGGAAAGGCTCCAGGAGAATAGGAGAGACTCTGCAGCAGAAGAAGGAACCAGCAGGGGGAGAGCAGGAGTTCCAGCGGAAGGGGAGTCGGAGGGGAGGCTCTGGGATACTTCTAGTGAGAATAGTGAAGAGGTAACAAGACCCCCGTTAGGAACTCCCACCCTTCGCCGGAAACTGTCACGCAGAGAGTCACGAAGGCGCATGTCCGTCAAACAGCTTTTATGTTGGAGTAAATTCCGTAGACGCCCACTGTCAGATTCTACCAGCGACTGACGCAGTCATGCTTTGGGGGCTCCATTAGTGCCTCGGTTTGGTTGACCAGCCAAACCCCAGAGGGATCAAGCTTTTACGCACAAGCAGCTCATTATCCCATCACAACAGGTTTCCTGCCAGACAGGAGTCTGTTGTAGGCCGCCCCTTCTGTGATGTATGTATCGTTTTTCGCTGTATCGAATCGTATCCTTTTTGCTGTATCTTTCTCATTGACTTTAAGAATGGATCTGAATGTATTTTTCCTCAAAATGCTGTCCTTTTCTAAATGTATCCAAATGTATCCGAATGGGTTTTTGTATTTCCCCCCAATCTCATCGCCTAGAGAATGTTCCTTAAATGTAACAATCACTTGTTCCAAATGTATTTGATTCAAATGTATTTAAGGCCCCACTTTTCCCATGGTGTCCTGTTGTGTGGTCGGAAAGTACTCTTTATTGTTTGATTTGGGTTAATGTCAGAATAAAAGCGAGTTCCTTCAAAACAACACATTCCTTTTTATCTTACCAATTTCTCATATTGTAAGAAGCGGAAGAAGAAACCATAGAGAGCATTCCTATTTTCCTTCTGATCAATGAAGTCAAACGTTACAATTATCCATTTGAGAATGAGCACCTATAGGGAGAAGACAGATCTCAGTAAGCCAAAGCAAGGCCAAGACAACCAACCCCTTCTGGAATATGGTCAGCGTGTACAACATCTAGCTGAATCATCACCAGGATAACTAAGTCAGGCTGGGGGAAATATCATTCTTCAGAACCAAGACATCATTACCATGCTTTCCAAGTTACCTGAAAGTCACTAGAACACTTGCGAGCACAGAGCCAAGACGCAGCTGAAAGAAGAGAATCCTCTGTTCTTACGGAAATGGGAATCAGAGTCTTCAGTAGCCTAGTGCTTATCACTGTGCCTGCAAGACCTTGAAAGACACTGCTGAACATGCTGAACAACTTCACTCTTGATAATTTCTCACAAGTTCGAAGCAGCCCCGGTTCTTGTTAAGGGAGAAGGCAGGGCAATGCAGCTCCGTTGACATACTTTGCTGCCAAGGGGAAAGAGAAGAAGCCAAAACATGTTTTCTTTACCAAGCTTGGCACTGAGTGCGAGTTCAGCAAGTTCTGAATTTCTTCTGGTGCCAAGCCTCTCTCTTGCGCAATCTTTTCCACAGTCTCCAAAGGACTCTGCAAAGCTCCCTGCTTCCGTGAGGCACTATCTTGAATTAGGAAAAAGTCCAAGTGTGATTCAAATCCATTCGAAAAACCGTCCTCATGCATGATGGCCTCTCCAATGGCTTGCTTTACCATCAATTGGCAAGGGAGCCCCATTGAGATGCCATGGCATTTGGAAAACTCTGGAATGCTGAACTTGCCTTTTGCTTTCTTGCTCCTTCGTTCAGTGGGTAGGTAGGTGTAGGTCGGGGCAAGTCGAAAGCTTCCTTGAAATTCCTCAGCCCCAGCCAGCATTGCCAATGGGCAGGATGGTGAGAATTGTAGCTCAGCAACGTCTGGAGAGCCAGAGGTTACCCTCACCTGTTTTATCAGTTAGTGTGCTAAGATCTGGGCACAAGCCCAATTCAGCTGACGGTACTTAACAAGGGCTTGCTTTACACAAAACATGAGAGCTAATACACTATTCTGCTCCAATATACAAAACAGCCCCTTCTCTAGAGAAAGCTCAAGAAAATACAAACTTTGGGGTTTGTAGATGGTTGTAAAGGTTTCCATTTCACTAGTTGGAAACAGCTTCCAGGCTAGGCAGGACCAAGGTTGCTTTGTAACTGTTCCTGTCTGCCTGCTTGCCATCGTGCATATTTGTAAACCATTTCTGCCAAAATATCTACATCTGCAATAGGAGTTTCTGGAAGCAGACCCTGCAGTAGTGCACACTCCATGAAGTCCATATGAAGAGTGTTACGGAATGGAGGGGGGGCATATGAATGAAGTCTTACTCCCGAGTAAGAGACGTAGAGCCCGAGGCGATGACCTCAAGGGAACCCTGCCACACTAGGGCTCCCCTCGCCCCGTCCCAACGTTGCACCAAGCACCGCACAAAAGTCCAAAACCCCGAGAAGAAAGCGCCATTTCTGACCCCGTACCCCGATGCTATACACGATCGATGTATTTTATGAATGAACAATGCATTTGTTTTTGTTTTTTTTAAAGATATTTATTAAAGTTTTAAGAGTTATACAGAAAAAAGAAAAAAACAATAGCAAAAACAAAACACAAACACAGAAAATAACAGATATATATATATATAAAAGACAAAATACAAAACTAAAAACTATTTAAAAACAAATAAGGTTTTGTTCCCTTATTTTCTTATAACTTACTTCCCCGACCTCCTCATACCTCCCCTTTCTGTATTCCAATTTCTAATTATTAATTCAACAAATCCTCTCCCTTAATTTTCATTTAATTTTTAACCTTTCTTTTCTTTTTACTTAATCATTACAGCTGAAAACCACTTACTTTCTAAACCAACATCATTCTAACATTCATTAATTTTGCAGTATTTCCTGAGATAATCCTTAAATTTCTTCCAATCTTCTTCCGCCGTCTCTCTTCCCTGGTCTCGGATTCTGCCAGTCATTTCTGCCAGTCCCATGTAGTCTATCACCTTCATCTGCCATTCTTCCAAGGTGGGTAGATCTTGTGTCTTCCAATACTTTGCGATGAGTATTCTTGCTGCTGTTGTAGCGTACATAAAGAATGTTCTATCCTTCTTTGGCACCAATTGGCCGACCATGCCCAGGAGAAAGGCCTCTGGTTTCTTCAGGAAGGTAAATTTAAATACCTTTTTCAGTTCATTATATATCATTTCCCAGAACGCCTTAATCTTTGGGCACGTCCACCAAAGGTGAAAGAACGTACCTTCATTTTCTTTGCATTTCCAACATTTATTATCAGGCAAGTGGTAAATTTTTGCAAGCTTGACTGGGGTCATGTACCACCTATAAATCATTTTCATAATATTTTCTCTTAGGGCATTACATGCCGTTAATTTCATACCGGTGGTCCACAACTGTTCCCAGTCAGCAAACATATCTTGTGCCCACTTGATCATGGCTGATTTAACTGTTTCATCCTGCGTATTCCATTTCAACAGCAAGTTATACATTTTTGACAAATTCTTAATTTTGGGTTCTAACAATTCTGTTTCCAATTTTGATTTTTCCACCTGGAAGCCAATTTTCTTGTCCAACTTGTAAGCCTCCATTATTTGATAATAATGAAGCCAGTCTCGCACTTTATCTTTTAATTTCTCAAAACTCTGCAATTTCAGTTTATCCCCTTCTTGTTCCAGAATTTCCCAATATTTCGGCCATTTGGACTCCATATTGAGTCTTTTCACAGCCTTTGCCTCCATTGGCGACAACCACCTTGGAGTCTTATTTTCCAGCAAGTCTTTATATTTCATCCAAACATTATACAATGCTTTCCTGACAATATAATTTTTAAAAGCTTTATGAGCTTTAACCTTGTCGTACCACAAGTATGCATGCCACCCAAAAATATTGTTAAAACCTTCTAAATCCAAAATGCCTGTATTCTCAAGAAGCAGCCAGTCTTTCAACCAGCAGAAAGCTGCTGATTCATAATAAAGTTTAAAATCCGGCAGGGCAAATCCCCCCCTTTCCTTTGCATCAGTTAAAATCTTAAATTTTATTCTGGGTTTCTTGCCCTGCCAGACAAATTTAGAAATGTCTTTTTGCCACTTCTTGAAACAGTCCATCTTGTCCACAATTTGCAGTGTTTGAAACAAAAACAACATTCTAGGCAATACATTCATCTTTATAGCTGCAATTCGACCAGACAAGGAAAGCTTCAAATTTGACCAGATTTCTAAATCTTTTTTCACTTCTGTCCAACATTTCTCATAGTTATCTTTAAATAAATTCACATTTTTAGCTGTCATGTTAATCCCCAAATATTTCACTTTCTTAACCACAGTTAGACCTGTCTCATTCTGAAACCTCTCTTTTTCGATAGCTGTTAATTTTTTCTCTAATACCTTAGTTTTTAACTTGTTCAGTTTAAATCCTGCTACTTGACCAAACTCTTGAATTAATTCTAAAACCCTTTTAGTACTAGATTCTGGCTCTTGTAATGTAAGTACAAGATCATCTGCAAATGCTCTCAATTTGTACTGTTTGGCTCCGACCTGTACACCTTTAACCAGCTGGTCTCTTCTGATCATGTTCAGCAAGACCTCCAGGGCTGATATAAAAAGTAGTGGGGAGATTGGGCACCCCTGACGTGGAATGAACAATGTATTTGCATGAGGATGCGCTCTAGCCTATCAGATGGTGTTGAATGTAGCCCTTCAGCCAATCACAGCAATGCCATGGCTCTGCAGAGGCAGCTCAGCTCCAGCTGTTTTGCACGCTCCACTGAGCGCTGACAAGGTGATGACAGCTCCCGCTGCGAGAACAACGGACTGAGTCAATCGAAACCTCGTTACCCTGTTAATCCAATCAAAACTTGATGTTGTTTAGTCGTTTAGTCGTGTCCGACTCTGCGTGACCCCCTGGACCAGAGCACGCCAGGCCCTCCTGTCTTCCACTGCCTCCCGCACTTTGCTCAAACTCATGCTGGTAGCTTAGAGAACACTGTCCAACCATCTCGTCCTCTGTCGTCCCCTTCTCCTAGTGCCCCCCATCTTTCCCAACATCAGGGTCTTTTCCAGGGAGTCTTCTCTTCTCCTGAGGTGGCCAAAGTCTTGGAGCCTCAGCTTCAGGATGTGTCCTTCCAGTGAGCACTCAGGGCTGATTTCCTTCAGAATGGATAGGTTTGATCTTCTTGCAGTCCATGGGACTCTCAAGAGTCTCCTCCAGCAGCAGAATTCAAAAGAATCAATTCTTTGGTGAATGTAAGCGGTATTGGCTTAGGCATTGATTGGACCTGACTATATCTGACTCCTGCCCATTGTGCAGGAAGTCCCAGCAGGGGGAGCCCTGTCGATGCGAACCAACTCAAGCTCCCCCTGGTGCTCCCGTCGGGGTCGTGTCAAGGCCTTAGTCCCCCAGCCGGGCTTCAGACTAGATCAACACCCCCGGATTCCTTTAACGGAATACCCTTAAGCATGGAGGGGCAGGTGGTGGCCACACCTCCCCTCCCCCACACAAGGTCAAACAATGCCTAACCGCAATAGAATGTCCTGGGAGATTGAAACCAGTAGGAGAACACTTCAATCTCCCAGGACATTCTATACAAGATCTCAAAGTAGCTGTTCTACTACAAAGGAATTTCAGAAATAGACTGGAAAGAGAAGCTGCTGAATTGCAACTTATTACCAAACTTAAAACCATGGAGAGACCTGGTCTGAACAAAGACATTGGATTCTTATCTCATTATACATGACAAAGCCATTTTTCACCTTCTCACCCCTTGCTTTTTCCTGTAAGACCTATTGCAGTCGTTAAGAGTCGTCAACAGGCTCATCACAGCTATCTGCCAATCACCCATTCCCACCACCCTTCTGAGTAATACCCCTCCCCACCTTCTCACTATATAGAAGGGTCTGGTGACTTCTGTTTCAGTGTATCTGAAGAAGTGTGCATGCACACGAAAGCTCATACCAAGAACTAACTTAGTTGGTCTTTAAGGTGCTACTGGAAGGAATTTTTTTTTGTTTTGACTATGGCAGACCAACACGGCTACCTATCTGTATGTTGCTTTAAGTGTATACTCTATATTTGACATTCTTCAGATTGTTTTATTTATGTTTTAATATGCTGTAAACTGCTTTGATTTTTTTCTTGAAAATATAAAGCGCTATAGAAATGAAATAAATAATAATAATAATAATAATAACAATAATGTTCATTGAAATGTTGTGTCCAAAGACTGCAGCCGATGAAGAGATCACCCCTCCCTCAATTTTCTATCAGATTATTTAGATTTGGTAAATAATTCTTATTGCTATTCTTATTGTATTGATTATTATAATTGATTTATGTAGTTCTGACGGTTTAGCTGCCTTGAGCATGAAAATAGAAAGGCAGGATACAAACCTAATCTAATAAAGAGCCCTCCTCCTCCTCCTCCTCCTCCTGAGCCTGGGGCAGGACCGTAGCCTGAGAGAGAGAGGGTTGCACAGTTCCCTGATTCTTTTGGAGGAATTCCACACCACACATTTAAAGCTCTTACACCACTTGAAAGAGTCCAGGCTTTCCCTCAAGAATCCTGGGAACTGTAGTTTGCCAAGGGTGCTGAGAGATGTTAGATCTGTAGCAAACAGAGGTTCCCAGGATGTGTTGGGTGAATCTGTGACTCTTAGTGCAATGCTTCTTGAAATGTGTGGTTGTGACCATTGCCCTCATAACAGCACTGGGGTTCGGATTGTAGTGTGTGTGTGTGTGTGTGTGTTGCAGAATGGTTTAATTAGCTCATTCTCCTCCTAGCACATCGTCTTCATTCAACTCTGGCTGTTGAATGAATGCTTTCTTATAATCATTCTTATGTTTAAGTGGGCTTTGGCCTCCTTCCAGACAGCAGCTTGAAAGGGAAGCAGAGGAAAGCTCAAATGATGACAGAAGGCAGGGGCATCCCACAACCAAGAGTTTTGGTTTGGATGTGACACTTTGAGACTTCCCCAAGCCATCCCGAAGCCCCCATTTCACTCTGGTCCATCTGAGTATCTCCTTTCCACCCATGCCTCCCCTCCCCCCCAAATATTCACAATTAAGAAATCAGAAAACAACCCCCACCTCTCTTTCGACAGAACTAGATGGAATGATCAGGCATAGCACCTCCTGCAGAGAGGATAAAACCAAAATGTTTCCAAGGGACACATTTATCAAGCAAGATATCTGCCCATAGCTCAGTCAGTAGAGTGTGAGACTCTGCATCTCAGGGTCGTGGGTTGGAGCCCCACGTTGGGCAAAATATTCCTGCATTGCAGGGGGTGGACTAGATGACTCTTGTGGTCCCTTCCAACTCTACAATTCCATGATATCCTGTGAGGAGTAGTCTGAAGTGAAGGCAGAAGACAGGAGTTGATCATCATGTGAGCTGCGCACAGGTGGGCTGAAGCGAGCTGCTGACCAGTCCTGTGGAGCCTCCTTTTATTGAGACAAATATGCAAGCTAGGCAGATACATTTTGGCCTGTGACCTTTACACACCTTTGGTCCCGAGATCGTGGGGTGGTACAAAGTTATTTTGGCACCTGTTTCCACCGCGTCATTTTCCCCTTGCACAGTGTATGACGAAGGAGACAAAAGGTCTCAGGGACAAAGGTTACAGACAGGACACCGCAGACTGCTGAGACCGCAAAAGGTCAGACAGAGGGAACGATGTTCCAGACAGCCATGACTTTGTCTGTGAGGGGGAGTATGCTACGCACCCCAGGGTCACGCGTGCAGGCAGACTGTGGCTGCCTGCTGGTGGGGAGTGTGCTCCCTCCGGACCCCACTGCCCACTCCGCGATTATCCCTACAGTAGTCAACTGAGTTTTACTCAAAATCAACACAGCCACGTAATTTGTGCCCATCAATTTAAATAGGTCTGCTGTGGAAAGGACTGATGTTGACTACAACCCTGATGTTTTCTGATTATTTTACAGAGCGTTTCCCTCAATACCAAAAAATGGAGGCAGAGACAATTTACTGAATTTCAAAACCACCGAAGCTTTATTGAATGAACGAATCAGTTTATTACAGTCACAAACCAGAATATGGACTTCTACAGAGATAGAGAAAATGTGGAAGAAGAAGAGTTTGGATTTGATATCCCGCTTTATCACTACCCTAAGGAGTCTCAAAGCAGCTAACATTCTCCTTTCCCTTCCTCCCCCACAACAAACAGGTGAGTGGGGCTGAGAGACTTCAGAGAAGTGTGACTGGCCCAAGGTCAGCCAGCAGCTGCATGTGGAGGAGCGGAGACGCGAAGCCGGTTCCCCAGATTACGAGACTACCGCTCTTAACCACTACACCACACTGGCTCTCATATATATGTAGGTTAAAATCAAAATCTATAAGCTAGAACACAGTAAAGAATACAGATGTGAAACTATTAAAATGTGTAGTTTAAGACCTTAACCGCTAATTTAAAATATGCATGTCAATGCTTTATTATAATTAAGGCAGGTAAAATAATTATTACTCTTAATAGTAGTCATTGCTATGAGGCTTCTTGAAGCAATTCAGAATACAATCAACATTAGCAGAACACTTTCCTTTACAAGGACAACTTAAAAAGCAACAATTTAAAAGCAATAAAAAAGTAATATTGCATAGGAAAGAATTCTAAAACAACAGCAACAAGACACAATGAAACAGCAAGCAACAATTGCCACTCCATCATCGCTGAGCCTTGAAACTTGTGTCTTCTCCCCATAATCGAAACTGACATCAAGTCTTATGTCATCTGGAAGAGAATGAAGGAGAAGAGAGATGAATTTCTGCCACCTTTACTGATTCACCAAATTGACCTGGCCCCCATTTACAAGGAGGCTTCCAGGGCTGGGGTTCTATTTATGGATCCTGCCTTTGGTGGCAACGACTCCTTCCAAGCCTGCAGTTTGGCCATCTTTGTGCTGTGGCAGGATTGCACAGCCACATGACCCAGGAGGTCTGCATCAAGCAAGGATGCTGCAGCTACTGAGTGGGCTCTCCTTAGTCTGGAAAGTGCGACTGAGGGAAGCGGCTGGCTCAGGGGGCGTGACCAGCCCTATTTATCCTTGGCGTGGCCGGGGATCTCCCTCTTTTGCCCGACTTGGTTTTTCGCCTGGGGGGGGGGGGGGTTGCGAGTTGACGTGCATCAGCAGGACTCCCCCTACTGGTGGTTAACCCTTCCCGGACCTCAAGCGGACGGGCTGAAGCCGGATAGTCGGTTAGGACCAATGCCTAAGCCAATACCACTCATCACCTGTAACCAATAAAGTTGTGGCCATATTTAGCCCATTAACCTGAAATAATTGTGTCGTGTGTCTTTATTTCCCCTTGGGGGGGGCGGGAACTCGCCACGCAATAGGGCTCTTTTTGTTTTTTTATGCACCCACAGACCCCAAACGGCTCTCCACAGGAACACAGTGGTGCATCTCATGTATGTGGGGGGGGGATTCCAACACTCCCCCCCCCCATCCCCAGCAAAGGAAAGGGAAGCATTTCCAGCATTTAAAACAGCCCTCAGCACAATGCTTTTAGGACAGCAGCCCTGCCTGGAGAGCGAAGGGGGCTGCTAGGAAGGTCGTCAAAGCATCAAGGCATAGATGAGCCAAAGAATGCAATGAAAACTCTCTTAGAGTCAGAGTGACTGACAGGAAGACTGACAGAACCCCTGTCTGTTGCAGTTGATGGCTGAAGAGTTGAGAAACGGAGAAGGGGTAGAGAGAGGGGGGTGTATAGTGGCTAGAATTCTGGACTAGGAGGACCTGGGAGATCCGAGCGCAAATCCCCACTCAGTCATGAAGTGCACTGTTTGATGTTGGGTCCAGTCACTCTCATCCTAGCCTGCCTAACAGGTTTGTTGTGAGGGGAGAAACAGGGGGAAAGGCAAGCCATCAATGCCACCTTTGTGGGAATGTTCTGGGGTGCAGGAGAGGATATATTGACTAATTATATCCTTATCCAACTTGTGCTAACAAGTTCCCAAAATATCAGCAGAGTTTATAAACATTCCCTTTTAGTTTGCAACGGTAACGTGTGCACAGGTTCGCTAGAACCTCTATAATAATTACTCTGGTAATTTCCCCTTTTGTTCCCTCTTAAAATACAAGACACAACACAGTCTTTATAAAAGTATAAAAGAGTTTACTCACGTTCTGTTCACAATATGATCCCAGAAGGTAGGCAGGCTTAAAAAGGTTACATACACTTAGAATCTATCTTGTAGCAAGATAGTCCTTCTCTCCTCTCTTGGCTGGGAGCCAAGAGAGCATCCTTAGATGTTTCCTCATCGAAGGAAGATGGCAGAGAGAGGCAAGAGGCAAGAAAAAGAGAGGCAAGAGAGCGAGATGGCTGCCTGCCCTGTGCTTTTATCATTACCTGCACAGGTGAGGCCACACCCACCTCTGGTCACATGCGGAGGAAGTCCGTCCCCAGGAAGTTTACCTGCTTGCTGGACAGACATCCCTCCCCATGTTCTAACATGTACACTCTAGGAATGTTGTCATTGACTGCTCCTGTGTTTTACATCCCACATACCCCTTCTCAGGCAATACAACATACACAAAATATAAACAACTTTATTCAACCACCCAGAGTCCCAGCTTGACACGTAGATTCTGGAAACTCTCTCTTGGTAGGGGTTTCGTCAGGATGTCAGCAGTCATCTCTTGGGTGCTGCAGTAGGATAGCTCCACAAGTCCATCCTGGATCATCTGGCGTATGTAGTGGTATTTAACCCCAATGTGTTTTGTTCTGGCCAGGAACTTCTCACTCTGTGTCAGCTTCAGGCAACTTTGATTGTCCTCCAGCAAGCTGACAGGCCCTTTTCTCACCAACCCAAAGTCCTTTATGAGTTGATCAAGCCAGGCGATCTCTCTGCAGGCTTCTGTTGCTGCAATGTATTCTGATTCTGTGGAAGATAATGCTACACAGCTCTGTTTATAACTGCCCCATGCAACAGGTCCATCACCAAACATGAAAACATGACCACTTGTTGATTTATAATCAGCATTATCCCCAGCCCAATCCGCATCAGTATACCCAACCAACTTAGGGTCTCTGACGGCTGGTAACCTTAATTTACAATTCATGGTACCCTTCAAATATCGCACCACCCTCTTTACACCTGCCCAATCATGCTCAGTGGGAGAATTCACTTTTCTGCTAAGAATCCCCACAGCATTAGCTAAGTCAGGTCTACATGTGGTAACTAAATACAAAAGTTTACCAATCGCCGACCTGTAGTCATTGTTGTCTGGCAACTGCTTCGAATCCTGCTGATTCTTCAGGAAGTCAGTAGCCATCGGTGTAGCAACTGGATGTGCGTCTTGCATCTGCATGTGCTCAATTAGCTCGTGGATCTTCTGTCTTTGGCTGAGAAGAAATGAACCGTCCTCTTCTCTTTCCACCTGGATCCCGAGGTAGTACTGGACATCTCCTAGCTCCTTGACCTCCACCTCTTTGCTAAGGTGTTTTACTATCTGTGTATAGTCTTTCTCACTTGCTGTGGCAATAATCAGGTCATCAACAAATGCTAGAATATATGAGAATTGTCCATTATTTGACTTACTGTACAAGCACTTGTCAGCGTCGCCTTGCTTGTACCCAAGTTGCGTCAGCATTTTATGCAACTTCTGGTTCCAGGCTCTAGCAGCCTGTTTAAGTCCATAAAGTCCTTTCTGGAGTTTGCACACTAAATGCGCCTCATGTGGTTTCACAAAACCTTTGGGCTGTTTCATATAAATTTCTTCTGAAATCTGCCCATGTAGAAAAGCGGTAGCAATGTCTATGTGTTTCACTCTCATTTTCTTGGAGGCTGCAATGCTTAAAAGCATTCTTACACTGCTGTACCTCACGGTTGGTGCAAAAACTTCATCATAGTCTTCACCAAAACGCTGTGAAAATCCCTGTGCTACAAGTCTAGCTTTGTAGCGCTGCACTTCTCCTTCTGACCCCTTCTTAACCTTGAAAACCCATTTACTGCCAATGGCCTTCTTACCGGGAGGCAGCTCAGTGAGTGTCCAGGTCTTGTTCTGATGCAGTGCATCCATCTCCTCCTGCATGGCCTTCCTCCAGAGACTGGCTTCTGCAGCTGGCATCTCCTGTATCTCTTCCCAAGTGGAAGGTTCCTGTGGAAACGCCGACCCTGCAAAGTAGGACAACCGTAATGGTGGGACACCTTTGTTGGTTCTGGACGAGCGTCTGACCTCTGGTTCTGCAACCGCATCAGCTTCCTCATCCTCCTCCAACGCAGGCATGTCCCCATCTGAGTCCTCATCTTCGTCTCTGGTGCCGCCAGGGTTCTGGTCCTCTGCGTCTTCTAGTGTGTTGCCTGTAGGGGGCGCTGTAACACTCGAAGGCAGATTATTACTTTGTGGGGTCTCAAAAGGGAAATATACAAACTCTTGAGTCCTTTCTGACTCATCTGAAGAATCCACAACAGTGTTCTTAGTGTCTACTTTTCCATATTCATCAAAATAAACCGCATGGTATGCATTTGTCTTACCAGTTTGTAAGTCCATAATTCTGTATCCTTTGCCTCCAGAGGCATATCCCACAAGGATACCTGCTTTTGCCCTGGAGTCAAGCTTGTGTCTGTGTTCTTTGGGCACGTGGAAGTAACACGGACTTCCAAACACACGTATGTGCGAAAGATTGGGAGCTTTCCCATGCCAAAGTTCAAATGGTGTGCGCTCTGCACCTTTAGTTGGCAGTCTATTCTGCAAATAGACCGACG
This sequence comes from Podarcis melisellensis, assembly GCF_964234715.1. Lineage (NCBI taxonomy): Eukaryota > Metazoa > Chordata > Lepidosauria > Squamata > Lacertidae > Podarcis > Podarcis melisellensis. The sequence continues at coordinate 31,123,807 of NC_138535.1, read as the reverse complement.
TGTACACTCCTTCGGCCCACAGCTTCTGTGGCAAACATGCATCCTTTAGCATGCACCTTGTCATGTCCATAATGGACCTAAACTTTCTCTCAGCTATGGCATTCTGCTGTGGTGTGTAAGGAATTGTGGTTACGTGTGCAATTCCTTCCTTGGCCAGGAGAGCCTGCGTTTCATTTGAGCAGTACTCACCTCCATTGTCACTCATTAGCACAGCTGGAGCTCTTTGGAATTTATTCTTGACCATGGCAATGTATTCCTGGAGCTTGTCCACTGTCTCACTCTTCTCTTTGAGGAAATATACAACACAAAATCTTGAAAAGTCATCCAGAAATATTAAAATATATCTATTCTTTCCCAGTGAGGGAACATTCATGGGTCCACATATGTCAGTGTGCACTATGTCAAGCACTTTGTTGCTTCTTTGTTCTGCACAACGTGGAAATGAAGGTTTTACAGCCTTCTCAGTAATACAGCTTATGCACTTTGCTGGAGCTTTGTTGCTCTGCTTTACCTGCAAACCTCTTACAAGATCTCTTTTCTGTAGATCCAGAATGATGTTGGTGTCTCTATGTCCAAGCCTTCTGTGCCATAGGTCCAGATCTGCTTCATCCTTCTGGCTGGAATGTGCCACTTTTGCAGACTGATTCTCTGAAACATCAAGCTCATATACACCATTGATTAGCTTTGCTTGAGCAAGCACTTTGTCATTTCTAGTCACTTTACATTCTCCATTTCCAAATGTGATCTGGAAACCTTTCTTGTCCAATGTGGACACGCTGATTAAATTGCAGCTCAGCTCTGGTACGTACAAAACTCTAGAGATTGTGTTCTCAATGCATTCGTTGTTTATATTGCATTTCAGACTCATGGAACCTGCACCTTTTGCTTTAACAATGTTGCCATCTGCAATCTCAATTTCAGATCCTTCTTCATCATTTATCTCATTAAAATAGTCCCTTTTATATGAAAAATGTGAACTGGCACCTGAATCTAAAATCCATTTATTACGTCTATTCTCACGATTCTGGACTGTTAAATTCCTTTCTTGCAGTAGCCATGTGCATTCACATTTCCCCTTCTTTTCTCCTTTTGGCTGAAAGGGGTGGGGTTTCTTTGCTTTAGGAGCCCTGCAATTCTTTGCAATGTGTCCTTCTTTGTTACAATTGAAACAAATCACTTTCTTAGGCATCTCTTTCGACTTTGTAAATTGCCTAGATGCATAACTACTGTCTTTGCTTCTAGCATTTCTCACTGGAGATTCAGCTCTATCTCTGCATTCTTCTTTTAAATAACCAATCAAGTCTTTAAAAGTCAGACCTTGTCTATGATCCATCAAACTTACAAATGCGCTAAAGCGTGGTCCAAGTGATGATAACAAAAATGCTATCTTTGTATCTTCATCAAAAGCTTTGGGAGTCAAATCAATTCTTTGAATAATCTCAGTAAACTTGTTGATGTGCTCTGTGAATTCCTCTTTTGAATTCATCCTCAATCTGGTTAATTTACACACCAAGTTTCTGAAGCAGTTTATGCTAGATTCTCCATACACGCGCTCAATATCTCTTAAGATTTGAGATGCATCGTCTGTACTATTTATTAATGATAGCTGCTCATCGCGAAGTCCACTCAAAATTATGTGTCTAGCTTCGCTGTTCATGCGTTTCCAAGCACTTATCTTGGCTAAATCCTCCTCAGACGATCCTGTAGGCTGAGGCTTTAAAGCTTCCAAAATGTGCTTATAATCTAAACATGCTATCAAGCGATGCTTCCAGTGTATGAAATTGTGTTCATTCAGCACAGGCATTCCTAGCTTTGCATCACTATCAAAAGCTGCTCTAGCCATCTTAAAATCCAAAAATTTGAAAATTCTTCAAAATTTCAAAATTTCTCAAAATTTTAAAATCAAAATCTCAAAAATCTCAAAATAATTCTTCACTGCCTTGGGTCACTGTGAACTCTGAGGGAAAGGGGGGGGGTTGCTTAATCCCCACTGCACAATGGAACAAAGGACCATGTGCTTACCAGGAAGTTAACTCAGAAAAATACTACTCAACTCAAAATCACAATCCAAAGCAATCCTTCAAAAATGCGCAGAAATATGCAATACTGGGCCCCATAACCCTTTGTGGGAATGTTCTGGGGTGCAGGAGAGGATATATTGACTAATTATATCCTTATCCAACTTGTGCTAACAAGTTCCCAAAATATCAGCAGAGTTTATAAACATTCCCTTTTAGTTTGCAACGGTAACGTGTGCACAGGTTCGCTAGAACCTCTATAATAATTACTCTGGTAATTTCCCCTTTTGTTCCCTCTTAAAATACAAGACACAACACAGTCTTTATAAAAGTATAAAAGAGTTTACTCACGTTCTGTTCACAATATGATCCCAGAAGGTAGGCAGGCTTAAAAAGGTTACATACACTTAGAATCTATCTTGTAGCAAGATAGTCCTTCTCTCCTCTCTTGGCTGGGAGCCAAGAGAGCATCCTTAGATGTTTCCTCATCGAAGGAAGATGGCAGAGAGAGGCAAGAGGCAAGAAAAAGAGAGGCAAGAGAGCGAGATGGCTGCCTGCCCTGTGCTTTTATCATTACCTGCACAGGTGAGGCCACACCCACCTCTGGTCACATGCGGAGGAAGTCCGTCCCCAGGAAGTTTACCTGCTTGCTGGACAGACATCCCTCCCCATGTTCTAACATGTACACTCTAGGAATGTTGTCATTGACTGCTCCTGTGTTTTACATCCCACAACCTTGAACTGCTTGGATGAAAAGTGGGCTACGAATGTAATAAAAAGCACCCCCAAATAATGATCATGGAAGGTCTAGTCCAACCCCCTGCAATGCAGGAATCTGCAGCTGTACCTTCTGGGAATCGGGCCTGCAACCTTGGTGCTATCTGCAGCTCCCTCTAACCAGCTGAGCTGCAATGAGATTGGAGGGAGAATGGGAAGGCGGGTGGGAAGAGAAGTTAAGCTGTTCAGGAAGGGGTTAAATTCCATGGGGATGCTGGCCGTGTGGGGGACCCCAAGCCCTCGCCCCAGAAGATTAAAAGAAAGAAGCAGAAGACATCCTACTTACAGATTCACGATGCTGGCCATCTCTTCAGCTGAAATCCCCTCCTGTTTAAACTCAACTGCTTTAAAATGCTCACACAACACTAACTGTGAACCTTGCCTCCAACCCTATTGCGACTCCTCTCTGTCTAAAGTATACAGGAAAATAGGTGCACAAAATATACAGAGGAAAATGAAATGATAAAGTGAAAGCATTTGCTGAAATACAGTAGAGAACTCACGCCTCCCGAGTTGAGGGAGGCCTTGCTTTGCATGCAGGAGATCCCAGGTTCAGTCCAGGATCTCCACTAGACAGGGCTGGGACTGCCCCCGTCTGAAAACCCTGCAGCGCTGCTGCCAGTCAGTGTAGGCAGTGCTAGGCTAGATTGACTCTGTCAAGTGCAACTTCCTATGAATGCTCCTCTTATACGATTTCTCGAGACACAAGCAAGCTACCTTATCAACGAGTTGTGAGAGTTCATTCATGACTTTTAACAAACAGCAGAAACCATTTTATTATTTCTATGTGAGTACAGAAATCCTGAATATGAAAGGAAGGAAACCTCCTGCCTCTGCAATAAAGGCAGCTGCACTGCTAGGTGAGCTGTCCCGATGCCAACTGAAACAGACCCTCCAAAGGTGAAAAGGGAATTTTGAGCATCTGAGCACAACTGGGCCGTCTTCTGCGTTAACGTGAAGTGCAGGAAGTGATTGCCTTGAGCAGGGGTAGGCAAGCGAAGGCCCGGGGGCCGGACAGTCCGGGAATCAATGTGTTTTTCCATGAGCAGAATGTGTCCTTTCATTTAAAATGCATCTCTGGGTTCTTGGTGGGGCATAGGAATTCGTTCATTTTCTCTCTCCAAAATATAGTCCAGCCCCCCACATGCTGTGAGGGACGGTGGACCAGCCCACGGCTGAAAAAGGTTGCTGACCTCTGGCCCTTGCTGATTCTACTGAGTCCATCAGTAGATTGTTGTGAAGTGACCTGGCATTTTTAATGAAGTGCAATATAGGCTTGTCTTACATCTTTAACAACAACAACAACAACACAGTAAATTGCACAGAAGAATTCCATGTTGCCTGTGGGAGCGGCTGGGTAGACCTCTTTGCAGCTGCATGATCCATGCATTTGATCTATAAGCAACTGGTCAATCTTCATAATTGGCTCTGGCTTCGTGTAGGAGATTGAACGCATTCTTCTAGTTCTCAGCCCTGTATTCCACCCCCACCCCCCTCCTCCTATACTCGGACGGTGCCGACTACTCATCTCTACAGAGTGAAATGTTTATGAGTCCTGCAGATCTAGTCTCAGACGTCAAAGCTCTACCCCAAAGACGGGGGAGCCTGTGACCTTCTAGAGCATACATTTCTTTGGACTGCTATATGCTGAAGTGAACAAATGTTTTGTCTGAAACCCTTGAGAGCTTCTGTGGGCCGCCCTAGAGACCACTGGGCTAGAGGGATCATGGGGATGACTTGTTCCACAACAGCAGATGGCATGCAGAAATTTAAACTGTAGCAAAGGGAGGTAAACTGTCTAGCTAGCATGCACTCCTCTTAGCCAAAGCCCCAAGAATTGCAAGCGTGGAGCCACACAAACACGCCTGATCTCGACACTGTCTTGGGGGAAACTCCTGATGCTGGAAAATTCATGTGCTCAATTTCTGCTCATTGAGACAGGAGCCAAAGAAAGCACACGCAGAGTAGGGGAGCTCATAAAAAAGGTTTCTTTGGGAGGGGGTGGGTTGAGGTTTGCTCCCATGTGAAAGCGAAAGAGCAGGCTTTCACAGAGAAAGGAGCAGAGTAAGGCGGAACCTACTGGGACCCGTGCTTTCCAGGCACGCTGACGGGAGGGATGAGTCCAGCATTGCATTGTTGGGTCGTATTTCCAGTGACAACTATTTATGACAGAGGTTTACAGAAAATTGATCTAAACCCTCTGCTTGTAAGAGGCTATGGGCATTTGAAGAAGCCCATCATAATCTTTACATGAAATGTATCTTTAGAACACCGGTGGCGTCATGTCCCCATTTGTTGCCTTAGTTTCTCCATCAATGCACCACCCACAATTTGCCATCATATTGGCATCAGGTGTTCTCCAGGCCAGTGAATGTCAGCAACCCCTTCTTCTCAAGCTGCTTCCCCAGTTTCATCCAAAATAGAAAGAAATGCCATTTGGTGGCCCAGTGAGAAGCTTTGGGAAGTAATGAAATACATTTCTGAAAGTTATTTATGGATGCACAAGGTCACCACATCTTTGCTTAAGGTGAATGGAAAGGAACATTTCCCCAGGCGGCACACCACTGTCCCCGAATCTCGTCCGCTGCTTGGTCATTTCAACAGATTGTGTGTACATTTCAGAAAGCTTCCCCTTGCCTACAAATGAAGTGCATGATTTTTCAAAAACTTATTAATGCCCCGTGCTTTTACTTCTGGTGTGGTAAAAAATGGCAGAATCTGGCTATCATTTAAAGCAGTGTAAGACGCTGGTTTACGTTTCCCCTCACATTTGGTGACTAGGTAGGGATATGCAGTTTTGTGTTTTGTTTTTTGAAGAGTTGCTAAGGAGTCCTGCTGCTTCCGAGTTTTATTTTGGGGGTTGTTGTTGTTTTTGTTTACAAAAAGGTAGTCCAGTTGTAACCCTTTTCTAGGTACAATTCTGTACATTCTGGTACTACCTGTTCACTCATGGTCCCTCCAAATCCCTTTGTTTCTTTTAGCAATGTGTCCTTGTGTATCTGCACAAGCTTTTCAAAGCCTGCTACCTTTGCTTACAGAATTTCTCCTGAGGGGCGCTTTGAACATGTCCCGTAATACATGTGGATAAAAGGAATCGCCTTTGTTAATTTCAAAAGCCATTTTATTTCTTCCATGATTTTCCTCTCTTGTTAATTTATTTTGTAAAAGCAAGTGGGGTTTAGTCACCAGAGAGGTGGAGTCTGTGGTTTTGCTCAATAGGTCATGGTCATTTCAAGAGCCATAGGGCCTGAGATGGTTCCAGCTCTAATTTACGTGTAAGATTAGGAGTCCAAGAATGTGGAATCAGTACTGCAGAAGGTCAGTTCTGACATACTTCCCCCCTAAATAGTGGGTGAAGTCCTTTTGGAAAGGACTCAAAGGTTTCAAAGTGTCAAGTTTTGCTGTACTGAAGGACTGTCCATATCTAATCTATTAGAACACTGAACCCTCCTCCCCACTCCAGGAATTTTGCTATCCAGTTGCTCATCTCATTTCCATGGAGGACATTCCGAGAAAGAAAAGTGGGTTTGAATTTGGATAATAAAAGTTTCCAGTCGAGTAGATTTATATATTTTAGTGAAGGTAAGCAACTTAAAATGACCCCAGACCCAGTAAAACTCATTACAAAGAGAAGAGAAACAACATTTAAAAGCAGATACAAATAATGAGGCATTATTCTTTTCTCAAGAAGCCAGCAAAATTTCATCTTTCCTGTTTTATTTTAAGCATGCTTTTTATTCAAGTTTTTAACAAACAACAAGGTGGTAAGCTGCTGACTATAGGCAGACCATCCTTTCTCAAGGGCCATTCCAAATGGGATGAGGTACATCCTGGATAGCATGAAGAACAATCCAGCCCTGGGGTGCATAACGTGAGGTCGAGGAATGCCACAATGGAGAGAAGCCCCTCACCAAGAGAGCTGGCACAAGGGCTGAGAATTGTATCCCGCCTGCTTTCCACAGTAGCATTCCTACTACCCTTCTCCTGATTTGGGGCAATGGGAGAGTCAAATCATTCCCCGCGTCTTCTAGTGGCGAGTCTCAGAGAGCCGCTTTGCTAGGGATAGACAGACAATGGTTGGGAACACTTGGGTTCTTCTGAGCCGCTCTAAGGAAGACCGTATGCTGGATGTCCCACCCGCTGCGCTCCACCAAGGTGCCACTATACTCACAGCAGGAGCTCGTAAGAGCGAGTCGGTAGCTAAGATATAAATCAATTGGGACGTTTGGAACCTGCACACCCCAAAACTGGTACGGGATTCCAGCCCACACCCATCCTTTCAATGGTACCGTCCCCCTCAGCTCACCTGGTGGCAGGCATTCTTGAAGAGGTGGTCCACCAAAAGCCAGATCTCCTTGGCCGCTCAGTGGAGCCATCACCATCCTGGGGTACGATATCCAGAAACTGCTTCTCCTGGAGGTCCAATGACAAGCGGGACTGGCATGAGAGCCTGACAGAATGTGTGCCAGTATGCATTCTTTCCTTGCTCCAGCTGGGTGGACAAGTCTTGCCCTCTGAGGCCAGAACTAGGGCTGGGCGATAGCTGGCTTTCAACACGGTGATATATCACTAGCTAAACATTGCAATACACCAATATATCACGATGTCTGAAATAAGATGGAGCTATGTAGAGGCATTGGCTGGCTTCACGGTTTCCCCCGCATTGTGATTTCGGCTGCCCCCTGCAGGAGGGCAGGGGAAAGCTGAACCGGCAGAGTCCACAGGGGCTGCAGGAATCTAAAGAAGCATTGTCTGGCTTCACAGTTTCCCCCCACATGGTGTTTTTTGCATAGTACACACACACACATCATGATTCGCAATATATTGCCAGGTCAGAAATTATGAAACCAGTCTCACTATCTAGACTTCAAGCTGATTTGAAAATATATCGCCCGGCCCTAGCCACAGCAAGCATCTCAAGTGGGGAAACAAAAAACTAATTGCTCGCACCCCAAATCCAAGCTCCCCCTCCCCCTATTAATATGCAGCTAGTAATCCTCCCACTCCGGATGTGCAGTTCACCCAAAAGCTTACTGAATATGCAGCTGTGGACATGAGGTTTGGCTAACATTTTATTTAAATTGTTGGAACCTGCCCTGGGACCTTAGGGTGAAGGGCAGGAAATAAGTAACAAAAACAGCAACAGAACATGGATGGGCCTTCATAGGTTGATGGGCTGCAGCCCCAGCCAGCATGATGAGATGAGGGGGTCACATGTTCACCACCCCTTGTCTAGAGCACGTTGCAGAGGCAGGGGTAGAAACTGAGCAACAGCTGGAGCCCCAGCCCACGACTTTGTCTGGGCAATGCAGCACACAGCAGCTGGTGAACAATGCCTCCAGCCTCCTTCCCATCTTCCTCTCCAGGAATGTTCAGGGTGGTTATTTCTATCTCAAGCTACCACATTCAAGAGAAAGAGAAAGAGAGGAGGGGGAGCAAGAGAGCTTTAGGAGCACAGCAGTGGCAAGCAGCCCATCACTGAAAGGAGTTGGCAAGGATGGAGATTTTGATCCCCTCATCCCCAGGGCAGCTGTTGATTAGGACCCAGTTCATCCCCCCCCCCCGCCAATACTCCCCGCCCCTGTCTTGAGAGAGAGAGAGAGAGAGAGAGAGAGAGAGAGAGAGAGAGAGAGTATTGGTGTGGGGAATGACACATGCTGTATCAGAGTAGCTGGTGCATGCTAAAGAACACAGGAGCCTTGCTGGGTTAGATCAGCATTCTGTTCCCACAATGGCCAACCACATGCCCTTGGGAGTCCATAGGGACACGGGGACAAGAGCACTCTGTCCATCATGTTCCCCAGAAACTGGTAATCAAAAGCATGTGGTTTGTGATAATAGTGGCAAGAAATAGCCCTGACCGGAGGATCAACATATCCTCCATGATTCTAAATGTCTACAGCTGTCCAAATTGACAGTCACCACGGTCTCCTTGTGGCTAGGATAATACACCCAAGTTGATCTGATTTCGAGAGGAGTGACATTTCCCTGAGCCACCCCAAAGCAGCCACTACCGCTTCCCAAATGCCAGTGCTCAGGTGGTGAGAGTAAGCCAGAGTGGCACAGCCTGTGCAGCAGTTGCTGAGCACAGAGACAAGGAGAAAACTGGCTCTTGGGGCCAGAGGGGGCTGGCGCCTGCATCATGAGACTGGGCTTTCTGCCTCCCGTGCTGCCAATCGCAAGCGGACCCAGAGTCAAGCAGCGATGGCAAATTCTGGTTTCGTCTCCGTTCTCCTCTGCCGAGTTCTACAAGGGCCACGTTGAGACTAGGGGAGAGACCAAAGCAGAGAGCTAGAGCCACCACCTGGACTGGATTTGAGTCAGAAGGCAGGCAGGTGTGGGTACCTGAGAGGAAAGTCCGGTTGGTGGGGTAGTGCCTGGTTTGCCCTAAGGGACCAGCTGCCACTGCATGGAGCAGCTGCTGATCGTTGACAAGGGCAACTCCATTTACGTGCCTTCGAGGCACATGCACACTGCCGCAGAGCTGGAAGGGGCACTGGAAGGGGCAAAAATGTCCCCCCCCCCAAGAGCACAAAAGCGGCAAAGTGGCATGGAAACAGCATCTCGACTCCCTCCCAGGAGCTTTGGCACCGACCTTTCAGACCTGTGGAGAGTTGGAGCAAGGAGTTTTGCAGGGAGGCTGCTGGTTTTCAAAAGGCCTTTCAAAAGGGCTTCCGGGAGTTTAGAGGGTGTTTGCAGGCTTTTCCAATGCTGCCCCCAATATACGCAATTTCATTTAAACGCACAGTACCTCGGAACGCAACCCCCGTGTAAACCTGCTTTGAGCCCGCTACAAGAACATCTAGAGGATAGCAAACCAACTGTTACCTTTTCTAGGAAGCCGTCTTCTCCCTGAGATCAGAGGAGGAAGGCAAGAGCAACAGACAACCAAGGGTGTTAATGGCACAGGCCATTTTTGGACGGACTGCTCTCACTGGTTCCCTGCGATGCCAAAAGGTGTTTGGGGACCCTCCAGCATTGCTTGGCTTCAATTCATTTGTCTGTGTGTCTTTGTTTAAAGCTGGTCACACACACTTTTACACTTTGGGCTCAGCTGCTTTGACGTGTGGCCCTTGGAGGCTTGAGCATGGGGCAATGCAGCCCACAAATGTTAAGCCTCCCCTGCTCTACCAAACTCCCAAGGTTTGAGGGAGGAGGGTTGGGAAGAGGAGGGGAAAAGGAAGGCCTTCCCTAGATGAGCCTTGGGGTCCCTTTCCAACTCTACAGTTCTCTGATTCCAGAGAGAGACGCGCTGGGCTCCAAGTATCCCTCGCAGGGCTCAGCGCGAAGCCATGGCTTCCAATACTGGCTGTCACTGAGCTTGGGGATAAAGGAGAAGTGGAGGGTGACCTGCCCGTTGTTTGTGATCTGGAACCTCTCCTTCTGCAGCTGCCGGAACTTCACATTCTCAAACGGAAACTGCAGAGCAAAACGGGGGGGGGGGGGGAGGAAAGAGAGTGTTTGCCTTCAGCAGAGGCAAGGAAACGTGCTCCAGGGGGGAGTTTGTCCTTGGCCCCGGCCTCTCATTTAGGGGACTGCACATGCAACAGGTCCACGTGGGGCTCTCCAGATATTGCTGCACTTGCCACTGGCCACGTTGGCTGGGGATGATGGGAGTTGTAGTCCAGCATCTGGAGGGCACCACGCTGGCGACCCCTGGAGTCTTTGCCTGCAAGGAAGAGGAAGAGGCTGCCGCTCAGTGGAAGGGCATCTGCCTTGCATGCAAAGGTCCCAGGTTCTATCCCCAGCATCTTCAGGTAGGGCTGGGAGAGATCCCCCGGAAATCCTGGGGAACCGCTCAAGACTGAGCTAGATGGGCCAAGGCCTTCTTTCCCCCCTGGTCTTTTTGCAGCAAACCCTCTTTAAGGGGTTGGAGAGGATCCTATTCGTCCTTACCTCCCTCCAGGGAGGGAAGGAATTCGTTCTCCATCCTGTCCATCAACTGAACAATATCCTCAATCACTTTCCGGTACCGTCGGTCATCCACAACCTTCACCTATGGGGGGGGCAGAGCACATTTGTTGGGGCTATGGACTAAAAAGGGGGGGCATGAGTTAAGAGCAGAAAGGCCTGATGCACCCCCTGTTCCCAGCCCTGAAAGAGGCAAGTACTGTAACTCTGAGAGCTTCCCCAGGATGGCAGCGGCTGTGACTTCCAGAGCCAATGGGCTGAAGCCCAATGCTCCAAGCCAAGTACCACAGAAGCTCCATTGCATGAATGGAGCCAACGGTTAAGGTATACAGTTCAGCCCATGTGGTCTGCCATGCCTGCAGGAGCAGCGTGTACTCAGAACAGTGGAGAATGGTAGCCTAGGGATTTAACAGAGCCAAAACCTGTCCACTCCTTGCACCGGAAGTCATTGGCCAAGGAGGAGCTCTGTGGAAAGGGGCCTGGTTGTTGGTCAGGGCCTGCCCAGATTCGAGGAGGTGCCACATAGCAGGCAACTAAAAAGCCTGAATAGACGATAGCCCTGGCCAGGGCAGGTGTTACCCTGTGAGGAAGAGGGAGCTGGCGGGCTTGTGGTCGCTCCTTTTCAATTCCATGTGGCTTCGGTAGCTGAGCTGATTCACGCTGCCTCCTCGCCAGAGGATTGGCTCACACCATGCTGGCACACGGCACTTCCCACTGCAAGGAGACAGTTGGACTGGCTGAGGCAACACACAAGGCTCACACAGTCAAACTTTGGCTCCACACACGGCCTGTGATCTTGACCACGGTCAAGAGCTGGAGATGATGGGGCTTGGGAGTCCAACTTCTGAAGGGGCGGACCTTGCAGGTGTGCAGGCATTTTGCCTCATGGAGAGAGTTGTCAGGAAATCAAAAGCTGCCTTCTACCAGGTCAGAATGATTTTCTGACCTCCCCCAGTTTGGATTCCTACATTGCAGGGGGTTGGACGAGATGACCCTCGTGATCCCTTCCAACCCCACAATTCATTAATTAAGTCTCCTCTGGCTGGCAGCAGCTCTCTGTGGCCCAATCCTTTTTCAGGTGGAGGTGCCTTTCAACTTGAGACTCTGCATACAAAGCATATGGCACACCACCAAATGATGATCCTTCCCCAAAGCAAGGGGCCCCGTTATTCTTGTTCAGACACTATTTTTTCAGTGATCCAAAAGACCCTTTCTGGCACCTGAAATGCTGCCCAAAGGAGCCTGCCGTTTTCCGGCTTCGTCACTACATGTTCCGCCTGTCCTTTTGATTTCCCCATTACCACAGCAAGAGCAATGAAACTAGCAGGCCTAGGTGGCTTCTGACAGTTGTCAAGAACCACAAGAATATGCCACATCCTGGATGGTGAGGCTCAATGGCTACTAGCCATAATGGCCAGAGAACATACTCCACCAAGAGAAGCAGTATGGCTTGGAGGAGGGGAGCGTGCTGTTGCACCCAGGTCCTGTTTGTGGGCTCCCCGAGAGGCATCTCATTGGCCAATGTGAGAACAGGATGCTGGGCCAGATGGACCAATGGCCTGATCCAGCAGGGCTGCTCTCATGCTCTTATGCCCTGGCAGACTCATCTTGAGAGAGCACCAAGTCTCATTCCCAGACTTCCTTGACACAAACAGGATTCTCTGCTTAAACACGCCATGAAACAGGATGCTGATTATCAGGACAAATGTGGGGGAAAGGCTGCTTGTGGAAAAGGAGCCAAAGCATTTCCAGAGACTTTGAGCAGGGATGGCTTGAGGAAGACAACATATCACAGCCTTGCATTTCACAACTCGCCTAGCAGCCTTTGGCAACCGGGAATTCCATGCAAGCAAAGTGAGCAGGTGAAGGAGAGCTGGATCTCTCTCTTCCTCCGTGGCTTGGTGTCCATTCTGGCTGCAGAGGAAAGGAAGTCCGTCCAGCCCTCAACTCTAGCCCTCCTCCAACAGCTTGCTTAGCAGAAAGCCATGTTTAAAATATATGTTTTACTAGCCTGCTCAGGAGGATGGAAAGGCAGGACACTACTAGCATCTCAGCAGACTAGGAAAAACAAACAAGCCTTGCAGAAGAATGATTGAGAGGACTTACTTACAAAGGCTCAACTATCAAGCAGGATCTGTTTTAGAGTCGAATTTGTACGTCGGGATGAACTTGATCTCTCCCTCTGTGAAATCAGCAAAAGCTGTCTTTTGGGTACGCTGAATGTTTAGCTAAAGCCAAAAAGAAATTGCTTATCAGCAGAGAAGCAGAAGACCCCCTGTTGCCTGACAATGGAGTCTATTAACAGCCACTGTTGTGCTGGAAGACCAAGGTGAAGTACTAGTAGGTTAAAGGTAAAGGTAAAGGGACCCCTGACCATTAGGTCCAGTCGTGACCGACTGGGGTTGCGGCGCTCATCTCGCGTTATTGGCCGAGGGAGCCGGCGTACAGCTTCCGGGTCATGTGGCCAGCATGACTAAGCCGCTTCTGGTGAACCAGAACAGCACACAGAAACAGCGTTTACCTTCCCGCCAGAGCAGTACCTATTGATCTACTTGCACTTGGACGTGCTTTTGAACTGCTAGGTTGGCAGGAGCAGGGACAGAGCAAGGGGAGCTCACCCCGTCGCGGGGATTCGAACCGCTGACCTTCTGATCGGCAAGCCCTAGGCTCTGTGGTTTAACCCACAGCGCCACCCGCGTCCCTACTAGTAGGTTAGCCAAGTGCAAAAAAGGGGTATACCTGCTGAGATCCTATCTTATACCCAATTCTTAAAGGTACAGGATGCTTGTGCATTTTTGCCCCATGTCATCTTAAATTACTTTGCTGCATCACACGACAGGAAAATCCTCTAACTCAGGAGTAGCAGACACGTGGCCCTCACAATGCTGCAGAACTACAATTCCCATCATCCCTGATTACTGGCCATGATGGCTGGAGCCAACAGGAACTGCAGCTCAGTAACATCCGGCAGACCACAGGTTAGCTATACCTCCAATAGACAATCTTATATGTACCAATAATCCATACAAACTGTTAACAACCACCAGAATACACCCCCGACACTATGAGCAACTGCAAAACCACCCTTTTGCATCCTACGTTGGCTCCCAGGACGTTTCTGAGCACAATTCTCAGTGTTGGCGCCAACCTTTAAAGCCCTAAATGGCCTCAGCCCTGAAAGAGTGTCTCCATCCCCATTGTTCAGCCCAGGCATCAGGGTCCAGCACCGAGGGCCTTCTGGCCTTTTCCTCACTGTGAGAAGCGAAGTTACAGGGAACCAGGCAGAGGGCCTTCTGAGTAGTGGCACCTGCCCTGTGGGACACCCTCCCGTCAGATGTCAAGGAGATAAGTAACTATACAGCCTTTAGGGAAGTTTTTAATGTTTTATGATGGTTTTGCATATGTTGGAAGTCCCCCCCTTGCCTTCCTTGCAGCATCCTTCTCAAAGGGCTAAGGCACGACTACGCTCACAGAGTTTAAATCCACCGTAAGGTGCAGCAATCAGGCCTGTTTCAACACAAAATACCAATGCTCCTTATGCCAAGTGGGAGAAAGGTCGTCAACATGATGAACACACAAACCTTGGAGAGAAAAATGTAAAACAAAAAGCACCAGCAATTTAATTGGACTTAATGGAAGTCTCTGCTGATAAGAACATGTGAGCAACGCAGATTTTCCAGACAGATGCAAAACCTAGAGCAGGAAACCTTAGACCTTTCGATATTGCTGGACAGCAGCTATGCTGGGGCTGATGGGAGTCCAACAACATCTGGAGCGTGTGCTGAGCTAGGAAAGCCCTCTAACTGGGAAACGGCAGAGCAGTCCTACTTATTCCAAGGCAACCCTCCAACTTAATTGGGACTTGCTTCTAATTCAGGTTGCACAAACCGGCAACCTTAAAAAGCATTTGTAGAAGTCGCAGTCATCCTATGTTATAGCTACACTTTGCTCCTAACTGCCTGAAAGTGGTTTCTCTAGCCTAGGCTGGGGTATCCCAGACAAAGGAAATAAACAGGGCAATATCCTAAACCACCACATATAACACAAAGATGTCTCTCACCTGGTCGTAGGTCAGAAGTCTCTGAAGCTCATTTTTAGTGATCAGATGACAATGCTGGAAAAAAGCAAAGCAACCACAGCTACAGGCTAGCTCACGGGGTCGGGGGTCGGGAGGCAGCCTGCTGCCACTTCCTGCAATATGTAGTAAGACTGATAACTAGGATTGGGCAGTATGATCATATTAGGCTAGTGCTCTGTGAACTAGACTGGCTCTTGAACTGCTTCCAGGCCCAATTCAGAGCATCCCTTTTGGCCTTTCAAGTGTTTCAAGGTTTGGGGAAAGGGTACCAGAAGAAGGCCCACTTATGTTTGCACTGCCTCTCCACTGACTAGAATCCCTTTCCCAGGGAACTCCTGCTCTTTCAAGCATGGCAGGGCCTTTTCAGTCATGGCACCCGACCTTTCAGAATAATCTCCGAAAGAGGTTCACCTGGCCCCTGCTTTGATGTCCTTTCAGCAAAGACTTTTAGAATTTCCCCTGGTTCTTGAATTCATGGGCAGGGCGCTTGTGGCCCTCCAAACCCTGCTGTAGTACACAGGAACATGGGAAGCGACCTTATATTGAGGCAGACCATTGACCCATCAAGCTCAGGACGGACTACATGGACTGGCAGCAGCTTTCAGGCAGAGATCATGCCCAGCCCTAGCTGCACACACTGGTGACTGAGCCGGGAACCTTCTCCATGCAAAATGGCCGCTCTGCTTTCGCGTTACTGCCCTTAACAAACTGCAACTCCCACCCCGATCACTGGAGAAGTTGCCCACATTTGCTATAATCTCATCTAATACATCTCTGCCACTCGGTTTATGTTGCTCTCTCCTGGCTGCTCTAGTAGAAACCTTAGTGGTGCAGCTGCAGCAGCAGGGATCGCCGACACTGCACCCTCCTGGTGTTGCTGAAGTGGAACTCTCATGAGCCCGTCAGCAAGGCCAATTCTTAGCAATTATGGGAATTTTGGTCAATCAACATTTGGAGAGCACAATGCTGCCTGCCATAAAGAAGGCTGATCACCGAAGAATTGATGCTTTTGAATTCTGGTGCCGGAGGAGACTCTTGAGAGTCCCAAGGACTGCAAGAAGATCAAACCTCTCCATTCTGAAGGAAATCAGCCCTGAGTGCTCACTGGAAGGACAGATCCTGAAGCTGAGGCTCCAAGACTTTGGCCACCTCATGAGTGGCCAATGGATCCAAACTACAAGAAAGAAGATTCCACCTAAACATTAGGAAGAACTTCCTGACAGTAGGAGCTGTTCGACAGTGGAATTTGCTGCCAAGGAGTGTGGTGGAGTCTCCTTCTTTGGAGGTCTTTAAGCAGAGGCTTGACAACCATATGTCAGGAGTGCTCTGATGGTCTTTCCTGCTTGGCAGGGGGTTGGACTCGATGGCCCTTGTGGTCTCTTCCAACTCTATGATTCTATGAGAAGAGAAGACTCCCTGGAAAAGACTCTGATGGATGAATGTATTGCCAAAAATGTTATTTTTGTTTCAGTCATTGCAAATTCTGGACAAGATGGACTGTTTCAAGAAGTGGCAGAAAGACATTTCTAGATTTGTCTGGCAGGGCAAGAAGCCCAGAATAAAATTTAAAATACTAACTGACGCAAAGGAAAGAGGTGGATTTGCCCTGCCAGACCTTAAACTTTACTATGAATCAGCAGCATTCTGCTGGTTGAGAGATTGGCTGCTTCTTGAGAACACAGACATTTTGGACTTAGAAGGTTTCAACAATGTTTTTGGGTGGCATGCATATTTGTGGTACGACAAGGTTAAAGCACATAAAGCATTTAAAAACCATATTGTCAGGAAAGCATTGTTTAATGTCTGGATAAGATACAAAGACTTACTGGAAAATAAAACCCCAAGGTGGTTGTCACCAATGGAAGCAAAGGCTCAGAAAAAACTCAATATGGAGGCCAAATGGCCGCAATATTGGGAAATATTGGAACAAGAAGGAGACAAATTGAAATTGCAGAGTTTTGAGAAATTAAAAGATAAAGTGCGAGACTGGCTTCATTATTACCAAATAAGAGAGGCCTACAATTTGGACAAAAAAAATGGCTTCCAGGTGGAAAAATCAAAATTGGAAACAGAACTGTTAGATCCCAAAACTAAGATACTTTCAAGAATGTATAACTTGCTGTTAAAATGGAATACGCAGGATGAAATGGTTAAATCTGCTATGATTAAATGGGCACAAGACATTGGTCATAACATTATGTTTGCTGACTGGGAACAATTGTGGACCACCGGTATGAAATTTATGGCATGGCATGTAATGCATTGAGAGAGAATATTATGAAAATGATATACAGGTGGTACATGACACCAGTCAAGCTTGCAAAAATATATCATTTGCCCGACAATAAATGTTGGAAATGTAAAGAAAATGAAGGTACATTCTTTCACCTTTGGTGGACGTGCCCAAAGATTAAGGCCTTCTGGGAGATGATCTATAATGAAATGAAAAAGGTATTTAAATATACCTTCCTGAAGAAACCAGAGGCCTTCCTCCTGGGCATAGTCGGCCAATTGGTGCCAAAGAAGGATAGAGCTTTTTTCATGTATGCAACAACAGCAGCAAGAATACTTATTGCAAAGTATTGGAAGACACAAGATTTACCCACCCTGGAAGAGTGGCAGATGAAGGTGATGGACTATATGGAATTGGCGGAAATGACTGGCAGAATCCGAGACCTGGGAGAAGAGTTGGTGGAAGAAGACTGGAAGAAATTTAAAGACTATTTGCAGAAACACTGTAAAATTAACGAATGTTAAAATGATGTTGGATTGAAAATAAGTGGCATTAGCAACAAAGTTATTAAGAATATGCAAAAATGAATTGATAATGGTTGGAAATAAAGAGTTATAATATGTTAAGATATAGAGATAAGACAATGAATGAGGGTAAGGATTTGCTGATTTGATTATGTAAAGGGGATACAAAAAGGGGAGGTGAGAGGAGGTCAAGGAAACAAGCAAATGAGTTTAAAGTTATAAAAAACACATTTGTTTTTATTTTTTTCTTATTTTCTTTTTGTCTTTTGTCTTTTACATGTTGTATTTTTATTTTTATTTTTTCATGTATTTTTGTACTTATGTTTTTGTAAAACTTTAATAAATATTTCTTTTAAAAAGAGAAAAGACTCTGATGTTGGGAAAGATGGAGGGCACAAGGAGAAGGGGACGACAGAGGACGAGATGGTGGGACAGTGTTCTCGAAGCTACCAGCATGAGTTTGACCAAACTGCGGGAGGCAGTGGAAGACAGGAGGGCCTGGCGTGCTCTGGTCCAGGGGGTCACGAAGAGGCGGACACGACTAAACGACTAAACAACAACAAATGCTGCCTACCCTGAGCTACACACAGGCAGGAAAGTTACAGAAACGTGACTCAATTGGCTTCTCCAGATAGCGGAGACCAGCAAGTTACATCAGCCAAGGCTCTCTCCCTCCAAGCCCTTGAAACGCACTCGTGTTTCATGATTGTCAGCTGCGGCAGACCCTGGTCAGGGGGCAGGAAGCTCATCTGGGCACAGATATCCTTGTAATCCTGGTTTCGGCGCTCAAAGTCTTCCACGTGGGCAGCAAGGTGGGAATTGACCATGCAGAAGCTGGTATTGTTGCAGACAAGCCTCACGGCCACACACCCCTTGTTACTCTGCAGGGGCGGAGCAAAGATGGCTGTTAGTGAGCAAGCAGGAAAGAGGGGAAACTGGTTGGCAGAGATTAGAAAAACAGACAGACAGACAGAAAGATCGACGTAGGGAATTCCGCTGTCAGGGTCTACTCCCCATCTTCCCCATGATGCCTGTGGCCACTGTCTCCCTCATCACTTCCTTGATGCGGCTGAGCTGGTCCTTCCTGACAAAGATGAGCACCAGCTGCACCTAGAAGATGCAAGGTACTGGGATGTCTACCAGCTCTGTTCATTGCTTGCTGTCCTGGGCCGGCTGGATGCAGATAGGAGTGGCAGGTGGCACCAACTGGGGATCCCCCAAGGGAAGAAGGCTCAGAGCCAGGGAACTGGTGGGGGGTCGTCCGAGGGAGAAGAGGGAGCAGACTGTGAGCAAGAGGAGGTGTTGGAAACTGAAGAGGCAGGAGGGCAGGAAGATTCTGTGGCAAACAGCAGCCCAGAATCCGAGGCAGAAGTGGAGGCTGGAGGCGGGGGTCAAGAGGCAGAGATCAGGCAGGCTGCTGAAGAAGCCAGGGGGTCTCCCCATCCTGCTGCGATCAGCTCCCCTCCCTGCTGGTCTCCCAGAACACAGAGAAATTAAGAGGAGGGAGCAAAGACAGGCAAGGTGTCAGAGTCTCAGGATGCTTGGGAAGGACCAGGGGGAGGAGGAGACTTCAGAGAGTGGTGGGAGGGTAGCAACCTTCAGCCTTCACAACTACCTCACTGGGGCAAGACCTGTTGGGAAAGGTTTCTGTGATCACGAGGCCTGCACGGTTTGGGTTTCTTTGAATAAAGAATGTTGGCTTCTTTTGAATAAAACTCCACTGACACCAGGTGTTTTTTCTTTTTTTTTTTATCACGTAAATTTTTATTAAGCGTTTCAAAATAGAAAAAGAACAAGAAAAAGAAAACCGAGAACAGTTCACTACAAAGTTAAAACAGAAAAAGAGAACAGAAAAATATACACGAATAACAATACATCAAATAAATATTTTTACATCACTTCTTTCACATAGTTGTTTCTTTCAAGACTTCCTTCAGCTAAATCGCAAGTCATTCGTAGCCAAAATTAATGTCCGCGTTTCTTCGTTTATATTGTCGTTATGTCTACTCTTACTCTCTATTTTCTTTGCACAATAACCTCTAGTCTGTTACAGTACGTCTTTAAATCCCTTGAGCGTTATTTTTCCATCACAAACGTATTCCAAGTAGTCTACATATTTCCCCCAGTCGCTGGTAAATATCTGGTCCTTTAAATATCTAATTCTCCCCGTTAACTTATCAAGCTCAGCATATTCCGATAATTTACCTCTCCACTCCTCCACCGTCGGGATTTCTTGTTGTTTCCACCTTTGCGCTATTACAACCCTTGCTGCCGTAACCGCATAATATACCAGTCTACGATCTTCCTTTTTTATATCTTGTCTTAATATCCCTAATAGGAAAATCTCGGGTTTCTTTATGAACGTGTATTTTAATATCTTTTTTAATTCGATGTAAACCTTCTCCCAAAACTGTTTTACCCTTCCGCACTCCCACCACATGTGGTAGAAGGAGCCCTCTACCTTTTTACACCTCCAACACTTATTGTCCACCTTGTACATTTTAGCAAGTTTCATAGGTGTCAAGTGCCACCTATAAAACATCTTCATAACATTTTCTCTTATCACAGTACACGCCGTAAAGTTTATCCCATCTTTCCATAATTTTTCCCAATCCTCAAATTGAATACTGTGACCTATATCTTTAGCCCAGCGAATCATTACAGATTTAACTTCTTCGTCAGCCAGGTTCCAATCAAGCAACATTCTATATAACTTAGATATATTTTTCTCTTTGTTGTTAATTATCTCCGTCTGGTATTTAGAGTCTTTGTCTGCATAACCTCTTTCTTTGAAGTCCTTGCTGAACATCTGATTCACTTGTTGGTGGTGAAGCCAATCGTAAACATGTTCTTTTATCTGCTCATAGGGTTTAGTTCTCCATTTCCCTTCCACTTTAGTTACTAACTGATTATATGATGCCCAGTTCTTTCTCATGTTAGTAGTTTTTATACTTATAATTTCAAGAGGTGACAGCCAGTGTGGTGTTTTCGGCTCTAGCAAGTTCTTATACCTTTCCCATGCCTCGATTATCGGCCCTCTAAAGATATGGTTACCAAACCCCTTATGTGCCTTCATTTTGTTCTTCCATAAGTAGGCATGCCAGCCAAAGCAGTTGTCGAAGCCCTCCAGATCTAGTAGCTCCGTATTTTCTAGCTTGACCCAGTCCTTTAACCAGCTTAGGCATACAGCCTCATAATATAGTTTTAGGTCTGGCAGGGCGAAGCCCCCCCTTTCCTTTACATCTGTTAAGAGTTTGAATTGTATTCTGGGTCTTCTGCCCTGCCATATAAACCTCGAAATTACCCTCTGCCATTCCTTAAAAATCCTATTCCCTTTTATTATAGGAATAGTCTGAAACAAAAACATTAATCTTGCTAGCACATTCATCTTGATTATGTTGATCCTTCCCCACATTGACAGTTTTAGTCGTCCCCATTTTTCCAGATCCTTCTTTATTCCCCTCCACATCGGCTCATAGTTGTTTTTAAAGAGATCTATATTTCTAGGTGTTAGCCAGATGCCGAGGTATTTAACTTTTTTGACCATCTCTATCTGTGATTGCTGTTGGATTGTTTCTATTGTCTTCGGATCTATATTTTTACATATCATTTTTGTTTTTGTCTTATTTAGTTTAAATCCGGCCACTTCTCCAAATAATTCTGCTTCCTTCAATATCTCTCCCACAGAGGTTTCTGGGTCTTCTGTCATTACTACCAAATCGTCGGCGAAGGCCTTGGTCTTATACACATTCCGTCCTAGCTTTACTCCTCTTATATTCTCATTTTGTCTTATGGCGTTTAAAAGGACTTCTAACACTGTTATAAATAGTAACGGGGAGAGCGGGCATCCTTGTCTTGTTCCCTTCCTTATCTTTATTTCCTCCGTTACCATATTATTTACGATCAGTTTGGCCCTCTGTTCTGTGTATATTGCCCTTACCCCATTAAGGAAGTCTTTGCCTACATTCATGTGTTCCAGGTTTCTCAACATAAAATTCCATAGCACATTATCAAATGCCTTTTCGGCGTCAATAAACATCATTATAACTTGTTTATCAATCCTTACAGACAGGAATTCTAACATATCAATGATATTTCTTGTGTTGTCTCTCATCTGCCGGCCAGGTAAGAAGCCTGCCTGATCTGTGTGTATGATATCTGCTAATACATTCTTTAACCTTCTTGCCAGAATTCCTGCAAATATCTTATAATCTACATTCAGCAGCGAGATTGGTCTATAATTTTTTACTTGGGTCAGGTCTGCGTCCTGTTTGGGGATAAACGTGATGTATGCCTCCTTCCAAGTTTCTGGAATTTCTCCTTTCTTTAAGATGTTGTTCATAGTGTTTTTCAAGGGTCTTACTAGAATAGGTTTCAGTTCTTTATAATAGCTGGCAGTAAATCCATCGGGGCCTGGTGCTTTGCCCCTCTTGAGATCTCTAATTACCTCCTCAATTTCCTCGTTTTCAATTGCTATGTTTAATCTTTGTCTCCCTTCCTCCGGGATTTTTTGTCCCCCTTTATCTTTCATGTATCTTTCTATTTTCCTTAAACCGACTTTTTCCTGGTCCTTATACAGGTTTCTATAATAATTAAGAAACTCACTTCTAATTCCTTTGGGGTCAGTTCTCTCCTCCCCCTCTATTATTATTTTATTAATCGTCCCCTGTTCTTTCCTTTTTTTCGTTTGCCAGGCAAGCCATTTGCCTGGCTTGTTCGCAAATTCAAAGTTTCTTTGCCTAAGTCTTTTAATATTCCACTCTACTTCCTTGTTTATCATTGTAGCAAACTGGGTTTGTAGGATTTTTATTTTTTCTTTTGTTTTAAGACAATTGGGGTTTTGGGCTAGCTCTGATTCGTTTGTCATTATCTGTCCTAGAATTTCCTCTTTATTTTTCTCTCTGTTCCTATTTTTGATTGCGTTTTGTTGAATGAAGTACCCTCTTATTACCGCTTTACTAGCATCCCATACTATATTGTCTTTTGTCCCTTTATCACAATTCTCCTTAAAGTACTCTGACAATTCTTTTTTTGCCTTTTCCACCACCTTCTGATCATCTAACAAGTAATCTTTTAGTCTCCATCTAAATGTTCTTTTCTCTAAGCTTTCTAGTTCCATCTCTACTGGATTATGATCTGATATTACTTTCGGTCTTATCTCTATAGATTTAACTCTTGGACATAATTCCTTTGAGATCCAGATCTGATCCAGTCGTGAGAGTGAGTGGTTAGGTTCCGAATAAAAAGTATATTGTTTCTCAAGAGGGTGTCTGAGACTCCATATATCCACTAAATTGTAATTCTCCACCATAGAGAAGAAGGATTTTGGTAGTTTCCCTTCTTTGCTTCCTCCATCTCTGCGTCTATCCATCTCCAGTGAAATAACCGCATTCATATCCCCCATTATGATTATTTTTTGATCTGCATACTCCATTAGTTTTTCTTCTAATCTTTCGAAAAATTCCGTTTTGCTACCATTCGGGGCGTAGATCCCGACTACCATCATCCTTTCTCCTTGCCAATTGATGTTAACCCCTATCATCCTCCCCTCCTCGTCTTTAAACATTGTTTTGGCTTCTATTTTGCTACTGATATACAATACCACCCCTCTTTTCTTTACCTTATCCAGTGTTTCAAATTCGTTCCCTAGCCGTTTATTAATCAGAACCTTTCTATGCTTTCTGGCCACGTGTGTCTCCTGGAGACAAATAATATCTAGATTTTTCTTTTTCAAACATTGCTCAATTTTATTTCTCTTTTTTTTGTCATTCATCCCATTGATGTTCCAATTCCAAATTTTTAATCCCATAGTGCTTAATTTCTTCTTTTTTAGTCTTTATAATCCTCCTGTTTCTTGTGTATTCCCTAAGTCTCCCTCTTCTTCTTCTACCTCCTCCCCTGATCCACTCCCCTCCTCCTCCTGATCCCCTGTCATTCTTGATTCTCCCGATTGGGCCCTCTCTGCTCTTCCTGTTTCATTTGTGTCTACTTTAAGTTCCTTATATTTCCTGAGGAATTTCCCGGTCTCTTCTTGATTTACCAACTTATGTCTTTTCCCTCTATATATAAATGATATCCCTTCCGGGAATTCCCACCTAAACTCAATCTTGTTCTTCTTCAATGTTTGCGCCAAGGGTTTATAAGAGTCTCTCCGTTTAAGTAGTCTAATTGGGACATCTTTAAAGATAATTATATAATTCCCATCTATGTTTAGTCTCTTTTCTCTGTTCCTCTGGAGGATCAAATCTCTCATTTCTTTGTTTTTGAACGTAATCAAACAATCACCTGTGAGCTTCTTTGCTCTAGTTGCATTGACACGCATTCTAAATGCATTTAGTATGCTGTTGGCCATTTCCTCTATAGGTATACCCATCCAATCCGCTAACTCCTTCGTCAATCTTTCTTTTACATTTTCATTCTGTGTCTCCGGAATGGCCCTCAGCCTCAAATTCACCTCCCTCTGCCTTAATTCGTTCATCGCTATGGTATCCTTCATCTCTTCCTGTGTCTTACTTAGTTCCATCACTTCTAGTTTAATTTTTTCCTTATCTCTCTTTATGTCTCTCAACTCTACTTTAGTCTTTTTTAGTCCTTCCTCTGCGAGCTGCGTCCTCCTAGATATTTCTTTTATTTGGCCCTTTAATTCGTTCACTGTTTCCTCCATTTTTTTATCCAATTTCCCAATTCTGTTATCCACTTGTTCTAATTTATGCTCTACATTAGCTTGGCTTTGTTTTATTTCCGCAAGCATCTTCAGAATCTCTGACTTAAAGTCTCCCTCCTGTTTGGAGCCTCTCCTCTCTCCTGGAGTTCCCCCGTTCGTTCCTTTCTTCCCCGTGAGTGACATCATGTACCCTTGTATCAGTCTTCCTTTTTACTATTCCTTTCTATCCCCAAATTAGTTTTTCTAGTACCTTCTAGTGCTGGTACCTTCCTCTGTTTCTTTGCAATCCCGTCCTCCTTTCCAAAATTCACATTACATTTACATTACATTTACATTTGCATTCACATTAGCATTTACCTTTGTTGTCCCTGGTTACTTCTCAGGAACAATAACCAAAAGTCTTTATAATAGTCAGGGTCTCTTTTAGTCAATAACCCTTATGGCCAATAATCCCTAGTTATCAATGATTCCTGAGTCCAAATGCCCATATCCAATAGTCCACGGGCAGTGTTATTGGTTTGTAATGTACTTGTGTCCATCTACGTCGTAACCCCAATTTCGCTTTATCCACACGTTACTTCCCATAAACGAATATTACTTCCCTTCCCCCCATCTATAGGTCCAGTTATTATTGATCCTATAGTCCAGTTGTTTTTAGTCCTGTGATCCTGTAGTTGGGCAGGGTTGGGTATTCGGTAAGGGAGGAGGGATGTTAAACAGGGGGGTATAGAAACAGATACAGATACAAATACAAGTGGGGGGAGGGGGGGAGGAGGGGAGGAGGGGGGAGCAAGGGAGGGGGTAGTCGACTCACACCTACTCCATCTTGTTTCAGAAAGTCGCCGGGACCGCTCGCGTTCCCGCTGGGTCTTTACGCTGTCTTTAACCTGTCTTTACCCTGTCCTTGGAGCTCTAGGGGGGCTTCGCGTTTCTCGTTTTCGAATCCCCTTTGCCAAGTAGAGAAGTGCCGGCAAAACCCTGTTGTTACGCTGTCAGAATATGTCGTCCTCTCCCCTCTTCACTTCTTCAGACTCCGCGCTTCTACACCAAATGGCGGCGAGGGTTTCCCTTCTCTTCCGGGTCTCTCACTTTCGTGTGTGATGCGAAGAAAAACCGAGGAGGGAGGGAAATATCTCCCCCTCCCCTTTGTAGTCTTTTATGCGCCAGGAATGTTGTTCTCACTTTTCCTTGGGCTCTTTACAAGTCTCTCCACCTCCACCTCCCCCCAAAGCTGCTGTTTTCCCTTCCTGGGGGGGTGCACTTGAAAGAGGACCGCGTTACCGCCCGGGCAGGTCGCTCACTTTCTTTAGTACTGGATTTTCGCCGCGTCTAGGTTGGCTTCGACTATAGTCTGAACTCTGTTTACCTCTCTAGGTTACTTTGAGACTTCCTTGTTGCTACTCTTCGCCACCAAATTACTAAGTATCAAAGTTCTTTTTTTTGAAAGCGGGCCGCTCTTCCTGCAAGCGCAGGGCTTCGCTATCTGAAGGTAAGAAAATGGTTCCCCTCGACCCTCGGGCTTTCCCCGCTACGCTCTTCGCCTCTTACGAGGTTACCTGGCAGCCGGTTTGTCCTGTTCTTGGTCGTGTCGGGTACTTGACTCCTTGAACACCCTTCAAAGGAGTTTTGGGGGGTCTCCGCGCCCTGGAGTTGCCCCTATCCTTCAGAATAGCCCGGGTTTTTACCGCACGGTAAAACCCTGCTTGCGCTGGAATCGCGGCTCACCGGAAGTGAGAAGGTGTTTTTTCTTGCTGACCTCCTCCTCCTCCTCCTCCTCCTCCTCCTCCTCACTCCAGCTCCTGACAGCTGTCTGGCTGCTGAAGAAATGGGTGGGGTTGGACTTACTTTCTTGTACTTGGATTTGGAACGCAAAGCCTTTTCCACAGCTGTCAGCCACTCTTGCTCCTTTGTCGAGTCCAAGTAGAAGAAAGCCTCTGTGCTCAGGTCCAGCTCCTGGAACCGAATGCCCAAGTGCCAAAGAGAAGGATGTGGAAGTGCAGGAATAGGACTCCAATCGGAACAGACGTGCTGGTCAAATATGCAAAGACAACAGGAGTGTGCAAGGGCAGGCAAGATCAGGACCAAGAACAAACAAGTAATACCAGCCACTTCTTCCTCAGCTTAGCTATTCGGGGCGCCAAAGGAGCTTTGCTAATGAAAGAAAAAAAGCTTTTTCCTTGTATTTTTTAAGATGTGTCAGCCAGCCTGATATCTAAGCACTATCCCAGTAGCCACAGGCAACCAGAAATTCTTGGAAGGCAAGTGAGTTGGTTGATCTCTCCATTCTTCCTTCACCTGGCAACCTGGTTTCCAGGCTGGCTTTCCGGGAGCAGAAAACCACCTCTCAGATCTGTTGTGCCAAGCTTGTTTGCTAGAAGATTACCCTGTAACACCCTTGTCCTCTTTGCAAACCTCCTAAAAGGCTAGCCTTCTGTGTTTCCATGCTGGCCATGAAGGAATGGGCATTCCCGACTCTGAAAACAGCACAGAAATACAGCCTGTCTAGTAAAGGGGTAAAAAGAGCCTCTGTAAAACAGATTGTTTCTATTCATGACAGTAGGAGGGCAATTATATGCAAGACTGTATTCAGTACTGTTCATGCCTGCAAAGCTTTCGGGACAGACATACTCCGACCCTTCCAATCAGTGCCCCCTAACTTCCAGCGGAAACCAGGTACCTTTTTCATACCACAAATGTTCTTCAGTGGTGTACCATGGCATCTCAAATTCCAGGGGAGCCCTGTACGATGCCAAAATTCAGTGCCCCACGCCTCTCAATGTCTATTCAATATCATAGTTGTGGTGTCCCCTGTGGGGCCCGCAAGGCTTCACGCCAGTGTGACCAAACCAGTTCTACTCCCCTAAATCCATCTAAATGTTAGGGGGGGGGGATTTGTCCCACTTAAGTTGCACTTTATAGCTCAAGAGGGCCCCTCTGGCTGATAATAATATAGTAGCACAGGGGACGCATCACAGAACAACTTGCAAAGCAAAATGACATGTAGTTGGTCCACCACAATTGCAAGATTATTGCATCCTTCAGGAATGGTGTGTCCAGCTCCATCTGAGTCATCGTCCAGGCACGCTGTGGAGCTGCATGGATGAGAGATGGGCATCTTCGGCCAGTCAGGGCGGAAGAGCTGGCAAGATCCCCTGTACTGAGCAGGAAAGCAAACTCTTTGGCCTCCAAGATCTCTCCCAACTCTCAGCAGCCCTCACTGTGAGCCATACTAGAGGAATGTTGTCCTGCATTTGCTGAGCTACAACACAGGAGCGCACCCCCAGGGGGCCATGATGTGGTAACCCTGGCGAAGCATTGCAGAGCAACTGAGAAAGCAGAATGATGTTTGCGTGGACAGTCCATTAGAAAGCTGCACTATTATTGCATCGATAGCACATTGCAGAATACGGCCCCCCTCCAGGCAAAAACATCCGTCTGGCGGGACAGTAGCTTTCATTTCGGACGGATGGACACACCCACACACCCCAGCATAGCTTCAGCGTTTAGCACAAAAAGTCTTCAGCCAGATGTCATGCAACCCTTTGGCAGGGGCAACTTATCATTTTATTGATTTTCCATAACAAAGAATTAAAAAGGCGGCCAATCTTGCAAAGGAGTGTTGCCATTTAAACTGCAGGTGTGACGTAGGAACCCGAACAAAGAGAAGGAACCAGCTACCCAGAGTCTGCTTCCGATTGCCCTTGTTCTCCACCTCCCTCTTTCCTAATCAGCCGCAAACAAGAGTTCAGATTTGAAAGCCTTGTTATCACCTCATTCCCTTCAATTAGCCAGCTGCTCTGGCAGATGACATCAGTTCCTTCCCGCTCCCAATATTCCTGCTCCTAACCTGGTTAGCCATAGCCCGGAAGCTGAATCTCAGGGGAACGCCTTTGGGCTGGGAAGGGCTCCTGGCCTGTGAGATGCGCTCAAAATGTAAAGATGCCTTCTTTCCAGGGAGCCAAGGGAGAAGGGGGGAATTTGAAATACCTCCCAAACTTCCCACGTCAGAGATGCAGGAGTTGCGTCACCTCCAACTTCCTCGGGGATGAAGCAGCTACGAAAAACGAAGCATCCCACCTGGGCACGGTTTCTGAGAGAGCAACAGCAGAAGACCCAGACTCTGGCAAGATGAGCATTTGTCCAGTGGATTCTGGCCGCTCCATGAGGGCAGACAGGGGATGGCTGAGGTGGCCGCCAGCCCCTTCCCACTCCTTCTCAGATACAGAACACATTTGCTCTGCCACTCCTTGGCTCTGGCGCCACCTACTGTTGGCCTCCTTGCCTTCCACCCTCCCAGTCCCAATGAGCACCATCCACCCCTGGTCCAGAGGCGCAGAGCAGTAGTTAGGTGATCTTGCGCCCCGGCAGAACCGTCCAGATGGCGCCCCCAGCCAGGGACAAGTTAGCTCTTCTTTCTGCCTCTCCTCCACCCCCCCCCCATTCAATTCAACCTGGAAGTACAAATATCGAAAAGTAATTTTTTTATTTTTAAATGATATTTATTGAAGTTTCCATTAACAACATATAGGAACAAACAACAACAATAAAAAACAAACATAAACAAAAACAACAAGTATAATTTCAAATCTTATTTTCTCAACCTACTTTCCCCGAGTCCCTCATACCTCCCCGTTCTGTATTCTAATTTCATTATCCAGTCAGTAAATCCATTCCCTTATTTCCCAAAGTTTTTTGACAATTCCATTCCTTTTCTTAATCAACATCTCTGAACACCGTATTATTTTCCAACCCATGTCATTCTGTTGTTGTTGTTGTTTAGTCGTTTAGTCGTGTCCGACTCTTCGTGACCCCATGGACCAGAGAACGCCAGGCACCTCTGTCCTCTACTGCCTCCCGCAGTTTGGTCAAACTCATGCTGGTAGCCTCGAAAACACTATCCAACCATCTCGTCCTTTGTCGCCCCCTTCTCCTTGTGCCCTCCATCTTTCCCAACATCAGGGTCTTCTCCAGGGAGTCTTCTCTTCTCATGAGGTGGCCAAAGTACTGGAGCCTCAGCTTCACAATCTGTCCTTCCAGTGAGCACTCAGGGTTGATTTCCTTCAGTATGGAGAGGTTTGATCTTCTTGCAGTCCATGGGACTCTCAAGAGTCTCCTCCAGCACCATAATTCAAAAGCATCAATTCTTCGGCGATCAGCCTTCTTTATGGTCCAGCTCTCACTTCCATACATCACTACTGGGAAAACCATAGCTTTAACTATACGAACCTTTGTTGGCAAGGTGATGTCTCTACTTCTCAAGATGCTGTCTAGGCCTGTCATTGCCCTTCTGCCAAGAAGCAGGCGTCTTTTAATTTCGTGGCTGCTGTCACCATCTGCAGTGATCATTGAGCCCAAGAAAGTAAAATCTCTCACTACCTCCATTTCTTCCCCTTCTATTTGCCAGGAGGTGATGGGACCAGTGGCCATGATCTTCGTTTTTTTGATGTTGAGCTTCAGACCATATTTTGCGCTCTCCTCTTTCACCCTCATTAAAAGGTTCTTTAATTCCTCCTCACTTTCTGCCATCAAGGTTGTGTCATCTGCATATCTGAGGTTGTTGATATTTCTTCCGGCAATCTTAATTCCGGCTAGGGATTCATCCAGCCCAGCCTTTCGCATGATGAATTCTGCATATAAGTTAAATAAGCAGGGAGACAAAATACAGCCTTGTCGTACACCTTTCCCAATTTTGAACCAATCAGTTGTTCCATATCCAGTTCTAACTGTAGCTTCTTGTCCCACATAGAGATTTCTCAGGAGACAGATGAGGTGATCTGGCACTCCCATTTCTTTAAGAACTTGCCATAGTTTGCCGTGGTCGACACAGTCAAAGGCTTTTGCATAGTCAATGAAGCAGAAGTAGATGTCTTTCTGGAACTCTCTAGCTTTCTCCATAATCCAGCGCATGTTTGCAATTTGGTCTCTGGTTCCTCTGCCTCTTCTAAATCCAGCTTGCACTTCTGGGAGTTCTTGGTCCACATACTGCTTGAGCCTTCCTTGTAGAATTTTAAGCATAACCTTGCTAGCGTGTGAAATGAGTGCAATTGTGCGGTAGTTGGAGCATTCTTTGGCACTGCCCTTCTTTGGGATTGGGATGTAGACTGATCTTCTCCAATCTTCTGGCCACTGCTGAGTTTTCCAAACTTGCTGGCATATTGAGTGTAGCACCTTAACAGCATCATCTTTTAAAATTTTAAATAGTTCAGCTGGAATACCGTCACTTCCACTGGCCTTGTTATTTGCAGTGCTTTCTAAGGCCCATTTGACTTCACTCTCCAGGATGTCTGGCTCAAGGTCAGCAACCACACTACCTGGGGTATACGGGACATCCATTTCTTTCTGGTATAATTCCTCTGTGTATTCTTGCCACCTCTTCCTGATGTCTTCTGCTTCTGTTAGGTCCTTTCCACTTTTGTCCTTTATTATGGAAATCTTTGTACGAAATGTTCCTTTCATATCTCCAATTTTCTTGAACAGATCTCTGGTTCTTCCCATTCAATTGCTTTCCTCTATTTCTTTGCATTGCTCGTTTAAGAAGGTCTTCTTGTCTCTCCTTGCTATTCTTTGGAAATCTGCATTCAATTTCCTGTATCTTTCACCATCTCCCTCACATTTTGCTTGCCTTCTCTCCCCCGCTATTTGTAAGGCCTCATTGGACAGCCACTTTGCTTTCTTGCATTTCCTTTTCATTGGGATGGTTTTCGTTGCTGCCTCCTGTATAATGTTACGAGCCTCCATCCATAGTTCTTCAGGCACTCTGTCCACCAAATCTAAATCCTTAAACCTGTTCCTCACTTCCACTGTGTATTCATAAGGGATTTGACTTAGATTGTATCTTACCGGCCCAGTGGTTTTTCCTACTTTCTTCAGTTTAAGCTTGAATTTTGCTATAAGAAGCTGATGATCTGAGCCACAGTCAGCTCCAGGTCTTGTTTTTGCTGACTGTATAGAGCTTCTCCATCTTTGGCTGCAGAGAATATAATCAATCTGATTTCGATGCTGCCCATCTGGTGATGTCCATGTGTAGAGTCGTCTCTTGTGTTGTTGGAAAAGCGTGTTTGTGATGACCAGCTTGTTCTCTTGACAGAACTCTATTAGCCTTTGCCCTGCTTCGTTTTGATCTCCAAGGCCAAACTTGCCAGTTGTTCCTTTTATCTCTTGACTCCCTACTTTAGCATTCCAATCCCCTATGATGAGAAGAACATCCTTCTTTGGTGTCACTTCTATAAGGTGTTGTAAGTCTTCATAGAATTGGTCAATTTCAGTTTCTTCAGCACCAGTAGTTGGTGCATAAACTTGGATTACTGTGATGTTAAAAGGTCTGCCTTGGATTCGTATCGAGATCATTCTATCATTTTTGAGATTGCATCCCAGTACAGCCTTCGCCACTCTTTTGTTGACTATGAGGGCCACTCCATTTCTTTTACGGGTTTCTTGCCCACAGTAGTAGATATGATGGTCATCCGAACTGAATTCACCCATTCCCGTCCATTTTAGTTCACTGATGCCCAGGATGTCAATATTTATTCTTGCCATCTCATTTTTGACCACCTCCAACTTACCCAGGTTCATGGTTCTTACATTCCAGGTTCCTATGCAATATTTTTCTTTACAGCATTGGACTTTCCTTTCGCTTCCAGGCATATCCGCAACTGAGCGTCCTTTCGGCTTTGGCCCAGCCGCTTCATCAGCTCTGGATCTACTTGTACTTGCCCTCCGCTCTTCCCCAGTAGCATGTTGGACGCCTTCCGACCTGAGGGGCTGAGGGACCTGAGGGGCTCATCACTGCCACGGCAAGGCAGTGATCCATGAAGGGGCATGTCATTCTAGCCTTCATTAATTTTATAGTGCTTGTCAAGATAATCTTTAAATTTCTTCCAATCTTCTTCCACTGTCTCTTTCTCCTGGTCTCGGATTCTGCCCGTCATCTCTGCCAGTCCCATGTAGTCTGTCATTTTCATCTGCCATTCTTCCAAGGTGGGTAGCTCTGGTGTCTTCCAATACTTTGCAATAAGAATCCTTTGCTGCTGTTGTGGCATACATAAACAAAGTTCTGTCTTTCTTTAACACCACATGGCTAACCATGCCCAGGAGAAAGGCCTCTGGTTTCTTCAAGAAGGTATATTTAAATACCTTTTTCATTTCATTATATATCATTTCCCAGAAAGCCTTAATCCTTGGGCACGTCCACCAAAGGTGAAAGAATGTTCCTTCAGTTTCTTTGCATTTCCAACATTTATTATCGGGCAAATGATAGATTTTTGCCAGTTTGGCTGGGGTCATGTACCACCTGTAAATCATTTTCATAATATTTTCTCTTAAGGCATTGCATGCCGTAAATTTCATCCCAGTGGTCCATAACCTTTCCCAGTCAACAAACAAAATGTTGTGGCCAATATCCTGTGCCCACTTAATCATTGCAGATTTAACAGTTTCATCTTGTGTATTCCATTTCAACAGCAAATTATACATTCTTGACAAGTTCTTAGTATTGGATTCTAACAGTTCAGTCTCTAACTTTGATTTTTCCACCTGGAAGCCAATTTTCCTATCCATCTTATAGACTTCCAACATTTGATAATAGTGAAGCCAGTCTCGGACCTTACCTTTTAATTTCTCAAAACTCTGCAGTTTCAGTTTATCACCCTCCTGTTCCAAAATTTCCCAATATTTCGGCCATGTACATTCCATATTAAGCTTTTTCACTGCTTTGGCCTCCATAGGCGAAAGCCACCTTGGGGTTTTATTTTCCAGTAGATCTTTATATCTAATCCAAACATTATACAGTGCTTTTCTGACAATATGATTTTTAAAACCTTTATGAGCTTTAACCTTGTCATACCACAGATATGCATGCCACCCAAAAACATTATTAAAACCTTCCAAATCCAAAATGTCTGTGTTCTCAAGACGCAGCCATTCCTTCAACCAGCAGAAAGCTGCTGATTCATAATAAAGTTTCAAGTCTGGCAGGGCAAATCCCCCTCTTTCCTTTGCATCAGTTAGAATCTTAAATTTTATTCTGGGTTTTTTGCCCTGCCAAATAAATTTAGAAATATCACGCTGCCATCCCTTGAAACACTCCATCTTATCATTTTTTTTTTTTTTAATTTTATTGGGTTTTCAACTTTTTTCACCAGACAAACATACACATATAAAACAAACACAAACACAAATCAAAACATCATAACCTTACTTTCGTAATCTTCTTTCCGTGACCTCCCCACACTCCCCTACCCACCTTCCACTTTCTTTGATATCTCAGCAAATTATTTGTTCATACTCTTAAATATTATTCATATCCTTACTTAAAATTTATCATTTTTACTTATCATAATTTTACATATCCCATTTTACACATTAAATCCTTTCTTTGAGGTCGGCCTAATTTCTCTCCCACAAATTCTTCCCTCATTATATTAAATCAAAGATCATAATATTTCAGTTCTAAATCCCAGATTTTTACCACCCTATGCTCCCCTCCCCCCCTGCCCCGGTTTTTGCCCCTTCCCAAATCAATGTCCTCGAAAAAGAAAAAGAAAAAAATTTAGCCCGGATTTCTCACATCAGAGGCTCTTAGGCCCCAATTAGTCTCTCTCCACCGGTTTTGTTTATAGTCCATTTTGTTGGTCTTCTCTTCTCGAAGGAGTTCTGTCACCAGCTCCTCATGTTTTCCTCCTTCCACATCCAACAAAAACAGTTTCTGTCCAGGATCAACAACTCTCCCATACTCCAACTTGAAGAAAGAGTCCCTGTCGTACTTATTCATTCTTTTATAGCTCAACATTATAGTTATTCCAGGGACCTCCATCTTTCTCTCCTTTTGCAGATTTGTAATCCATTGGTTGTCTTCTTTATTTCTTTTGTTCCCAACAGTTGCAGACTTTTGATTGCTCTTGTCCACCAGAATTTCCTCTTCTCCTTCCTCTTTTTCCCCCAATTCTAAAGTTATCTCTTCTTCTACAGCTGCAGATTTTTCTTCCTCCTGCTGGATTCCATCAACAGAGTTGCTTAGTTTAAGATTGAAGGTCACCAGTTGTTTACTCATGACCCGGCTCTGTTCTTGTAAAGTTCCCACAAGAAAAAACATTTTTTCTATCTCTGCCAGTAATTTTCCTTCAGCAGCCATTGCAATATCTTCAGTTCCCTCCAGGGGGATTTCCATCATGGTTCTTTTCCAACAATCTGTTACTTTGTTGTTCAGAATTAGTTTGTTTCCAATCAGTTCAATTTTAAAATAGCACTTTTAATCCAGAAAGAGGTTTGCAACACAGTTCCAAATTTTAACTGCCCGTTTGACAGCTCTTTTGACAGCTGTCAAACTCCTTATTCTTTTTCTCGGGCTCACACACAGGGCGCTTCCCGGATCCGGGGGGGGGGGGGGGTCAGTCAAGAAAGAAAAACCTCTGAAATTCCTCTCTCTTCCTCTCCAGCACAAATAACTTCTTAATCCAATTTGTGAAAGTTATCAGTTTAAGCACCAGGGTCTTTTCCGACCTAGTGCTCCTCTCTTTGCTTTAAGTCTTTTGGTGGGGGGGGGAGTGCGGACTTCCTTTTTAACACGTCCCCCGGTCGTACTTAAATTCAGGAATAAAAACTTTTAATGCCGAAATTTCCTTTTACTCACGGGTTACTTTTTTTTCAGTCCAATTTCAGGAAGAAAGACAGCGCTCTCCGGTCATGGCTCGCGGCTTCGCTCCGCCGAGGTAGCGATGGACTCTCAGCACCGCGCCGCTCCCCAGTCCACTCCGCAGCCTTTAAAAAGGCTCTTCGCGGGTCGGGGAGGGCGTTTAAGGTGCCCACCGAGTCACCAGGTCCGCAGGCTTCCGCGCCTGCGGTTTTTAAGGGTCCCCGTGTCGCCGGCACGGCAAGACCCGTCCTCAACGGAGCCGATTCCCTCCGGAGCTCGGAGGGAATCCGCCATTACCCGTTCGCGCTATCCCGGAAGTCCTCCCACTCCATCTTATCAATAATTTGCATTGTTTGGAATAAAAATAACATTCTAGGCAATACATTCATCTTAATAGCTGCAATTCGACCTGACAAGGAAAGCTTCAAGTTTGACCAAATTTCCAAATCTTTTTTCACTTGGTTCCAACATTTCTCATAGTTATCTTTAAATAAATTCATGTTTTTAGCTGTCATATTGATCCCCAAATATTTTACACTCTTAACCACAGTTAAACCAGTTTCATTCTGGAACTTCTCCTTCTCCATTACTGTTAAGTTTTTCTCTAATACCTTAGTCTTTAATTTATTTAATTTAAATCCTGCCACTTGACCAAACTCTTGAATTAGTTCCAAGACCCTTCTAGTACTAGCTCCTGGCTCTTGTAATGTGAGTACCACATCATCTGCAAATGCTCTCAACTTATATTGTTTCGCTCCGACCAGAACCCCTTTGACCAGCTGGTCTTTCCTTATCATATTCAGCAAAACCTCCAGGACCGATATAAAGAGTAATGGGGAAATTGGGCACCCCTGACGTGTCCCTTTTTCTATCTTAAGTTCTTCTGTAACCACGTTATTTACAATTAACTTCGTTTTTTGTTCAGAATATATTGCGCCTATACCGTTTTCAAACCCTTGGCCCACCCCCATCCCATGGAGATTCTTCTTCATAAAGGTCCAGGATATATTGTCAAAGGCTTTCTCCGCATCCACAAAAATCAAAACGGCTTTTGTGTTTATATTCACTTCTAGCATTTCCAAAATGTCTATTATATTCCTTACATTGTCTGACAAGTGTCTTCTCGGGAGAAAGCCCACTTGATCCCTATGAATCTCCTCCATCAAAACTTTTTTCAGTCTCTTAGCCAAAATGTCAGCAAAAATTTTGTAATCCACATTTAGTAACGAGATTGGGCGGTAGTTCTTAAGTTGAGTCTTTTCAGTCTCTGTCTTCGGTATAAGCGTGATATAGGCCTCTTTCCATGTTTCAGGTGCTTCTTTCCCCTCAAGAATTTCATTACAGACTTCCTTCAAAAGTTGTATTAACCATACTTTTAAAGTTTTATAGTATTTGGAAGTCAGTCCATCAGGCCCCGGAGATTTGCCCAGTTGCATATTTTGAATGGCACCTTCTATTTCTTGTTCAGTTATTTTCTGTCTCATTTGTTTAATTTTCCATTCTATTTCTTGGTTCATCAGTTCCATATATTGGGTTTGATATAGTTTAATTTCTCTCAAGATCTCCTGAGACTTTGGTTTGGATCTTAATTTCTTTTCTCCTTCCTTTATTTTTTCCAAAATCTTGTCTTTTTTCGCATTTTGGCTTCTCTTTTTTTATTGCATTTTGTTGTATCAAGAAACCTCTCATGAGCACTTTGCTTGCGTCCCAGATTACTCTTTTTTCCACATTCGTCCTCATATTAATCTCGAAATAGTCTCTTAATGTTTTTTGGGCCTTTTTGCAGAATTCTTTATCTCTGAATAAGGTGTCATTCATCCTCCATCTAAAGGTGCCAGCTGTTGTTTGATTCATCTCCATCTTCACGGCTGTCAGGGTTTCAGGGAGAGAAGGGCAGATGGGGGAGGAGACAGAGAGCGAGGGGGAAGAATCCCAGAGAGACGAGGAGGAGGATGACAATGACCAAAGGTCGTCCATGAGTCTGTCCAGTGAGTCAGAGGACTCCCAAAAGGGAGCCCCCCTGGTCAGACCAAGGGGAGCCCAAGGGGGAAGCAATCAGGAGCAGGGGAGCGAAGGGAGAGCCCCCAGTGGGAGTTGGAGATCGGGGCCGGTCTCTCCGCCGGAACGGAGTGGAGGGGGTGGAGTTACCAGTGTGTCAGAGGGAGCAGAGCAAGAAGGAGACAGGGGAAGGAGATCGGAGCAAGACGTTCTGCCGGAAGGGGCGGAGAGTAGCACCGGGAGCAGTGTAGCGGTCGAGAGGAAGGTCAGAAGCAACGTACGCGCGCCAAGTTCAAATGTGGAGGCGCGCGGAAGTGAGGAGAGCCCTGGGGAGGAGCCCGGCCCCAAAGCACGAAGGAGGGGGGAACAGACGTCAGAGGATTCAGCCTCGGGCGAGTCCCGGCGGGAGGGAACCCAGGGGGGCAGAAAGACCCTGCGGAAGAGGAAGGAGAGGAAGAGGTGGTCCAGCACAAACCTCTTAAACTGGTGCAGGGGCGGCACGGATTCAGAGGGGACTTCAGCGATCTGATGTCACAGACGTAGAGCCACGGAGATGGAATGTAAAAGCAGCAATGCTCTTCAATAAAGACTTTTGTAAATAAACTGGATTGGACTTAGGTCTCTTGTGAGCTGGGACCAACGGGTGGCTCTGACAACGGCATTATGGTCGGAGAAAGTTTTTGGGCAGATTTCCACTTTCTTTATCTTTGGTGCCAGTCCTCTAGTAAATGTTAGATGCTTCCCCCCACCCCATAGCAATATAATTGGATTCAGCTCGCTGGTCAGTCTACTTTCGGTTTCACTCCTGGCTCCTTGTTAAATTAATACTGCATCAGAAACCTCCGAAGCAGATATCCAAAGTTCTTTGGCATTTCTCCAGTTGTTAATGAGATGTCTCTTCTAGTCCAGGGGAGTCTTTTGATCTTCTTCCAGGAAACCAAGAGTCAAAAACCTTGATTTTCCCTTTTTTTCTTTTTAACAGTCATTTCCACACAGTTAGTCATTATTAGAGTTAGTAAAACCTTATTATATGGTGTGTGTTTCAGCCAGCCATCCGGCTGCTGCAACTATTCCCTGGGTGCCACCACACTGTCCTGTCTGTGTGTTTGGAAGGGAATGGGAGCTATACTCCCCCCGGAGACACGCCACTCCTTCTTCCTTAGCTGTGCTGCTCAACAGTTGAGGCAACCTTCACAGTTCTGGGATGCCGAGGAAGCGAACCAATAGTCACGTTCATCTGTACTGGCTCAGTGTGCCCTAGTCTGACAGATGCTGCCTTTCATATTCATGCCCAAGAGCCTTTCCGCTCCAGAGATCTGGGGCTGAACCCGGGATCTGCACGCCAAGGCTGGAGTAAGAAAGAGCCCTTGCCAGCTGGCCACGTTGGGCGCCTGCCTGGAGAGTGGAAGCCGGGGGTTGGAGGGACATTGTGCTGCTCCTGGCAATCCCCACCCAACCCGACGTCCTCCTCCGCCTGATTCCCGCTTTCCTCGGACGCAGTTCCCATCCTGGAGCAGCTGGGGTGGGAGGCTAAGCTGGCCCAAGGACTGGCCCAAGGTAGCTCAGCCAAGTTGCCAAGGCCAGCATTTAAGACCGCGCATCCTTTCCCCTCAGATGAGAAAGCCGGGATGAGTCATGCTAGCAGCCTGTGGCCTTGATGGGCTTTGTGGCAGCCCAGCCCAGCTGCTATAGTCCACCTTTGAACCGAGGAAGCGCAACTGGAGAGACAGAGCCCAGCGCTTTTCTCACGGGACAGAAGCGCACGACTTCCCCATCCCACTTGCCGCCCGCCCCAGTCTTTCTCCGGCGGCTCAGTTTAGTGCGCCAAGCGGCTCATCCCAGGTGGGAATTCGGGTGGCGCTGCTTGCAGAAGGAGAAGCGGTTGGCGCTAGCGGACACTCCCATTGTTCTTCTCAGGTAGGACTTCCGGGATCCAGACAAACGTTTTACCAAAAAGTATGGCTTGACTACTGATTTCCCATTTAAAGGAAGGCAAAACGACCCAAGTTTGGCGGACAAGTGAAAAAAAACCACGAATTACATTTAAAGTTCTGTGAGATGCAAAGGAAAGCTTGCGTTTTAAACTTGTATTTTACAGCTTGTTGCTTGGTGCGGTTAACGGAATGGGGATATTGAGAAAGAAGAGACTTGGAATCAGAAGGTTAGGATTTAAGGTAAGGTTACCAGATTTTTTTTCAAAGAATCCGGGGACACTTTTTCAAAAGAGAAACAAATGTTATTTTTTTAAAAAATAAGAAGTAATACCTTCTCTTCTGGGTCTCCTCTGTCGCGTGGCCTTCCTCTGGGCCCCAGCCTGATCTCTTGGAGTGCTATCTGCCCTGGAGTAGGCTCGGGTCGGGCCTGGGCTCGGCCCCGTGTCCTTGCCCTCCTGGTGCTCTCCTACCTCTCTTCCTCAGCGGCCGCAAGGTCGGGGCTCCCCTCTTTTTTCTCCTTCCTCTTTCTCTCTCTTCCTTCTCCTTCTCCTTTCCTCCGTCTCCCTGGGTTGGCTCCGGGGTTTTTACTGGCCCTGGAGCGCCGCTGGGCAGTCGGCCACGTGGCCGGGCGCTCTCGCCCCCGCCTCGATTTGGGTCCTGGGGGGGGGGGTGTCAGTGGTTCCCCCAGTTGACGCACCGGGCATCCCTGGTTCCCTCTCGGCAGTGGCAGCGCAGGTGGCAGTCTCAGCAGCCCGGAGCCAGCCTGGTAGTGCACTTGGCTCTGGCTGGCTTCAGGAGCTGCTCATTGCTGTGGCACCCGCCATTTTGCCTCACCGGAAGTCCCCATATGATGTGTCTTGTGCCGTTGAACCAATCACGCAACATTCCTTCCCTACTAATAAATCTACAACACTTAAAATATGAATCTGGGGGCCTTATATGAAATCCAGGGACATTCCGGGGACGGATTTTGTTGGGGACAGATTTTTAAATCCGGGGACTGTCCCCGGGAGACGGGGACATCTGGCAATCATTCCGTAATAGGGCTTCTCCTGCCTTTGCCAGTATGTCAGCCTTCTCCGCCTCCTTAAACAGGGCGTTCAGAAGCACTTGTACGTCTGGCCATATGGGATTGTGAGTGGAGAAGGTGGCACAGTCTGGATGAGTCCCTCTGTCTTGCTCTTTGGTCACTGTGGCCGAGCACCATTTTGGGCCGATCAGGATCTATGGGGAAGGGGATCCACCCAGAAGTTGTGGAGGGAACGGGAAGAGAAGCTTGGTCAAGAGACTGGCTCATGTCAGAAGGAGGCCTGACTGCATCCTTGGCGAAGCCCAGGGCAGGGCAGGAAGGCAGCATTGCCCAGCGGGAAGGCATTCGGAGGCAAATCATCAGCAAGGAGCAGAAAATCCCCTCCCCTTCCCTCAAGAAGACTGAAGAATCTCTAGTCGGCCTTCAGGTGAGTTCAGCATCCCAGGTCTCTGGGGTGTTCCTGTCCATTACAAAGCTGACTCGAGGCTCCGTCAACTGAGCCCCTACACTCCTTGTGTACATGGAAGGGGCACATAAAGGATGGGAGGCAGCCTTTTCCTGGAGCCGTCTTACCTGCAGCAGTTCACTCGCTGGCTGCTGACCCTTTTCCTCCATCACCTGGATGATCCTCTCAAGAGAGGAGAGTTTCCTGCAGAGTCTGGCCAGCTGCTCATCCCTTCTCCCTGCAATCTCCTTCTCCACCTCTTCCACATGATTCAGCAGGCGCTTTTCTTCTTCTTCTTCTTCCAGGAACTGGCGCAGTTGTCTCAACTTCTTTTTTTTTTTTAATATAATTTTTATTAAGTTTATAGTATACAAAATCCAACTTCCAAACACTTATTTCCATAAATCTAGTGGACTCCCCCCATCTTCCGAACACTGCATTCTCTGTAAATTTAAAACCTCAGCAAATTGTTAACTTATTTTAAACATAATAATATATCTTCCATTTTATCGTGATATCTGGTCTCTAAACATTTCAGTCCAAATCCATTGTTTTAGTTTCAACACAATAAAATTATTTCATTACACCACTTCTGTCTTGTTGTTCCTTGTTTTCCAATTCAAAAAATTAACCGATGCTGAAGCTGTAATTTCCTAAAAAGGAGCATTTTTTAACATTCATACAACTTATAATGCTTTTTCAAATAATCCTTGAACTTTTCCCAAACTTCCTCCGTTTCTTCTTCTCCCGAGTCTCGGATTCTGCCAGTCATTTCAGCCAGTTCCATATAGTCCATCAGCTGCGTCTGCCATTCTTCCAATGTGGGTAGATTTTGTGTCTTCCAGTGCTTTGCCATCAAGATCCTTGCTGCTGTAGTAGCGTACATAAAGAAAATTCTATCTTTCTTTACCACCCTCTGGTCCACCATGCCCAGGAGGAAGGCCTCCGGTTTCTTGGGTAAGGTCAATCTAAGCACCTTTTTTAGTTCATTATGTATCATCTCCCAGAAGGCCTTCACCTTCGGGCAGGTCCACCAGAGGTGTAAGAATGTCCCTTCCTCCTCTTTACATTTCCAACATTTGTTGTCAGACAGGTGATATATCTTTGCAAGCTTGACTGGGGTCATGTACCACCGGTATGTCATTTTCATAATATTTTCCTTCAGGGCACTACATGCCGTAAATTTCATTCCGGTGTTCCATAACCTTTCCCAGTCTTCAAACATAATGTTGTGCCCCAAATCCTGCGCCCACTTTATCATGGAGGATTTAACAATCTCATCCTGTGTATTCCATTTAAGCAACAAGTTGTACATTCTCGAAATTAACTTAGATTTTGGCTCAAGCAGCTCTGTCTCTAATTTCGACTTTTCCTCCTGAAAACCCACTTTTTTGTCCGCTTTAAAAACTTCCTGAATTTGAGCATAATGTAACCAATCTCGCACCTTGTTTTTTAACTTTTCCATACTCTGCAACCTCCAATTATCTCCAATTTTTTCAATTATTTCCCAATATTTAGGCCAGTGGGCCTCCATATTGAGTCTTTTCCGTGCTTTGGCCTCCATCGGTGAGAGCCACCTCGGAGTTTTACTCTCCAATAAGTCTTTATATTTTGACCAGACCATAAAAATTGCCCTTCTGACAATATGGTTTTTGAATGATCTATGAACTTTAACCTTGTCATACCACAAATATGCATGCCACCCAAAAGCATTATCAAATCCTTCCAGGTCGAGGACATCGGTGTTCTCCAATAAAATCCAATCTTTCAACCAGCAGAGGGCTGCAGATTCATAATATAACCTCAAGTCCGGCAGGGCAAACCCCCCTCTTTCTTTCGCATCCGTTAGTATTTTAAACTTAATTCGGGGCTTTTTGCCCTGCCAGACAAATTTAGAAATATCCCTCTGCCATTTTCCAAAACATTCCACCTTGTCCACGATCTGGAGGGCCTGAAACAGAAATAGCATTTTCGGCAATACATTCATCTTAATAGCAGCTATTCTACCCAACAAGGAAAGTTTCAGTCTTGACCATATTTCCAAATCTCTTTTGATCTCTGACCAACATTTCTCATAATTATCCTTAAACAAATTCAAATTTTTGGAGGTCAAGTGCACCCCTAAATACTTTACTTTTTTAACCACATTTAATTCCGTTTCTTTTCTGAACTCC
The DNA here is from genome assembly GCF_964234715.1 of Podarcis melisellensis. NCBI lineage: Eukaryota > Metazoa > Chordata > Lepidosauria > Squamata > Lacertidae > Podarcis > Podarcis melisellensis. Next base: position 31,081,391 of record NC_138535.1, on the reverse strand, counting down.
TCTATTTCAATAGTTGTCAAATTTTTTGCTAAAACTTTCAGTTGTCTCAACTTCTCCACAGTCTTCAGCCTCTCCGGTTCTGAGGAGGTCTGAGTGAGGAAGATGGTCAGCCTTCAAAACATCAGCAAGAGAATTAGGATTTGAAGTGAACTGCTTCCACCCTCTCAGCTCACAAGTCCTCAGGCTTCTCCTTGACTGCTTCTCACATAATAAACAACAATGGGAAATAAACTCCATTTAGCTGCATTCAAAGGTGAACTTACCTAATTCGCAATTCTTGGGAAAATATGGAGACCAAAACAGCAATCTTTTGAAATTCACACCTTTGAATTTCTCAAGGTTGACCCAGCCAGGTAATGTTCACAAAAAATGAATTTATGAGGGTAAAGCACGTATCAACAACTTTATACGAGAAGGTAGCCACCCTAGCATTTGATTCATTTTCAGAATAATAAATCAATAACAAACCGATATGGAAAAACGAGAAATGAGAGAAGTTGAAATGGGCAGATTTCCCCCTTCCTCCTCAGTCCGGACTTGCTTCTTGAAGTGCTTGTTCCCTCAATAGTAACAAGAGGGACACTTCCAAGGAGGTCTTTGCTTTCCTTGTCCAGGTCTGCTTGATAGGCCAGAATTTCCCCTCTCTCTTTCCTCCGAATCTCCAGGCGGCGACAAAGAGAGGAGATGAATATTCTACAGGCTTCTTGGGTCCAGTGGCCTTGCTATAATAGGAAAGGAATTGACTGGAGGAAAGAAAAGTACAGAACACATACATAAATACCGTAAGTAGTTCTCATCACAAAAGAATATGCAGGTAAACCCATGAACAGCCAGGTAAACCCATCAACAGGTTTCCTGCCAGACAGGAGTCTGTTGTAGGCCGCCCCTTCTGTGATGTATGTATGATGTATGGAGGGGTGGTCTTGGGCTCCAGGGTGGGCAATTTCAAATGTCTATATAAGGACTTGGTTCGGGGTCTCCTCCTCCCTCCTGCGTGGGGGGGGGGTGAGCACCCTGTTGCAACAGGTAATAAAGATCTGGCTTACTAGCTGCTTTGCTTCTCAGTATTCTCTGGTTGGCCTCTGTTATTTTCTCCTACCGATAGAGAAGCTACCAAAGGACTCTATATGGGCTCTGAGGTACCCCAGAGGGGAAAAGGAGCCCCCAGTCCCCACCCCATTGCAGCTGACCCCTTGCTGCTCTCTGCTTGGCAGGGTATTGAGGAGGCATCCTGCTAGCCAAAGGAGACATGTGCAATTCACATTTGTAGTGTTCTAAATGTGTACAAAGCAACCTTGCTGGGGGATGTGGATGAGGTTAACCCTTTCTCTCCCTGCCATGGTCCCAACCCAAATCTTTGAAGCTGCTGTATTTCAAGGGAAGATCCCTTGGCCCCCCTGGCAGAGAGAAAGACTTTGACTCCCTCCTCCCAGCCATCCCAGCAGCCCTCAGGCTTCCCCTTGGCTGCTTCTAAGGTAATAAACAACCACCAAGGAATACCATGCCTACTCTGGATCTGAGAATTAAGAAGATCACCTGCCAAGAAGAATACACAGCTATTTCTCCCCCTCAAGGTACCTTGTATTCCTCGACAGCCTCTTCCAGAGGAATCACCTCGTGGTGTTGGTGCTTCTTGGATCTGCCCCAAACCACACAGATGGGGGCTTCATCCTCCTTGCAAAAGAGTTTCAGGGGCTCTTGGTGCTTCTCACAGACTCCTCCTTTCCCTCTGGAAGACTGAGAGTCTTGGCTACTTCGACAAAGGTAGCCAATTGCCGATTGTGGACGAGGCTCCTTCTCTGGACTCCAACTCGGCCTTGAGGACAGGAAGCCAGCCTCCTTTTTGCCCCGCTGCACTGGATCAGGCCGGACCAGCAGAAGTTGTGCCCACACTCTGGGATGGTCCCTGTGTCGTAAGAGAGTCAGGGTCAGAGAGGGGAATGAAGGAGAAGGACCCTACCAATATCAAATAGATTGTATTCTGCCTTCACGCCCTACAAGAAGGTCAACGGTGCCTTGGGAATGGATCCCTTTTCGCTGTATCCTTCTCATTGACTTTAAGAATGGATCTGAATGTATTTTTCGACTCAAATGTATTTTTCCTCAAAATGCTGTCCTTTTCTAAATGTATCCAAATGTATCCGAATGGGTTTTTGTATTTCCCCCCAATCTCATCGCCTAGAGAATGTTCCCTAAATGTAACAATCACTTGTTCCAAATGTATTTGATTCAAATGTATTCGAGTGTATACTTTTATGGGGAAACGTAGCTAGGACAATGTGGAGATATATATATCTTGCTTATAGTGCCTTTGAACGGTCAACGTTCCACCCTCTATCCTTTCAGGAGCTGCCAAAAACACTCTCCACACCACACTGCCATCTACTGGGTCTACAAATGATACCATGAATACACACAAATACAAGCTCTAAAATAAATTAGTTGTATTTCCCCATAAGTATGCAAACATAAGACTATCACACCCGAATTGATAGCTATGCAGAACAGGATTCCCCCCTCCCTCCATCGGATAGCTGCCTGCGCGGCTGTCTTTGGGGGGGTGGAGGGAGGAACGGGCGGGATCGACATCCGATGCCTGCCTGCCTGCCTGAAGATGCCGTGCCCCCGGGGGGTGCTGTGACCGGCGCCCATTGGGAAGGAACAAGACAGGAAAAGGAAGGAAATGGGAGAGGTATTTGTAAGGCCCCACTTTTCCCATGGTGTCCTCTTGTGTGGTTGGAAAGTACTCTTTATTGTTTGATTTGGGTTAATGTCAGAATAAAAGCGAGTTCCTTCAAAATAACACATTCCTTTTTATCTTACCAATTTCTCATATTGTAAGAAGCGGACGAAGAAACCATAGAGAGCATTCATATTTTCCTTCTGATCAATGAAGTCAAACGTTACAATTATCCATTTGAGAATGAGCACCTATAGGGAGAAGACAGATCTCAGTAAGCCAAAGCAAGGCCAAGACAACCAACCCCTTCTGGAATATGGTCAGCGTGTACAACATCTAGCTGAATCATCACCAGGATAACTAAGTCAGGCTGGGGGAAATATCATTCTTCAGAACCAAGACATCATTACCATGCTTTCCAAGTTACCTGAAAGTCACTAGAACACTTGCGAGCACAGAGCCAAGACACAGCTGAAAGAAGAGCAAAAGGCGGAGTTTGGCCTCATTAGGTCCCCCTACCATGAACTCCTTAGGTGGGCCACCCTGCGTCCGCCTCGGCATCGCGCCTCGCTATTCTGCAACTCGAGATAACACTGAACTGCTCTGCAGGGTTGTTGTAAGGATTGCAAGTCAAGGCATCCAAAGTGCCTTTGAACATTGAACAGCCCCTAGTCAATGCTTTGAACTACTGTCGCTTTAAAAAGGAAACTCTGATTAGTAAGAGTTTGGGGGATTAAAAATTGGTTTGTCCTGGGGGCGCTGAAGCTGTGTTCTGGCTTGAAAAGCCAGTGAGACCACTGGGCCATCTAGCTCTGTATGGTCTGCCACAGCCAGCAGCTGCTCTCCAGGATTTCAGAGCTCTCTTTCCCATGAATGGGTTGGAACTGCCGCTTTTTGCATCATGTGCCTCTCCCAGTGGGCCACCCCGAGCCATTTGCTGTATAGCGTTCTACATCCCATGTAGTCCTGCTTCTTCCAGCTCAGTTCAGTTCATTCTGCAACTGTGCAAGTTAGGCCGCATCTGCTTTATGCATTCAAAGCACCATCATGCCCCTTGACATGCTAACAGTTGCATCTTGGTATTCAATCCCTTCAGCACCTTGGACAGCAGTCTCTCAAGGCTCAGCCACAGGTTCCTGGTGCCCCATGCTTCCTAGGCCCAGGTCCGTGCTTTAAAGGCACTGTGTCCGAGTCTTTTGTCGTCCCAGGGCTTTCTAATTTTCAGCATCCCTTTCCAGGGCAGCTTTATTTATTTCATGTCTGAAAGGAGTCCTCTGTGCGTGGCAAAGGCTTCTTGCTGGGACAATAGGAGGCTGCCTTATACTGAGTCCCACTATGGCTCTATCTAGCTCAGTCTTGTCCACAATGGATGGCAAAAACTCTCCAGGGTTTCAGACAGAGGACATTCTAGCTGGAGATACAACAGATTGAACCGGAGAGCTTCTGCATGTAAGCAGCTGCTTTACCACTAAGCTATGGCCCTTCTCCCATTGCTTCCGCCCTGAATGAACTGCAAGCCTGTCCTCCAGTCCTCCCAAAACTCTCTTTTGTGGCTACACTCTGCAGGAGGTCATTGGTTGCAGAAGTTGAGCTGTCTGCACAAGTGACTGAATCAAGGAGAAGGCTGATCTGGAATGAAATGCTGACTTTCAGGCATCTCTTGAAGACCTTTTTTATGCCAACAGCTCTGTGCTATCATTTAAACATTTCCTGAGCACCCAGACATTTGAATTCTTTGGACTGATTTTAATGTCCACCCTCCACCCGCTTTTGTACATTGCTGTCTTTTATGACATGCCCTAGCTTCTGAGAAGCCTTTCGCTCAAACCAGTTAGACATGTATGGAACAGACCCTGACGAATCAAATGACAAGGCATAATTAATCCCCCAGCTGAACTGAACAGGGAGCAGCAGCTGGGGTAGAACATGCAAACAAGAAATTATTAGTTCAAGGTACAGAAGCCCCAGAATACCCCAGCCACATGGAGGTCTTGCTCAGATGGAGATGTCTTATTTCCTTTGAAGATATAAGCTGATTAGAATTTTAGGCTGCCGGGGGTGGGGCAAAATCTGAGGATGGGAAAAATGATATCACTGGCAGTCACATGGGAGGCTGCTGAAAATGCACATGGAGAAACAATGGGTCCTTGAACTGAGGGGACTGTCTGACCTGCAGGAGGAAGCCAGTTGTTGAAAGGGAACATGGATCTGAGAAGGAGCTTAGAGGGAGATTTCAACATCCAGCTGGAGCCATCAATGGCAGTTCGTCACTAGTTCGGAGTTGGGGACTCTTTTTCAGTCTTAAGGGCCATATTCTCCTCTGGGAAGCCTTCCAGGGGCCGTGTGCCTGTGGTGGGAGGGGCCACAGGTGAAAGTGGGTGGAGTGATGAATGTAAACTTTGGTTTCCTAAGGAAGGCTGGTTTCTACACACATTCAACTCTCCACTCTCTGTCCTTCATGACTCAAGGGTGCGAGGTGAGCGATAGTACCTCTGGTGGGGGGCACGTTGTGCTCCTTCTGGGGTAGTTTGTCCACCTTTGGTCACTACAGCTCTCACCTGCAGCTCTTAGAAACTGTCAGCCTGCAGCAGCAGCCACACCCCAGGAATGGCTTCAACTGGCAGGCTAACAAGGTGAGGGGTGTTGATGGGTCTCAAACCCTCAGTGAGTTAGGGGCTTCCTCTGTAGACAAAGCTAGTGTCGGGTACTGGCTAGAGGAGGAGGAATGGTGGGAGGCTACAGCCAGGGAACCCCCGTGGGAAGCATCAAAGTGGGAAGGCTCCAAGCCAGGAGACTGCTGGTGGGATGCAGGAGACAGGTCAGAAGAAGAAGAAGGGGGAGCAGATGGCTTGGAGGCTAAACAAGCAACAGGTTTAAGGGAGACTGAGGCAGCTGAGGAGGAGGAGAAGGAGGTGGAGGCTGAGGCTGCAACAGATCCCCAGGCACCTGCCATGTCTGCTGTTCCCTTCTCCCCTCCTCCTCTGTCCCCAGGAACAAGGGAGGCATTACATGGAGCAGAACAAAAGGCACAGAGAGCCCCTCCACGACTGTTGGGAAGTCAGCCGACTGAGGAGGAGCCTTAGGATAGGGATGCCATATTTCTAATAGTAGAAACCAAGGCACCCCGAAAGCTGTGGAGCTATTTTTAGGAAGACCCCCACATTGTTGAGCTTCTTAAAGGAAGACCCAGAAGCTGTTGATGTCTGATAGCCCTACCTTAGGAGGAGGCTAAGATCCTCCTTTCTAGCAACTGGGGCTAGTCCTGCCTGTGGAGTTTCTCTGTCGGGTTTTGTCTCTCTGAAGAAAGAGTCCACCTTACTGCTCATCTCTGAGTTTTGATGCTGAACTGCAGCTGAATCAGCCCTGACAGCCAGGCTCCGGCCAATTGAGCAGATGAGACCACTAGGGGGTCCAACAGTCAAGAAGGTGGTTTCTGCCCGTGCTGTAGAGGGAAGTGACGAGCAGTGGGGCTCATCCACCTGGGAAGGTAGCTCATTTAAGAGAAGGAAGTCCCTGATCCTAAACCTGATTGATCCATTTAGCCCAGTATTGCCCACTTCCGGCCTGAGTGGCAGAAGCTCTCCAAGGTCTTGGGCAGACAGAGGCTCCTACCTACATTGAGCTTCTAACTGCAGGTGCTAGGGACTGCACCTGGGACCTTCTGCATGCAATGCAGGTGCTGAGACACTGAGGCTCTGGCGCCTCCACAAAACCTTCAGGTATGGGCAGGAGGCACTACTCGGCCTCCTTATATCCCACCCTTCCTCCCAAAGGAGTCCAGGGCAGCAAAGACACAACAGTTAAACAACCAAAACATCCAAAAACGGTTCCTACACAGAAGCAGACTAAGAAAAATCTCTCCTTAGAAGGCTTCTTGAAAGAGGAAGAGGAAGTAGGCATTGAAAAGATAGCAGAGAAGGGACCCCCGATAAGATGGTACCTGCAGGAAGCCGTCATCTGCAGAGCAGAGCCATCCATTAAGGGGTGATATGATTTTTCAGGTGCCTTAGCCTCAACCAATACCTCAAACTATCAATCAACCTCCTCAGTCTCCTATATGCTTCTGATGAAATAGGCTATGCCTGCATAAGTTTTTGTTATGTTGTCCTAAAATGCCCCTACTCTTTTGTCTCTTCCTTCTGAAGGATCCCCGTGAACAAGCCAAAAGCCCTTGAAAACACACACACACACGGACAAGACAAGACAGGGCTGCGCACCACAAACCATCCCCAAATAAACCTCCATTCCCCATCAATCAATATTGGGCTAAAAGCTATAGAACACAAAGCTAAATGCACCTAAAAACTGGTTTTGAAATAGCCTTGGTCTTGCTAAGTCCCTCAGCCTTGTGAGTTTAGGAGCTAGTCTGCAAGGGTGAAAATCTAATGGAGGATTCCATTGTTGAATTAACCAAGCAAGGGTCATAGTTGCCACTATGTACCTTGTGGTTGCTCTGTGCCAGAGGGCAAATGAGGGTGGGCCTCCTCCGTCGCCTGGCTGGGAATGAGAAAGGAAAAGGTCAGAGTTGTGTGAGAGAGCTGGGCTGGAAGTTGGCAGAAGTCACAGAGAGAGAGCCATGCCTGATTTCTTCTTGATTCGAAGGCTGTAACTGGAAGAAGCAAGACCTTCTGGGGCGTTAATGCTGTGAGCCTCTCCATCTTCGGCTCAGGTTGTATATGTGTGTGATGAAACCATATATCATAAAGACACCACAGTCTCCGCTGAGCCTCATTCCAAGGAAACTTGCTCTAACAACCTCACTAATGCAGCCCCTTCAGTCCTTTATTCTAGTTCCCCTTTCCATGCCGTACCATACAAGGCTTTGCCAGTATTTTCAGGGTCATCTTCCACCACAATTTAGGGTTGCCATATGTCTGGGGAAACACGGACATGTCCTCTTTTGGGGGACCAACATGCCTATCTGGGCGATTTTTTACATTTTAAAGGAAATGTCCAGGTTGAGGGGGAGTTGTTGAGGTCTCAGGCTCAGGTGGCTCGGGAGTGGGCTGCTCTGCCCATCATGGCCCCTGCCAGCCCGAGCTGGGGAAAGGGGCATGGCAGTGGCGACCCCGAACACCTCTTTTCCCAGCTCGGGCTGGCAGTGCCTCAGGCTGTCCTCTTTTTTTGCTCTTGTACCTTCATTTTCAAACAGCTTAGTTCTTGAACGTTTTGGCTCCCGGAACTGATTCCATTCAACTTCCAAGGTACGACTGTAATCAAAATAAAAACAACAACCACCCAGTAACCCACAACTGGATGGCCCCATTGGGTTCTGGAATTATGGAGGGATGAAAAACTTACCGCATTCCACTTTCTCTACACTATGCGTGTACCCCTGACCGTGTCCTCCCTTACTCATTTCCCCCCTAAACTAGAAAGCCCCAAATGTTTTAGCTTCTCATCTGGGAGTTGCTCCAGCCCCTTGATAATTTTGGTTGCCCTCTGCTGAACATTCCTGCCCCCCCCCAGCTCTGCCTTCAACTGCAAACGTGGCAGACAATGCCTTCCCTGCAGTTGCACTGCCAAAAAAGTTCAGTTTTACTTTTAAGGACAGGAAATTCTCCTGCAGGCCATCTGTGCTAAAGAGAGGGTGCAGCTATAAGTCTCCTTCTTTTGGACCACCCAATTTGCAAAAAATAGCAAAAGCCAAACTTTTGGCTCAGAGTTGAAATGCTGACGTTCCTCTTCTCTATGGCCTGCTGGTCAGCGGATGCCTTGACCAAGACCTGGTTGTCTAACTTGAGACCTTTCGCCTACAGCTGCTGTTCTGGGCTATGAAACAAGAGCAGCAATTCAGCCCTTGGCTCACTGCAAATCATGTGTGCAAACACAGAACCTGGCTTGGGGCTGCTTTGCCTCTGACTTACTTTGCAACATCCTCTCCCCCCAGAGGAATCTTGCTTTGAACAAAAGTAACCCACAGTGGAGGATCAACTTCACTTTACTTGACTAGACCCAGTGGCGTAGTGGGCTGCGGGGCACAGGGGCAGTTGCCCCAGGCACAAAATTGTTAGAGGTGCACAATTTCAGCACCTGGTGCTGCCTCAATACAGCTGCACGCTTCCATCACTGGGGTCCGATGACAACGGCTTGTCCATGCGATCAGGTAAGTGACCTCTCCAGACAATGGGGTGGCTCTTCTTTTCTCATCTCTGTGGCTGTGATCCCCTGGGTGATGTGGATGCCATTAGGCAGTCGAATGCGCATGCATACTCCGTCTGTTTCCCTCCCTCCTACCCCCTCCTCCACGTGGCCCCGGGAACTGGCAAGGAAGAGCTCTGGCACCCTCCTACCTTGGTGGAGTCTACCTCTTTTTATCTGCAGAAAAACTCATGACAGGAGTCATGACAGGAGATCTTGGACTCTGTATCAGACCCTGATGGCAAAGGTGGTTCTGTTAGACTATGAACCACCTGAAAGAGTCTCCTGGTACTGTTTTCACCAACAGATCCAGCAACAATGGTCCTCCTCACCGTCGCTATCGCCACTTGGTAGGCTCGGCGTTGAGCTCTAACCCGTGTTTGGTCTCATTTGAAGTGGGTTTTTCACCACCAGCACTTTAGCTGTCTCAGGAATTGTTTCATCACCCTCAGCCCCAGGGGTAGAACCACAGGGTCATCCAAGTGCCATGCCATTGGAGAGGGTGCTTTTTAAGGTTTGTGGAGCAGCACCCTCTTGTTCTCCACCACCAAATGTGCTTTCCATGTGTTTGGCCGCCGTCTGTCGGGTCTCCCCAGATGAATTTGCTATTAGAAGGAGGCATGTGAAGCCATAATCCTGGAAAGAGATTCTGGAGAGAAGCACTTCCGGAGTGGACTTCCGGAGGCGGCACCATTGACAATGGCGGATTCTCTCTAACTTCGAGGGAGTAACTCCGCGGAAATTGGGTCTTGCCGCTAGTCCTCAGACAACGACTAAACCTGCCTCCTCTGTAATGACATGGTCTGGTCTTAGCGTAACTCCTCCTCCTGCCTGTGATCACTGAGATCGGTTGTCCCAGTGCATCCCCCCCTGTGGAACATGCCCCAGCCATTTTGTGGGCTGGGGCCCACTCCCCGGCAGCCCTGACCCCTCCCCCTAAGAACAAAACAACACCTTAAACAAACAAACAAAACCAATAAAACAATACAAACAAAAAATGTAAAAATTACAAAAACATCAAAATAAAAATAATAATTCCCCAAACGCAACCAAACATCCATCCCACCCCCACCCCCACATACAGACAATCCAAAAGAATTTTTTAAAAAACATTTTAAAAACACTCTGTGCCCCTCCTGCAGTAACAACTGTCCTAGTGAGGCCTGTCAGGCCCCGCCCTGGGCCAGGTGGTAAGTGGCAGGAAGGAGCAGGGCCCTCAGGCACTCACTCAGGGGAGTCCTCCTGGGCAGCAGGCAGCAAGCAGCGCACAGTCCTTGTGAGGCTTCAGGCCCCACCCCAGGCCAGATGGTAAGTGGCAAGAGCAGGGCCCTCAAGCACTCACTCAGGGGAGTCTTCCTGGGCAGCAGGCAGCAAGCAGTCCTTGTGAGGCTTCAGGCCCCACCCCAGGCCAGATGGTAAGTGGCAGGAAGGAGCAGGGCCCTCAGGCACTCACTCAGGGGAGTCCTCCTGGGCAGCAGGCAGCAAGCAGCGCACAGTCCTTGTGAGGCTTCAGGCCCCACCCCAGGCCAGATGGTAAGTGGCAAGAGCAGGGCCCTCAAGCACTCACTCAGGGGAGTCTTCCTGGGCAGCAGGCAGCAAGCAGTCCTTGTGAGGCTTCAGGCCCCACCCCAGGCCAGATGGTAAGTGGCAGGAAGGAGCAGGGCCCTCAGGCACTCACTCAGGGGAGTCCTCCTGGGCAGCAGGCAGCAAGCAGTGCACAGTCCTTGTGAGGCTTCAGGCCCCACCCCAGGCCAGATGGTAAGTGGCAAGAGCAGGGCCCTCAAGCACTCATTCACGGGAGTCCTCCTGGACAGCAGGCAGCAAGCAGCGCGCAGTCCTTGTGAAGCTTCAGGCCCCGCCCCAGGCCAGATGGTAAGTTGCAGGAAGGAGCAGGGCCCTCAGGCACTCACTCAGGGGAGTCCTCCTGGGTAGAGAGGGAACTTTCTTTTCTGAAGCCAAAATGACATGGACAAGAATTGACCAAATTTGGATAACTAGATGATTGGCTCCTAAAATTCGAAAAGCGAAAATCTGCCCCAAAACTTGCTCCGACCATAATGCTATGAGAATGGAGATGAAATTAACACCAATTGGTTCCTTTAGATGGAGGATGAATGACACCTTGTTTAGAGATGCAGAAGTTACCAAGACGGCCCAAAAAACATTGAGAGACTATTTTGAGATAAATTTGAATACTACGGTTGAAAAAAGAGTAATCTGGGACGCAAGCAAAGCGGTTATGAGAGGGTTTCTGATTCAACAGAATGCAATAAAGAAGAGAACTCAAAATGAGAAAAAAGATAAAATTTTGGAGAAAATAAAAGAAGGAGAGAGGAAATTAAGAGTGAAACCAAAGTCGCAAGAGATTCTGAGAGAAATAAAGTTGTATCAAGTACAATATATGAAAATGATAAATCAGGAAATAGAATGGAAAATCAAGCAGATGAGACAAAAGACTTTTGAATCGGCTAATAAATGTGGGAAACTGCTGGCTTGGCAGATGAAAAAAAGACAAAAACTTAATACCATTACAAATTTGGAAGTGGAAGGAAAGAATATACAGAATCCAGTGGAGATTAGAAAGTGCTTCCAGAGATACTTCAAACAACTATACACACAAGGGCCACAGAAAGAGACTGATATAGACCAGTTTTTAAGAACAAATGGATTACAAAAAATCTCTCAGGAAAATAAATTAATGTTGAATTATAAAATAACAGAACAGGAGGGGAAGGTGCCATCCAGAATATGCAGTTGGGCAAATCTCCAGGACCGGACGGTTTAACCTCAAAATATTATAAATCTTTGAAAGACTGGTTAATTCAACCACTAAAGTAGGTCTGCAATGAAATTTTGGAGGGGAAAAAAGCGCCAGTCGTGGAAGGAAGCTTACATTACACTTATACTGAAAACTGAGTCTGAAAAAACACAACTTAAGAACTACCGCCCCATATCCCTGCTTAAGGTGGATTACAAAATTTTTGCTGATATATTGGCTAAAAGGCTGAAAAAAGTTTTAGTTGAGGAGATACATAAAGACCAAGCTGGCTTTCTCCCGGGTAGACACTTGTCTGACAACACGAGAAATATAATTAACATTTTAGAGAAGCTGCAAGTGAACATCAATACTAAAACAGTCTTGATATTTGTTGATGCGGAGAAAGCCTTTGATAATATTTCTTGGAGCTTCATGAAGAAAAATCTTCAGGGGATGGGGCTTGGTCAAGGTTTTGAAAATGGTATAGGTGCAATTTACTCAGAACAAAAGGCCAAATTGATAGTTAACAACGTGGTGACAGAAGAATTTAAGATGGAGAAAGGGACACGACAAGGCTGCCCAATTTCCCCATTGCTTTTTATTTCGGTCCTGGAGGTTTTGCTAAATATGATTAGAAGGGACCACCTGATCAAAGGTATTCAGGTCGGAGCTAAACAGTACAAACTTAAAGCGTTTGCAGATGACTTAGTATTGACATTACAGGGGCCAGAATCTAGTGCTAAAAGAGTATTAGAATTAATTCAGGAATTTGGTCAAGTGGCAGGATTTAAGTTAAACAAGTTAAAGACTAAGGTTCTTGAGAAAAATTTAACACCGATTGAGAAAGAGAGGTTTCAGAAGGAGACGGGTTTAACACTGGTTAAGAACGTAAAATACCTGGGGGTTAATATGACTGCTAAGAACTTAAATTTATTTAAAGATAACTATGAGAAATGTTGGTCAGAAGTGAAAAAGGATCTTGAAATATGGTCAAATTTGAAGCTTTCCTTGTTTGGTAGAATTGCTGTTATAAAGATGAATGTATTGCCAAGAATGTTATTTTTATTTCAATCATTGCAAATTTTGGACAAAATGGATTGTTTCAAGAAGTGGCAGAGAGATATCTCTAGATTTGTCTGGCAGGGCAAGAAGCCCAGAATAAAATTTAAGATTTTAACTGACGCAAAGGAAAGGGGGGGATTTGCCCTGCCAGACCTTAAACTTTATTATGAATCAGCAGCATTTTGCTGGTTGAAAGAATGGCTGCTTCATGAGAACACAGACATTTTGGATCTAGAAGGTTCTAATAATGCTTTTGGGTGACATGCATATCTGTGGTATGACAAGGTTAAAGCGCATAAAGCATTTAAAAACCATATTGTCAGAAGGACACTGTTTAATGTCTGGATAAGATATAAAGACTTTCTTGAAAATAAAACCCCAAGGTTGCTATCACCGATGGAAGCGAAGGCTCAGAAAAAGCTCAATATGGAGGCCAATTGGGCAAAATACAGTGGTGCAAGACGAACGCCTCGCAAGACGGAAAACCCTCTAGACGAAAGGGTTTTCCGTTTTGGAGGCGCTTCACAAAACGAATTTCCCTATGGGCTTCTTCGCAAGACGAAAATGTCTTGCAAGTTCCTGCGGTTTTTTTTACCTCCCCCCCCCTTTTCCTAAGACGCTAAGCCGCTTATCAGCTGATCCGCTGATAAGCCGCTTAACAGCTGATCGCTAAAAGCCGCTAAACTGCTAATAGCGCTAATCCGCTAAGCTGTCAATGGGCTTGCTTCGGAAGACGAAAAAACCGCTATACGAAGAGCCTCACGGAACGGATTAATTTCGTCTTGCGAGGCACCACTGTATTGGGAGATTTTGGAACAGGAGGGTGCCAAACTGAAACTGCAGAGTTTTGAGAAACTAAAAGATAAAGTGCGAGACTGGTTTCATTATTATCAAATAAGGGAGGCCTATAACTTGGAGAAAAAAATTGGTTTCCAGGTGGAAAAATCAAAATTGGAAACAGAACTGTTAGATCCCAAAACTTCAGATTTTATCAAGAATGTATAACTTGCTGTTGAAATGGAATACTCAGGATGAAATGGTTAAATCTGCTATGATAAAATGGGCACAAGATGTTGGACATAACATAATGTTTGCTGACTGGGAATAGTTGTGGACCACAGGTATGAAATTCACGGCATGTAATGCCTTAAGAGAGAATATTATGAAAATGATATACAGGTGGTACATGACACCAGTCAAGCTTGCAAAAATATACCATTTGCCCGATAATAAGTGTTGGAAGTGTAAAGAAAATGAAGGTACATTCTTTCACCTTTGGTGGACATGCCCAAAGATTAAGGCTTTCTGGGAAATGATCTATAATGAAATGAAAAAGGTATTTAAATATACCTTCCTGAAGAAACCAGAGGCCTTTCTCCTGGGCATGGTCGGCCAATCGGTGCCAAAGAAGGATAGAGCTTTCTTCATGTATGCAACAACAGCAGCAAGAATACTTATTGCAAAGACACAAGATCTACCCACCTTGGAAGAATGGCAGATGAAAGTGATAGACTATATGGAATTGGCAGAAATGACTGGCAGAATCCGAGACCAGGGAGAAGAGTTGGTGGAAGAAGATTGGAATAAATTTAAAGACTATCTGCAGAAACACTATAAAATTTATGAATCTTAAAATGATGTTGGATTGAAATGAAACGGCTTCAGCAACAAAATTAAAAGAATATGTAAAAATGGATTGATCATCAGATGAAGATACGAAGTTTTAATATGTTAAGATATAGAATTAATTTAAAAACAATGAGGGTAAGGATCTGCAGAAACACTGTAAAATTTATGAATGTTAAAATGATGTAGGATTGAAATGAGATGGCCTTAGAAACCCAGTTAAAAGAATTTGTAAAAATTGGATTGATAATTAGATGAAAATATGAAGTTCAACATGCTATGATATAAAATTAAGATAAAAACAATGAGGGTAAGGATTTGCTGAATTACCATGTAAACTGGAATACAAAAAAGGGAGGCGTGAGGAGGTCAGGAAAATAAGTAAATGAACCTTAAGATATGGAAAGATTGATTTGTTTTTAATTGTGTTTTTCTACTTATTATCTATTTTATTTTATTTTTGCATTTTAAAATTTTATTAAATTCCATTATATATACAACAAATCCAAGTTTCAACGTTTCTCATACATTTTGGACTTCCTTCAACGTCGATGACATTCATTCGTAGTTAGATCTTAGAGTCGCATTCCATTTCTTCATATTGCCATTCATACTATTTTTATAACTTCTTTCGTTTAAACAATACCTGTTAATTCTTTACAGAGCCTCTTTAAACCCCACCAGCGTTGTGTTAACTGAACATTTATTCTCCAGGTAACCCATAAATTTTCCCCAGTCCTCTATAAACTTTTGATCTTTTAAATATCTTATTTTCCCTGTTAATTTGTCCAACTCCGCGTACTCTATCAATTTTGCTCTCCAATCTGCCACCGTTGGGATTTCCTCCTGCTTCCACCTCTGAGCTATCACAATTCTGGCTGCTGTCACCGCATACTGGAAGAGTTTGTAATCTTTTCTCTTAATCTCTTTTCCCAGTATACATAGTAAAAAGGCCTCCGGTTTTTTAACAAAGGTATAACCCAGCATCTTTTTCAATTCGTTGTAAATTTCCTCCCAGAAACTTTTAATTTTTTTGCACTCCCACCATTGATGATAGAATGTCCCTACCTTTTGTCTGCACTTCCAGCATTTATTATCTATCTTATACATCTTGGCCAGTTTTACGGGGGTCATATACCACCTGTACTGCATCTTCATCACGTTTTCCTTAAGTAGCGTACAGGCCGTAAATTTTATATTGACTCTCCAGAGCTTTTCCCAGTCTTCCATCTGGATGTTATACCCGATATCCCTGGCCCATTGTACCATCACTGACTTCACCTCCTCATCCTTCGTGTACCATTCTAGTAAAATTTTATACATTTTAGAGAGGTTTTTATATTCACTATTTACTATCTCCTTTTGGAATATTGATTCTTTCCCCTCGTAACCCCTTTCCTTTACGTCTGTTTTAAACATCTCATTAATCTGGAAGTAGTGCAGCCAGCCCTGTGTAAGCGTTTTAATCTGGTCGTATGGTTTAACTTTCCATTTCCCTCCTTCGTTGATGACCATTTCTCCATACTTCCCCCATCTTTCCTCCATGTTGACTTTCTTTACACTTGTTAACTCCTGCGGTGATAACCAATGTGGTGTTCTCGGCTCTAGTATATCTTTGTACCTGTCCCAAACCTCTATTAATGGACCCTTAAATATATGACTACAGAAGCCCCTGTGCACCCTTTTTTTATCCTTCCATAAGTACGCATGCCACCTAAATTTATTATTGTATCCTTCGAGGTCTAATAGCTCTCTGTTTTCCAACTTGACCCACTCTTTTATCCAGCACAGACACGATGCTTCGTAGTATAATCTCATGTCCGGCAGAGCGAAGCCCCCCCTTTCTGTTGCATCTGTTAGTAGCTTGAATTTAATTCTGGGCTTCTTCCCTTCCCAAACTTATCTGGAGATCGCTTTTTGCCATTCTTTAAAGTTTTTTGTTCCTTTTAATATGGGGAGTGTTTGAAACAGATATAGGAGCTTGGGTAGCAGCATCATTTTTACCATGGAGATCCTTCCCCAGAGCGATAATTTTAATCTGGCCCATACCTCCAGGTCTTTTTTAATTTTGTTCCAAACCGGGACATAGTTATTTTGGTATAAGTCGATATTTTTGTTAGTAATCCAAATTCCCAAATACTTTATCTTTTTAACTACTTCAATTTCAGTTTGTTGTTGCAGAGTAGCCACCGCATCCTGGTCCATATTTTTAACAATCATTTTTGTC
This sequence comes from Podarcis melisellensis, assembly GCF_964234715.1. Lineage (NCBI taxonomy): Eukaryota > Metazoa > Chordata > Lepidosauria > Squamata > Lacertidae > Podarcis > Podarcis melisellensis. Next base: position 31,064,897 of record NC_138535.1, on the reverse strand, counting down.
TTGCTCTTATTCATTTTGAAACCAGCCAATTTCCCAAATTCCTCCATCTCGTCCAGAATCGCCTTTATACTTTCTGTAGGTTCTTCTACCGTTAGGACCACGTCATCCGCATAAGCTTTGACTTTATACTTATTTGAACCTAGTGTCACCCCTTTTATTTGTTTATTTTGTCTTATTGCGTTCAAAAGTACTTCTAAGACCACTATAAAGAGCAGTGGCGAGAGCGGACAGCCTTGCCTCGTCCCCTTACATATTTTTATATCCTCAGTCATAACGTTATTGACTATCAGTCTCGCCTTCTGCTCAGTGTATATTGACCTTATACCATTTAGAAATTCTTGTCCCACCTCCATTACTTCCAGGTTTTTTAACATAAAATCCCAGATAACATTATCGAAAGCTTTCTCCGCATCTACAAAGATTAAGCTAGCTGGTTTGTCAGAGCTCTCAGATAAATATTCAATGAGATTGATTATATGTCTTGTATTACTTCTTATTAACCTGCCCGGAAGAAAGCCTGTCTGGTCTTCATGTATTATCCTTGTTAATATCTTTTTTAATCTTTTAGCCAGGATGCCAGCGAATATCTTATAGTCTGTGTTTAATAAAGAGATGGGTCTATAATTCTTAACTTGTGTTAGGTCTGCATCTTGTTTTGGGATGATTGTAATAAAGGCCTCTTTCCACGTTCCGGGCATATCTCTTTCTTTTAGAATATTATTCATTACTTCAATTAGCGGTGTCATCAACGTATCTTTGAATTCTTTATAATAACTCGATGTGAAACCATCGGGGCCCGGTGCTTTCCCTCTTTTCAAATCTTTTATCACTTCTTCTGTCTCTAATCTATCTATTGGGGCGTTTAGCTGTTCTTTTTGCTCAGGAGACATTTTTTTGACGCTCTTTTCTTTTAAATATCTTTCTATTTTTTTCTTGTTATTCCTTTCTTTGTATCTGTATAGTTGCTCATAGAAATCCGTGAATCCTTTCCTGATTTCCTTCGAGTCGGTTGTTTCTTCTCCATTTATTAGTAATTTGTTAATTGTGTTTTGCTCTTTCCTTCTTCTGACTTGCCACGCAAGCCATTTACCTGATTTATTGGCAAATTCGAAATTTTTTTGTCTTAACCTTTTGATATTCCACTCGACCTCCTTGTTTATTATCATTGCAAATTGTGATTGCAGGGATTTTATTTCCTGCATTATTCTTTCATTATTTGGTGTTTTAATCAACTTTTGTTCATTGTCCATTATCTGTCTCAGGATCTCTTTTGACCTCTTATCTCTATTCTTTTTTTTCAAGGCACTTTGTTGAATAAAGAGGCCCCTCATTACTGCCTTACTGGCATCCCAGACCGAACTTGTTTTCACCCCTTTATCTATATTATCTAAAAAGTATTCTCCTAATTTTTTTCGGGTTCTTTCAACAAATCTTTGATCATCCAGTAGGTTATCATTTAGTCTCCATCTTTATGTTCGCTCTTCCAATCCCTTCACCTCCATTTCAATTGGGTTGTGATCAGATATTACTTTGGGCTGGATTTCGATTTTTTTAATTCTTGGTGTCAGTTCATTCTTGAAAATGATTGGTTCGGTTCGGAGTGATATGTAAATTGTTTCTCAAGGGGGTGTTTCAATCTCCATATATCGACGAGGTTACAATTTTTAACTAATGTGAAGAATGTCTTGGGTAATTTTCCTTGTTTGTTCTTTGAGTTTCTTAGTCTATCCATATCATTTGAGACCACATCGTTCAGATCTCCCATTATTATGATTTTTTGGTCTATATATTCAAATAACTTTTCTTCCAGTGCGCTAAAGAATTCTGTTTTATTCCCATTAGGGGCATAAATCCCTACTATTATCATTGTTTCACCTTGCCATTTAATGCGTACCGCAATTATCCTTCCTTCCTCATCCTTAAATAATTGGTGCGCCTCAATTTTGTTTTTAATGTAAAGTACTACACCTCTTTTTTTCCCACTATCTGAAGAAATGAATTCATTCCCTAACCTCCTATTGACCAGGATTTTCCTGTGTTTTTTAGCCATATGCGTTTCTTGTAAGCACATGACATCCGGGTTTGCCTTTTTTAAAATACGCTCAATTCCATTCCGTTTCTTCTTGTCGTTCAAACCATTAACATTCCAACTCCATAATTTTAGTGACATTTTATTTTATTTTGTTTCTTTAATTTATTTAACCTAAAGTCTCTCTGACTCTTCTCCTTCTGTATCTTCTTCCTCTTCCTCTGGCTTTCTTTCGATCAGTTCTTCCTCTTCTCCTGATTCTATGTCCTCCCTCCGTCCTTTTCCCCCTTCGGCCCCTTTCGGCTCTTCCTCTCCATGTTGGAGATCTTTATATCTTCTTGTGAACTTTCCTATTTCCTCGGGATTTGTCAGCCTTCTTTTGATTCCTTTGTAAAAGAAAGAGACGCCCTCCGGAAATTCCCAGCGAAAATCTATTCTGTTTTTCTTAAGCAGGTATACCAGTGGTTTATAGGGTTCTCTTCGCTTCAACAGTCTTATTGGGATATCTTTAAATATAATTATGTAATTTCCGTCGATGTAAAGTCTCTTCTCTCTGTTTTTTTGCAAAATCAGGTTTCTCATCTCTTTATCTTTAAACATGACTAAGCAGTCTCCTGGGAGTTTCTTCGCTTTGCTTGTTTTAGTTCTCAGTCTATATGCATTTTGTATTGTTTCTGCCACTTCCTCCTCCGCTAACCCCATCCATTGTGCTATTTCCTTTATCAATCTCTCTTTTATATTTTCATTTTGTAGTTCCGGGATCTGTCTCAGCCTTAAATTCACTTCTCTTTGTTTGAGTTCATTCATCGCGATAGAGTCTTTTAAGTCTTCTTGCGTTTTGTGCAAGTCTGCTATCTCACCTTTCATTTTTTCTTCTTCCCTTCTCATCTCTTTCATTTCCTGTTTGGTCTTTTTTAGCCCCTCATCCATTCTTTTTGATATCTCCTTAATCTGTCCTTTAAGCTCACTTACTGTCTCTTCAATTTTTTTGTCCATTTTTCCAATTTTGTTATCTACCTGCTCTAGTTTTGTCTCTAAGTTTTTCTCACTTTGCTTTATTTCTGCGAACATCCTCAAAATTTCTGTTTTAAATTCCGTTTCCTGTTTTGAGCTTTTCCTGTCAGATGGGGTCCCCCCCTCCGCCCCTTTTTTTTGAGTATGTGACATTGTCCCGTCTGTTTAGATGTCAAATAATCCACTTGTTATTCCCTGGCAAACCGTCTTCCCGTATATCAAAACTGTTACAAAACTATTACCTTTGAGACGTCTCTTGGGTTTAGAGCTTATCCCTAAACCGCTACCCAATTTGCCACCACTAGGGGGCAGTAACAGGAGGAATAGAAGATATTCGGCCTTACCTAAGTAAACAGCAGATCGCTATAAACGGTACGGGGTACAATAGCTTTGTTTAAAACTCCCCTCCAAATATTTTATATTTAACTACAGCCCCTTCCCCTCTGAGCCTAGTAGTAAGATAGCTCAGCGTTGAGTCTCAAAATCATACAAATTATAATCTTCCTGCCCCTATTCGGGCTATTCCAACCGAGGTCTGCCGAAAAAACTGAATTTATCTCCCCAAACAGGGCTCACATCAATAGTTGGTTCCGGTCAAAATCCTAATGTCCAATTAACCTGATATCCGAGAATTTAACTTATAAATTTTTAGCAGTTCAAGTAGTCCCGGCAATCCAGACAGTATTATGGATTTGGTAGTCCAAATATTCCGAATAGTCCCCACAGTCCAGGTTTAGATGATGAGCGTCGTGAGAAGGTGGCTTCCGGAGCTATAAGGCTGGGTTCAAACTAACAGTTTAGGTAAACGGGATGGCTGTATCTTAACAATGAACGTTCATATTTCGTTGAGCCAGGAGGAGAGTTCTCTCCCTATAACCAAAGCTCAGGAGAAGTGCGAATGAGGAGGTACAAATAAAGTTCCCTTTAGTTCTAAGAGGAAAGAAAAAAAACGCAGTGTGTGCTCCCGACCTCCAAAAAGAAATTTCTTTTAGTTGACTTCCCCAACCGGAATGGCAACGCAGTCAGACGATGGTGGATACGGGGGTAAACCCCTCCAGCAGTGAACTGCAAGTTTTTAATGTCCTATATCCCGTTGATTAAGAGTTTTAAGAATCACTTTTAGAGCTTTAAAATGGCGTCTGAGGCACCTCTTCTTATTTCCCCCACCTGAAATGGCGTTGGAGAGTCTTCTAGCTGCTTAAAGTTTCCCAGGGATATTTTAGTAAGCAGTCCCGTCTGTATTCCAACTATGCGGTAGCCCTGTTGTCTGGGTATTTTCCTCTATCTCGCCTCCTTTCTGCTCCCTCTTAGCTTTCCCCCCTTTGTAAAAGAAAAAGGGGGGTTTCTTTTTACTTTCAACTTTAGCTGCCCGAGGGAGACGGAAACAGTATCCACTGGCGGTAACTTACTTTCTTTTTCGGGCTCTGCTCGCGGCGCTGCGTCGTTCCTCCAATGAAGTCAAAACCGGCGCTGAACTCGAGCTTCCTCCACTTTTTACTCGGGGACTTCCTTGGTGTATTTTATATCCAATTTAAAGAGTAAGTCTGTTTTATGGTCCCGAGTTTCTTCGTCTCTGAGAGTGGAGCGCTATCCCTCGCAGGCTTGGGGCTTCGCTAAATCGCCATTCTAACGCCGCTGTAATGGCTGCCCGACTGCCGACCGCTCGTTCCGTCGTACTCTTCGCCTTTTCCAAAAAGACTACCTGACGACCGGACGGGCGGCTGCCTGGCACTGCCGGGTACCTGGACCTCTGGCCACCCACCAGAGGGTTAAAGGAAGGTTTTGGCGCCCTAAAGACCTCCAAAATCTGGCGAAAAAGCAAGGGTTTCCTCCGCAGAAAGAACCCTCGCCTGCAGTAGGTTCCGCGCTCCACCGGAAGTCCCTATTATCTATTTTCTATGTATTTTGTATTTTTCATTTCTATTTTTGTATTTTTTGTATTTTTATTTTTTCTCTTTTTTATTCTGTAATTTTTTCCTGTTTATAAAATTTTAATAAACATCCATTAAAAAAAAAGAGAGAGAAGCACTTGGCCCAATTTTAGCCTTTGATTCTGTGAGAGGCGCGCAGTGCTTGGTCTTACGCTGCAGCTCAACTTTAACTAGGTTTACAGCAGAGGAGCAAGTCCTGGAGGGCTGGCTTCCTATTCTGCCTCTATGGGTGAGTTGGCATTGATGAGGAAAATTGCGGGGTGTGAGGCTACTATATTTTTTCACAATATAGTCCGGCCCACCACATGCTCTTGTGGGATGTGAAACTCAAGAGCAGTCAAGTACAACATTCCTAGAGTGCACATGTTTACACATGGGGAGGAATGTTTGTCCAGCCAGCAGGTAAACTTCCTGTTTCCTTCTGGGCTGGGACAAACTTCCTCTACATGTGACTAAAGGTGGGTGTGGCCTCACCTGTGCAGGTAAGGACAAAAGCACAGGGCAGGGCAGCCATCTCTCTCTCTCTTTCACCACATGCATCGAAGAAGCAAGATCTGCTTAGCCAAAGATGCCCTCTTGGCCTCCAGCCAAGAGAGGACAAAGGGACTGTCTTCTTATGGAATAGTTTTCAAGTGTATGTTACTTTTCTAAGCTAAGTCTGCCTTCTGGGATCCGATTGTGAACAGAATGTGAGTAAACTCGTTTTATACTTTTATGGAAGACTGTGTTGTGTCTTATCTTTTATGAGGGAAAAAGGGGGAAATACCAGAACAGTTATTATAGAGGCTTTAGCGAGCCTGAGCAAAGGCATCCGCTGCCAATTTTAGAAGAGGGGAATGTTACTCTGCTAAATTGTGGAACTTGTTAAGACAAGTTGGATAAGGATATAATCAGACAATGTATCCTCTCCTGCATCCCTGAACATTCCCACAGGTCTGAGGGACGGTGGACAGGCCATAGGCAAACATGTCCAGGCACCTCTTAAGTAAAGCTAAAGGTAAAGGGAGCCCTGGCCATTAGGTCCAGTCGTGACCGACTCGGGGTTGCAGCGCTCATCTCGCTTTATTGGCCGCCGAGGGAGCTGGCGTGCAGCTTCCGGGTCATGTGGCCAGCAGGACTAAGCCGCTTCTGGCAAACCAGAGCAGCGCACGGAAACACCGTTTACCTTCCCGCCGGAGCGGCACCTATTGATCTACAGTGGTGCCCCGCAAGACGAACGCCTCGCAAGACGGAAAACCCGCTAGACGAAAGGGTTTTCCATTTTGGAGGCGCTTCACAAAACGAATTTCCCTATGGGCTTCTTCGCAAGACGAAAATGTCTTGCGAGTTCCTGCGGGTTTTTTTTACCTCCCCCCCCCTTTTCCTAAGACGCTAAGCCGCTTATCAGCTGATCCGCTGATAAGCCGCTTAACAGCTGATCGCTAAAAGCCGTTAAACCGCTAATAGCGCTAATCCGCTAAGCTGTCAATGGGCTTGCTTCGGAAGACGAAAAAAACGCTATACGAAGAGCCTCACGGAATGGATTAATTTCGTCTTGCGAGCCACCACTGTACTTGCACTTGGACGTGCTTTCAAACTGCTAGGTTGGCAGGAGCAGGGACCGAGCAACGGGAGCTCAGCCCGTCGTGGGGATTCGAACCGCCAACCTTCTGATCCTCAAGCCCTAGGCCTCTACGGTTTAGACCGCAGCGCCCCCCCGCGTCCCTCCTGCACATCCATACCCTGGGGCAAGTCTGGGGATGGGCTCTTGGTTTCTTTGGCCAACTAACTGCTCAGTAAGTGTCACCTTTGGGCCAACTAACTGCTCAGTAAGTGTCACCTTTGACCCTGGAGATAGAGGGGGAAATAGTCCTTTCCTTAAGGGCAAGAATGGCGTTGGAATGGAGGAAATTGATGCAGGGGGTGGATTTTCTGAAGTGAGGGGCTTTTCCTAAGCCAGCATTCCATAGGTGAAGTGGCTTGACAGATTTCTTGCAACAAAGGATCACTTTGGGCAATAGAAACCAGTTCATGGGCTTTTGATGGACTGAGTCCATTGTTCTCTCAACAGGCGGCCACTCAGGAGCTCAGTCAAGCTGGCGAAGCTCCGCTGCCCGCAGAAGGGAAACAGGCAGCAGCCCAAGACAGATTCTGTCCACTAGAGGCCGCTAAGCGCTATTGGCTAGCTGTCCAAATCCGATGCTTTTGATTGGGCTATACGCAGCAGTATGTAAATACAGAGTTCATGCCCAAGTCCCCGCTCATATTGATAGGCTTTCATACCAGAAAGAGGGAAGCAGGGTCTTTTCTTCTTAAAAAAAGATGCGGTGCTTGGTGCGACAGGGGAAGGAAAGGGCTTTCTCGAGCTCATTGTCTCGCGCCCTAGCTATGTGGAGGGGTTTCTGGGGAAGGCGAGATCCCTAGCGAATTCCCCCCTCGGAAATTCTGTGTAGCGTATTCTTAGAAAAGGAAAAAAAGGAAAAAGGAGGGGGAGAGAAAAGACTGAAAGGGAAGAAAGGTTTCCTCTGTTCCCCTCCACTCTTCCAAAATAATTCTGAGCTGAGGTGCAGAGCTCTTTTCTCCCTTGTGACCTCCCCACCCACCTCCTCCTCCCTCCCACCTAACTGGCTGTGTCACCTTGCCTGCCAATCATACCTCCCTTTGAACTGAAGCAGAGTCCCATCCCTGTTTGTGCCAGTTCTGGAGTCTAAAAGCCGTGGAACAGAAAATCCAAGTGTTAAAGATATAACCCATTACTCGGACGCAAAAAAATCTGGGGGACAAATCGACGCAATATGGCTAACAAAAAAGCTGATGTTAAGTTTAGAAAAAGCAGAAATACTAAACAGATTGATATCAGATCATAATCCGGTATCGGTAATAATGAAATTTCAAAATCATACTAAGGGAAGGTGAAAAATGAACGAGGAGGTATGGAGAGACGATCAAAGGGTTAAAAGGGCAAAGGAAATATTGAAAGAATTTTATGAAATAAATGAAAATCAGGATACGGATAAAAAAAATGATTTGGGAAGCGAGCAAAGCCTATATGAGAGGGTTTGTAATACAGTGGTGCCCCGCAAGACGAATGCCTCGCAAGACGGAAAACCCGCAAGACGAAAGGGTTTTCCGCTTGCGAGTTGCTTCGCAAGACGAATTTCCCTATGGGCTTGCTTCGCAAGAAGAAAGCCCATAGGGAAATCTCCGGGGACCTCTTTTAAATGCTGGCGGTGGGGAGCAAAGGCTTCCCCCCCCCCTCCGGCCTTCAGAAGAGGTCCAGGAAGGCCGGCGGGGGCCGAAAGGCTTTGCTCCCCACCGCCAGCATTTTAAAAGCGGTCCGGGATAGCAGGGAAGCGCTTCCCGTTATCCCGGACGGCTTTTGAAGGCAGGCGGGGGGGAGCAAAAACTTTTGCCCCCCGCCGGCCTTCAGAAGAGGTCCTGGACCTCTTCTGAAGGCCGGCGGGGGGCAAAGGTCTTTGCTCCCGCCTGCCTTCCTTCCCGGGAGAGCGGAGAAACGCACTGCGTTTCTCCGCTATCCCGGATGGCTTTTGAAGGCAGGCGGGGGGGAGCAAAGACTTTCGGCCCCCGCTGGCCTTCCCCCCACCTGCCTTCCCGGGGGCTTTAAAATCGCCCCGGGACAGTGGAGTCCCGCTTTTCTTCCCACCCCCAGCATTTTAAAAAACCCCGGGACAGCGGAGAAGTCCTCTGCTGTCCCGGGGTTTTTTTAAATGCTGGGGGTGGGAAGAAAAGCCCTTGTCCCCCCCCCCCCAGCCTTCAGAAGAGGTCGAGGGACAGACTGTCCCCGGACCTGGTCTGAAGGCGGTTTCCATAGGAACGCATTGATTGATTTTCAGTGCATTCCTATGGGAAACCGTGCTTCGCAAGACGAAAAAACTTGCGGAACAAATTAATTTCGTCTTGCGAGGCACCACTGTACAACAAAAGGGAAAGATAAGGAGAAATAAAGATACCGGTAATAATATTATGGAAATAAATAAACAAATAAGAGAGAAAGAAAAAGACCTAGTGAAAAACCCAGAGAATGAAGATATCCTCCAACAAATAAAGAATTTACAAGCCCACCTATCAAATTTAATAAATAGGGAAGTAGAGAAAAAAATTATATGGATGAAACAATGATATTTTGAACTGGCAAATAAACCGGGTAGGATGCTGGCATGGTTTATCAAAGAAAGACAGGTAGAAAGAGTAATAAATAGAATTATTGACGAAGAAAAGGAAATCATTGACCCAAAACAAATTAAAGAAAATTTTATAAAATATTACAAAAATTTATATAAAGTAGAATTAAAAGAGGAAAAGATAATTCAAAAATACCTATCAGAAAATAGACTACCAGATATAGAAGAAGAATATGCAATATTAAATTCAAATATTGAACTTGAAGAGATTAAAAAAGTGATTAAAAATATGAAGGAGGGGAAATGCCTGGACCAGACAGAATCTCAGTAACATATTATTAAAAAATAGAGGAAATAATAACACCCAATTTGTAATTAATTATGAATGAAATTTTAGATAAAGGAGAAATACTGAGCTGGTCCAGGGGGGAGGTTACCGTGGGGCGAGGTCCAGGACCTGAGTTGAGGGTCGGCAGACAGTCCTCCTCGGCCGAAGCGGGGTCCACAGCGAGACGCCGGGCAAGGACAGGAACTCTGGGGGAACAGGACTGGATGCTGGCCAAAACAGCTCTTCAACGACGTTGCTCCCGCAACCTGGGACCGGGCTGACTGGCCTTTATCTTCTCTGAGGAGAGGGCGGTACCGGCCCCCAGGAGACCCACCTCTCCTGGCCTTAAGGCGAGCATTCCACCTGGGAGAAACCAGTTCCCTTCGCCTCTCTGCCCTGAGCCTCTCCAGTTCAGGAGAGGCTGAAGGGTTACTGGGCCCAGGGGAAGACTCACCTGTAGGCACTGAGTCCTCAACCACCTCCGGAGCCAGAGTGGATTCACCTGGTGTCTGCTCCTGAGGATCCGGCACAGGTGCAGGCGCTTCAGAATCAAGGCCTTGCCCCAGTTCAGCCGGCCCTGGAGGTGGGGACTCCTGTGCAGGCTGGGATTCCTCCGGTTCAGCCTCTGAATCGAATTCCCAGCCCCCCCCTCAATCAAGGGTCTGGACCCGGCTTGCTGGGGTACGCCGCATGGAAGTCTCGGAGGCAGGCAGGCACGTGGACGTTGGCTGCTGGTTCCCAGGAATGGTCCTCCGGTCCATACCCCTTCTAGTCTATGAGATACTGCAGATTTCCCCTGCGGTATCGGGAGTCCAGAATGTGTTCCACCTCATACTCAGGCTCCCCCAAACCAAAACTGACTGCAGTCGGGGATGGTTCGGGTGGAACTCGTTGGGTGAGGCCACTGGACTCAGAAGGGACCTGTGGAATACCGGGTGAACCTTCAGGGTTGCGGGCATCCGGAGACGGAATGCCACAGGCGAGACCTGGTCCACGATAGGAAACGGGTCGGTGAAACGGGTGTCCAGCTTCCCCGAAGGTCGAGAGGGGTGGAGGTGGCGAGTGGAGAGCCATACCAGGTCATCGACGTGGAGTTCCGGCCCCACCTGGCGGTGGCGGTCGGCCTGGGCCTTGTACGCCTCCTTGGCCTGGCGCAGTTGCTCCATCAAAAGCTGTTGCTGGGACTGGAGCTCCTGAAGCCACTCCGTCACCGCAGGGACCACGGATGTCGGCAGCACATCCGGAAACAGCCATGGATGATAACCCTAACTGGCCTGGAACGGGGTCTGCTGGGTGGATGCATTCACCGCATTGTTGTAGACAAACTCCGCCAATGCTAGGTGGTCGACCCAGTCATCTTGCTGGTAGCTGCAGTAACACCGGAGGTACTGCACCAGCACCGCGTTTGCCCGTTCTGTCTGGCCATCGGTCTGTGGGTGGTAGGCTGATGAGAGACAGACCTCTGTCCCCAGGGTCGGGTGCAATGCTCACCAGAAACAGGATGTGAACTAGACGCCCTGGGCGGACACCACACACTCAGGTAGGCCATGCAGGCGGAAGACATGCTGAAGGTACAGCTGAGCGGTTTCCTTAGCTGTGGGTACGGATGGGCAGGGGGCACAGTGCACCATCTTAGTGAAATGGTCGGAGAAAACTAGAAGGCAGGTACAGCCACGAAATGGGGGTAAGTCCACTACAAAGTCCAGCAAAACCGTGTGCCAAGGATGTGGTGGGACTGGCAATGGCTGAAGTAGGCCAGGGGGTCGCCCGGTAGGGCCCTTGGCCCACCGGCAGACATCACAACCAGCGACGTAGCGAGCCACGTCAGCCTTCAGGCGGGGCCACCAAAACTCACGGTTTACCAGATGGGTGGCCCGATACCGCCTAAAGTGTCCCGCTGCTGGGGCATCATGGGTCATCCGGAGAACCTCAGCCTGCAGTTGCCCTGGCGGAATGTACAGGCGACCGTGGTGCAGCAGAAGGCCCTGATGCAAGACCAGCCCCGGATACTGAGGGCATGACCCTTCGGCCTGTTCCCGGAGTCGTTCCTGGGCCCAAGCGTCGACCCGCTGCTGTTCCCGCACCCGAGACTGCAGTGTCTCAGCCTCCTGGGTGGCCAGGAACGCAGCCGGTGGTAGGATCGTGGTGGGTACTGCTTGCTGTACCGTGTCAGCGTTGTCTTCAGGTTTCCGGGACAGGGCATCCGCCTTCTGGTTTTGGGAGCTAGGGATGTAGCGGATCCGAAACTGGAACCGGGAAAAGAACAATGCCCACCGGATCTCCCTTTGGTTCTGCTTGCGGGTGGTCTGGAGGTACTCCAGGTTCCGGTGGTCGGTTCTCACCTCCACCGGGTGTCGTGCCCCCTCAAGATGGTGGTGCCAGACCTCAAAGGCCACCTTGATGGCCAGTAGTTCCCGCTCCCATACGGTATAGTTACGCTCCGCTGGAAGGAGCTAGCGGGAATAGAAGGCGCAGGGTAAGAGTGGCGCATCAGGTCCATACTGCTGAGACAAGACGGCACCGAGAGCCGTACTGGAGGCGTCGGTCTCTACCACAAAGGGTCGAGAGGGATCAGGATGTTGCAAGATCAGCACTTTCTGGAAACAGGCCTTGAACCCCTGAAACGCCTCCTCTGCCTCCTTGTCCCAGGAAAATGGCATCTTGGGGCGCAGTAGCCAGGTCAACGGGTGGTGCGATGAGCATAATCTGCAATGAAGGTCCGGTAATTGTTGGCGAACCCCAGGAAACGCTGTAGGTCCTTGCGGTTCCGAGGTGCCGCCCATTCCCGAACCGCTGCCACCTTCCCAGGATCCATCTGCACCCCATCTGGAGAGAGTCGGTGACCAAGGAAGTCCACTGACCGCTGATGGAACTCGCACTTGCTGAGCTTCGCATACAGGCGGTGCTCTCGCTAGCGCTGCAGCACGGTCCGGACATGACCCTCATGGCGAGCCGGGTCACGGGAGAAAACCAGAATGTCATCCAAGTACACCACCACGTACTTGTCTAGCAAGTCCTGGAACACGTGGTTGATGTACCGTTGGAACACAGCGGGTGCGTTGCACAATCCGGAGGGGCATAACCAGGTATTTGAACTGCCCGTATCGGGTCCTGAATGCTGTCTTCCACTCATCCCCAGCTCGGATCTGAATTAAATTGTAGGGCCCCCGGAGGTCTAGCTTGGTGAACACCTGTGCCCCTTGCACCCGCCCCAGCAACTCCAAAATAAGGGGCAAGGGGTACCGGTCTAGGATGGTAATTTTGTTCAGGGCCCGGTAATCATGGCAAAGGCGAAACTCCCCACATTTCTTCTTAACGAAGAGCACTGGCTCAGCGGTGGTAGAAGGCCTAATGAAACCACGCTCCAGGCTCTTGCGCAGGAAGTCCTGCAAAGCTTCGTGCTCTGGCTCTGTTAGAGAGTATAAGCGACTCACCGGCAGGGGCGCTCCGGGCTGGAGGTCTATGCCGCATTCAAAAGACCGATGCGGTGGCAGCTGGTCTGCCCCCCGTTCCTCGAACACGTCTTGGTAGTCCCGGTACTCGGCGGGGAGCGTGGATGCAGCCTCCTCAGTGGGTGCGGCTGCTAGCATCTCGGACCGAGCATGGGGACATGGGTCTGGAAAGTGCACAGTCCGATTGACCCAGTCAATCTGAACATTGTGAGCCTCCAGCCAGTCCATCCCGAGCACCAGGGGGAACCGGGGCATGGAGGCAATGTCAAAAGTTCGCACCTCCCGGTGCTGCTGGAGACACATGACCAAGGGCTGGGTCTCCCGAGTGACGGCACCCGAACGCAGGAGCCGTCCGTCAATTGCCTCCACCTGTACCGGTTCTGGCTTGTTCTGAAGTGGCACCTGATGAGCGGCAAAGGCAGCGTCCATATAGGAGCGGGTTGCCCCCAAATCTACCAGAGCGTGGGTAAGAATCCAGGGCCCACCTGGAGGGTAGAGATGCACTGGAACCATGAGATGTCACAATTCCACTGGTGAGGGCCCCTCTTGCATGGTTTGGGACCCCAGGTTGCTAGGGCCTTCGGCTACAGAGGTTGGCGGTTTTCCTGCGACTGGCATCTTCTTGGGACAGGTTCGGGCGTAATATCCACTCCCACCGCAGTAAAGACACAGGTTCCCCTCCCGACGCCGCATCTTCTCCGAGGGGGAGAGGCGAGGTCGCGCAGCCCCGAGCTGCGTTGGCTCGTCCGGCAACTCGGCTGCGGGCATGGACCTGCTGGGAAGGACAGGAGCCAGGAGCTGGGGGTGCTGGCGGTCCCGGGCCTGGCGACGGTCCTCCAACCGATCCTCTATCTGCAGGCTCCGCTGAATAAGGGCGTCCAGCATGGTGGGACGATCCATCATGGCCAACTGGTCCAGTATCTCGTCCGACAGTCCCTCAAGATACTGGTCCCAAAGTGCAGAGTCATTCCAAGACAAGTCTTGCGCCAACAGCCGAAATTCCATGGTGTAGGAGGCCGCAGTGGACTTGCCCTGTTTCAAACGCCTAATTGCCCAGTTGGCTTGACTCTCCTTCTGGGGGTTGCCGAATGCGGCCTCCAAATGGTTGCAAAACCCCATATAGTCTGTCGGCAAGGGGGAGTCTTGCCTGAGCAGTGGCAATGCCCACTTGGCTGCCTGGTCCTTTAACAAATTTATGATCAAAACATGTGAAAGCTTAAATTTAGGTAAAAGATTTATGAATGGAATTCAAGCAATCTACAAAAAACAAACAGCTAAATTAATCCTAAACAACGAAATTACAGAAGAATTCGACATAGAGAGAGGGATGCGACAGGGATGTCCTTTATCCCCACTCCTATTTATAACAATATTAGAAACTCTATTAATAGCTCTGAGAAAGGATGAAGAAATAAAGGGCATATGTCTTGGGACACAGTGTTATAAAGTAAGAGGATTTGCAGATGATGTGATCATTACAACCGAAACACCAAAAGAAAGTATAAATAAAGCATTGGAAAGAATGAAAGAATTTGGTGAAGTAGCAGGATTCAAATTGAACAAAGATAAATCGAAATTGATAACTAAAAATATAGGCGAGAAAGGAAAAAAGGAATTAGAAGAAATAACAGGACTAAAAATAGAAAATAAAGTGAACTACTTAGGGATATGGATTACAAATAAAAATACAAATTTATTTAAGGATAATTATATTAAAAAATGGAAAGAAATTAAAGGAAGTATGGACAAATGGGGAAAATTAAAACTATCATTAGGAGGAAGAATATCTATGATTAAAATGATGATACTCCCCAAAATTCTACTTTTATTCCAAACGATTCCAATTGTAATAGGAACTAAATATTTTATAAGCTGGCAAAGAGATCTTGCAAATTTTATATGGCAGGGGGGGAAAGCAAGGATAAAATCAGAAGTAATGATGGGCCCAAAAGAAAGTGAAGGATTCGCAGTGCCAGATTTAAGGAAGTATTCTGAGGCAGTGTGTTGGTGCTGGATAAAAAAATGGATATTATTAAAAGATAATGAAGTCCTAACATTAGAGGGCTGGGACAAAATATATGGCTGGCACGGCTACTTATTCTATGATAAAAAAGAACAACACAAAAAAATTACAAACCACATAGTAAGAAAGGCTCTATTGGATGTCTGGGAAAGAACAAAAGGAAAAATTATTGAGAAAACTCCCCAATGGGTTTCACCAGTGGAAGCAAATACAACATTAAAGAGTAATGTAAAAGAGACTTGGCCAACATATAAGGAAATATTAGAGGAAGCAGATGGAAATATTAAATTAAAAACTTACGAACAATTACAAACATTTAGAATAAATTGGTTACAATATTATCAATTAAAAGCAACTTATGAAAAAGACATAAAAAGGGGGGATTTGAAAATAAAACCTCAAAATTAGAAAAGGAAATACTACAGAGCGATCAAAAAATACTTGCAAAAATGTATAGACTATTAATGAAAACCACCCTAGAACAAGAGACGAAAGGGGAAAACATGTTAAAATGGGAGCACGATTTGGGATATGAGATAGATCTGGAAAGATGGAAAACTTTTTGGGAGGAAAATATAAATTTTACTGCTTGTGATTTATTAAGGGAAAATTTCAGAAAAATGCACCACAGATGGTACCTAACCCCTGACAGATTGTCAAAAATAAATAAAAGGAACAACGACAAATGTTGGAAATGTAGCAGAACAAAAGGTACTGTCAGGGAACTGCCATCAGAGAGAGAGATGGGGGAAAGGCTCCAGGAGAATAGGAGAGACCCTACAGCAGAAGCAGGAACCAGCAGGGGGAGCGCAGGAGTTCCAGCGGAAGGGGAATCGGAGGGAAGGCTCTGGGATACTTCTAGTGAGAATAGTGCAGAGGTATCAAGACCCCCGTTAGCAACTCCCACCCCTCGCCGGAAACTGTCACGCAGAGAGTCACGAAGGCGCATGTCCGTCAAACAGCTTTTATGTTGGAGTAAATTCCGCAGACGCCCACTGTCAGATTCTACCAGCGACTGACGGAGCCATGCTTTGGGGGCTCCGTTAGTGCCTGGGTTTGGTTGACCAGCCAAACCAGAGAGGGATTAAGCTTTTACGCACAAGCAGCTCATTATCCCATCAAAGCAATCTGACAGTCTTTGAAAGCGGCTTGCGCAAGATGCGGATAAGGGGAAAACCGCCCCACTTGCCAGAAAGGTGCCTGGATTGGTGCAGAAATTTGGGGGGGATCCCAGGAACTATCAAGCCTTTAGAACGGAGATGCAATATGCTCTCAATCTACTGTTTGATGACTTCCCCGATGAGAGCTCTAGAGTGGCGTACGTGATTAGCCATCTAGAGGGAGGGGCAAAGGACTGGGTCCGACCCCTGATGGCAGCCAATAATGATATCTTAAAGGACACGAGGAAGTTTTTTCGCGCCCTGGACCTGATGTTTTCCAGCGAGATTGAGCAGGGGGTGGTGCGCAGGCAGTTAATGGCGTGCAAACAGGGGAGCCGATCTGTACGTGAGTACTGGACTGAGTTCACTATGCTGATTCATAGACTGGGGTGGGATCTGGCAAGTGAACCTATTCATATGATGTTTGAAGAAGGGCTCTCTCCGGCAGTGAAAGATGAACTTTCCCGGGCGCCCAGGGCGGAGTCTATGGATCAGCTGACTAAATCTGCGCTGGCCATAGGAGCGCGCCTAGAAGCAAGGGCTTTTGAAAAGCGGGAAGGGAAAGGGGAACGTTGGAAGGACTTCCGCATTCCAGAGATTCCGGAGCAGTCTTTCCCGCCAGCAGAGCCGATGGAACTTGGAACAGCGCGCGCGCACGCAGTTTCAAACACCAGTGAAGGGCGGAAGAAGGAGGGAAAGAGCGCCAAGAGATGTTATCTCTGCCAACAGCCAGGGCACTTTGCCAGAGTCTGTCCGCAGAGGAAGGAATGGCAAGGGATGGCGGGAACTGTTGGGGGGAAGGAGGAAGGAGAAACCGAGGAGCAAGTAAAAGCCAACGCCTGGCTGCCAACATCAGGGCACAGCAGCCAGGCCAGGGAGTAGTGAATGTGCCCACGCCGGAGCCTCCAAGACCAGCGCTTGTGATAGACGTGTTGCTGGAACTGTCAAACGGACACCCACTAAAGATAAAAGCGCTATTGGATTCAGGCAGCTCCTGTAATTTCATGAGTAAGGAGTTTGCAGCTGAACACCAGATACAGACTATTCCATTAAGTAAGCCTTTGCAGGCCATTGATGGGAGGGAACTGTTGGGAGGTGAAGTGAGCCAACAGACTGTACCAATGATTATGAGGGTGGCAAGACACACAGAACTGATAGCGTTTAACGTAGCCACCTTGGGAGGAGCTCCTATTATCTTGGGAATGAGCTGGCTGGCACTACACGATCCGCTAGTAGGCTGGCATCAGAGAGTGGTTTCCTTTGGATCAGCACATTGCCTAGAACACTGCAAGGAGGGAGAGGGTCAGGCAGGGGCCAGGGCCACTCTAGCAGGGATGGAAGTGACGGACAAGGGGAAGGTGCCACCGCAATACGCTGACTTGATTGACGTCTTTAGCGAAAAGGAAGCAGATAAACTGCCACCGCACAGACCATTTGGCTGTCAAATTACCTTACTCCCAGGAGCACAATTGCCAGTGGGCAAGCTGTATGCAATGTCAGACAGTGAGATGCAGGAGTTAAGGGAATTCATTGACAAGAACCTCAAGCGAGGTTTCATCAGAGAGTCACGAGCGGTGGGGGGCAGCCCAGTGTTCTTTGTGGACAAAAAGAAGACGGGTAAACCCAGGCTGGTGTGTGATTTCAGGGCCCTAAATGCTGTGTCAGAACCAGTGACTTTCCCTATGCCTAGAATTGATGATATTCTGACACGGGTGAGAAAAGGGAAAATTTTTACCAAGCTGGACCTTAGGGGGGCATACAACTTGATACGTGTGAGGAAGGGGGATGAGTGGAAGACCACTATGTTCACCCCCTTGGGGGCTTTTGAGTATTTAGTTATGCCTTTCGGACTACAAGGGGGTTCGGCCTGCTTTCAATCATTCATGAATCACGTCCTGGGGCCATTGCTCTACAAGAACTGCGTAGCGTTCTTAGATGACGTCCTGGTGTACTCAGAGAATGAGGAGCAGCATGTGCGAGATGTAAGAGAAGTACTGAGCAAACTGCGAGAAAATCGGCTGTGGGTGAAACTGGAGAAGTGCCAGTTTCATACCAGGGAGGTGGAATTCCTGGGGTACCGGTTGTCTGACAAGGGGTTGGCCATGGATCCCAGCAAGGTTCAAGCGGTACTGGAATGGAAAACACCAAGGACCAAGAAGGACGTGCAAAGGTTCCTGGGCTTCGGAAACTTCTATAGAAAGTTCATCAAAAACTTTGCCCATTTAACAGCACAGCGCCCATCACGGATTGTCTTAGCAGCAAGAAAAAATTTGCTTGGACGGAAGAAGCGCAGCGGGCGTTCGAACGCTTAAAGGCGGCGTTTGCGTCGGAGGAGCAACTTTTGCACGTGGATCTACAGCAACCAATGAGAGTGGAGACTGACGCGTCAGACCGAGCGGTGGGAGCCGTGCTTCTCCAGCCGGGAAAAGATACATCTGAATGGAGACCGTGTGCATTCTTCTCGCGGAAGTTGAACAAATCCGAGAGGAACTACACAGTATACGACCGAGAACTGCTCGCCATTCATGAAGCATTCCGAAGATGGCGGCACTTGCTGATTGGGGCGCAGCACAAGGTTCAAGTCCGGACTGACCACAAAAATCTGGAGTACTGGAGAACAGCCCGAGTGCTGAACCAGAGACAAGTGAGATGGGCCCAGGAGTTCTCCAAATTCAACTTTGAGATTCATTACGTGCCAGGCTCTGAGAACGTAAGGGCGGACGCTCTTTCCAGAAAACCTGAGTACTCAGAGGGGGAGGGCGCGCCTGAGGCAAGGCATGTAATCCCTGAAGACCGCTGGGTGTGTGGGGCGGCATTGGTGGGGCAGAGAGAACTGTTAGAGGGTACGGAGAACGACGAATACGCCCAAGGGAAACTCAGAGAGCTCAGGAGGACAGAGGAGAACACAGGGGGGTTTGAAGAAAAGAACGGGGCGCTGTATTACAAAGGGGCACTGTACATACCCGATGGGGAACTGAGGGGCAGAGTACTCAAGCAGTTGCATGACAGCCCCACAGCGGGGCATTTTGGACAGCACAAAACCATGTGGTTGGTTACCAGGGAGTTTTGGTGGCCCAAGGTGAGGGAGGACGTACGGGAATATGTCAGGGGTTGCGACAGGTGCCAGCGAGCGAAAGGGGAGAGGGCGGCGCCAGCGGGGCTCTTACAACCCTTACCCACACCAGAAAGGCCATGGGAGGCAGTCTCCATAGATTTTATGACGGATCTGCCAAAATCCAAGGGCAAGACGGCTGTCATGGTGGTGGTAGATCTACTAACTAAGATGTGTCATTTTATAGCCTGTTCACATGCGGTCACAGCGGAGGAAACCGCCAAGTTGTTTGTAGAGCATATTTTCAGGTTGCATGGCGCCCCCTTGAGGGTGGTCAGCGATAGAGGGAAACAGTTTACTTCCAGGTTCTGGAGGAAGCTTATGAGCTTACTGCACGTGGAAATCAATTTCTCCACTGCCAGGCACCCAGAAACAAATGGGCAAGCGGAAAGGGCAAACGGGATTTTACAACAATACCTGAGGTGTTATGTAAAGGACCGAGAAAATGATTGGGTAGATAAGTTACCTCTGGCAGAATTCGCCTACAACAACGCGGAGAACGTGTCCACAGGGATGAGTCCCTTTCTGGCAAATTATGGGTGTCATCCCAGGGCATTTCCAGGAGAAGGAGGGGAGAGGTGGAGCGTGCCGGCGGCGGAACATTTTGTTGAAGAGATGGAAGCGATCCACCGTCAGCTTCAACTTAACTTAGAGAGAGCCAAGGAAGAATATAAAAAACAAGCAGACAGAAACAGGAGGGAAGGTGAAACTATAAGGGTGGGAGACCGGGTGTGGCTATCCACCCAGGGACTACCGTTCAAGGGAGGGTATAAGAAACAGATACCCAAAAGATTGGGACCCTTTGAGGTCATACAGCAGGTCAACCCAGTAGCATTCGAACTCAGACTGCCCAGTCACATGAAATTGCACCCAGTATTTCACAGGTCATTACTGTCGCCGTACCGAGAGGGACGTGAGTGGGGGGAGCGTGAGAGAGAGGTCACCCAAACGCCCGTGATAGAAGAGAGAGAACGCGACATGAACGTGGCAGGAATCATTGATTCCAGGTGGAAGGGGAATCAGGTGGAATATCTGGTAGAATGGGAGGGGGAAGCAGAGTCGGAAAACACTTGGGTACCCGCGGAGGTAGTCAATGACGAGGTTTTAATAGAAACATTTCATCGGCGTTTCCCCAAAAAACCGCAACCCGTGGCACGATTTAGAAGGGAACACTTTGGGACCACCGATGAGGAAGGAGAGTTTGAAGGGTTCCCAGAGTCAGGGGTGGGTGAGGAAGCCGACTCCGACGAAGAAGAGGAAGACGGGGAGAGAGACGGTACGCCATGGCTAGAAGTGTTTGAATCCTCGGACGACGAGGAGAGTTCCTTCAGGGGCTTTCCGCCCTCACCGCCAGTGGGAGAGGAGGCGGGGGGTGAAGGGGGCCCTGGGGGGGAGGTGGATGTCAGGGAACTGCCATCAGAGAGAGAGATGGGGGAAAGGCTCCAGGAGAATAGGAGAGACCCTACAGCAGAAGCAGGAACCAGCAGGGGGAGAGCAGGAGTTCCAGCGGAAGGGGAATCGGAGGGAAGGCTCTGGGATACTTCTAGTGAGAATAGTGCAGAGGTATCAAGACCCCCGTTAGCAACTCCCACCCCTCGCCGGAAACTGTCACGCAGAGAGTCACGAAGGCGCATGTCCGTCAAACAGCTTTTATGTTGGAGTAAATTCCGCAGACGCCCACTGTCAGATTCTACCAGCGACTGACGGAGCCATGCTTTGGGGGCTCCGTTAGTGCCTGGGTTTGGTTGACCAGCCAAACCAGAGAGGGATTAAGCTTTTACGCACAAGCAGCTAATTATCCCATCACAGGTACATTATATCACATGTGGTGGACTTGCCCAAAGATTAAAATCTTTTGGGACATGATCCATGACGAAATAAAAAAATTGATAAGGACATCACATAAAAAAAAGGCAGAGGCATATTTATTAGGAATCTTAGATAAAGATATCCCCAAAGAGAAAATTAACTTATTTCTATACGCGACAACAGCGGCAAGAATTTTGATTGCTAGCTATTGGAAAGAGGAAAGCATCCCAACAAAAAGAGAATGGTTGGGGAAACTTTGCGAGTACCTGGAATTAGCAAAATTGACAGATATAATAAGGAGAAAATCCAAAACTATGGTTATGAAGCAATGGGAGTGTTTAAATTATTATTTAGAAAACCAGGGCTCAACTACAAAAATCTGGTTGTGTTTAGAATAATCTTCTGCGTAATATAAAAAAGTGAGACATTAAGGAAACCCAAAGGGAAAATATGAAGAACAGAGGCTCTGAAGAACGGATTATTAAAAACGCGTGAGGTGAACGGTGGAAGTGGTTTTTTTATTTTCTTTTTTTCTTTTTCTTTTCCCCTTTTTTCTTTTTTCTTTCAAAAGTAACAATTTGTTTAAGGTAGATAAGGACAAGACGAAATTATACAATTGAATGTAAATATAGATGAGAAATGGCTATGTATTGTGAGTACTTATCTACTTTTAAAAAAATTTCATATATGACCTGTTTTTTTACTTTTTTATTCTCTTTTTGTTCCCTTTTTCTTTATTCTGATATCTTACATTTCATTTCACTGTGTTATCATGAATAGCATTTTATAGAGGTATAAATAACTGTAAATATGGGGGACTTCCGGGTTGGCGCCTGCAGCAATGGCTGAATTCCTCTGATCGGGAGGAATTTGCTTCGTGGAAATCAGGGTCTGGCCGCCACGGCGAAGGCGGGGACCCACTAAAAATCACAGGCGGGAGAAGCCTGTGAACATGGGATTCGGCTGGCACCTTTTGCGCCTCCCCTACTCGTGGGGAAACCCGTTTTCGGGGATCCGGAGCGACGTGGGGTGAGTGGCATGGTGCTTCGAATTGACTGCTTCTTTTACGGAGTGAAGCCGCATTGCTGTTGCCGGAGAGCGCTGACTTTTTCCTGTGGACAATTTGATCTTAAAACAACTACCCGTGAGTAGAACAGAAAATTGTTCCCACTCATATTCCCAAGCAGGGCCGGACCTCTGATGAGCCAGAGTGAGGCAGCTGCCCAGAATGGCTGGGGCAACCCAGTCCGATGGACAGCATAGAAATCTCAAGGTTGAATTTGTCTGATTTCCTTTCAGAGCCATTCAAGTTGGTACTTTTCAGCACCTAGGGGTGTAGTGGCATCTGGACCATGGACCTCTCAGCTGGTGACTTGTGGGAGTCAGTCTGCAGCTCACCACACCTCAGCCAGTGGGATGTATCACCAGAGATTACAGAACCCCAGCCGAGTCTTCAGAGATGTCCTGCTCTCAGCAGTGGCGGAGCAGGGTGGGGGCGGTCCGCACTGGGTGTCATCCTGCGGGGGGGGGGGGGACATTCACTGGTGGCTTGGGAAGCTGGGAGTCATGGGTGGGCGCTCCCGGCTGGAGGAGGCAGGCAGGGGAGAGGACGGGAAGGAGGCAGGTGAGCAAAGAACGGAGGGGGGCAGGAAGGGAAGAGGAAGGAAGCGGGATCGGTGGGTGCGCCTTTCATTCTGCCTGGAAGACCAGCGCCTACAGCTGGACTACCAAGTGGATTGAAAGGGTCACTTTGGGGACAGCGCTGCAAATGCAGAAGGGATCTTGGCCGGTTTCTAAACAGGGAAAGTGAGTTTCCCTCTGACAACTGCTTTCTGCCTCTCCTCTGCAAAGCTCCACATGTTTCTGCCCCACCCTGTCCTCAGCCAACCCCCCACTTAGAAGCCACTCTTGGGTTATTGACTTCTGTGTGCTTGTGTATCTGTGTCTCCCGTGTGGGGTTCCTCTCTGCGTAAAGTCTTCAAGCTGTGCCTGTGTGCGCCTGACAAATCGGCCCCATTGCCTTTCCCTCGTCAAAATTTATCTTTCCCCCCACCTCCAGTCTCCGTTGTTGTGTGTCCTGGCTGAGAGGAAAAACAGAAGACGGGGGGCCATCGGTCAGGGATAGTCTACTTGAGATTCCTGCATTGCCCCAGGGGGTTGGCTTGATGACCCTCAGGGGTCCCTTCTAGCTCCACTCTTCTCTGGTGCAGGCAGGCTTGTGCAGAGTTTTAGGTACAAGTTGGGTGCAAGGGGTGCAGCCCATCTTATGCACCGCCGGCTCGGGAAGAAGTCCCACTGATCATGATGAGACTCGCAGGCGAGTAGATTGCTGCTGTGCAGGCCTGCTGTTGAAATCAATGTTTTCCTTTTCAGAGCATGGTGAAATCCCCATGACTAAAACCTCCCCTTCCGTAGTTTCTGTCAGGAGTTCAGCCTACACTCGAGTAGCACCCTGGCAGAGACACGTGCCCGACTGGCATGTTCCCTCCCTCCTGGTCGATCGTTTGGGAGCTTCATAAGCTTTCTTCAGCCCGAACATCCCAGCGACCGATGCCAAGCGACACCGGCACACTTAGGGATCCGCAGAGTTTGTGCATCATGCCTGACAGACCTCAGCAACTCAGCATTTTGGCTAATCGGCTTTATTTACATATCAACATACACACGGAGCACTGCAACATGGCTCCCTCTCTCTCGAGCATCAGACAGCAAAGAGAAAAAGAACAAAGGACAATAGTCCCACTTCACGGAACACAGGAACACAAACATCCTGTCGCCGTCACTTCCCACTCTGTGGAGTCAAAACATAGACAACAATCCCATGACTGCAATCATGGAGCTGGAATTCTCACAGTTTCAAGCGCTACCACAGGTTCCGCAGAATATCTGTACTGCATGGTTTAGTGTGGCAGCACCTGCCCTTTGGAACTCCCCGCCTCTTGCAACAAAGCACGTGCCTTTGCTAGACGCTTTTCAGGCACCTGCTAAAAGCATTCTTGTTGAGGCAAGCATACCTAGAAGCTTAGGAAGTTGAAGTAATTTTCATCTCTTTTAATATTTTAGCTTTTGTATGTTTTAAAGTAGGATTATTGATTTTTCTTGATTTTACTGCTGTGGTGGTTTTTTTGTTTTTTGTTTTGGTAAAACACTTTGCAGGCTTTTAAAAATAAATTTTATTAAATAAAGGAGCAATACATAGAACTAAGAATAGAAATATATAGGGAAATATATATCCCCCCCCCATTTTCTTTATTTTTCCTTCTCCACCTGCTGCTGCTCCTCCTCCTCCTCCTCATGTTCCTCACCTGAAGGAAAAGCCAAAGAACCACCATTAACATTGGTGCCTGGTATGTGCAACCATATGCTGTATTTTTATTCTTTTTGGCAAGAAAATGGGCACACAAGGAGGCAGCAAACCTTTGTGCCCTTCAGAGGCACATGCGCAGTCTGCTACTGGCCTCTGGTCTCCTGCGCATGGGGTGGGGGTGGGGGGGAGGCCACCCCTTCCACGCAGCGAAGGCGACCCTGGCATGGCTACCAGCTGCCCACAAAGGCGCACTGAACTGGGCTCCAGACTGTGGTGGGACTCCCCTAAGCCCCAGCCAACATGGCCAGCGCTCATCAGGGATGATGGGACTTGAAACCCAACATCATTGGGAGGGAGGGCCATGTGAAGACAGGATTCTCAAAAATACCTCTGGCTTGCGGCTCCTGGAGTGTTGCTGCCAACGCCTGGAGTTTCTCTTCAAGCTCCTGGAGCTTCACACGGAACACTTGAGCTTCCTTAAATACTGTTTCAGCTGCATGCCACACCCCAGCCAAAAGAGCTGTAATCACTGAGAAAAAGAAGGGAGCATCTGTGCATGTCATTCCGGTCAAGTTGCACCAAAGTGGGACTTGTTCATCTGAGCTCCACAGGCTGGTTTTTTTTAATTGTTTGACTGGGGTTGTTTGTTGGTTTTTCTTTAATTTGGGGCAAGGCCTTTTTATGTGCCCTTTCAATCCCCAAGAGCCAGCACTGTAAATCAGTTTTAAGGGAGACTTACAACCACAGCTGCCGCCACCCCCCAACATCATCAGTAGTTACACATACAGGCTTTTAAAACCTATTTAATATCTTTTTAAAAAAGTTAACCTTGTAATTCCTAAATCATTTTAAACACTTTGAAATACTTTCTAAAATTCTGCTATTTAACATTTATGTAAATAATGTAATAAAGGAACCCAAATGGTCAGATATTTCCCTGTTTCAGTTTTATCCCATAATGTATCCATTTTGCTACATGCCAACGATACGGTGTTGTTATGTGGAGTTTGGAACAAACAGGGTTAAAACTCCGTGGTGTCCTGTATCTGGGAGGAGCCCGAAGCAGGGCCAGACGTCACAGGCTTTGTCTGTGAAAGTTCCTTTCGATTTTGCCTGAGAGTCACAGCTCAACGGAGAGGCTGTGAATCGGTGTGCTTTGGAAGCACGGAGAATGCAGGAAAACTCTGATGGAAGAGACTGATTTATAGCTTGTAAATAAACACTTCTAGAGATAAGAACCGATCTGTCTTTGGACTTAATTTATCCCTTTCTCATATGGACTCAGGACCGCTGCATTTACTCTGCTATCCTGCCAGGTCATTTTTTCCAGCAAAGTTCGCGCAGGGAAGAGTGACCGGACGGCAATTTATATTTACCCGAAGGTAAATTTATTTGCACCTGAAGAGGTTATGGATCTTACGTGTTTCCTGACAAGTGTGAGAAGGGAGGAAGGCTGCCAGCTTTGAGTTGCTGTGATCTCCTGCCAGGAAAGGGCAGTGGGAGATGCTGGTGATCGGAGCCAAGAGCCAAGAGAGACGGCTGCTGCTTCGGAGGACCTGCTTGCTGGCAGAGTGAGTACGTTTGAAGCCCCGGGGGGAGGAGATGGCTGCTGCTCAGGCACAGCAGAGCCAAGAGAGCTACCCCGGTGAAAAATTGCATGGAGCCAATTGGGAGGCCTGGTCAAGAAGAGCCAGGGGGTGGTTTGTGGCCACAGGGCTCTGGAGTCCAGTCCAGAAGGAGCCGGCACCACCCACGCAAGCTACTGCTATGCTGAGGGAGAAAGAGCAGAGGCAGCTTTGCATGTTGCAAGCAGCTGTGGACGCTGTGCTGAAGCCTCATCTGGAGGGCGCTGAATCGGCCCAGGCCGCCTGGCAGGCGCTGAGGAGTGTGTGTGAAAGCTCAGCGGGAGCCAGGCCAGAGGGGGCTGGAGGAAGCCCAGGAGAGGCTGAAGGTTGCCCAGAAAGCCCAGTGGGGGCTGGGACAGTGTTGGGGAGCTGTTGCAATGCTTCAACACGTCTGTGTGATGGACTGTGTGCGGGAGAGATGCTGAGAGCTGAAAGGAGGAAAGCAGTGGCAAGCTGTTCCTCAGGCTGCTGTGCACCCAAGAGTGGGGGTGCAAGCCGTTCCAAGAGCTCTGAGAAAGCGAAAGTCTCCGAAAGTTGTTTGTGCTTTGCTGCGACGTCCAACAGCGCTGGGAAGCATCCGCTAGAGGCCCAGGCTGCCAAGGACACCAGCTGCAGTGGAATGTCAACAAAGCAGTTTCCCAAGGCCTGTTCTCAGCGGCAACGTGAGAAAGCTGCAGGCCAGGAGAAAAACAAAGACAAGTCGTCTTATCACCTCACAGCTGCGACGGTGGCTCTGGGAAAAGGCAAAAGCCTTGATTGGGGGGAGGCTGTGGCCATGGCAACCAGGAAGGACACTGGCAGAGGCCCCGGTGGGGGTGCGAGCAACGCCATGGCAGCTTTAGAAAACAGCCAGAGAGACACTTTATCTTTTATTATCGATTCTGGAGCTTCTCACAGTCTTGTAAAATCTAAAGAGTTCCTGAGGGACTGCAAGACAGTTAAAACTAAACGCTGCGTAAAATTAGCAGATGGGTCTCAGAGACCATTGACTGAATCTGGGTTCCTTTATTGTTCTTTCTTGGATCATTGGGTGCAGGTTTTTGTGGTTCCAGAGCCTGCACACTCTCTTTTAAGTGTGCCAGCACTAAATGACGATGGGTTCAATGTTCTGTTCTCTAACAATTTGTGCTCTTTTTACAGGGATGGGAAGATCATCTACAGCGTTGAGAGAAAAGACAGGCTCTTTCTGGTGCAGATGCCTGTTGAAAAGGGGGCTGGTGGAAAAATGGGACTAGTGGAAAATGGGACTGGTGGAAAAATGGGGCTGGTGGAAAATGGGGCTAGTGGAGAGTCCATTGAAGATGCCCATGTGCAGTGTGCAAATGTCCCACCACACAATGATTGTATTCACTTATGGCACAAGAAATTTGGGCATGCTGGGTGGTCGCTTGTGCGAAAGGCTGCTGAAAACACCATTGGTTGTAGATTCAAGGTTTGTGACAAATACCTAGATTGTCAAGCCTGTAAGCAGTCGAAGGTCACAACATGCTCATACCCCAGGTCAGAGAGGCGAACCAGCAAACCCTTTGAACTTGTGCATGCAGATTTGTCAGGACCCATGCCAACACCTTCTTTAGCTGGGTCTAAGTGGGTTCTGGTTCTGATTGATGATTTTTCGAGGTTTTCTTGGGTTTTTGCGCTTAAATGCAAGTCAGAAGCGGCTACCCTGATCAGGGATTGGATCACAGCGATAGAGCTACAGTTCTCTACCAGGGTGATTTCCTTTCAATCTGATCGCGGGGGGGGGGGGGGGGAGTTCACAGGTTCTGCGCTGCAATCGTTTTTCAGGCAGAAGGGTATCAATCATCGATTGTCTGCCCCCTACAGTCCGCAACAGAACGGGGTCGCAGAGAGAAAGTTTCGCACATTACAGGAATCTGCAAACGCTATGTTGGCAGACTCAGGTTTGCCACAGCGCTTTTGGGCTGAGAGTTATCGGACAGCATGTTTTGTACAGAACAGGGTGTACAATTCCAGTGTAGGCAACACACCGTTTTTTTTGTTGCATCAGAGGAAGCCTAAAGTACACTACTTTCATGTTTTTGGGTCTCAGGCTTGGGTTCTCATTCCAAAGGCCATGCGCAGAAAGGGTGAGCCAAGGTCTAGGAAGATGATCTTTGTGGGCTATGAGCCGGGTTCAAAGGCGTGGCGTTTCGCATACCCTACTGGCAACCAGTCTAAGCTGCTTATTAGCGGCAGTGCTGAGTTTTGCGAGCAGAGTGGGTGGAAACGTCTTCACGGGAACCCAGATGTTCTATCAGACTCAGATGAGGAAGAGGAGGGTGAGGCTGAACCTGCTGCTGATGTGCATGGTCCACAGCCGCAGGGTCCAGCGCCAGGCTCTCCAAAAGGGAGTCCCAGGACCCCTCCACAGGTCTCTGTCAAGTCTGAGCTAAGGAGTGCACCATCCTCACCAGCACAACCAGCTGTACGCCCGAAACGGCGCAGCAGGTCAGAGGGGGATGTGTCAGACACAGAGGATAGTAGAGTTGATCCAGGTGAATCAGGCGCAGTTCCAGAATTCACGCTGAGGAGGTCAACTAGATCAACTTTGGGAGAGGGTTTTCACCCGCAAATTACCTGGCTGATTTACAAATACCTAGGTACAGACACTCCTTTACCCTGGCCAGATTCAACGTTCTGCCCTCTGCCCTGCTGCTAGGCAGATATGAGGGCAAACCATATGACTCACGTGTTTGCCCATGTGGCTCATCGGAAGTGGAAACAAGTCTGCATGTATTGCTGCACTGTAGTTACTACGAGGATCTACGCCTGACCTTTATTGCCCCAGTTCTACAAAAGCTTAAAAATGAACCAGAACTCCAACGTATGAGAGCCTTGGTAGAAGATAAGGTTCCTGAAATTACGATCAATGTTGCCAAATTCTGTGTAGCCGCTATTAGGCGTAGGAAACAAGAGCTTCCCAATGTTAATATGCAGGCGAAGGCAAATACTTAATTTTATTTATGCTGTCTAATTTTAAATTGCTGCTATGGCCTAATCTGTATTGAAATTGCCCTTTGTTTTTCCGGTGTTATGCTTCGCTGACTAGCTGTATGAGTTAATCTGGTCTGTGACCGTTTAATAAAA
Organism: Podarcis melisellensis; assembly: GCF_964234715.1. Classification (NCBI taxonomy): domain Eukaryota; kingdom Metazoa; phylum Chordata; class Lepidosauria; order Squamata; family Lacertidae; genus Podarcis; species Podarcis melisellensis. The sequence goes on along the minus strand of NC_138535.1, from coordinate 31,035,896 downwards.
TTTGATTTGATTTGATCAACCAAGGGAAAGCCACCTGAAAGGTATTAAGCCACTAGTGTCTGGGTTGGTGTGGCTAGATGTGAACCTGAATCCTTTGAGGATGTTCAAAAGTTGCCTCAGGAAGAAGCCAGGAAATGGCATGAGGCGATGCAGAAGGAGATGAACTCAATGGAGTCTCTTGGTGTGTTCTCACTCACTCAGCTGCCAGCTAACCAAAGAGCTGTTAGCTGCAGATGGATTTACCGTTTGAAACCCACAGAAGCAGGAGAACCACAGTATAAAGCGAGATTAGTGGCCCGAGGAGTCACACAGAAAAAGGGTGTACACTTCACGGAAGTGTATTCGCCAACCTCAAGAGCAGAGACTCTGAGAGCGCTTTTGGCAATAGCAGCACAGAGAGGTTGGAAAGTGAACCATTTTGATGTAGATGTCGCCTACCTGAACTCAGATCTCAAGGAGGAGTTGTACATGCTTCCTCCTCCAGGGTTTGAAGTCAGTGAGCCAGGCGTCGTGTGGCGGTTGCACAAATCCATCTATGGATTACGCCAATCTGCCAGGAATTGGAATATGTGCCTACATGAAGCTTTAGAGGAGCTAGGTTTTAAGAGATCTCTTGCAGACAGTTGTCTTTACATTAAAGATTCAGGCGTAAAACAGCAAGTGGTGCTTGTGTTTGTTGATGATATCTTAGTTTTGGCACAGACAGGTGAACAGGTGGAGAAGTTTGCTAAAGAGCTTGGAAAGCGGTTCAAGTTAAAGCAGCTTGGAGATGTCAAATCCTATTTAGGCGTCCAGATCACAAGAACAAGTGATGGAAGCTTTTTGCTTTGCCAGAAAGGTAAGATTGAACAGTTGCTTGAGAAGTTCAGGATGTCTGATTGTGCAGGTGCCAGATCACCCATGGAGGCTGGATTTGTGAAGGAGTGTCAGCAAGTAGAACGCGTGGTGTTCGAAAATACTGAACTCTTTCAGTCAGCTCTGGGCAGTCTGTTGTATCTGTCACAGTGGAGCAGACCAGACATTGCATTTGCTGTCAATCTGCTCAGTAGAGAGGCTTCAAGTCCTAGTGTGCAAGCCTGGAATGGCATCAAGAGAGTTCTGAGGTATTTGCAGGAAACCAAAGACTTGTGTCTTAGGTTGCCAGCTCAAGGAGAAGTCAAACTGACTTGCTTTGTGGACGCAGATTGGGGTAACTCTGAGGACCGCAAATCAGTGTCAGGTCTGGTGGTGAAGTTTGGGGACTCAGTGATAGGGTGGAGGTCCCGGAAGCAAAGTCTCATAGCGCTTTCGTCTACTGAAGCTGAGTTCAGTGCGCTATCAGATGCTTGCAGAGAGCTGGAGTTCTATGTGTGTTTGATCGAGGAAATCTGTGGAGAGGTTTGTCTGCCCGTTGTGGTGCATGAAGACAATCAACCGTGCCTTAAATTAGCTGAGACAGGGCAATTCAAGGCGAGGACCAAACATTTGGACATATGTTTTCAAAATGTGTGTCAGAGCGTTCGTGAGGGGCTAGTTGCTCTGAAATACTGTCCCTCAACAAAGAACCTCGCTGATGGTTTCACAAAACCATTAACCTTCCAGAAGCACGAGGAGTTCTGTGAGGGTCTGTGTATGGGGAAAGCATTGTTGGCTATTGTCCCCAGACGCAGGACAAGAGGGGGTGTGGAGTTTGGAACAAACAGGGTTAAAACTCCGTGGTGTCCTGTATCTGGGAGGAGCCCGAAGCAGGGCCGGACGTCACAGGCTTTGTCTGTGAAAGTTCCTTTCGATTTTGCCTGAGAGTCGCAGCTCAACGGAGAGGCTGTGAATCGGTGTGCTTTGGAAGCACGGAGAATGCAGGAAAACTCTGATGGAAGAGACTGATTTATAGCTTGTAAATAAACACTTCTAGAGATAAGAACCGATCTGTCTTTGGACTTAATTTATCCCTTTCTCACATGGACTCAGGACCGCTGCATTTACTCTGCTATCCTGCCAGGTCATTTTTTCCAAGAAAAGTTCGCGCAGGGAAGAGTGACTGGACGGCAATTTATATTTACCCGAAGGTAAATTTATTTGCACCTGAAGAGTTAGCACAAACATTCTGAGCGTCTGCACATCATTCTGAGCGTCTGCACATGCGCGACCAGTGAAACCTGGAAGTAACCCGTTCCGTTACTTCCGGGTCGCCGCGGGAGGCAACCTGAAAAGACGTAACCTGAACCGAGCGGAAGAAGAGGTATGACTGTATTTGAGGATTTGCTTCTCTGATAGGAGTACTGGGTCTCATCAGATGACAGCCTCGGCCTTGAAGGCATCAAGATCTGCACAAGCAATTCTTAGCTTTACCAGAACTGAAGGCGGCAATGGGATTGCCCCTGCTCCGAGAAGATATACAGTGGTACCTCGGAAGTCAAACGGAATCCATTCCAGAAGTCCGTTTGACTTCCAAAACATTCGGAAACCAAGGCGCGGCTTCCGATTGGCTGCAGGAGCTTCCTGCACTCAATCTGAAGCCGCGTAAGCCGCGTTGGACATTTGGGCTCCAAAGAACATTCACAAACTGGAACACTCACTTCCGGGTTTGTGGCGTCCGGGAGCCAAAACATTTGAGTCGCAAGGCGTTTGGGATCCAAGGTACGACTGTATTGGTAAGGCGCCCCCACAGGTAACATGGGGGGGGGGAGGAGAATGATAGGAGGGGATCGGGAGAGACAGGGAAGCCCGGAGGGAACGCCCCACCTAACCCAGCTCCGACCCCAAGCCAATATCACCAGCGGCTGGAGCAAAAGAGCAGAGGAACCGCGCACCGGGGACCGGCTGGGGGCTAGAAGAACGCGGCGTGGACCCTGCCCTGCCAGTGCAGGGGGGCACAGCAAAAACCATGCTTTATTTTATTTAGTTTATTTTCAGTCCATTTCTTATCCGTATTTTAAAGCCCTATGAACCCAGGTAAGCAGCCTGAACCATTGGAGCCCATTTCCTGGAACGGCCGCCTCAGCCCCGATCTAGGGACCCGACACCAAGCCCTGGGGGTCCCACAGGAGAATTAAAACTGCCCCTTTTTCTTGTTCCCTTCTCTCTCTCTCTCTCTCTCTCTCTCTCTCTCTCTCTCTCTTTCTTTTTCTCTCCCTCCTCCTTCTTCTTTAGTTATACACACAACCCTCCCTTTTTTATTAATACATTATTACTCATTATTCATCCATTTCTATTCACTTCTTACTCATTTACTCGTTTTCATTCTTTTTACTCATTTCTCTCTCTTTCTCCTTTTTTTACTTTTCCATCTCCACTCCCCCTTCTTTCTATTTACTTATTACAATGGTTTTTTTTTCTTTTCCTTCTCTTTTATTAACAAACAAACAAACTATTTTCAGTAGGATTTTTTGTGTTTTCTTTTTCTTTTTTCTTTTTCTCTCTATCTCTTTTCTCTCTTCCTTATCTTTTCTTTTCCATCTTGTCTTTTATCTCACATTATAACTTGAACAACCACAGCGACTTTTGATTTCTAAATAGAATTCCATTAGCCTTTACATTTTTAACTTTGGACTCTTATCTGCAAACTCCCAACCCCACCTCCCCACCTTAACACTGGGAGGGCCATGTCCCCGGAATTTGTGAAGACAGGATTCTCAAAAATACCTCTTCCTTGCGGCTCCTGGAGTATTGCTGGCAACGGCTGGAGTTTTTCTTCAAGCTCCTGGGCCTTCATAGGCAATGCTTGATCATCCTTAATTACTGTTTCCGCCCCCGTCTTAGGCCTATTGGGCGCCTTCTTCAGTATTTCAACATCCTGGGGAGGACAGACACTTCCTGCTAGACATTTACTCCAGACATTTACAGAAGGCACAGAGGCACTGGTTGAAGAAGTTGGGAATGAGCAGACAGTGCTATTGCTGAGAAGGAGCTCCACCCCAGGGTGCTAAAGAGCTCTTTCCCTAGCCTGCAGGTGCCAGAAGGCCAAGCGCTGGTGTTGCAGTGGTGGTACTTCAGAGGCGTAGGAGAAAAGGCTGCTCTGGATTCTGGGTATATAAATGGCCTTGCCTGAAGCTGTGGATTGTGCTCTGCATTAGCAGAGAGGCTCTACTTAGTTGCAAATGAAGCACATTTCAGTTATTATAGAAACTGGTGTTTCCATGCAGGCTTGTTCAGGAACTCTGTGAACTAGACAGCCGCTGTTTTAAACTGGCCCTTTTTCTGGCAGGTTAAACGATTAAAGTTGAGTTGATTCACTTCATCCGCCAACTACCCTTCTAAGCAACCAGAGCAATTACAAATAAAAGGCTCTCCAACCGTGCGCTATCCCAATCTGCAAGCGAGCTCTCCCACAAAGTGGGTGGGGGGACAGGGGATCCCCTCTGCTGTGCTTTGCCTCAACGCCCCAAAGACAAGCCGTCCAGCTGGAGAAAAGGGGGGAGGGGTGTACGCCACAGGAACGGCCAAGAACGCTGTTTTTTGCTCAGCAATGAGGCGTTAAAGCAGACAGACCTTCCTCTGGGTCTCTTCTCTCTCGGGTCGGGCTCTCCCTCTCCTCAGCGGCGGCGGCTGCAGCAAGGTCGGGGCACCCCCCCCCCCAGCCAGCGGATTGGCTGGAATGTCCCCGGATTTAATTAATGTCCCCGGATGTAGTCGGGACCTCCGATGCTGCTTACTACCATGGCGTCAGCCATGTTGCAGCGCAGGAAGTCCCTAGGCATAAATCCGGGGACATTCCGGGGACACATTTCTGCCGGGGACAGATTGCTGAATCCGGGGACTCTCCCTGGCAACCGGGGACGCCTGGTAAGCCTCCTTCTGGCCTTACCTGAGCAGCAAGTGCAGCTTGTCCTGGATCCCCGTGGATCCCTTCAGCTGCCATCAAGCTCCCAGGTTTGGGTCTCTTGTCCTGACCTGGTTTTTAAATAGAATTCCATTAGCCTTTACATTTTAAACTTTTGACTCTTATCTGCAAACTCCCAACCCCACCTCCCCACCTGAACACTGGGAGGGCCATGTCCCCGGAATTTGGGAAGACAGGATTCTCAAAAATACCTCTTCCTTGCGGATCCTGGAGTATTGCTGGCAACGGCTGGAGGTTTTCTACAAGCTCCTGGACCTTCATACGCAATGCTTGATCATCATTCAGTACTATTTCCGCCCCCTTCTTAGGGCTATTGGGTGCCTTCTTCAGTATTTCAACATCCTGGAGAGGACAGACACTTCCTGCTAGACATTTACTCCAGACATTTACAGAAGGCACAGAGGCACTGGTTGAAGAAGTTGGGAATGAGCAGACAGTGCTATTGCTGAGAAGGAGCTCCACCCCAGGGTGCTAAAGAGCTCTTTCCCTAGCCTGCAGGTGCCAGAAGGCCAAGCGCTGGTGTTGCAGTGGTGGTACTTCAGAGGAGCATGAGAAAAGGCTGCTCTGGATTCTGGGTGTGTATGTATATATATATATATATATATTAATAATATTTTATTAAGTTTTAAGAATAACAACAAACAGAAAAGAGAAAAAAACACAAGAAAAACATAAAAGCACAAAACACAAAGTTACAAAATACAAAAAATACAAACATTTAACATAAGTAAAAAGGAAAAGAACAAAAAACACACAAAAAGAAAAAACCAAAAATCCCTCTTTTTAATTTCTCATCTTTGATTCACTTATTTTCCTGACTTCCTCAGGCCTCCCTTTTTTGTATCCCTTTTAAAAATTTGTTCAGCAAATTCATATCCAATTAATTTATATAATTATCAATCCAATCTTATTTTTTACCTTGTTGCTAGAACCCCCTCAGTTCATTTCAATGTCATCAACATTCAAAAATTTTGCAATGTTTCTGTAAATAAATTTAAAATTTCCTCCAATCTTCTTCCACCAACTCTTCTCCCTGGTCTCGGATTCTGCCAGTCATTTCCGCCATTTCCATATAGTCCATTACTTGCATCTGCCATTCTTCCAAAGTGGGTAGGTCTTGTGTCTTCCAATGCTTTGCGATGAGTATTCTTGCTGTTGCTGTAGCGTACATAAAGAAAGTTCTATCCTCCTTTGGCACCAATTGGCCAACTATGCCCAGGAGGAAGGCCTCTGGTTTCTTCAAGAAAGTGTACTTAAGTACCTTTTTCATTTCATTATAGATCATCTCCCAGAAAGCCTTAATCCTTAGGCACGTCCACCAAAGGTGAAAGAATGTACCTTCAGTTTCTTTACATTTCCAACATTTATTGTCAGGAAAGTGATATATTTTTGCGAGCTTGACTGGGGTCTGTTCGGATAGATATCGATCCTCCCTGATCGATAGGGCCGCGATCTCAGACAGCTTTACGATCCCAATCAATCACTTACAGCGGTCCGGCACGCTTCCTCCCAAGCTGCGCAATAACTCCTGCTGTCTCTTCTCAGTCACGGCTTTTAGCAGAGTAGAACACAGCGTGTAAAGCAGACTTTCTTCCTTTTAAGCACACATAGACAGGTTCGTCTATTTACAGCTCTTTATTAAAACATTACAGCATCAAAGACCAGGGCTTCTTTCAGCCATGTCTCTCTCACAGATACACAGAGAGAACGTCTTTCTCCCCTCAGGAACACAGGGGAACTGAACAATACAGGGATTGTCTCTCCTTAGCTCCTCCCTAGCTTCGAAAGCTTCTGTCTCCGCCCAGCTGTAAGCTGACGTCAGCAGGTGACACACACCAGGGAATTTAACCAGATAAATTCTGAACCATAACACCCCCCCCTTGTGTCCCTGCGTGATACCTGTGCAACATCTTCAGTAACACCTTGTGAGATCAATTCCTTCCCCAATGCCTTGCGCCTTCCCTTGGCAAACCTGTTTGGCATTTGTGGAACCACCTCACAACTCTCAGAATCGCACTGTGCGAAACTTACCCACGCACCTGTGGCCTGGTACCTCTCTGGTGGGATACCCTTAGTTGTGCGACTGGACCTCCTAGGCACAAACTCAGGTGTTCCCTCTGACTCACTTTGATCAGCAGGTGTGTCCTCTGCATCATGGGACTCTCCTTCTGACTTAAAGCGTCTTCGAATCCTCTCCATTACACTCACAGGAGAACTAGGCGCACTCTTGGGCTGTCTCTTAACAACTTGTGGAGATGCCACATCCTGCTCTTGACCCTGGTCAGTGACCTGGTCGTCATCAGTAGCCTCAGCCTCTTCTTCCGCCTCATCAGAACTGTCTTCTGGATCAGAGAGACATTCTGAGAGAACATCACGCCTGACAGGAGTCTTTGACTTTACAACCTCCTCTAAGAACTCAGCATGCTTACTGATCAGCACCTTACTCTGATCACCTGACGGGTAGGCAAATCGCCATGCACGGGCTTCTGGCTCATACCCACAGAAGATCATTTTCTGGACTTTGGCTCCATCTGGCCCTTGCAAAGCCTTAGGCAAAGAGACAAGCGCAGGAGTCCCAAAAGTCCGCAGAAAGTGAACCTGGGGTTTTCGGCCATTTAACAGAGAAAACGGAGTGTCACCTACCAATGAGTTGTAGACACGATTCCAGGTGAATGACACAGCCCTAGCAGCCTCCAACCAAAACTCAGGAGGTAACCTGGCTTCTTTCAGCATCACCTGTGCAGCCTTAACCAGAGCTCCACTCCTCAGCTCTGCCACCCCCCCTTGCTGGGGTGAAGTAACTGTGTGTCGTATCCCTCTCTTCTGAAAGAACTTCTGCAAAGCAGAACCAGTGTACTCAGCATTTCTGTCACTGATGATCGCTTGAACCCTGGTGGAGAACCTCTGTTCCACCCCCTCAATCCAGCTCTTGATCAGCTGTGCTGCATCCTCCCTGGATTTGAGACCGTGAGCCCAGGAATTCTGCGAGAAATCATCCAGAAAAGTTAGCAGAAATCTGGCCCCCCCTAGACTTGGTTCCTTGACAGGACCGGCCAAATCTATGTGTACCAACTCAAAAGGTTTAGTGGCCACACGTTCCACCTTTGGGTAACTGCACCCTCTCACCTTTGCCTGCTTGCAAGTGTCACAATTAATGGCACTTTGACAATTTCTAATCTTACAACCTGTAACAACTTCAGGTAACACCTGCAAATCCTCTAAAGGATTGTGAATCGTTCTCTGATGCCATACGCATGCACATGTAACATTATGAGCGGGAATTGTAGCACGCTGGTTGGGAACTGTAGCACGCGACGCTTGTGCTTTCTCAACCTTCCCCTCACCCCCAAGAGACGTTTTAAGAATGAAAAGATCATTCTGTCCCTTCCGCACTTTGGCCAGTAACCTTCCCTCTCTGGAGATTGTGCAGACATCATTTTCAAAACAAACTTTGAACCCCTTACTTAACAAATAAGGCACAGATAACAAACAGTGATGAATCTCCGGAACAATACACAAATCCACCGACTCCTGTAAAACAGAAAGAAAGGCATTAGTGCACTTGGAAACTCTAGTTTTCTGTCCATTCGCGAACTTAATAGTCTGTCCCTTCGGAACTGCCGTGCAATTCCACCTCTCGACTGCAGGGGTCTCTGGAACCATGTTGCGGTTAGCTGCAGAGTCTATTACAAAGGCCATCTCGGAATTTTCCACTCGGCCGTCTTCAAACACTGCCATACTCGCAGAAACTTGATAAGACTCTTCCTGTTGTTTACCACGACCACCTGGCTCAGTTCCACGCCTGCCTGTCTTCCCAGGCCTGTTGCCATGGAAACCTGCCTGATTCCCATGGGAAAAGTCTTTGCAAACATCCTGCATCGGCTCTCTGCTCCGGTGGGGGCAACTGCCACGCCGACGTTGAACTCCAGTGGAAAAACAATGCCCGGGGCTCCTCCCAGCTGGCCTGGCCTTCCTCCTTCTGGAACGGCGCCTTCCACCAGCCTGCCCCCCCCCCCGAAGCTCCTCTCTGCTTCAGCACAAAGCGAAAGCTCTTTAAACTCGCCTTTGGAACTCTTCGCCCCCCCGATCTGCTCACTAGCGCTCCTAGAGGCCAAGACATCGGGAACAGGGCCTGCCAGTCCAGCCTCTCCAGGACTCAGTCCATCACACAGACGTGTAGAAGCATTACAACAGCTCCCCAACACTGTCTCAGCCCCCCTTGGGCTTTCTGGGCATCCTTCTGCCTCTCCTGGGCCTCCTCCAGGGCTCTGGCCTTTCGCTGACGCCTCACACAAGCCCTTCAGCAAATTCCAGGCAGCCCACGCTGTAGTTATGCCCTCCAAATGAGGCCTCAGTGACGCATCAACACATGCTTTGAGCATCTCTAGCTCTTGATGCAGCCTCTGGCTATCTTCAGCCAACACAGCCCCACAGCTTGCATCTCCTGCTCCAGCTGCTGGCCAGCTAAGGGGTGATTTTGGCTCCCATTGGTTTGCTTCCCAGAGCCCTTCAACCAAGAACCATCCCCTTATTCTTCTGGACCACGTTGCCCAACTCTTTAGAGTTAGAGGCTCCACCGGTATATTCTGGCTTTCAGCCATCTTCTCCCGTTCTCCCAAGGTGCCCCAAGCTGTACTTACTCCGTACCAGCTGCTTGGCTCTCCCTTCCGTGGAGAAACGTTATCGGCTGCGTCCCAGCCTCCAGCTCTTAGCTGCTTTTTAGCTCCAGCTCTCTGTGTAGTAGAAGCTCTCATTGCCTCTCGGAAGCAGGCAATTAATCATTCTTGCTCTCCGGCACCCAGTCAGCTCCCGTTGGCCTCCGACGGCCCCTCAGCCTCAGAACGCTAACTTCAAAGACATTCCTGGAGCTCACACCGACTGCTTTACGAGCGTTGGCTGACCTTCCATAACCTGTTCGGATAGATATCGATCCTCCCTGATCGATAGGGCCGCGATCTCAGACAGCTTTACGATCCCAATCAATCACTTACAGCGGTCCGGCACGCTTCCTCCCAAGCTGCGCAATAACTCCTGCTGTCTCTTCTCAGTCACGGCTTTTAGCAGAGTAGAACACAGCGTGTAAAGCAGACTTTCTTCCTTTTAAGCACACATAGACAGGTTCGTCTATTTACAGCTCTTTATTAAAACATTACAGCATCAAAGACCAGGGCTTCTTTCAGCCATGTCTCTCTCACAGATACACAGAGAGAACGTCTTTCTCCCCTCAGGAACACAGGGGAACTGAACAATACAGGGATTGTCTCTCCTTAGCTCCTCCCTAGCTTCGAAAGCTTCTGTCTCCGCCCAGCTGTAAGCTGACGTCAGCAGGTGACACACACCAGGGAATTTAACCAGATAAATTCTGAACCATAACAGGGTCATGTACCACCTATACATCATTTTCATAATATTCTCTCTTAGGGCATTACATGCCGTGAATTTAATCCCGGTGGTCCACAACTTCTCCCAGTCAGCAAACATGATATTATTGTTGGGATACTGCCAGGGAGACAAAGGCCATCACTGCCTTCCACGTCGTCTCCGGATGATCTGTTGATGTCCCGTAGTCACGCAGTACCAGCAATTAGCGGCACCAAGCCTCAGAAACAGATTGCCACATTCCTGGGCTGATGCACACTCTATCAGCAGAATTCACACAGCAAAAGTTGCACTCAGGAGAGTATCATTTAGAATGTTTATTCAGCGTTGGTCAGAACAAAGAAAACATGACCGACTGCTATCGTGTTCTGGCGCAGAGAGAGAAAACGAAAGCAATAGCAAACATAAAACATCCTGAGAAACAGGAAACACCCAGACTCTGACTCACACAGCCTGCTCCCTTTTAAGGTGGAACGGAAATATCCTAACATCCTCCCCCTTTCCGTGTAACCTGTAGTACCTGTGGTTCACCCAATTGCAACTTCTGTACGTAAACCTTAAGTTGTTCTCTGTTAACAACCTTAGACAACAGATCAGCAGGAATTTCATTTCCTGGCATGTAGGACACCTGAATCAGTCCTTTCTGAATACACTCCCTTGCACGATGTAGCTTAATCTGCAAGTACTTGGTTCTTTACTTGCAACTCTCTGAGTTCAGCAAAGCCAAACAGGATCTATTGTCTTGGTATACCTGTATAGGACATTTCACAGAAACCCCAATGTCCTTAAACAGTTGCATCAACCATTCACAATCCATGAGTGAAAATGACAGAGCATTGAGTTCTGCTTCACAGGAACTTAGGCTCACTGTTGTCTGCTTTTTGCACAACCAGTCAAACAGACAGTGGTTGTACATGTAGCACACTCCAGAAGTGCTTGTACCATCCGTGGTGTCACTTCCAAAACTTGCATCTGCAAAGATTTCAAGACCTCCAGTCTTCTGACTGGTGAACCTCAGCCTGTAGTGCATGGTCCCCTTCAAATAGCGGGCTATGCGCTTCAGAGCTTTCCAATCCTGAACAGTAGAATTGTTAGCATGTCTGCTAAGCAGGTTAGTGCTTACAGCAATGTCAGGTCTTGAGCATCTAGCAATGAAATTCAACTTGCCTAGAATGCATCTGTACAGCGTAGTGTCAAAAAACGCTTCAGCAGTACTATCTACCTGGTAGCCTGTCACCATCGGTGTGTCTGCTGGGTTTGCATCAACCAAATTCAACCTGGTTAATACATCAGCAATTTTCTGTGTTTGGTGTACCAGAAAATTACCTGCTTGGTCTCTCTCCACCTGCAGAGAAAGATAGTTGGATACCTCACCAAGATCCTTCATGTCAAAGTGCTCCTTCAGTTGAGCTAGGGTGCTTTGGTAAAAAGCCTGATTCTTCCAAAACATCAGAAGATCATCAACAAAACATAAACAATACAGTTTGTTTTGCCCCTCCTCTTTGACAAACACACATGGATCAGCTTTGCCCTGGTGAAAACCTAGAGAAAGCAATGTCTCAGTGAGTTTTGTGTTCCAACACCTGGCACTCTGCTTGAGACCATATAAGGATTTCTGCAGTTTACAGACCATTCCCTTCTGTATCTGCATTCCATCAGGTGGAAGCATATACAGCTGCTTGTCCAAAATCCCGTACAAAAAAGCTGTATTAATGTCATGATGGGAAACATGCAGTTTCTCCTCTGCAGCGATCTTGAGCATCAGTCGAATGCTCTCATATTTGACGGTGGGAGAGTAGGTCTCGTGGTAATCCTGTCCTGGTACCTGTGAAAAACCTCTGGCAACCAATCTGGCTTTGTGTCTGACAACCTTGCCATTCTGGTCTGTCTTGGCCTTGAAGACCCATTTGCTGCCAACCAGTCTCATTCCTGGGACTACCGGTACCAACTCCCAAATTTGGTTCCTGTTCAAGGAATCAACTTCAGCCTTCATGGCATTAAGCCAAGGCTCAGCATCTTTAGAGGTTAACTCCTGAACCTCTTTGAAGCTTGAAGGTTCCCACACCTTCTCTGAGCTACTAAGAACAGCAGTTGCCGTCTTAGCAAACTCATCAGCAAACCTCTTTGGAGGTCTGCCTTTGGTGGCCCTCTCAGATCTGCGAACCAGACGTAAGTCTTCTGGACTCATCTCCTCCTTCTTAGGAGAAAAGTGACCAATGGTGAACAGTGGTTCTTCCAGTTCATTGTCAGACGCATCAGATGGTCTGACTGAGGCCTTTGCGCTCTTGTAGTCTGCTGTGTCATCACTGTCACTGACAGCAGCAGCAGCGCCACCAACTGAACTGGAATCCGAACTCTGATCATCATCCTCATCCTCAGGATCATCATCATCCTCTGCCTTTTTCCCATCACCTTCATCCTCCTCTGGGTAACTCTGGAAAATTCCCACATTTTCCCCCCACTTAGGATTGTACTCAACACTCTTGGTGAACTTAATGGACTTAGAGCTAGTCATCCACACCCTGTATGCACCTTTCTCGTACCCCATGAACAAACCATGTGCCCCACGCTTCCCAAGCTTGTTATTTTGTGGGGAGTGTACCCACATGTCAGAACCGAAGATTCTCATGTGCTTGACGTTCGGTTTCTTACCAAACATCTTCTCGTACGGAGTGCAACCTATGGGTGATGACAGTCTGCGATTAACGGTATAAACCACCGTTGACAGAGCTTCCCCCCAAAACTTCTCAGGGAGGTTGGCATCATGCAACAAGGTTTTTAGGCCTTGAAGCAACGTTTGATTTGCTCGCTCAGCAAGTCCATTCATCCATGGCGATCTAGGCGTTGATAAGTCATGCTTGATTCCCTTCTCAGTCAGGAAAGCTTCAAACTGCTGAGAAGTGAACTCCCCGCCCCGATTGGTAAAAAGACAGCCGATACGTTCACCACGAACATTCTCCAACCAAGCACAGAAAGCCTTGAACTTAGGGAATGCTTGCGATTTCTGCTCAAGCATAAACACATGAATGTACCTGGAAAAAGAATCAATTAGAACCATGAAGTACCTTGTTCCTCCCAAAGAGGGCGCAAGTGGACCAACCAGGTCTGCATGCACTAGCTGGTAGGGTTTGGAAGCCTGCCTGCTAGACTCCTTGCCTTTTGGAGCAACCTTCACCTTGTTCTCTGCGCAAGATATACATTTCATGTGATACTTACAAGGTTTGATGCTCAAACCTTCAACCAACCCTGGCATCTTGGCTAGCACTTGCCAAGACATGTGACAAAATCTTCGATGTGCTTCATGAATACAACCTGCATGAAGAACCTTGTTAGTTTGTGCAACACAACAAGAATCAGCATTAGACACAACAGCATTGTCATCATAAGTTATACAGAATAAACCATCCATAAACTTTGCATGCAAAATGTCCTCTTTGCCTTTCCTGATGACACAGACATTCCTCTTGAAGGAAACCTCAAAACCACGCAGAATCAGCTGTGGGACGCTCAGCAAATTGTCCGAAGCTCCTGGAACAAAAAGTACTTTACTGATGGTTGTATGCAAACTTGCAAGTTTAACAGTCCCTTCTCCTGCAATTTGCAACGTCCTTCCATCAGCCAGGTGGATCTCTCTGTCTTGAGGTGTAAAGGAGATAAACAGGTGCTTATCGTTCGATAAATGGCGTGTGCACCCTGAGTCCACAACAAATTTGGCTTTAGCCTTTGGAGCAGTCTTTACAGCAAGCAAAACCTTGTTTTCCTCCAGCGTGGGCTTTTGCAGCTTGCCCCCCTGCTCCTGGCCATGAGACTTGCCTTTAGCCTTTGGTGAAGCTGTGCCAGCTAACAAAGCTTTGTTTTCCACTGGCATGGGCTTTTCACCCCCCCTCTGCTTCGGGCCATCTGCAGGCATCTGTCTTTGTTTACCTCTGGCCTTCCGGCCTCTGCAAAGACGATGACCTTGGCTCCCACGAGAAACAGAGCTCTCAGCTGCCGACTCCTTGGCTCCCCCTGGAGGCTGGAATGCTGCCTGGGCTGACATCACAGTCTGCTCCCCCTGCAGCTTGCAACTGGTGCCCTCTGCATCCCTGCATTCACTCGCATTCTGGGAAACAGCCAGGACCTCCGATGCATTCACACCCTGGGCATTCAGACTCTGAGCTGGGATGATTGGCAGATGGGCAGCTTTCAAAGCATTCCACATCTCACGTGCCGTCACGTTGCCAGCAAGCGTTTTTATTTCCTCCAAAGAGACGGACAGGACGCTTATGTCAATGGCCCTCGAATTCTGGGCCTCCCATTTCTCTGTCAGAGGAACTGGGGGGGCTTGAGACACAGTTTGCCACACTCCGTACTGACGCAGCAAACTCTCACACCATTTTGCCCAGGTCTGATAATTTCCCCCTTTTAACTTTGGGCATTCAGCAGCTTCAGACACTTGGAAAAACTCCATTCCAGGTCTTTACGTGAGCCCGAGTCTCTTTCTTTACTTCAAAGACTCCTTATCTTGGCAGCCCATTAATCACGAATTCTCTGGCGCCGCTCCCGGACCAATTAGTTTTGCCGGACATCAAAAGCTCTTTTCCGCGGCATTCAGAAAAGCCTCTCCTTTGGCTTTTCCTCCACATACCTCAGCAGTCTGTCGCAGTCTTACTCTCCTGTAAGTGCCGTGAATCTGGGCCCGAAACCTGTTGTTGGGATACTGCCAGGGAGACAAAGGCCATCACTGCCTTCCACGTCGTCTCCGGACGATCTGTTGATGTCCCGTAGTCACGCAGTATCAGCAATTAGCGGCACCAAGCCTCAGAAACAGATTGCCACATTCCTGGGCTGATGCACACTCTATCAGCAGAATTCACACAGCAAAAGTTGCACTCAGGAGAGTATCATTTAGAATGTTTATTCAGCGTTGGTCAGAACAAAGAAAACATGACCGACTGCTATCGTGTTCTGGCGCAGAGAGAGAAGACGAAAGCAATAGCAAACATAAAACATCCTGAGAAACAGGAAACACGCAGACTCTGACTCACACAGCCTGCTCCCTTTTAAGGTGGAACGGAAATATCCTAACAATTATATCCTATATCTTGTGCCCATTTTATCATTGCAGATTTTACCGTTTCTTCCTCAGTGTTCCATTTCAACAGCAAATTGTACATTCTTGATAGTATTTTAGCATTGGGTTCTAACAGTTCTGTCTCTAACTTTGATCTTTCCACCTGGAAACCCACTTTTTTGTCCTGGTTGTAAACCTCTCTTATTTGAAAATAGTGTAACCAGTCTCACACCTTCTCTTTAAGCTTCTCATAACTCTGCAATTTCAATTTGCCACCTTCCTGTTCTAAAATTTCCCAGTATTTTGGCCATTTGGCCTCCATATTAAGTTTTTTCAGAGCTTTCGCTTCCATGGGTGAAAGCCACCTTGGGGTTTTACTCTCCAAAAAGTCCTTATATCTAATCCAAACATCAAACAATGCTTTCCTGACAATATGGTTTTTAAATGCCTTGTGCGCTTTTACCTTGCCATACCACAAATATGCATGCCACCCAAATACATCGTCATACCCTTCAAGATCTAACACATCCGTATTTTCCAGAAGTAGCCATTCCTTCAGCCAGCAGAAAGCTGCTGATTCATAATAGAGTTTAAAGTCTGGCAGGGCAAACCCCCCTCTATCTTTAGCATCAGTAAGTATCTTAAATTTTATTCTGGGCTTTTTGCCCTGCCAGACAAATCTAGATTTATCTCTTTGCCACTTCTTGAAACAGTCCATCTTGTCAATGATTTGTAGTGATTGAAATAAAAATAACATTCTCGGCAATACATTCATCTTAATAACAGCAATTCGACCCAGCAAGGAAAGCTTCAAATTCGACCAAGTTTCTAGATCTTTCTTCACTTCTGACCAACATTTCTCATAATTATCTTTAAATAAGTTCACATTCTTAGCGGTCATATTCACCCCCAGGTATTTTACCTTCTTTACCAATGTTAGTCTGTCTCCTTATGAAACCTCTCCCTCTCTATTGGTGTCAAATTTTTCTCCAAAACCTTGGTTTTTAACTTATTCAACTTAAAACCTGCTACTTGACCAAATTCCTGGATTACTTCTAAGGCCCTCTTGGTGCTAGGTACTGGCTCCTGTAATGTCAGTACTAGGTCATCTGCAAAGGCTTTAAATTTATATTGTTTAACTCCGACCTGAATACCTTGAATCAACTGGTCCCTTCTAATCATATTCAGCAGAACCTCCAGAACCGAAATAAAGAGCAGTGGGGAAATTGGGCAGCCTTGTCGTGTCCCTTTCTCTATTTTAAATTCCTCTGTCACCACGTTATTAACTATCAATTTGGCCTTTTGTTCAGAATAGATCGCACCTATACCATTTTCAAAATTTTGTCCGACCCCCATCCCCTGAAGGTTCTTCTTCATGAAACTCCAGGAGATATTGTCAAAGGCTTTCTCCGCGTCTACAAATATCAACACTGCTTTTGTGTTGATATTCACCTGCAATTTTTCTTTTTTTTTTCTTTTTTTTTTATTTTAATAGAAAAGAGATTCACATTAGACATCAAGCATATACAGATAAAAAGTGAAAAAAGAAAAAGGAAAAAAGAAAAGAAACACAATCAAAAGAAAAAAGAAAAAAAAAAGGAGAAAAAGAAAAAGAAACAATAAAAGACAAACTTCCGTTCAGCTCGGTCCAGGAATTACATAACCACAATATAATCTTTACAGTAGAACTTACATTAGTATTTTACATCGGAGGTATTAATTATCATCTGCTGTTTTGTTGCCAATACCCATATTATTCTCAACATAAATTAAAAATTTCTTCCATTCATCTTTAAGTTTCGTTGTACTGTTTTGCCTTATTTTCTGTGTTAGTCTCGCTAATTCTATATATTGGAATAATTTCACTTGCCACTCTCCAATCGTGGGACTATCAGGGGATTTCCAATTTTGTGCAATTAAAATCCTCGCAGCGGCTATCGCGTACTGGAAAAAGATTTGATCTGGTTTTTTTATTTCCTCACCAATCATACCCAGAAGAAACAACTCGGGTGTTTTGGGGAAGTTGTACTTTAAGATTTTTTTCAGTTCGTCATATATCTTACCCCAGAATTCCTTCACTACCTCACAGGTCCACCATAAGTGAAAAAAGGTCCCAATCTTGTCTTTGCATCTCCAGCAATTACTATCGACGGTTTTATACATCTTTCCTAACTTTGCTGGGGTCAGGTACCAGCGGTACATCATTTTCTCTAGATTTTCCCGGAGAGTTGCACACGCTGTGAATTTCATACCCTTCCTCCAAAGTGTCTGCCATTTATTATAATCTATATTGTGACCAAGGTCTTTATCCCACTTTACCATCACCCCCTTCACCACATCCTCTCTTGTGTCCCATTCCAGTAGTTGTTTGTATAATTTGGAAAGGTGTTTTTCATTATTCTCTAAGATTTCCACCTGAAATCTTGATTTTTTATCCCTCATCCCCAATTTCTTATGCTCAGTCCACAGTGCATTAATCTGATGGAAGTGAAACCATTCTTTTATCTTATCTTTCACCTCGTCGTATGTCTTCACCTTCCAACCTTCTTCTGTCTTAATTAAAAGGTCCTCATAGGTCCACCTTTCCCCCGTCATGTTTAACTTTTTAATTTTAATAATATCCACTGGGGATAGCCACCAAGGGGTCCCTTCTTCCAACAGTTTTTTATATCTATTCCACACCTCCAATAGTGCCCCTCTGATTATATGACTAGAAAACCCTCTGTGAACCTTGCCTTTCTCCTGCCACAAATAGGCGTGCCACCCAAACCTAATGTCAAAACCCTCCAAATCCAATAAATCAGTATTTTTAAGGGTGGCCCATTCTTTTACCCAACTTAAACAGGCTGCCTCATGATATAGCCTTATATTCGGTACCGCAAAACCACCTCTCTCTCTTGCATCTGTCAAATATTTAAGTTTTATCCTGGCTCTCTTCCCCTGCCAAATAAACTCAGACAAAATTTTTTGCCAGTTCCCGAAACGGGTGGTACCTCTAATTATTGGGATGTTTTGGAACAAGAACAGTAACCTTGGAAGAATACACATTTTGATCGCCGCCATCCTCCCTGTCCACGAAAGCTTCAGCCTGTGCCAGGTGTCCATATCTTTTTTAATATCCTGCCAAATCTTGTCATAATTATCTTCAACCAAATTTATATTTTTCGGGGAAAGCCAAATTCCCAAATATTTCACCTTGTTCACAATTTTTATTCCGGTCTTTTGTTCTAGTTGGGCTTTATCCTCATTGGCCAGATTCTTTGTTAAAATTTTTGTTTTCTTCCTATTCAATCTAAATCCTGACAATCTGCCGAATTCCTCCAATAATTCTATTACCTTACATGTGCTGTCCATTGGTTCTTCCAGGGATATGACTAGATCGTCGGCATATGCCTTTAATTTGAATTCTTTCTCTCCGATTTTTATCCCCTTCACTCCCACTGCGTCTCTTATCCTATTTGCGATAACTTCCAAAACCATTATAAATAACAGGGGAGATAGGGGACAACCCTGCCTTGTACCTTTCCCGATCTTAAATGGTTTAGACAAATTGTTATTTATAATCAGCATAGCCTGTTCTTCCGAATATATTGCTTTGATACCTTTCAAGTAGGGGCCTTCTATACCTGCCTTTTCCAAACATCTTAATAAGAATTCCCAGGAAACATTATCGAATGCCTTTTCGGCATCTATAAAAATTAGTGCTGCTGGAATGTCTATCCTTGTGTCTAAATATTCGATAATATTTAATATATGGCGAACATTATCTTTCTGGTATCGGTTCGGGAGGAATCCCGCTTGATCTTTATGTATGTATTTCGTTAATAACTTCTTGAGTCTGCTTGCCATGATATCAGCAAAGATCTTATAATCGTTATTGAGCAGAGAGATTGGCCTATAGTTTTTTATGTCTGTTTTCTCAGTTTCTGATTTTGAAACCAAAGTTATGTATGCCTCCTTCCAGGAACCGGGAATTCCCCCTCCCTGGAGAATATTATTAATTAGATCCCTAAGCACCGGAGCAAGGAGTTCCCCAAATATTTTATAGTATTTTGAGGACAGACCATCCGGCCCAGGGGCCTTTCCGTTTTTCATCCTATTTATAGCCTCCTTAACTTCATTTACTGTAATCTCTTGGTTTAATTCTATTCTGTCTTCTTCCACTATACATTTTCCTCTATCCTGCTCCAGGTAATTTTCAATTTCTGAACTGTCTTCCAATCCTCTCTCATACAACTTTTCAAAAAATTGAACAAACCTTTTTTCTATTTCATCTGGGTCTTCTATGATGTTATCTTCCATTATTATTTTGCTTATCACATTTTGCTTCTTTCTTTTTCTCAACTGCCACGCGAGTAATTTTCCCATTTTATTTGCCGATTCAAAATACCTCTGCTTCATGTATTTAATTCTCCAGTCTAATTCTTGATTTAATATAGCTGAATATTGGGCCTGTAACACTTTAGAGGCGCGAATAGCCTCATCATCTGCTGGGTTTTTGGTCAATTTCCTCTCATAATTTCTCAGTTGTGTGAGGATTTCTTCTTTCTTTTGCTCCTTTAGTTTCCTCCTGTACTTGTTTTGTTGGATTAGGATACCCCTCATGACCGCCTTGCTGGCGTCCCATGCAATATCTATGGTAGGTTCCCCCCTTAAATTCAAATCAAAATAATCTTTCAAGCTGCCTTTAACCTTTTCTCTCACCTCATCAATATCCAGTAAGTTTTCATTCAGCCTCCACCTATATTGTCCCCTACACCCACTTTTAATTTCCATGGTCAACGCACAGTGATCAGAAAGTGTCCTGGGTAGGATTTCGCATCTCTTTACCCTTAAGACAAGGTTTCTTGTCATCCAAATTTGGTCAATTCTACCCCAACTCTGATGGGGTTCTGAATAATGAGTAAATTGTTTGGAGGTAGGGTTTTGGTTCCTCCAGACGTCAATTAGATCTAAATTTTCCTCTAGATCGTTAAAGGATTTCGGCAATTTTCCTCTGTTTAAGTTCCCTCTCTTTTCACTCCTGTCCAGCTCCGGTACTGGGACACCATTCATGTCCCCAAGCAGGATTAAGTTATGCGAATCTAGTTCTAATAGAATTCCTTCAAGCTTCTCAAAAAACTCTGCTCTGTTTTTATTCGGGGCGTAGACCGTCACCACATTAATTTCCCCCCCCCCGGAAATTTAGTTGAATCCCTAAAATTCTTCCTTCTTCATCTTTACAGATTTGCACGGGATCCCACTTCTCTTTTACATATATCACTACTCCTTTTTTTTTATTTACTTCCGAGTTGATAAACTCTACTCCCAATTTTTTATTCATCAGGATATGTTTATGTTTCTTTGCAATATGAGTTTCCTGGAAGCAAATTACATCATAGTTTTTGTTTTTCAGCACTCTCTCAATTTTATTCCTTTTGACTTTCTCATTCAGCCCATTCACATTCCAGGATAAAAAGTTTAATGTGTGTGTTATTGTTTTCCTTTATCTGCTACGGTTTCTCTGAATCACGAACTAGAATCTACTGCCTCTGTTACCTGAGAGCTCCCCCTCCTCTGCCGTCCCCGCTCCCACCACGGCTTCACCATCCTCCTCATCTGTTTCCTCCGTCTTCTCCTCTTCCTCCTGTCCTTCCTCCTCTCTTCCTCCTCCCGCCTCCTCCTCCTCCTCCTCTCTGCTCCTAGGCCTATTCTCTGGCTTTCCTAAATCTTTCTCATACCTTCTCAGGAATTTCTCAGCCTCCTGTGTATCCGTCAATCTAAATTTTTTGTCCTTATAATAGAAAGCAATCCCCTCCGGGAACTCCCATCTAAATTGTACCCCATTTCTTTTCAGAGCGGCTACCACCTGTTTATATCCCTCTCTTTTACGTAATAACCTGACCGGTATTTCTTTGTATATAATAATGGGCCTTCCATCAATTCTAAGTCTATTATGGTAGCTCTTCCTTAAGATTAGGTTTTTCATTTCCACTGAGTTGAGAATCACTAAGCAGTCTCCCAAGAATTTGTTAGTTCTAAAATTTTTAGGTCTTGACATTCTGAAGACATTCTCTATGGAAAGAGCCATCTCTTCCTCTCTTATATCTAACCATTTAGAAAGTTCTCTAATCATTTTTCCTCTAATGTCTTCATTTCGCTCCTCTGCTACTCCCCTGAATTTCAGATGTAGCTGCTTTTGTCGCATGTCTGCCATTGCTAAGTTGTCCCAAATCCTATCTTGCGAGCTGTTTAATTCTCTCAACTCTTCTTTCATCTTCGTTGTCTCTTTCTTCTGGTCCCTCATCTCTTTCTGTAGCTTTTTATTAGATTCCTCAATTATTCTGGATTTAACAGAGAGATCTTGAATTTTGGCTGAGAGCTCTCCAACTGCTCCTTCTATCTTTTTGTCAATTCTCTCTTGCACCTCTCCTAACTTATTTTCCATACATAGTATATTCTGTTTAAATTCCTCCTTTATTCTCGCCCATAAATTGTCCAAATCCTTAATTTCTTCCTGGCGGGACCACTTCCTCTCCCCCGGGGTCCCCCCTCCCTACCTCCCATCCTTTCCATCTTTCCCCGCCATTCCCAGTTCCTCCTCACCAGAGTTTCCCCCCTTCCACCCCTGCTTCCTCCCCCCCTTATCTCCCCTCCTTAAATTCCAACAGGTATCAACAATTATAGGCGAAAACCGGGTAACAATAAAACAGAGAGATAAAGCAAAAATAGAGCAGTTTTCACCGTCCAAATATAGCCAGTCTCCTCAATGGTTATCCAAATGGTTATCCAAATACTGCAATTGACTGCAAATGGTTATCCAAGTACAAATCTCCACACACCCCGGAGCCGGATTCTATGCCAAAGTCTATGCCAAAGTTCCAAGGTCCGAATTCAGAGGCGGGTGCCAAGAGGAGGTACAGGAGATGTGGAGTAATTCTGCCTTGGGTCCCGGCGCTATCGTTCAGGTCCTTCTCGCTGGTCCACTTTCCCCCCACTAGCACTGAGTCACAAGGCGGTAGGAATTTCTAATTGCGATCAAGCCTTAAAGTTATGTTTTCCACCCAAAGCCTTGAAGTTATATTCTCCACTTTCTGTTCCAATCCCAATCGCTGGGAGAGAGTCCTCCAGACAGAGGGAGGTAGCAGAGGCGTGGGGAAAATGGAGAGTGACGAGGGGGGGAAGGTCTCCCGACTCCCGACTCTGGACCTCTCTTTCCTCCTTTCCGCCGTCTTTCTCATAAAATAATCCGCCCGCTCCTCAAACTTCCCCGGAGCTGTACTATGGTCCTTTCAAGGGCGGCAAAAGAAAGGAAAAAAAGGAGAAAAGAAACTACCCATAGAGTTCGCGATATCCGCTACAAAAAAAATATAAAAGTGAAAAACAATTTACACAGTTTAAAAACCAAAATACAGCAGCTAAGAACAACCACAAGAGCGGAGTCAGAAAGGGGCAAGCAGCTCAAACGGCGTGAACAACACAAAGGAGCTGATTATTATCCCGCCGCTGCTTGGTTACTCTCCGCTTGGTTAATGCTCCGAACTCTCGAACGTCTCTAGCGTCCTTGTTGTTTTATAGTTTTATAGTTTTATGATTTTATAGTTCTTTATAGTTCTTATAAATTCTTATAGGCAAATATACCTCACTTCACGTTTCACAACTTAAAGTTCACTCACACAAGCAGACTTTACAAGAGGCCATCTCATGCCGCCGACTTCCAGCTGCGCCATCTTAGTTCCATCGCCGAGTGAACTCCCAAAACACACTCCTTAAAAGATACCGGGCAGCACACAGCTCCGCTACCAGCTTTACACTTTCCAAAAAAATGCGTTTCTGTATAAACGCTACAGCACACTGTGGATGCCTTTCTTCTCTCTAGGAAGCCCGTCGCCTCTCCTGGCAGGAGCTTGAGGCGTCGCGCTGCGGAGTCGGAACTTTCCCAATTGCGCTGGCGGTCTCCGTCTTCTCAACCCGTCGGAACAGGGAGGTGACGCGACCGCTTCCACGCTGCCGGGAGCCTGTCACCCCAGGGAACCCCCCTTAGGGTTTTTTCCGGGTTCGCTGCGCCCTAGCGGCTCACCAAACCTCCGCAGCGCCCGAAGAATCAAGAACTGGTTCTCCGCGCTCCCTTCCAAGCCGCGACCGGAACCGGAAGTCCTCACCTGCAATTTTTCTAGGACGTTAATTATATTCCTCATATTGTCCGATAGATGTCTACCAGGGAGAAAGCCTGCCTGATCTTTATGTATAGCCTCTGCCAATACTTTTTTCAATCTTTTAGCCAAAATGTCTGCAAAAATTTCATAATCCACATTAAGCAGGGATATGGGACGGTAGTTCTTAAGTTGTGTCTTTTCAGACTCAGTTTTCGGTATAAGTGTGATATAAGCTTCTTTCCACGACTCAGGCGCTTTTCCCCCCTCCATAATTTTGTTGCACACCTCCTTTAGTGGTTGAATTAAATAGTCTTTCAAAGTTCTATAGTATTTAGAGGTTAATCCATCAGGCCCTGGAGATTTGCCCAATTGCATGTTCTGAATCGCACATTCCACCTCTTGTTCAGTTATTTTGTGGTTCAATAACAATTTATTTTCTTGAGGAATTTTTTGTAATCCATTGGTTTTCAAAAATTGGTCATTTTTTGTCTCAATCTGTGGCCCTTGTGTATAAAGTTGTTTAAAGTATCTCTGGAAACAATTTCTGATCTCCTGTGGGTTCTGTATGCTCTTTCCTTCCACCTCAAGATTTGTAACCGTATTTAACTTTTGTCTCTTCTTCAACTGCCACGCTAGCAGCTTCCCACATTTATTGGCTGATTCAAAGGTCTTTTGTCTCATCTGTTTGATTTTCCATTCAATATCTTGATTTATCATTTTCATATATTGTACTTGGTTTAATTTAATTTCTCTCAGAATCTCTTGTGACTTTGGTTTAGCTCTAAGCCTCTTCTCTCCTCTTATCTTCTCCAAAATCTTTTCTTTTTTCTCCTCTTGAGTTCTCCTTTTTATTGCGTTCTGCTGTATCAGGAACCCTCTCATTACAGCTTTACTTGCGTCCCAGATTACTCTTTTTTCCACAGAGGTCTTCAAATTAATCTCAAAATAGTCTTTCATCATTTTTGGGGCCTTCTTGGTAATTTCTGTATCTCTAAACAAGGTGTCATTCATCCTCCATCTGAAGGAACCAGTCGGTGTTTCCATTTTCACAGGATTATGGTCGGAACAGGTTTTTGGACAGATTTCCACCTTTTGAATCTTGGGAACCATTCCTCTGGTTATCCAGATTTGGTCAATTCTTGTCCAGGTCTTTTGGGCTTCAGAAAAGAAAGTCCCCTCTCTACCTAGGGGGTTCTTAGTTCTCCAAATGTCAATCAGGTCCATATTGTCTGTCATTTCAAAAAAGGTTTTCGGTAGTCTTCCATCTTTTGTCACCACCTGTCTTTCTGACTTATCCATGTTTGTCGATACCACCCCATTCATATCTCTGAGCATGATGATATTGTAATCCATAAAGTCCAACAATGTCTCGTGCAGTTTCTTAAAAAATTCTGATTTTTCCTCATTTGGTGCATAGACCCCTACTATCCAGAGTCTCTCTCCTTGAAATTGTATCTCAATTGCCACAAATCTTCCTTGGTCATCTTTAAAAGTGAATTTTGGTGATAAACTTTCTTTTGCATAGATCACAGCTCCTCTCTTTTTAACTTTATCTGATGAGATAAATTCTTGGCCTAATCTTTTGTTGATTAATACTTTCTTGTGTATTCTGGTCACATGGGTTTCTTGCAAACAAATCAAGTCCAATTTTTCCTTTTCCATAGATGAAAGATTCTTTTCCTTTTGTCAGGGGAATTCAAACCTCGAATATTCCAACTTAGTACCTGCAGAGACATTGTATAAATTATTCTATATTCCCTCCAACAGCTCCCAACAATTGTTCTTGATCTGTGGGTGGTATCACTTTCTCTGATTTATCCACTCCCAGTGGTGGCTTCCCTGGGTCCAAAGCTCCTGGTTCAGCCGGCCCTGGAGGCGGGGACTCCAGTGCAGGCTGGGATTCCTCTGGTTCATCCTCTGAATCGGAATCCCAGGCCATCACACCATCCCCCCTCCCTGGCCCCCCCCTCAACCGAGGGTCCGGACCCGGCTTGCCGGGGTACGTCGCATGGAACTCTCGGAGGCAGGCAGGTGCGTGGACATTGGCCGCTGGTTCCCAGGAACGGTCCTCCGGTCCGTACCCCTTCCAGTCAATGAGATACTGCAGCTTTCCCCTGCGGTATCGGGAGTCCAGGATGCGTTCCACCTCGTACTCAGGCTCTCCCTGAACCAACACTGGCTGCGGTTGGGGACGGTTCGGGTGGAACTCGTCGGGTGGGGCCACCGGACTCAGAAGGGACCTGTGGAAGACCGGGCGAACCTTCAGGGTTGCGGGTAACCGGAGGCGGAATGCCACAGGAGAGACTTGGTCCACGATAGGGAACGGGCCGGTGAAGCGGGCGTCCAACTTCCGCGAAGGTCGAGAGGGGTGGAGGTGGCGAGTGGAGAGCCAAACCAGGTCACCGACGCGAAGCTCCGGCCCCCACCTGGCGGTGGCGGTCGGCCTGGGCTTTGTACGCTTCCTTGGCCTGGTGCAGTTGCTCCACCAAAAGCTGTTGCTGGGACTGGAGCTCTTGAAGCCACTCCATCACCGCCGGGACCGCGGATGCCGGCAGCACATCTGGAAACAGCCGTGGATGGTAACCGTAACTGGCCTGGAACGGGGTCTGCTGGGTGGACGCATTCACCGCGTTGTTGTAGGCGAACTCCGCCAATGCCAGGTGGTCGACCCAGTCATCCTGCTGATAGCTGCAGTAACACTGGAGGTACTGCTCCAGCACCGCGTTCGCCCGTTCCGTCTGGCCATCGGTCTGTGGGTAGTAGGCTGACGAGAGGCAGACCTCTGTCCCGAGGGTCTGGTGCAATGCTCGCCAGAACCGGGATGTGAACTGAACGCCCCGGTCGGACACCACGCGCTCAGGTAGGCCATGCAGGCGGAAGACATGCTGAAGGTACAGCTGAGCGGTTTCCTTGGCTGTGGGTACAGATGGGCAGGGGGTGCAGTGCACCATCTTGGTGAAATGGTCGGAGAAAACTAGAAGGCAGGTACAGCCACGAGACGGGGGTAAGTCCACTACAAAGTCCAACGAAACCGTGTGCCAAGGGCGCGGTGGAACTGGCAATGGCTGAAGTAGGCCGGGGGGGTCGCCCGGTAGGGCCCTTGGCGCGCCGGCAGACTTCACAACCAGCAATGTAGCGAGCCACGTCAGCCTTCAGGCGGGGCCACCAAAACTCACGACTGACCAGATGGGTGGTCCGATACCGTCCAAAGTGCCCCGCTGCTGGGGCATCATGGGCCATCCGGAGAACCTCCAGCCGCAGTGGCCCTGGCGGGATGTACAGACGGCCGTGGTGCAGCAGAAGGCCCTGATGCAGGACCAGCCCCGGATACTGTGGGCTGGACCCTTCAGCCAGCTCCCGGAGTCGTTCCTGGGCCCAAGCGTCGATCCGCTGCTGTTCCCGCACCCGAGCCTGCAGTGGCTCCGCCTCCTGGGTGGCCAGGAATGCAGCTGGAGGTAGGATCGTGGTGGGTTCTGCTTGCTGTACCGTGTCTGCGTTGTCTTCAGGTTTCCGGCACAGGGCATCCGCCTTCTGGTTCTGAGAGCTAGGAATGTAGCGTATCCGGAACTGGAACCGGGAAAAGAACAACGCCCACCGGATCTGTCTTTGGTTCAGCTTGCGGGTGGTCTGAAGGTACTCCAGGTTCCGGTGGTCGGTTCTCACCTCCACCGGATGTCGTGCCCCCTCAAGATGGTGGCGCCAGACCTCAAAGGCCACCTTGATGGCCAGTAGTTCCCGCTCCCACACAGTATAGTTACGCTCCGCTGGTAGGAGCTGGCGGGAATAGAAGGCGCAGGGTAAGAGTGGCGCTTCAGGTCCATTCTGTTGAGACAAGACGGCACCGAGAGCCGTACTGGAGGCGTCGGTCTCCACCACAAAGGGTCGAGAGGGGTCAGGATGTTGTAAGATCGGCGCCCTCTGGAAACAGGCCTTCAACCCCTGAAACGCCTCCTCTGCCTCCTTGTCCCAGGAAAACGGCGTCTTTGGGCGCAGTAGCCGGGTCAACGGGGTGGTGCGATGAGCATAATCTGCGATGAAGGTCCGGTAGTAGTTGGCGAACCCCAGGAAACGCTGTAGGTCCTTGCGGTTCCGGGGTGCCGCCCATTCTCGAACCGCTGCCACCTTCCCAGGGTCCATCTGCACCCCATCTGGAGAGAGCCGGTGACCAAGGAAGTCCACAGTCCGCTGATGGAACTCGCACTTGCTGAGCTTTGCGTACAAACGGTGCTCACGCAAGCGCTGCAGCACGGTCCAGACATGTCCCTCATGGCGAGCCGGGTCACGGGAGTAAACCAGTATGTCGTCCAAGTACACCACCACGTACTTGTCTAACAAATCCTGGAACACGTGGTTGATGTAGCGTTGGAACACAGCAGGCGCGTTGCACAAACCGAAGGGCATAACCAAGTATTCAAACTGCCTGTACCGGGTCCCGAATGCTGTCTTCCACTCATCCCCGGCTCGGATCCGAATCAAGTTGTAGGCCCCCCGGAGGTCCAGCTTGGTGAACACCTGTGCCCCTTGCACCCGCTCCAGCAACTCTGAAATAAGGGGCAAGGGGTACCGGTCTGGGATGGTAATTTTGTTCAGGGCTCGGTAATCATGGCAAGGGCGGAGTTCCCCACATTTCTTCTTAACAAAGAGCACTGGTGCCGCGGTAGGCGAGGTGGAAGGCCTAATGAACCCACGCTCCAGGTTCTTGCGCAAGAAGTCCTGCAAAGCCTCGCGCTCTGGCTCTGTTAGAGAATATAAGCGACTCACTGGTAAAGGCGCTCCGGGTTGGAGGTCTATGCCGCAGTCAAAAGGCCGATGCGGCGGCAGCTGGTCCGCCCCCCGTTCCTCAAACACGTCCTGGTAGTCCTGGTACACGGCTGGGAGCGTGGGTGCTGCCTGCTCCGTGGGCGCGGCCGCCAGCGTCTCGGATTGAGCATGGGAACATGGGTCTGGGAAGTGCACAGTCCGTTTGACCCAGTCAATCTGAACGTTGTGACCTTCCAACCAGTCCATCCCGAGCACGAGGGGGAACCGGGGCATAGAGGCAATGTCCAAAGTTCGCAACTCCCGGTGCTGCTGGAGACACAGGACCAGGGGCTGGGTCTCCTGAGTAACGGCTCCCGAACGTAGAAGCCGTCCGTCAATTGCTTCCACCTGGACCGGTTCTGGCTTGTTCCGAAGTGGCACCTGATGATGGGCAGCAAAAGCAGCGTCCATATAAGAACGGGTTGCTCCTGAATCCACCAAAGCATGGGTAAGAATCCAGGGCCCACCTGGAGGGTATAAACGTACCGGAACCATAAGATGTTGCAAGTCTATTGGTGCGGGCCCATTCTGCGCTGTTTGGGACCCCCGGTAGCTAGGGCCATCAGCTACTGGGGGTTGGCGGTTTCCCTGCGGCCGGCGTTTCTCAGGGCAGGACCGAGCGTAGTGTCCACTTCCGCCACAGTAGAGACATAGATTCCCCTCCCGACGCCGCTCCTTCTCTACGGGGGAAAGGTGTGGCCGCACTGCCCCGAGCCGCATAGGCTCCTCCGATAACTTAGTTGTGACCGAGGGGCTGCCGGAAGAAACTGGTGCCGAGAACTGGAGGTGTCGTCGGCCCCGGGCCTGGCGACGATCCTCCAGCCGGTCGTCTATCTGTAGACTCCGTTGAATGAGAGTGTCTAGCGTGGTGGGGCGTTCCATCGTGGCCAGCTGGTCCAGTATCTCATCCGAAAGCCCTTCGAGATACTGGTCCCGCAGTGCCAAGTCGTTCCAGGTCAAATCCTGTGCCAACAGCCGAAACTCCGTGGTATATGCGGCTACCGTGGACTTGCCCTGTTCCAACCGCCGAATCGCCCGGTTGGCTTGACTCCCTTTCAGGGGGTTGCCGTACGCGGCCTCCAGGAGATTGCAAAACCCCGTATAGTCTGCCAGCAAGGGGGAGTCTTGCCTGAGTAGCGGCAACGCCCACTTGACCGCCTGGTCCTTTAACAAACTAATCAAAAAGTGCACCTTGGTGCGGTCGTCAGGGAAGTTCCGGGCTCGCCCCTGAATATACAGCTTGGCTTGGGCGAGGAACATGGGAAAGCTGGCCGGGGCCCCATCAAATTTCTCGGGCAAAGCCACTGGGTACTTGCCAGGAGCCGGTGGGGCTTCCAAGCGCTGCTGAAGAGCCGTCACCGCATCGCTGAGCTGCTGCACGGTGTGGGTCAAGGCCTGGTTTTCCTGGGCCAAAGCCTCCAGCGCAGCCGCCTGGTCAGCCATGGCCTCTGGCTCTTCCCGAACGCACCCCAACGAAGGGGGAGTGCGGGTGTGGCGGGAGCAAACTGTGCTGGTCCCGGGGGTAGGTACCGTGGGTGTAAGCAGAGTCCACACGAAGAGGGGCGAGGTCCAAGGCGGAGAGCCGGGCGGGGAACAGGAACGCTGGAACAGGAGGCTGAGCAGGGAACAGGAGCACCGGATAGTCAGGAACAGGAGGCTGAGCAGGGATCAGGAACACCGGATAGTCAGGAACAGGAGGCCGAGCAGGGATCAGGAACACAGGAAGGTCTGAAGCCAACAACGACGTTGCTCCCGCAACCTGGGGCCAGGCAGACTGGGCTTTTATCCTCTTCTAAGGCCGGGGGCGGTCCCGGCCCCCAGAAGCCCCGCCTCCTCTGGCCTTAAGGCGAGCACTCCTCCTGGGGGCAACCAGTTCCCTTCGCCTCTCTGCCCTAAGCCTCTGCAGATCAGGAGAGGCCGAAGGGTTACTGGGCCCTGGAGGAGGCTCACCTGTGGCCACTGAGTCGTCAAGCCCCTCTGGGGCCAGAAGGGCTTCACCTGGGGCCAGCTCCTGAAGCTCTGTCACAGGTGCAGGCTCTTCAGCATCTAGGCCTTGCCCCAGTTCAGCCGGCCCTGGAGGCGGGGACTCCAGTGCAGGCTGGGATTCCTCTGGTTCATCCTCTGAATCGGAATCCCAGGCCATCACACCTTTAGTCAGTTTATCTATTAGTTCCCTTTCATTAAATTTCCTTAAACTTATTAGTTACAGCTGTAATTCTCTACTTCTTACCCCTTGACATCTTTACACTCCTCAGTTTTACAACAGTTTTTAAGAAATATTTTAAATTTCTTCCAGTCCTCTTCCACTGTCTCTTTCCCCTGGTCTCGGATTCTGCCGGTCATCTCTGCCAGTCCCATGAAGTCTGTCACCTTTGTCTGCCATTCTTCCAGAGTAGGTAGTTCTTGCATCTTCCAATACTTTGCCAGAAGAATTCTTGCTGCTGTGGTAGCATACATAAAAAATGTCCTATCCTTCTTTGGCACCAATTGGCCAACCATACCCAGGAGAAAAGCCTCAGGTTTCTTAGGAAAAGTCCACTTAAGGACCTTCTTAATTTCATTATAGATCATTTCCCAAAAGGCTTTAATCTTTGGGCAGGTCCACCAAAGGTGGTAAAAGGTACCTTCAGTCTCATTACATTTCCAGCATTTATTACTGGGCAAATGGTAAATTTTTGCAAGCTTGACTGGGGTCATGTACCACCTGTAAATCATTTTCATTATGTTCTCTTTTAAGGCATTACATGCCGTAAATTTAACACCAGTGGTCCATAACTGTTCCCAGTCAGCAAACATAATATCATGACCGATATCTTGTGCCCATTTAATCATAGCTGATTTCACTGTTTCATCCTGTGTATTCCATTTCAACAGCAAGTTATACATTCTAGACAAATTCTTAGTATTGGGTTCTAACAGTTCTGTTTCTAATTTTGACCTCTCCTTCTGAAATCCTATTTTCCTGTCCTGCTTAAATGTCTCATTTATCTGATGGTAATGTAACCAATCTCGAACTTTGAACTTTAATTTCTCATAACTCTGAAGTTTAAGCTTCTCACCATCTTGTTCTAGGATTTCACAGTATTTTGGCCAATTTGAATCCATATTAAGTTTTTTCACCGCCTTAGCTTCCATTGGTGACAACCACCTGGGAGTTTTACTTTCCAACAAGTCTTTATATCGAGTCCAAACATTGTATAATGCTTTCCTGACAATATGGTTTTTAAAACTTTTATACACCTTTGCCTTGTCGTACCATAGATATGCATGCCAACCAAAGTTATTATCATACCCCTCCAAATCTAAAATGTCTGTGTCTTCAAGAAGTAGCCAGTGTTTCAACCAGCAAAAAGCTGCTGCTTCATAATAGAGTCTTAAGTCCGGCAGGGCAAAGCCCCCTCTATCTTTTGCATCAGTTAAAATCTTAAATTTTATTCTGGGCTTTTTGCCCTGCCAGACAAATTTAGATATGTCTTTCTGCCACTTCTTGAACCAGTCCATCTTGTCCAAAATCTGTAGGGTCTGAAATAAAAATAACATTCTAGGCAATACATTCATCTTAATAACAGCAATTCGGCCTAACAAGGAAAGTCTCAACTTAGACCATATTTCTAGATCTTTCTTTACTTCTGTCCAACATTTTTCATAATTGTCTTTAAATAAATTCACATTCTTAGATGTTAAGTTCACCCCCAGGTATTTCACTTTTTTCGTTGGTATCTTCGGTTCTCTTTCCTCTGCCTCTTTTTGTAGATTTTCCTTGTGATCTTTCAAAAATCTCTCTTTATCCTCCTCTGATCTTATCTTCACCTTTTTCCCTTTATAGGTAAAAGACAGGCCTTGAGGAAACTCCCACCTAAAAATGATACTGTTTCTTCTTAACAGATACACTAGATCTCCGTATTTAGCTCTAAGGTCCAATAGGTGTTTTGGAATATCTTTAAAAATTTCAATCCTTGAGTCTTCTATCTCCAATGATTTCTGGTAGTGGAGGCTCAATATTTTATCCCTCTCTTCTTTAGATCTGAGTGTAATCAGACAGTCTCTTACCCTGTTTTTTCTTCCCCCTTTGCCGCCTTTACCGAGTCTGAAGGCAGTCACTATCTTAAAATCTTTGTCCTGATCAAGGCCCCAGAATTCTTCAAATTCCTGTGTCAGAAATTCACTCAAATTATTTTGTTCCAATTCTGGTACCGACCTGATCCTTAAATTGGTCTGTTTGTCTCTTAGTTCAATCAAGGACAATTGCACCTTATGATCCTCAAGTTGTTTATTAATTGGCTGTATCCTTTCTTCTACCGCCTGCGCCTTCTCTTTTGCTTCCTCAGCAATTTTTCTTGTCAATTTAGATTCCTGCAGCAGCCAATCAATGGCCTGTGTGTTGGAGCTGATAGTTGTGGTGTTTAAGTCGATTTTAGCTGACAATTTTTCCAGAGCTCCAAATATTTTATCTAATGATGCATTTAATGTCTCTTCAGAGCCCCCACCTTTTGCTCCAGACTGTCCAATTTCTTCTTTTTCTAAAACAGGTGGGGCTACTACTGATTGTCTTCATTGCTGCAGCCTGGTTTTTATCTTTGAGGATTTTTCCTGGGATTTTCCCTGAGGTTGAAGCTGATCCATT
Organism: Podarcis melisellensis; assembly: GCF_964234715.1. Taxonomy (NCBI): domain Eukaryota; kingdom Metazoa; phylum Chordata; class Lepidosauria; order Squamata; family Lacertidae; genus Podarcis; species Podarcis melisellensis. The sequence goes on along the minus strand of NC_138535.1, from coordinate 31,003,086 downwards.
ACTTTATCTTTGAAACTCAAGGTCACTCTCACGGTTCAGATTCTTTAGTAATGGGAAAATTTCCTGGCCAGCTGTAATGGAAAATCCCCAGTTATATCACAAGCCTCCTCTAGGGGAGCTCCTTGGCAACAATGTTCTTTTCAAAGTAACTTATTTCTATAGGCAGTAGTATACTTCAGTCAAAAGCAACAATTACAAAGAGGGTCCTTCAATAATGTCAGTTCAGTTACAGAGTGATCTCATGTAGTAACAATGTCTTTAAATGGTGCAGAACTTTCCCTGCTGTCTCTGGCAGTCCAATATCAGGGATTAAGTGGTGGTCTTTATTTTTCCCTCACCCTTTTTCCTTCAATCAAGAGGTTTCTTCTCCTCCCCCCCGCTCTGAGAGGGGGGTACTTATTTCAGACATTAAAATTTAGCTCCTTTTAGCTCAACTTCCCGAATTCTTAGCTTCAAAAAAAAAAAAAAGCGTCTTTGCTTTAGTCCTATTTACAAAACCGGAAGACGGACTTCTTTTTTGCGCCTTCCCGCTTCAGTGCCAAATTCAAGTTTGTTGCGTCGATCAAAGCAAACAAATCCTTTGATCTCTCACTTTTAACGAAATCTTACTCACGGGTTGTAGTTTAGAAGCCGAATTTTCAAAGGAAAAAGGTCAGCGCTCTCCGGCATCACCTATGCAGCTTCACTCCGCAGAAGTAGCGATTAACTCTAAGCACAGCGCCGCGCACCCCCGTCTCGTTCCGGAGCTTTTTACCAAGCCCCTTTGCCAAACGGGGGGGGGGGGGGGCGCAAAGGTGCCCGCCGAGTTCCACGGTCGCAGGCTTTGCTCTCCTGCGGTTTTTGGAAGGGTCCCCGCTTCGCTGCAGCGGGTAGACCCGATTTCTGCGGAGCTTCTCCCACCTATTCAGATGGATTCCGCCATTGCCGTTGGCGCCGCCTCCGGAAGTCCTGGATTCTGGTTATATAAATGGCCTTGCTTGAAGCTGTGGATTGTGCTCTGCATTAGCAGAGAGGCTCTACTTAGTTGCAAACGAAGCACATTTCAGTTATTAGAGAAACCGGTGTTTCCATGCAGGCTTGTTCAGGAACTCTGTGAACTAGACAGCCGCTGTTTTAAACTGGCCCTTTTTCTGGCAGGTTAAACAATTAAAGTTGACTTGATTCACTTCATCCGCCAACTACCCTTCTAAGCAAACAGAGCAATTACAAATAAAAGGTTCTCCAACCGTGCGCTATCCCTATCTGCAAGCGAGCTCTCCCACAAAGTGGGTGGGGGGACAGGGGATCCCCTCTGCTGTGCTCTGCCTCAACGCCCCAAAGACAAGCCATCCAGCTGGAGAAAAGGGGGGAGGGGTGTACGCCACAGGAACGGCCAAGAACGCTGATTTTTGCTCAGCAATGAGGCGTTAAAGCAGACATACCTTCCTCTGGGTCTCTTCTCTCTCGGGTCAGGCTCTCCCTGTCCACAGCGGCGGCGGCTGCAGCAAGGTCGGGGCACCCCCCCCCCAGCCAGCGGATTGGCTGGCTGGAATGTCCCCGGATTTAATTAATGTCCCCGGATGTAGTTGGGACCTCCGATGCTGCTTGCTGCCATGGCGTCAGCCATTTTGCAGTGCAGGAAGTCCCCAGGCGTAAATCCGGGGACATTCCGGGGACACATTTCTGCCGGGGACAGATTGCTGAATCCGGGGACTCTCCCTGGCAACCGGGGACGACTGGTAAGCCTCCTTCTGGCCTTACCTGAGCAGCAAGTGCAGCTTGCCCTGAATCCCCATGGATCCCTTCAGCTGCCATCAAGTTCCCAGGTGTGGATCTGTTGTCCTGACCTGATTTTTAAATAGAATTCCATTAGCCTTTACATTTTTAACTTTGGACTCTTATCTGCAAACCCGCAGCCCCACCTCCCCACCTGAACACTGGGAGGGCCATGTCCCCGGAATTTGTGAAGACAGGGTTCTCAAAAATACCTCTGGCTTGTGGCTCCTGGAGTGTTGCTGGCAACGCCTGGAGTTTCTCTTCAAGCTCCCAGAGCTTCACAAGGAATGTTTGAGTTTCCTTAAATACTGTTTCAGCTCCATGCCACACCCCAGCCAAAAGAGCTCCTATCACTGAGAAAAAGAAGGGAGCATCTGTGCATGTCATTCCGTTCAAGTTGCACCAAAGTGGGACTTGTTCATCTGAGCTCCACAGGCTGGTTTTTCTAATTGTTTGACTGGGGTTGTTTGTTGGTTTTTCTTTAATTTGGGCAAGGCCTTTTTATGTGCCCTTTCAATCCCCAAGAGCCAGCACTGTAAATCAGTTTTAAGGGAGACTTACAACCACAGCTGCCGCCCCCCCCCAACATCATCAGCAGTTACACATACAGGCTTTTAAAACTTATTTAATATCTTTTTTAAAAAGTTAACCTTGTAATTCCTAAATCATTTTAAACACTTTGAAATACTTTCTAAAATTCTGCTATTTAACATTTATGTAAATGGTGTAATAAAGGAACCCAAATGGCCAGATATTTCCCTGTTTCAGTTTTATCCCATAATATATCCATTTTGCTACATGCCAACGATACGGTGTTGTTAGCACAAACGCAAGTGGGTATGAGGCGATTGCTAAAGAACTTTGGGAGACTGTGTCGTAACAAAGATTTGAATACAAATTATTCCAAGACAAAAGCCGTAGTATTGGGGGCACAGCCCAGGAAGCAGAAATGGCTCCTAAATGGACAAGCCATTGAACAAGCCAGGCATTTCAACTACAGTGGTACCTCTGGTTGCGAAGGGCCTCCGTTCCGGAGGCCCGTTCGCATCATGAGCAGAACGCAACCCGCGTCTGCGCCTGTGTGGGTCGCGATTTGCCGCTTCTGCGCATGCGCATGACGTCATTCTGAGCGTCTGCACATGCGCGAGCAGCGAAACCTGGAAGTAACCCGTTCCGTTACTTCCGGGTCACCGTGGGACGCAATTCTCAAAAATACCTCTTGCTTGCGGCTCCTGGAGTATTGCAGGGAATGGCTGGAGGTTTTCTACAAGCTCCTGGACCTTCAGATCAAATGCTTGATCATCCTTAAGTACTGTTTCCGCCCCCGTCTTAGGGCTATTGGGCACCTTCTTCAGTATTTCAACATCCTGGAGAGGACAGACACTTCCTGCTAGACATTTACTCCAGACATTTACAGAAGGCACAGAGGCACTGGTTGAAGAAGTTGGGAATGAGCAGACAGTGCTATTGCTGAGAAGGAGCTCCACCCCAGGGTGCTAAAGAGCTCTTTCCCTAGCCTGCAGGTGCCAGAAGGCCAAGCGCTGGTGTTGCAGTGGTGGTACTTCAGAGGCGTAGGAGAAAAGGCTGCTCTGGATTCTGGGTATATAAATGGCCTTGCCTGAAGCTGTGGATTGTGCTCTGCATTAGCAGAGAGGCTCTACTTAGTTGCAAATGAAGCACATTTCAGTCATTATAGAAACCGGTGTTTCCATGCATGCTTGTTCAGGAACTCTGTGAACTAGACAGCCGCTGTTCTAAACTGGCCCTTTTTCTGGCAGGTTAAACGATTAAAGTTGACTTGATTCACTTCATCCGCCAACTACCCTTCTAAGCAACCAGAGCAATTACAAATAAAAGGTTCTCCAACCGTGCGCTATCCCTATCTGCAAGCGAGCTCTCCAACAAAGTGGGGGGGGCAGGGGATCCCCTCTGCTGTGCTTTGCCTCAACGCCCCAAAGACAAGCCGTCCAGCTGGAGAAAAGGGGCGAGGGGTGTACGCCACAGGAACGGCCAAGAACACTGTTTTTTGCTCAGCAATGAGGCGTTAAAGCAGACAGACCTTCCTCTGGGTCTCTTCTCTCTCGGGTCTGGCTCTCCCTCTCCTCAGTGGCGGCGGCTGCAGCAAGGTCGGGGCACCCCCCCCCCCCAGCCAGCGGATTGGCTGGAATGTCCCCGGATTTAATTAATGTCCCCGGATGTAGTCGGGACCTCCGATGCTGCTTGCTGCCATGGCGTCAGCCATGTTGTAGCGCAGGAAGTCCCCAGGCGTAAATCCGGGGACATTCCGGGGACACATTTCTGCCAGGGACAGATTGCTGAATCCGGGGACTCTCCCTGGCAACCGGGGACGCCTGGTAAGCCTCCTTCTGGCCTTACCTGAGCAGCAAGTGCAGCTTGTCCTGGATCACCGTGGATCCCTTCAGCTGCCATCAAGCTCCCAGGTGTGGATCTCTTGTCCTGACCTGATTTTTAAATAGAATTCCATTAGCCTTTACATTTTTAACTTTGGACTCTTATCTGCAAACCCGCAGCCCCACCTCCCCACCTTAACACTGGGAGGGCCATGTCCCCGGAATTTGTGAAGACAGGATTCTCAAAAATACCTCTGGCTTGCGGCTCCTGGAGTGTTGCTGGCAAGGCCTGGAGTTTCTCTTCAAGCTCCTGGAGATTCACACCGAATGCTTGAGTTTCCTGAAATACTGTTTCAGCTGCATGCCACACCTCAGCCAAAAGAGCTGCTATCACTTAAAAAGTTTAAAAAGTTTTTTTTTAATTTCTCATTAAAGAATTATATATATATATCTACTTTTCCATCCCCACTCACCCCTTTTTCTATTTACTTATTACAATGGTTTTGTTCTTTTCTTTCTCTTTTCTGAACAAACAAACAATTTTCAGTAGGATTTTTTGTGTTTTCTTTTTCTTTCTTTCTTCTTTTTCTCTCTATCTCTTTTCTCTGTTCCTTATCTTTTCTTTTCCATCTTGTCTTTTGTCTGACACTATAACTTGAACCACCACAGCGACTTTTGATTTTTAAATAGAATTCCATTAGCCTTTACATTTTTACCTTTTGACTCTTATCTGCAAACTCCCAACCCCACCTCCCCACCTTAACACTGGGAGGGCCATGTCTCCGGAATTTGTGAAGACAGGATTCTCAAAAATACCTCTTCCTTGCGGATCCTGGAGTATTGCTGGCAATGGCTGGAGTTTTTCTTCAAGCTCCTGGACCTTCATACGCAATGCTTGATCATCCTTAAGTACTGTTTCCGCCCCCTTCTTAGGGCTATTGGGCGCCTTCTTCAGTATTTCAACATCCTGGAGAGGACAGACACTTCCTGCTAGACATTTACTCCAGACATTTACAGAAGGCACAGAGGCACTGGTTGAAGAAGTTGGGAATGAGCAGACAGTGCTATTGCTGAGAAGGAGCTCCACCCCAGGGTGCTAGAGAGCTCTTTCCCTAGCCTGCAGGTGCCAGAAGGCCAAGCGCTGGTGTTGCAGTGGTGGTACTTCAGAGGCGTAGGAGAAAAGGCTGCTCTGGATTCTGGGTATATAAATGGCCTTGCCTGAAGCTGTGGATTGTGCTCCGCATTAGCAGAGAGGCTCTACTTATTTGCAAATGAAGCACATTTCAGTCATTATAGAAACCGGTGTTTCCATGCAGGCTTGTTCAGGAACTCTGTGAACTAGACAGCCGCTGTTTTAAACTGGCCCTTTTTTTCTGGCAGGTTAAACGATTAAAGGTGACTTGATTCACTTCATCCGCCAACTACCCTTCTAAGCAACCAGAGCAATTACAAATAAAAGGCTCTCCAACCGTGCGCTATCCCTATCTGCAAGCGAGCTCTCCCACAAAGTGGGTGGGGGGACAGGGGATCCCCTCTGCTGTGCTCTGCCTCAACGCCCCAAAGACAAGCCATCCAGCTGGAGAAAAGGGGGGAGGGGTGTACGCCACAGGAACGGCCAAGAACGCTGATTTTTGCTCAGCAATGAGGCCTTAAAGCAGACAGACCTTCCTCTGGGTCTCTTCTCTCTCGGGTCGGGCTCTCCCTCTCCTCAGCAGCGGCGGCTGCAGCAAGGTCGGGGCACCCCCCCCCCAGCCAGCGGATTGGCTGGCTGGAATGTCCCCGGATTTAATTAATGTCCCCGGATGTAGTTGGGACCTCCGATGCTGCTTGCTGCCATGGCATGAGCCATGTTGCAGCGCAGGAAGTCCCCAGGCGTAAATCCGGGGACATTCCGGGGACACATTTCTGCCGGGAACAGATTGCTGAATCCGGGGACTCTCCCTGGCAACCGGGGACGCCTGGTAAGCCTCCTTCTGGCCTTACCTGAGCAGCAAGTGCAGCTTGTCCTGGATCCCCGTGGATCCCTTCAGCTGCCATCAGGCTCCCAGGTGTGGATCTGTTGTCCTGACCTGATTTTTAAATAGAATTCCATTAGCCTTTACATTTTTAACTTTTGACTCTTATCTGCAAACCCGCAGCCCCACCTCCCCACCTTAACACTGGGAGGGCCATGTCCCCGGAATTTGTGAAGACAGGATTCTCAAAAATACCTCTGGCTTGCGGCTCCTGGAGTGTTGCTGGCAATGCCTGGAGTTTCTCTTCAAGCTCCTGGACCTTCATAGGCAATGCTTGAGTTTCCTGAAATACTGTTTCAGCTGCATGCCACACCTCAGCCAAAAGAGCTGCTATCACTTAAAAAGTTTAAAAAGCTTTTTTTAATTTCTCATTAAAGAATTCTCTCTATATATAACAACTTTTCCATCCCCACTCCTCCCTTTTTCCTATTTACCTATTACAATGGGTTTTTTTTCTTTTCCTTCTCTTTTCTGAACAAACAAACAAACTATTTTAAGTACGAATTTTTGTGTTTTCTTTTTCTTTCTTCCTTCCTTTCTCTCTATCTCTTTTCTCTCTTCCTTATCTTTTCTTTTCCATCTTGTCTTTTGTCTGACACTACAACTAGAACCACCACAGCGACTTTTGATTTTTAAATAGAATTCCATTAGCCTTTATATTTTTACCTTTTGACTCTTATCTGCAAACTCCCAACCCCACCTCCCCACCTTAACACTGGGAGGGCCATGTCCCCGGAATTTGTGAAGACAGGATTCTCAAAAATACCTCTTCCTTGCGGATCCTGGAGTATTGCTGGCAACAGCTGGAGTTTTTCTTCAAGCTCCTGGACCTTCATACGCAATGCTTGATCATCCTTAAGTACTATTTCCGCCCCCGTCTTAGGGCTATTGGGCGCCTTCTTCAGTATTTCAACATCCTGGAGAGGACAGACACTTCCTGCTAGACATTTACTCCAGACATTTACAGAAGGCACAGAGGTACTGGTTGAAGAAGTTGGGAATGAGCAGACAGTGCTATTGCTGAGAAGGAGCTCCACCCCAGGGTGCTAGAGAGCTCTTTCCCTAGCCTGCAGGTGCCAGAAGGCCAAGCGCTGGTGTTGCAGTGGTGGTACTTCAGAGGCGTAGGAGAAAAGGCTGCTCTGGATTCTGGGTATATAAATGGCCTTGCCTGAAGCTGTGGATTGTGCTCTGCATTAGCAGAGAGGCTCTACTTAGTTGCAAATGAAGCACATTTCAGTTATTATAGAAACCGGTGTTTCCATGCAGGCTTGTTCAGGAACTCTGTGAACTAGTCAGCCACTGTTTTAAACTGGCCCTTTTTTTCTGGCAGGTTAAACGATTAAAGTTGACTTAATTCACTTCATCCGCCAACTACCCTTCTAAGCAACCAGAGCAATTACAAATAAAAGGCTCTCCAACCGTGCGCTATCCCTATCTGCAAGCGAGCTCTCCCACAAAGTGGGTGGGGGGACAGGGGATCCCCTCTGCTGTGCTCTGCCTCAACGCCCCAAAGACAAGCCGTCCAGCTGGAGAAAAGGGGGGAGGGGTGTACGCCACAGGAACGGCCAAGAACGCTGGTTTTTGCTCAGCAATGAGGCGTTAAAGCAGACAGACCTTCCTCTGGGTCTCTTCTCTCTCGAGTCGGGCTCTCCCTCTCCTCAGCGGCGGCGGCTTCAGCAAGGTCGGGGCACCCCCCCTCCAGCCAGCGGATTGGCTGGCTGGAATGTCCCCGGATTTAATTAATGTCCCCGGATGTAGTCGGGACCTCCGATGCTGCTTGCTGCCATGGCGTCAGCCATGTTGCAGCACAGGAAGTCCCCAGGCGTAAATCCGGGGACATTCCGGGGACACATTTCTGCCGGGGACAGATTGCTGAATCCGGGGACTCTCCCTGGCAACCGGGGACGCCTGGTAAGCCTCCTTCTGGCCTTACCTGTGCAGCAAGTGCAGCTTGCCCTGGATCCCCGTGGATCCCTTCAGCTGCCATCAAGCTCCCAGGTGTGGATCTCTTGTCCTGACCTGATTTTTAAATAGAATTCCATTAGCCTTTACATTTTTAACTTTGGACTCTTATCTGCAAACCCGCAGCCCCACCTCCCCACCTGAACACTGGGAGGGCCATGTCCCCGGAATTTGTGAAGACAGGATTCTCAAAAATACCTCTGGCTTGCGGCTCCTGGAGTGTTGCTGGCAATGCCTGGAGTTTCTCTTCAAGCTCCTGGACCTTCATAGGCAATGCTTGAGTTTCCTGAAATACTGTTTCAGCTGCATGCCACACCTCAGCCAAAAGAGCTGCTATCACTCAAAAAAAGTTTAATTTTTTAAAATTTCTCATTAAAGAATGCTATATATATATAACTACTTTTCCATCCCCACTCCCCCCTTTTCCTATTTACTTATTACATTGGTTTTTTTCTTTTCCTTCTCTTTTCTGAACAAACAAACTATTTTCAGTAGGAATTTTTGTGTTTTCTTTTTCTTTCTTCTTTTTCTCTCTATCTCTTTTCTCTGTTCCTTATCTTTTCTTTTCCATCTTGTCTTTTGTCTGACACTATAACTTGAACCACCACAGCGACTTTTGATTTTTAAATAGAATTCCATTAGCCTTTACATTTTTAACTTTTGACTCTTATCTGCAAACTCCCAACCCCACCTCCCCACCTTAACACTGGGAGGGCCATGTCCCCGGAATTTGTGAAGACAGGATTCTCAAAAATACCTCTTCCTTGCGGATCCTGGAGTATTGCTGGCAACAGCTGGAGTTTTTCTTCAAGCTCCTGGACCTTCATACGCAATGCTTGATCATCATTCAGTACTGTTTCCGCCCCCTTCTTAGGGCTATTGGGCGCCTTCTTCAGTATTTCAACATCCTGGAGAGGACAGACACTTCCTGCTAGACATTTACTCCAGACATTTACAGAAGGCACAGAGGCACTGGTTGAAGAAGTTGGGAATGAGAAGACAGTGCTATTGCTGAGAAGGAGCTCCACCCCAGGGTGCTAAAGAGCTCTTTCCCTAGCCTGCAGGTGCCAGAAGGCCAAGCGCCGGTGTTGCAGTGGTGGTACTTCAGAGGAGTAGGAGAAAATGCTGCTCTGGATTCTGGGTATATAAATGGCCTTGCCTGAAGCTGTGGATTGTGCTCCGCATTAGCAGAGAGGCTCTACTTAGTTGCAAATGAAGCACATTTCAGTCATTATAGAAACCGGTGTTTCCATGCAGGCTTGTTCAGGAACTCTGTGAACTAGACAGCCGCTGTTTTAAAGTGGCCCTTTTTTTCTGGCAGGTTAAACGATTAAAGTTGACTTGATTCACTTCATCCGCCAACTACCCTTCTAAGCAACCAGAGCAATTACAAATAAAAGGCTCTCCAACCGTGCGCTATCCCTATCTGCAAGTGAGCTCTCCCACAAAGTGGGGGGGGGGACAGGGGATTGTTGGGATTCGCAGGATACTGGATAAGTCTGCAGGCTTCAACAGGATGATGCAATACTCTGCTGGGTCAGAGTGACTCAGCAGGAGTGTGATTAGTGTGATTGGCTATCACCTGTTTTAAAAGGAAAGCCTGTTTAACAGTGGGTGTGGTGGTTGTGCTGTAGTGTGGTGGAGAGTATTCGTTTGTAAGTACTCTGTATGGACTGTTTCTTTTGTATATGCCTGTACATAGCTCACATTAAAAAAGACTGCACTGGAAAAACCTGGAACTCTTAGTGTCTCTGCTGAAAGCGCCGCGTGGAATACGCGACAGGGTTATAGGCCCAGCACGCTTCCGCTGTGCAAGAGTACAGGTGGCAGTTATCTAGCCGTGGGTGCTGGAGGTGAGCTGCAGGGATGGAGCAGTCCAGAACTGGCGTGTTGCTGGAGAAGCTGACGGCCACGAACTACAGCACCTGGTCAGTCCGCATGCAACACTTCCTCAAGCGTGAGGGCCTGTGGAAAGTGGTGGAAGATCCACCGCAGCCCTCTGAGGAGGATGAAAGGGATGAGAAAGCTTTGGCTACAATCTTCCTTGGAGTGGACGACAGCCAGCTAGTCTACGTAGCTGATAAGGTGACGGCAAGTGAGGCGTGGAATGCGCTCAAGGCTGTCCATGTGCGAGAGACAGCTGGCTCACTGATAACACTGACCAGGAGAATGTACCGGTGTCGGAAGAAACTGGGGGACTCCCTGGTAAACCACCTAAAATTCCTAACAGGCTGTTTCCAGGAGCTAGCCTTAAGAGGGAGGCCTGTGGGGGAAGAGGACAAAGTCTTTATAGTCCTGAGTTCCCTTGATGACAGCTATGATATGCTGGTCAACTCCCTCGAGTCAGTAGAGACTGATAAGCTGACTCTGGAATATGTTACCGGACGGTTGTACGCAGAGAAGGACAGGCGTGCAGAGCGAAAGATGACCTCAGCCCAGCTGTTGGAGCATCCCAGAGGGAACAACAGCCAGGAAGAGCAGAGGTTTCGGGAGCCGGAGAAACAGCCAGGAGGAGCTGCTGTAGACCAGCCGGTGGTCAACAAAGTAAAAAGGTGTTTTTGCTGTAAGTCCAGTGGACATCTGCTTCGGGACTGCCCGAGAAAACAACAAAAACAGCAGAAGCACAGGAGGCAGCAGAGAGAGTCTACCACTTGGGTGTCTGCAGATGGCCAAGAAAATGAAGAGCTGTGGGTTCTGGACAGTGGAGCTTCTCAAACCTTTTGTAAAAGAAAAGGATTGCTAACTGATGCTAGGGCTTCAAACAAAAAACATGTAAGTCTTGCTACGGGCCAGAAAGCTAATGTGGTTTGTGAGGGGGAGGTTGTGTTCCCACAACTGGGACACACATTCAGGAATGTGTTGTGTGTGCCTAGTTTGCAAAACAATCTCCTGAGCATTCCTGACTTGGCAAAAGCAGGCTTTGAAGTAAACTTTGTGGGAGACCAGTGCCAGATAAAGCAAAATGGGGCAGTGTTGGCAAATGCTAACCTTAGAACTAATATGTATGTACTGCAGTGTGAGTCTAAGGTTGCGAATGTGCAAAATGTCCCAACCCATGATATGTGTATTCATCTCCTGCACAGGCGTCTGGCTCATGCTAGCTATAAGGTGCTAAACAAAACATTGGAGTTGTGTGGGGGGATGAAAAACATTAAAAGTTGTGATAATTACTTAGACTGTAATATCTGCAAGGAGGTTAAAAGCAGGGCTTGCCCAGTAGCAAGAGCAAGCCAGAGAGAAACCAAAAAACCACTGGAGTTGATTCATGCTGATGTAACTGGTCCTTTTCCACCAAGTGTCTCCCATAACAAGTACTGTTTGATCCTAGTGGATGACTATTCTAGATTTGGCTGGGTCTATCCATTAAAGCAAAAGTCTGACGTTGCCCAAACTTTGAAGTTCTGGGTAAGAAGGGTAGAAAGGCAACTTGGCGAAAAGGTGTGCTCTATTCAGACAGACAGGGGAGGAGAGTTTATGGCAAGCTCCCTAAGAAACTGGTTGCATTCCCAAGGGATTAAACATAGGCTTACCAATGTGGCAACGCCTCAGGAGAACGGGGTAGCAGAGCGTAGGGGAGGTGTCTTGCAGACACAAATGAAAGCATTGTTAGCTGATGCAAATCTTCCAATTAAGTACTGGGCTGAGAGTATTAAGACCGCAAACTATATTGGGAATCGCTTGTGGTCAAGGGTACTAGATGACATACCCTATAAAATTCTCTATAACAAAAGTCCCAGTTTGCAACATTTGAGAATCTTTGGGACAAAGGCGTGGGTTGATATACCTGTAAAGAACCGAAGAAAAGGTGGGAAAAGGGCACAGCAGTTGCTATTTCTTGGGTATGAAAGTGGTACAAAAGCCTACAGGTTTGAAGATGATAAAAATCTTTTGAGTTATAGTCGATCAGCCAGCTTTAATGAGCAAAGAAATTGGCCCAAGATACATGCAAACCTGCTGCCAGAAAAAGTTTTACTGCCCAGCGTACCTGTTAAGGCAGTTGAAAGAAAGCTAAGAATTGGCAGCTCTCCCAGAGAAACTGAAAGGGAGGAGGTAAAGGTTGAACATTTTTCTCCAGCTGCTAGTATGGAGCAGGGGAGAGAAGAAAGTGCAACAGGGACAGGAGGAGGTAGATCTACAGAGTCAATCCACCCCAAAAGCAGTCCTGAAGGTAGCCCAGGGGGTGAGATTAATGAACCCAGGAGGTCTGCAAGAAGTAATAAAGGTCAACCTCCAGACCGTTATGGGTTCCCAGCCAGCATAAACCAGGTTTGTGTAACTGAGCCAGAAAACTTTGAAGAAGTGCAAGAGTTACCTACTCTAGAGAAAGAGGCGTGGTTAAAGGCAATGCAGGCAGAGTATAACTCTCTGCTAAACAACAATGTGTTTGTACCTACAGAATTGCCTGAAAGTAAAAAGCCCATAAGCTGTAAGTGGGTTTTTAAGGTGAAAAAACTGGCTGATGGTAGTTGTCAGAGGAAAGCCAGGTTGGTTGCAAGGGGCTTTACACAAAGGAAAATGATACATTATGATGAAGTGTTTGCCCCAACAGCAAAGGCTGAAACAGTAAAATCAGTTTTAGCAATGGCAAGTCTGAGAGGGTTAAAAGTTAATCATTTTGATGTTGCCTCAGCATATTTAAATGCTCCTATTGATGCCGAGGTGTATTTACAGCAAATACCAGGTTATGAGCTGGAAAAAGACAGCATGGTGTTAAAACTGCAAAGGGCACTATACGGTTTACACCAAAGTGCACGTCTATGGCATGAATGCATAGACACAACTTTGAAAAAGATGGGATTCAAACAAAGCCTGGCTGATTCCTGTTTATATTCAGCAATAGTGCAAGGAAGTGTTTGTTATTTACTTTTGTATGTTGACGATATCTGTCTAATAACAACTGCACAAAAGCAAGTGTCTTGGTTTATAAACAGCCTAGGTAACAAATACAAACTGAAGTATTTGGGAGAGATTCAGAATTACTTAGGAGTAGAGGTTCAGAGAAATGAAAAGGGCATCTACTCTCTGAGTCAGAAGGAAAAAATCGAAAAGTTACTGAAGACATATGGAATGGAGAGGGCAAATGAGGTTGACACTCCCATAACTACCCAGTACAAAAATGAACCAGAAGGGCAAAAATGTGGAAATGCAACAGCATTTCATTCTCTGTTGGGTTCTCTGTTATATTTAAGTTGTTGGACAAGACCCGACATAACATTGGCAGTGCACATGTTAAGCCAAAGAAGTGCAGACCCAGCTCAGAGAGATTGGGTAGCACTTAAAAGAATCCTAAGGTATCTGAAAGGCACAAAAGATTACAAACTGATGCTGGATACAGGATATGATCAGCAAGTGTATGCATACACTGATGCCAGCTGGGGGGACAGAGAAAATGGAAAGTCTACCACTGGCTATGCCATATATATTGGAAATGCCCTGGTTCAGTGGAAATCCCAGAAACAAACATTTGTTGCCACAAGTACTTGTGAAGCAGAGTACTCAGCCATAAGCGAATGTGTGTCACAAATAGAGTGGTTTGCTTGTCTAACAAAAGAACTTGGAATACCTTCTGAAATGCCAATCACTGTGCTAAGTGACAACATGGCTGCACAACAGCTTGCTAACCAACAGAACTTTAAAAGCAAGAGTAAACATATAGCTATAAGATACGGAAATGTGAAAAATGCTTTGGAAAGAAATGTGTTAAAGGTACAACACTGTAACACAAAATGTAATGTGGCAGATTTGTATACAAAATGTTTGGATGCTCCTAAATTTCGAGACTTAAGAGAATTACTAGGTCTCAAGCCTTTGACTTAAGGAGGAGTGTTGGGATTCGCAGGATACTGGATAAGTCTGCAGGCTTCAACAGGATGATGCAATACTCTGCTGGGTCAGAGTGACTCAGCAGGAGTGTGATTAGTGTGATTGGCTATCACCTGTTTTAAAAGGAAAGCCTGTTTAACAGTGGGTGTGGTGGTTGTGCTGTAGTGTGGTGGAGAGTATTCGTTTGTAAGTACTCTGTATGGACTGTTTCTTTTGTATATGCCTGTACATAGCTCACATTAAAAAAGACTGCACTGGAAAAACCTGGAACTCTTAGCGTCTCTGCTGAAAGCGCCGCGTGGAATACGCGACAGGGATCCCCTCTGCTGTGCTTTGCCTCAACGCCCCAAAGACAAGCCGTCCAGCTGGAGAAAAGGGGGGAGGGGTGTACGCCACAGGAACGGCCAAGAACGCTGTTTTTTGCTCAGCAATGAGGCGTTAAAGCAGACAGACCTTCTTCTGGGTCTCTTCTCTCTCGGGTCTGGCTCTCCCTCTCCTCAGTGGCGGCGGCTGCAGCAAGGTCGGGGCACCCCCCCCCCCCCAGCCAGCGGATTGGCTGGCTGGAATGTCACCGGATTTAATTAATGTCCCCGGATGTAGTTGGGACCTCTGATGCTGCTTGCTGCCATGGCGTCAGCCATGTTGCAGCGCAGGAAGTCCCCAGGCGTAAATCCGGGGACATTCCGGGGACACATTTCTGCCGGGGACAGATTGCTGAATCCGGGGACTCTCCCTGGCAACCGGGGACGCCTGGTAAGCCTCCTTCTGGCCTTACCTGAGCAGCAAGTGCAGCTTGCCCTGGATCCCCGTGGATCCCTTCAGCTGCCATCAAGCTCCCAGGTGTGGATCTCTTGTCCTGACCTGATTTTTAAATAGAATTCCATTAGCCTTTACATTTTTAACTTTGGACTCTTATCTGCAAACCCGCAGCCCCACCTCCCCACCTTAACACTGGGAGGGCCATGTCCCCGGAATTTGTGAAGACAGGATTCTCAAAAATACCTCTGGCTTGCGGCTCCTGGAGTGTTGCTGGCAACGCCTGGAGTTTCTCTTCAAGCTCTTGGAGATTCACAATGAATGCTTGAGTTTCCTGAAATACTGTTTCAGCTGCATGCCACACCTCAGCCAAAAGAGCTGCTACCACTTAAAAGTTTTAAAAGTTTTTTTTTAATTTCTCATTAAAGAATTCTATATATATATAACTACTTTTCCATCCCCACTCCCCCCTTTTCCTATTTACTTATTACATTGGTTTTTTTCTTTTCCTTCTCTTTTCTGAACAAACAAACAAACCATTCTCAGTAGCATTTTTTGTGTTTTCTTTTTCTTTCTTTCTTCTTTTCTCCCTATCTCTTTTCTCTGTTCCTTATCTTTTCTTTTCCATCTTGTCTTTTGTCTGACACTATAACTTGAACCACCACAGCGACTTTTGATTTTTAAATAGAATTCCATTAGCCTTTATATTTTAAACTTTTGACTTTTGACAAGCTCCCAGGTGTGGATCTGTTGTGATTTTACATCTCCATTCCAACACGAAACGAAAGCCCAGAGCCTGGCTTCATGCTCCCCCTCATCTGGAATATGGTCACTTCCAGCCCCCTCCCAGCCCAAGGATCTCCTTGTAGAGGACGGCTTGCAGGAAAAGAATAGAAGAGTAGCCATAGATTTTGTAGTCCAGCCTATTCACATAAGCAGACCAGTCCCCTGCAGCGCACACCCTCCTACTCAAAACCAAGTCAGCTCACCGCCATAAACTGGGCCTCTTTCTCCTGCTTCACTTCTGAGATATTTCAGGGCAGGCTGGATTAAAGTCGGCTCACATTCCTGGCAAGGCTGTTTTCGTCCACGGAGTTTGTCCTATGAGACACATGAGCCAAATAGCCGAGGAGACAGTTTTTTAGCTGCCTGTCATTCATACACTTTATACTGAAAGGATTTCAGGGGCAGATGCTCTTTTTCTGCATGGAGGGTGGGGTTTCCAAAGGGGCACTATTCAGACCTGCATTCATGGCTTATGAGTCGTAGCCGTGTGACAACTGCACATCATGCTGATGTGTTGAAGGGCTGATGTTGCACTTCCAGGTAGAAGAGCTCGTTGGCATTATTTTAGGCTCTGTGTCAATTGACCTTGTAACATGATGGGGGGGGGGAGTTCTTATTTTTTGAGTATTTACCTGCAACCTATTATGTGGGAATCTGAAGGTACTTTACAACTAGGTCCGAAAATAGGCAAACATTGAAATGCAGGCCTACAGTAAAAAAATATCCTTCAAAGCCCATATTGGCTGGCAGCAGCATCCCCCCAAGTCCATGATGGATAAACACTTTCCCCCCATGGAGCAGAATTGCACCCATGTTGGCAAAGGCCTCCTTTCTAGAAGGGGGAGCAGAGGCTGCCCCCACCCACTGCTCTCTTCTCCCAGGCATCTGAAGAGACAAACGGCTCCCCTTCTCTACCTGTGTGCCACAAGCCTGAATTGCAAGACAGTTCCCACTTTGGGGCAACAGGGAACAAACATGCAGAGGATGAGTTCTGAGGCTCCCCCAACAAAGCCATTTCCCTGGGCCCACCTGCCAGCCTGCTGCTGGCTGGCTGCCCACCCACAGGAAAGTGGCACGATCCTCCCCACCAACAGGACATAACAAGAAGATGGGGACGATAACATAGGACTTCCTAACTTGTGAGTTCTGATGAGCCGCTGCTGCTTCCCCAGTTTAAAGGATGGCGGCTCAGGTGAGCCATTAAGCTAGAAGGAGGAAAAGGACCGACCCCGGGATGGGCTGTCTGCCTTCCTTTTGCCTTCCACCTCACGACATCCTTCCCCAGCCTGGTGCACTCCAGGTGTTCTGGGGCTCCATCTCTCACCAGGCCCAGGCGGTATGGCCAGGGGTCAGGGATGGGGGCAGTTGTCCAAAGCAGCTGGAGAGACTCAAGGAGGGCATTACAGCCTCAAAGCCCTTTCCCTACCTCTCAATCTGGACTTACCTGGCCTTGCCCCTGGCCGCCTTTAGCCAGATCAGCTGTGCTCGGAGCTGGGACAGACCCCTCTGGAGACTTAGAGGCAGAGGAAACAGCCTGGGTCCCCTGGAGAGCACTCTCAAAGGAGATGCCCGCAAAGCAGATCACACTTTTCCTACTCCCAGACTGCAGGCTAGAGAACGTCGCTGCACGCTGGTGACCCATTCCCTGGGTGGTGCACTGGGAAGAAGAAACCTCACCCAGAGATGGGAGGGAAGCACTTTGGCCAGTGCCATGGGGCCTTTCTTCGGCAAGCTGCTCAGGGACCTGCAATGGAGCACTGCCCAAGGAGGAGGACATGTGGGAGGCCTGCTGGGAAGGCTGCTGGGACCCCGACTCTTCCTGGCTAAGGGAAGCAGCTCTTCCAGTGGTATCTCTGGGAACAGAGGGCATCGAAGTGAGCTGGCAATGAGAAGGCTCAGCCAGGTGGGAGCCGGAGGTCTCTGGGGTCGCACCCAGGGATTCGTTGGGCGAACTTTTCCTCTCCATTCTGTGGACACGAAGGCAAGTCTTCTGACCAGTGTACCAGCTGGTTTCAAAGGCTAATTTTTATGAAAGCTTGAAAAAGAAAGAAAACACAATATACAGAAATCAGTGTCAGATATCAAGCATTTTGAAAACATAAAAATGAAAAGAAACAGAAGACGAAAAGCTTTCTTCTTTGTTGCAAAGTAATTCCCAAGAATAAGCCCAGAGTAGGTAGGCCTTTTTACTCCTGGGGAAATCACCGGCAATTTCATGCCAAATGCAGCAGAGGGAAGGGGCACAGGAGCTGCTAGGAAACAGGCGATCCTCAAATCACAGCTGTTTGATGCAGGGATGGAATCAATCCTTTTGCTTCAGTAAAAACCTCAAGGGTCGTAGGTTGTGGTTAAATGAACTGGATGGTGTTACAAAGGGTCTCAAAATGAAACACCGCTTTTCAATTTGAAAACTGTTGAATGATCTTTACCTATCCTGGGAACAGTACATGAAGAACTACATGAAGATGATGTACAGATGGTATACAACACCAGTGCAGTTAGGGAAAATGTACAAAACTAGTTCAAATATATGTTGGAAGTGTAAGGAAAAGGAGGGAACATTTTATCATATGTGGTGGGAGTGTAAGGTAATTAAAACATTTTGGGAAATGATATACAATGAATTGAAGAAAATGTCCCATTTATCATTTGTTTAAAAACCCGAGGCATTTTTGTTGGGGATTGTAGGGAAAGGTCTGCCAAAAAAGTTGAAAAACATCTTCATGTATACGACAATGGCCGCGAGAGTTCTGGTTGCGCAAGGATGGAAGACTGAAGAAACCCCAACTAAAGAATCATGGCAAGAAAAGTTGATGGACTATGCAGAAGTGGCAAAATTGACATATAAGCTACAGGACAAGGAGAACTATGACTTTAAGGATGAATGGGAACCTTTCACAAAGTCTCTGAAGACGCAACAAAGTGAATTGGACTCCTTGGCAGGTTTTGAATAAGCATCCACAATTTTTTTTTTTGCTGATAAAAATCAGCTAAACAGTTTGAGGATCTATACAACTTTGTAACATGCAGACAATAGCAATATTAGAGAAACCAAAGACTGGAACTGAGGGAAGTCAGGAGGTGGGGTGGGGTGGGGGTTATGGGGGGGAGGAAAAATGGGGGGGGGATAAGGATATGTTTTTGGATAATATGTCTTGTTATAACTTTGAATATATTTTATTTTATTTTAATATCCTGGGAACAGTACACCGCAGTGGTGGGCAGTTCCACAGACCCTCCTCCTCTGCTCAAAATGCATACAGACCCATCTTTGCGCAGGGAAGATCCAGACAAAAGGAGTCTGTTTTCAAAGTACCCGCGGAGGGGTTTAGACGGCTCCATCCTCTTGCCTCCCCCGCCCCCCCCCCCCCGATCACTGTTTCACTCCGGAAGGCATCTCAGACCTGGGTGGAGCAGCCACAAATGACAGGCAAAGAGACAAGGTCCTGCCCAGATTCAGGCTTCCTCATGATCGTGTGGAATCTGTACAGGTTTCTGTTGGCACTTCCACTAGTGATTTATCTGTACAGGATCGGACTTCATTTCAGCCAACCACATCCTTCCTCTTCCCCCGACAGCATACTAGAGTTCATATGGATTTCAAAGCATGCTTTGAGAACTTGTATGCTTAGCTTTAAACTCCACAAAATTAGCCTATGGCTAGGATGCTATTTATCAAGGTCTGTGTCCATTAAGATATGGTCAGATACAAGTATGCTTTCCCCCTTGTTATACAATTATTATTTTTAAAATTGCATTCAACCATTTACTATTTAAACAGCTTATACACCACTTGACTATAATCATCTCTGAAGTGACACACGAGAAATACATTGCAGAAAAAGTTAACATGGATGACATCAGACTTCCGTTAAAAAGACCTGCTGGAATAAAAAAAGGCTTCGGTAGGTGCTGGGTGCTCTGCCTGATGCTCTCAACTGACAAGATGTAGGTGTGGTTGAATCAAATGGGAACAGTGACCACAGTGCTATCAAATTCAACATACACAGTATGGAAGTGGACAATTGCTAAGGAAATCCAGAACAGTCACATTTGACGTCAAAAGAGGAGACTTCCTCAAAATGAGGGATTGGGTAGAAAGGCAGTTGAAGGGGGAAAGTCAAGGATGGTGAGCCCTTCTGTGCTCCAGAGGGCCTGGGTGGCCTCATTCCCCTCTTGTTCTGAGCACTGCAGAGGGAGGCAAACATGTCCTTCCTGGGGGCTGGTCCCTCCCCGCCCTGTTCCTGGAGGGCAGCAGGAGGAGGGGGCTGCTGCATCTGCCTCCTTTGGGGGCATGGCTCACCTTGCCTGCTCCTGCCCTCCTCCAACACACACAACCTTACCTGCCTCAGCCATCCATGGGGGCTTGAGAGTGTGTGAGCAGACTTTCTCATGGGAGGAGGCAGGCCTTGCAGAGGAGGAATGCTGGGGGCAGGCATTCAAACTCAGCCCTGAAGCTCACTGGGTGACCCTGGGCCAGGCACTCACGCTCAGCCTAACCTACCTCAAAGGGTTGTTGTGAGGATAAAATGGGGGGGGGGAGAGAGAACTCTGCACACCAACTGGACCTCCTTGCAGGAAATGGGGGCTATAAATGTAATTGTGTTATTTGTACCCCACCCACCTCACTGGGTTTCCCCAGCCTCTCTGGGCGGCTTCCAACACATATTAAAACAACAAACATTCAAAGCCTCCCTATAAAGGGCTGCCTTCCAGAGGTTTGATAGTTGCTCATCTCCTTGTCACCTGTAGGGAGGGCGTTCCACAGAGAGGCTGCCACCACCGAGAAGGCCCTCCCTCTGCCTGGTTCCCTGCAACCTCGCTTCTCGCGGGGAGGGAACCACCAGAAGACCCTGGGAGGAGGACCTCCGGGCTGAAGGATGGGGGTGGAGATGCTCCTTCGGGTATACTGCGCTGAGCTTCCTGACCTAACATTTGCCTCGCTTAACATAATTAATTAGGAAGTGAAGTTTTCCTCTTCCATTCAAGCAGTACAGGAAGTAAGAACATGCAAACAGGAATACTACTTCTAGAATTCCCAACTCCTGACATAAAACAGCACAAAGGTTGCCTTTTCTTGACCATCAATCACCTGCGCAAAGTCCCTACACCCCCCCCTATTGTGCTTCAATACAGCCCCATCGGTCAGGCCGGACACTGAGGTCCAGCGCTGAGGGCCTTCTGGTGGTTCCCTCATTGCGAGAAGCGAAGTTACAGGGAACCAGGCAGAGGGCTTCTCGGTAGTGGCGCCCGCCCTGTGGAACGCCCTCCCACCAGATGCCAAAGAAATAAACAAGTATATGACATTTAGAAGACACCTGAAGGCTGCCCTGTTTAGGGAAGCTTTTAATGACTGATGTTTTAATGTATTTTTAATCTTTTGCTGGAAGCCGCCCAGAGTGGCTAGGGAAACCCAGCCAGATGGGCCAGGTAGAAATAATTTAAAAATATAATTATTAAATTATTATACGCGTTAGAAACAGAATTTGAAGGGGCAGTCTTTTCTGGCATTGCCAAATGAAGCTGCTGACCCATTTCTAAGTCCTAAAATCCACATTTTCTCTGAATGCCTGAAAAACCCAGTGGTGCAGGACCTCCTAGCATGCCATCTGCTGGGGAACATTTCCTAGCACTTGGCTGGGAGCTGCTGCAGCGCTATAGTCAGGAAAGGCTTTCTGTATATCGGTAAGTCCCAACAGTTGAATAGGAACCTTCAAAAACAATGTATGTATTTGTATCTCATATGTTTTAAGCTATTTCACATGTCCACCAAGCACGAGAAAATGTCCTTTCATCTTCTTGACATTTCCAACAAATATTTGGTATGTTTTCATGTATTCTAAATAACTTCTTGGGAGTTAGATACCAACAATACTTAAATATATATTTAAAAGTCTATTTCAAGACATAACTCAATTATTATTTTAACTCTTTAGTCCACATATGTTACCACTATTCCAACTGTACAATATAACCAAAAAAGAGAAACTCTTGCCCCTTTAATCATGCACTTTTTAATCTGTTCCTCTTCCATTTAGGATTTCAACAAAAGTTTGTACATTTTTGATATCACATGATGTGCACAATTGTATCTCAAAACCCGTCTTCCACTCTTCCATACCCCAGGTCTTCATTTCCAACTAGACTCTCTCAATCAATCAATCAATCATTTATTTGTATGTTGCCTTTCCAAATTTCAAACCATGTGCAAGGCAGCTTACAAAAAAAATAAAACTTTACATAACTGCAAACATAACAAAACTAGTCGTAAACAATGAAGAAAATATCAAAAAGTACACAACGAAATTGAAAAAAATTCCACATAAATAATAAAGATTCCACGTAAATCATATAATCCAAGCTAAAGAGGAAAAAAAAAATAACATCACCAACAGCAACCCCCCCCCCCGGAAAAAGAACCCGTAAACAACACCCCAACCCTCTTTTATTAAGTGTAAAAGAGAAACCCCTTGTTTTAATTTTACAATCTCCCCATTTCCACTTTAAGAACTCTCAGTGGATTAACCATTTCTCTTTATCCGTCACCCTTTTGTCTATAAAAAGGGTCTTCTGGTGAAACAGAGTCTTTGCGTATAAACTAACTTTATATCTATTTTCAGATTCTTACTACGCCACACACGTCTAATACAGTGGTTCTCAAGGTGCGCATTTACTCTGACTTGATCTACCACAAATATCCAAGCCATCTAACCCTGAAATCCTAACCTTCTAATTCCAAGTCTCTTCTTTCTCAATATCCCCATTCCGTTAACCGCACCAGGCAACAAGCTGTAAAATGCAAGTTTAAAACGCAGGCTTTCCTTTGCATCTCGCAGAACTTTATATGTAATTCGTGGTTTTTTTCACCTGTCCTCCAAACTTCGGTCTTTTTGCCATCCTTTAAATGGGAAATCAGTAGTCGAGCCTTACTTTTTGGTAAAACGTTCGTCTGGATCCCGGAAGTCCTACCTGAGAAGAACAATGGGAGTGTCCGCTTCTCCTTCTGCAAGCAGCGCCACCCGAATTCCCACCTGGAATGAGCCGCTAAAGTGAGCCGCAGGAGAAAGACTGGGGCGGGCGGCAAGTGGGAGGGGGAAGTCGGGCGCCTCTGTCCCGTCAGAAAAGTGCTGCTCCTCCCCGGAGGCAGCCTGCTTGCAGAGAAGGGGGCCGGGCTGCCTCAAAGCCCATCAAGGCCACGGGCTGCTAGCATGACTCATCCCGGCTTTATCATCTGAGGAAAGGATGCGTGGTCTTAAATGCTTGGCAACTTGGCTTAGCAACCTTGGGTCAGCTTAGCCTCCCTCACAGAGGGTTGTTTTGAAGATACACTCAGGAAAACACCCGAGGCATGAAGAAGAAGAACGAGGAGAGTCTGGAAAGGGGGGTGGGGAGCGCTCCCCCCCCAGCCGCTCCAGGACGGGAAGTGCGTCCCGGGGGAAGCGGGATTCAGGCGGAGGAGGACGTCGGGTTGGGTGGGGGTTGCCAGGAGCAGCACGATGTCCCTCCAACCCCCTCTTCCACTCTCCAGGCAGGCGCCCAACGTGGCCAGCTGGCAAGGGCTCTTTCTTACTCCAGCCTTGGCGTGCAGATCCCGGGTTCAGCCCCAGATCTCTGGAGCGGAAAGGCTCTTGGGCGTGAATATGAAAGGCAGCATCTGTCAGAATAGGGCATACTGAGCCAGTACAGATGAACGTGACTATTGGTTCGCTTCCTCTGCTATCTGCCTTTTCGGGCACAGAGAGAGGCAGGGGAGAGACCCCTTTCCTCCATGTCCCCACCCCAACTCTTAGGACCAGAAGCAAGAGACAGCTTTGCTGAGCACGTGCCCCTTCCCAGGAAGATGCAACTCTGCACTACTGTTCCCTGAATTGCCCCCAAAGAAGCCATACTCCAGGCTCTTATTGTCACAGCCCTGCAGGATCAGACCAAGGCCCATCTAGTCCAGCTCTCAGCAGCCCAGCAGATGTCCAAGGGAAGCCCCAAGCAGACTCCAAATGCAGCCCCACTCTCCCCACTGGGGACACCCACAACGGGTAGGCAGAGGTAGACTGCCTCTGCGGCTGGAGGTGCAACATGGTCTAAGCCTCCATGAATTTGACGAATCCTCTCTTAAAGCCATCCCCGTCAGTGCCTCTGGAAGGAGGAAATTTCAGTGTCACTAGGCACTGTGTCTGGCCTGAATCTGCCATCATTCCGCTTTCTTAAAGAGATCCAGGTTCTGATATTATGAGGAGGAAACATCGCTCTGCACCTTTCCCACATCATGCATACTTCTATGATGTCCCCACTTTCCCCCCTCTCGCAAAGCCCCAAAGCCTCCTACATTGTAAGCCTTCCTTACAGGGGAATCATCAGAAGCACCTGTGCTGCAGAGCTTCTGGCTGAAAGGCGACTCATGGAGATTTGCAATGACTGCTGCAATGCACCCCTAATGATTCAGATTGTATCATTATAGCGTCATTGCCTGTCCATTCCCAACAGCAAGGGCCCCTCGCCAGTTGGCTTGCTTCCTCTGAGGCCGCCTCAGCTCCTGGCAGCCCACACCCCCTGGCCAGCCCCAGAGGCACCATTCTCTGGGGGAGAACAGCTGGGCAAGCCTTGGGGAGGCAGAGATGGCATCCGAGGAGGGAGGGAAGGAAAGAGGGACAGAGGCCAGTGTCTCCCGCGGCACCCCGACCATCATTCAAGGCACCCCAGCTGCCACAGCACACTGCTTGAAAACCACTGCAGAACTGGGATGGGAAAGGTTTCTAGTCCAACTGACTGGTCTGGAGAAGAGGAAAGGCAGCCATGCTTGCTCCTTTGTCTTCTCCGAGGAGACTTCCAGCCTGACTTCTCATCTTGAGGCCCCAGGGAGAAGTGGGAAGAGGAGGAGGAGGAGGAGGAGGAGGAGGAAGCATCCCCAGAAGAAGTGTGCTCCCCACCAGTAGGTGCTTCCACCCCCCACTCCTAAATCTGCTTCCAACAGATACTTGGGGGGGGGGCATCCTGCACCATCTGGTCAATTCCTGGTGTTAGGAGAATTAGAAGGTCTAAGATATAAACACATACATAAATACCGTAAGTAGTTCCCATCACAAAAGAATATGCAGGTAAACCCATGAACAGCCAGGTAAACCCATCAACAGGTGTCAGGGAAATGCCATCGGAGGGACAGGTGGTGGAAAGGCTCCAGGAGAATAGGAGAGACTCTGCAGCAGAAGAAGGAACCAGCAGGGGGAGAGCAGGAGTTCCAGTGGAAGGGGAGTCGGAGGGGAGGCTCTGGGATACTTCTAGTGAGAATAGTGAAGAGGTAACAAGACCCCCGTTAGGAACTCCCACCCTTCGCCGGAAACTGTCACGCAGAGAGTCACGAAGGCGCATGTCCGTCAAACAGCTTTTATGTTGGAGTAAATTCCGTAGACGCCCACTGTCAGATTCTACCAGCGACTGACGGAGTCATGCTTTGGGGGCTCCGTTAGTGCCTCGGTTTGGTTGACCAGCCAAACCCCAGAGGTATCAAGCTTTTACGCACAAGCAGCTCATTATCCCATCACAGCAATCTGACAGTCTTTGAAAGCAGCTTGTGCAAGCAGAGGGCATCATGAGCGAACCAGCCGGAACCGGAGGAGCAGGAGCTGGAGCTGGAGCAGGTCCAAGCCTGGAAGAAAGGTACAGGGCGTTGGAGGTCCAGCTTGCGCTGCAAACGGCGAGGCTCGAGGAGAGGAGGGCTCAAGATGCGGATAAGGGGAAAACCACCCCACTTGCCAGAAAGGTGCCTGGATTGGTGCAGAAATTTGGGGGGGATCCCAGGAACTATCAAGCCTTTAGGGCAGAGATGCAATATGCTCTCAATCTACTGTTTGATGACTTCCCCGATGAGAACTCTAGAGTGGCGTACGTGATTGGCCATCTAGAGGGAGGGGCGAAGGACTGGGTTTGGCCCCTGATGGCAGCCAATAATGAAATCTTAAAGGACACAAAGAAGTTTTTTCGCGCCATGGACTTGATGTTTTCCAGCGAGATCGAGCAGGGGGTGGTGCGCAGGCAGTTAATGGCGTGTAAACAGGGGAGCTGATCTGTACGTGAGTACTGGACTGAGTTCACCATGCTGATTCACAGATTGGGGTGGGAACTTGCGAGTGAACCTATTCAAATGCTGTTTGAAGAAGGGCTCTCTCCGGCAGTGAAAGATGAACTTTCCCGGGCGCCTAGGGCGGAGTCTATGGATCAGCTGACTAAATCTGCGCTGTCCATAGGAGCGCGCCAGGAAGCTAGAGCTTTGGAAAAGCGGGAAGGAAAGGGGGGACGTTGGAAGGACTTCCGCATTCCAGAGATTCCGGAGCAGCCTTTCCCGCCAGCAGAGCCGATGGAACTTGGAACAGCGCGCGCGCGCGCAGTTTCAAACACCAGTGAAGGGCGGAAGAAGGAGGGAAAGAGCGGCAAGAGATGCTATCTCTGCCAACAGCCAGGTCACTTTGCCAGAGTCTGTCCGCAAAGGAAGGAATGGCAAGGGATGGCGGGAACTGTTGGTGGGAAGGAGGAAGAAGAAATCAAGGAGCAAGTAAAAGCCAACGCCTGGCTGCCAACATCAGGGCACAGCAGCCAGGCCAGGGAGTAGTGAATGTGCCCACACCGGAACCTCCAAGACCAGCGCTTGTGATAGAGGTGTTGCTGGAACTGTCAAACGGACACCCACTAAAGATAAAAGCGCTATTGGATTCAGGCAGCTCCTGTAATTTCATGAGTAAGGAGTTTGCAGCTGAACACCAGATACAGACTATTCCATTAAGTAAGCCTTTGCAGGTTACCACGATTGATGGGAGGGAGCTGTTGGGAGGAGAAGTGAGCCAACAGACTGTACCAATGATAATGAGGGTGGCACGACACACAGAACTGATAGTGTTTAACGTAGCCACCTTGGGAGGAGCTCCTATTATCTTGGGAATGAGCTGGTTGGCACTACACGATCCGCTAGTAGGCTGGCATCAGAGAGTAGTTTCCTTTGGATCAGCACATTGCCTAGAACACTGCAAGGAGGGAGAGGCTCAGGCAGGCGCCAGGGCCACTCTAGCAGGGATGGAAGTGATGAACAAGGGGAAGGTGCCACCGCAATACGCTGACTTGATTGACGTCTTTAGCGAAAAAGAAGCAGATAAACTGCCCCCGCACAGACCCTTTGACTGTCAAATTACCTTACTCCCAGGAGCACAATTGCCAGTGGGCAAGCTGTATGCAATGTCAGACAGTGAGATGCAGGAGTTAAGGGAGTTCATTGACAAAAACCTCAAGCGAGGTTTCATCAGAGAGTCACGAGCGGTGGGGGGCAGCCTAGTGTTCTTTGTGGACAAAAAAAACACGGGTAAACCCAGGCTTGTATGTGATTTTAGGGCCCTAAATGCAGTGTCAGAACCAGTGACTTTCCCTATGCCTAGAATTGATGACATTCTGACACGGGTGAGAAAAGGGAAAATTTTTACCAAGCTGGACCTTAGAGGGGCATATAACCTAATACGTGTGAGAAAGGGGGATGAGTGGAAGACCACTATGTTCACCCCCTTGGGAGCCTTTGAGTACTTGGTTATGCCTTTCGGATTACAAGGGGGTTCGGCCTGCTTTCAATCATTCATGAATCACGTCCTGGGGCCATTGCTCTACAAGAACTGCGTAGCGTTCTTAGATGACGTCCTGGTGTACTCAGAGAATGAGGAGCAGCATGTGCGAGATGTAAGAGAAGTACTGAGCAAACTGCGAGAAAATCGGCTGTGGGTGAAACTGGAGAAGTGTCAGTTTCATACCAGGGAGGTGGAATTCCTGGGGTACCGGTTGTCTGACAAGGGATTGGCCATGGATCCCAGCAAGGTTCAAGTGGTACTGGAATGGAAAACACCAAAGACCAAGAAGGACGTGCAAAGGTTCCTGGGCTTCGGAAACTTCTATAGGAAGTTCATCAAAAACTTTGCCCATTTAACAGCGCCCATCACGGATTGTCTTAGCAGCAAGAAAAAATTTGTTTGGACGGAAGAAGCGCAGCGGGCGTTCGAACACTTAAAGCAGGCGTTTGCGTCGGAAGAGCAACTTTTGCACGTAGATTTACAACAACCAATGAGAGTGGAGACTGACGCGTCAGACCGAGCGGTGGGGGCCGTGCTTCTCCAGCCGGGAAAAGATACGTCTGAATGGAGACCGTGTGCATTCTTCTCGCGGAAGTTGAACAAATCCGAGAGGAACTACACAGTATACGACCGAGAACTGCTCGCCATTCATGAAGCATTCCGAAGATGGCGGCACTTGCTGATTGGGGCGCAGCACAAGGTTCAAGTCTGAACTGACCACAAAAATCTGGAATACTGGAGAACAGCCCGAGTGCTGAACCAGAGACAAGTGAGATGGGCCCAGGAGTTCTCCAAATTCCACTTTGAGATTCGTTACGTGCCAGGCTCCGAGAACGTGAGGGCGGACGCTCTTTCCAGGAAACCTGAGTGCTTAGAGGGGGAGGGAGCGCCTGAGGCAAGGCATGTAATCCCTGAAGACCGCTGGGTGTGTGGAGCGGCATTGGTGGGGCAGAGGGAGCTGATAGAGGGTACTGAGAACGATGAATACGCCCAAGAGAAACTCAGAGAACTCAGGAGGACAGAGGAGAACACAGGGGGGTTTGAAGAAAAGAACGGGGCGTTGTATTACAAAGGGGCACTGTACATACCCGATGGGGAACTGAGGGGCAGAGTACTCAAGCAGTTGCATGACAGCCCCACAGCGGGACATTTTGGACAGCACAAAACCATGTGGTTGGTTACCAGGGAGTTTTGGTGGCCCAAGGTGAGGGAGGACGTACGGGAATATGTCAGGGGTTGCGACAGGTGCCAGCGAGCGAAAGGGGAGAGGGTGGCGCCAGCGGGGCTATTACAACCCTTACCCACACCAGAAAGGCCATGGGAGGCAGTATCCATAGATTTTATGACGGAGCTGCCAAAATCCAAAGGCAAAACAGCTGTCATGGTGGTGGTAGATCTATTAACTAAGATGTGTCATTTTATAGCCTGTTCACATGCGGTCACAGCGGAGGAAACCGCCAAGTTGTTTGTAGAGCATATTTTCAGGTTGCATGGCGCCCCCTTGAGGGTGGTCAGCGACAGAGGGAAACAGTTTACTTCCAGGTTCTGGAGGAAGCTTATGAGCTTACTGCACGTGGAACTCAATTTCTCAACTGCCCGGCACCCAGAAACAAATGGGCAAGCGGAAAGGGCAAACGGGATTTTACAACAATACCTGAGGTGTTATGTAAAAGACAGAGAAAATGATTGGGTAGATAAGTTACCTCTAGCAGAATTTGCCTACAACAACGCGGAGAACGTGTCCACAGGGATGAGTCCTTTTCTGGCAAATTATGGGTGTCATCCCCGGGCATTCCCAGGAGAAGGAGGGGAGAGGTGGAGCGTGCCGGCGGCGGAACATTTTGTTGAAGAGATGGAAGCGATCCACCGTCAGCTTCAACTTAACTTAGAGAAAGCCAAGGAAGAATATAAGAAGCAAGCAGACAGAAATAGGAGGGAAGGTGAAACTATAAGGGTGGGAAACCGGGTGTGGCTATCCACCCAAGGACTACCATTCAAGGGAGGGTGTAAGAAATTGAGACCCAAAAGATTGGGACCCTTTGAGGTCATACAGCAGGTCAACCCAGTAGCATTCAAACTCAGACTGCCCAGTCACATGAAATTGCACCCAGTATTTCACAGGTCATTACTGTCGCCGTACCGAGAGGGACGTGAGTGGGGGGAGCGTGAGAGAGAGGTCACCCAAACGCCCGTGATAGAAGAGAGAGAACGCGACATGAACGTGGCAGGAATCATTGATTCCAGGTGGAAGGGGAATCAGGTGGAATATCTGGTAGAATGGGAGGGGGAAGCAGAGTCGGAAAACACTTGGGTACCCGCGGAGGTAGTCAATGACGAGGTTTTAATAGAAACATTTCATCGGCGTTTCCCCAAAAAACCGCAACCCGTGGCACGATTTAGAAGGGAACACTTTGGGACCACCGATGAGGAAGGAGAGTTTGAAGGGTTCCCAGAGTCAGGGGTGGGTGAGGAAGCCGACTCCGACGAAGAAGAGGAAGACGGGGAGAGAGATGGTACGCCATGGCTAGAAGTGTTTGAATCCTCGGACGACGAGGAGAGTTCCTTCAGGGGCTTTCCGCCCTCACCGCCAGTGGGAGAGGAGGCGGGGGGGGGGTGAAGGGGGCCCTGGGGGGGAGGTGGATGTCAGGGAAATGCCATCGGAGGGACAGGTGGTGGAAAGGCTCCAGGAGAATAGGAGAGACTCTGCAGCAGAAGAAGGAACCAGCAGGGGGAGAGCAGGAGTTCCAGCGGAAGGGGAGTCGGAGGGGAGGCTCTGGGATACTTCTAGTGAGAATAGTGAAGAGGTAACAAGACCCCCGTTAGGAACTCCCACCCTTCGCCGGAAACTGTCACGCAGAGAGTCACGAAGGCGCATGTCCGTCAAACAGCTTTTATGTTGGAGTAAATTCCGTAGACGCCCACTGTCAGATTCTACCAGCGACTGACGCAGTCATGCTTTGGGGGCTCCATTAGTGCCTCGGTTTGGTTGACCAGCCAAACCCCAGAGGGATCAAGCTTTTACGCACAAGCAGCTCATTATCCCATCACAACAGGTTTCCTGCCAGACAGGAGTCTGTTGTAGGCCGCCCCTTCTGTGATGTATGTATCGTTTTTCGCTGTATCGAATCGTATCCTTTTTGCTGTATCTTTCTCATTGACTTTAAGAATGGATCTGAATGTATTTTTCCTCAAAATGCTGTCCTTTTCTAAATGTATCCAAATGTATCCGAATGGGTTTTTGTATTTCCCCCCAATCTCATCGCCTAGAGAATGTTCCTTAAATGTAACAATCACTTGTTCCAAATGTATTTGATTCAAATGTATTTAAGGCCCCACTTTTCCCATGGTGTCCTGTTGTGTGGTCGGAAAGTACTCTTTATTGTTTGATTTGGGTTAATGTCAGAATAAAAGCGAGTTCCTTCAAAACAACACATTCCTTTTTATCTTACCAATTTCTCATATTGTAAGAAGCGGAAGAAGAAACCATAGAGAGCATTCCTATTTTCCTTCTGATCAATGAAGTCAAACGTTACAATTATCCATTTGAGAATGAGCACCTATAGGGAGAAGACAGATCTCAGTAAGCCAAAGCAAGGCCAAGACAACCAACCCCTTCTGGAATATGGTCAGCGTGTACAACATCTAGCTGAATCATCACCAGGATAACTAAGTCAGGCTGGGGGAAATATCATTCTTCAGAACCAAGACATCATTACCATGCTTTCCAAGTTACCTGAAAGTCACTACAACACTTGCGAGCACAGAGCCAAGACGCAGCTGAAAGAAGAGAATCCTCTGTTCTTACGGAAATGGGAATCAGAGTCTTCAGTAGCCTAGTGCTTATCACTGTGCCTGCAAGACCTTGAAAGACACTGCTGAACATGCTGAACAACTTCACTCTTGATAATTTCTCACAAGTTCGAAGCAGCCCCGGTTCTTGTTAAGGGAGAAGGCAGGGCAATGCAGCTCCGTTGACATACTTTGCTGCCAAGGGGAAAGAGAAGAAGCCAAAACATGTTTTCTTTACCAAGCTTGGCACTGAGTGCGAGTTCAGCAAGTTCTGAATTTCTTCTGGTGCCAAGCCTCTCTCTTGCGCAATCTTTTCCACAGTCTCCAAAGGACTCTGCAAAGCTCCCTGCTTCCGTGAGGCACTATCTTGAATTAGGAAAAAGTCCAAGTGTGATTCAAATCCATTCGAAAAACCGTCCTCATGCATGATGGCCTCTCCAATGGCTTGCTTTACCATCAATTGGCAAGGGAGCCCCATTGAGATGCCATGGCATTTGGAAAACTCTGGAATGCTGAACTTGCCTTTTGCTTTCTTGCTCCTTCGTTCAGTGGGTAGGTAGGTGTAGGTCGGGGCAAGTCGAAAGCTTCCTTGAAATTCCTCAGCCCCAGCCAGCATTGCCAATGGGCAGGATGGTGAGAATTGTAGCTCAGCAACGTCTGGAGAGCCAGAGGTTACCCTCACCTGTTTTATCAGTTAGTGTGCTAAGATCTGGGCACAAGCCCAATTCAGCTGACGGTACTTAACAAGGGCTTGCTTTACACAAAACATGAGAGCTAATACACTATTCTGCTCCAATATACAAAACAGCCCCTTCTCTAGAGAAAGCTCAAGAAAATACAAACTTTGGGGTTTGTAGATGGTTGTAAAGGTTTCCATTTCACTAGTTGGAAACAGCTTCCAGGCTAGGCAGGACCAAGGTTGCTTTGTAACTGTTCCTGTCTGCCTGCTTGCCATCGTGCATATTTGTAAACCATTTCTGCCAAAATATCTACATCTGCAATAGGAGTTTCTGGAAGCAGACCCTGCAGTAGTGCACACTCCATGAAGTCCATATGAAGAGTGTTACGGAATGGAGGGGGGGCATATGAATGAAGTCTTACTCCCGAGTAAGAGACGTAGAGCCCGAGGCGATGACCTCAAGGGAACCCTGCCACACTAGGGCTCCCCTCGCCCCGTCCCAACGTTGCACCAAGCACCGCACAAAAGTCCAAAACCCCGAGAAGAAAGCGCCATTTCTGACCCCGTACCCCGATGCTATACACGATCGATGTATTTTATGAATGAACAATGCATTTGTTTTTGTTTTTTTTAAAGATATTTATTAAAGTTTTAAGAGTTATACAGAAAAAAGAAAAAAACAATAGCAAAAACAAAACACAAACACAGAAAATAACAGATATATATATATATAAAAGACAAAATACAAAACTAAAAACTATTTAAAAACAAATAAGGTTTTGTTCCCTTATTTTCTTATAACTTACTTCCCCGACCTCCTCATACCTCCCCTTTCTGTATTCCAATTTCTAATTATTAATTCAACAAATCCTCTCCCTTAATTTTCATTTAATTTTTAACCTTTCTTTTCTTTTTACTTAATCATTACAGCTGAAAACCACTTACTTTCTAAACCAACATCATTCTAACATTCATTAATTTTGCAGTATTTCCTGAGATAATCCTTAAATTTCTTCCAATCTTCTTCCGCCGTCTCTCTTCCCTGGTCTCGGATTCTGCCAGTCATTTCTGCCAGTCCCATGTAGTCTATCACCTTCATCTGCCATTCTTCCAAGGTGGGTAGATCTTGTGTCTTCCAATACTTTGCGATGAGTATTCTTGCTGCTGTTGTAGCGTACATAAAGAATGTTCTATCCTTCTTTGGCACCAATTGGCCGACCATGCCCAGGAGAAAGGCCTCTGGTTTCTTCAGGAAGGTAAATTTAAATACCTTTTTCAGTTCATTATATATCATTTCCCAGAACGCCTTAATCTTTGGGCACGTCCACCAAAGGTGAAAGAACGTACCTTCATTTTCTTTGCATTTCCAACATTTATTATCAGGCAAGTGGTAAATTTTTGCAAGCTTGACTGGGGTCATGTACCACCTATAAATCATTTTCATAATATTTTCTCTTAGGGCATTACATGCCGTTAATTTCATACCGGTGGTCCACAACTGTTCCCAGTCAGCAAACATATCTTGTGCCCACTTGATCATGGCTGATTTAACTGTTTCATCCTGCGTATTCCATTTCAACAGCAAGTTATACATTTTTGACAAATTCTTAATTTTGGGTTCTAACAATTCTGTTTCCAATTTTGATTTTTCCACCTGGAAGCCAATTTTCTTGTCCAACTTGTAAGCCTCCATTATTTGATAATAATGAAGCCAGTCTCGCACTTTATCTTTTAATTTCTCAAAACTCTGCAATTTCAGTTTATCCCCTTCTTGTTCCAGAATTTCCCAATATTTCGGCCATTTGGACTCCATATTGAGTCTTTTCACAGCCTTTGCCTCCATTGGCGACAACCACCTTGGAGTCTTATTTTCCAGCAAGTCTTTATATTTCATCCAAACATTATACAATGCTTTCCTGACAATATAATTTTTAAAAGCTTTATGAGCTTTAACCTTGTCGTACCACAAGTATGCATGCCACCCAAAAATATTGTTAAAACCTTCTAAATCCAAAATGCCTGTATTCTCAAGAAGCAGCCAGTCTTTCAACCAGCAGAAAGCTGCTGATTCATAATAAAGTTTAAAATCCGGCAGGGCAAATCCCCCCCTTTCCTTTGCATCAGTTAAAATCTTAAATTTTATTCTGGGTTTCTTGCCCTGCCAGACAAATTTAGAAATGTCTTTTTGCCACTTCTTGAAACAGTCCATCTTGTCCACAATTTGCAGTGTTTGAAACAAAAACAACATTCTAGGCAATACATTCATCTTTATAGCTGCAATTCGACCAGACAAGGAAAGCTTCAAATTTGACCAGATTTCTAAATCTTTTTTCACTTCTGTCCAACATTTCTCATAGTTATCTTTAAATAAATTCACATTTTTAGCTGTCATGTTAATCCCCAAATATTTCACTTTCTTAACCACAGTTAGACCTGTCTCATTCTGAAACCTCTCTTTTTCGATAGCTGTTAATTTTTTCTCTAATACCTTAGTTTTTAACTTGTTCAGTTTAAATCCTGCTACTTGACCAAACTCTTGAATTAATTCTAAAACCCTTTTAGTACTAGATTCTGGCTCTTGTAATGTAAGTACAAGATCATCTGCAAATGCTCTCAATTTGTACTGTTTGGCTCCGACCTGTACACCTTTAACCAGCTGGTCTCTTCTGATCATGTTCAGCAAGACCTCCAGGGCTGATATAAAAAGTAGTGGGGAGATTGGGCACCCCTGACGTGGAATGAACAATGTATTTGCATGAGGATGCGCTCTAGCCTATCAGATGGTGTTGAATGTAGCCCTTCAGCCAATCACAGCAATGCCATGGCTCTGCAGAGGCAGCTCAGCTCCAGCTGTTTTGCACGCTCCACTGAGCGCTGACAAGGTGATGACAGCTCCCGCTGCGAGAACAACGGACTGAGTCAATCGAAACCTCGTTACCCTGTTAATCCAATCAAAACTTGATGTTGTTTAGTCGTTTAGTCGTGTCCGACTCTGCGTGACCCCCTGGACCAGAGCACGCCAGGCCCTCCTGTCTTCCACTGCCTCCCGCACTTTGCTCAAACTCATGCTGGTAGCTTAGAGAACACTGTCCAACCATCTCGTCCTCTGTCGTCCCCTTCTCCTAGTGCCCCCCATCTTTCCCAACATCAGGGTCTTTTCCAGGGAGTCTTCTCTTCTCCTGAGGTGGCCAAAGTCTTGGAGCCTCAGCTTCAGGATGTGTCCTTCCAGTGAGCACTCAGGGCTGATTTCCTTCAGAATGGATAGGTTTGATCTTCTTGCAGTCCATGGGACTCTCAAGAGTCTCCTCCAGCAGCAGAATTCAAAAGAATCAATTCTTTGGTGAATGTAAGCGGTATTGGCTTAGGCATTGATTGGACCTGACTATATCTGACTCCTGCCCATTGTGCAGGAAGTCCCAGCAGGGGGAGCCCTGTCGATGCGAACCAACTCAAGCTCCCCCTGGTGCTCCCGTCGGGGTCGTGTCAAGGCCTTAGTCCCCCAGCCGGGCTTCAGACTAGATCAACACCCCCGGATTCCTTTAACGGAATACCCTTAAGCATGGAGGGGCAGGTGGTGGCCACACCTCCCCTCCCCCACACAAGGTCAAACAATGCCTAACCGCAATAGAATGTCCTGGGAGATTGAAACCAGTAGGAGAACACTTCAATCTCCCAGGACATTCTATACAAGATCTCAAAGTAGCTGTTCTACTACAAAGGAATTTCAGAAATAGACTGGAAAGAGAAGCTGCTGAATTGCAACTTATTACCAAACTTAAAACCATGGAGAGACCTGGTCTGAACAAAGACATTGGATTCTTATCTCATTATACATGACAAAGCCATTTTTCACCTTCTCACCCCTTGCTTTTTCCTGTAAGACCTATTGCAGTCGTTAAGAGTCGTCAACAGGCTCATCACAGCTATCACCCATTCCCACCACCCTTCTGAGTAATACCCCTCCCCACCTTCTCACTATATAGAAGGGTCTGGTGACTTCTGTTTCAGTGTATCTGAAGAAGTGTGCATGCACACGAAAGCTCATACCAAGAACTAACTTAGTTGGTCTTTAAGGTGCTACTGGAAGGAATTTTTTTTTGTTTTGACTATGGCAGACCAACACGGCTACCTATCTGTATGTTGCTTTAAGTGTATACTCTATATTTGACATTCTTCAGATTGTTTTATTTATGTTTTAATATGCTGTAAACTGCTTTGATTTTTTTCTTGAAAATATAAAGCGCTATAGAAATGAAATAAATAATAATAATAATAATAATAACAATAATGTTCATTGAAATGTTGTGTCCAAAGACTGCAGCCGATGAAGAGATCACCCCTCCCTCAATTTTCTATCAGATTATTTAGATTTGGTAAATAATTCTTATTGCTATTCTTATTGTATTGATTATTATAATTGATTTATGTAGTTCTGACGGTTTAGCTGCCTTGAGCATGAAAATAGAAAGGCAGGATACAAACCTAATCTAATAAAGAGCCCTCCTCCTCCTCCTCCTCCTCCTGAGCCTGGGGCAGGACCGTAGCCTGAGAGAGAGAGGGTTGCACAGTTCCCTGATTCTTTTGGAGGAATTCCACACCACACATTTAAAGCTCTTACACCACTTGAAAGAGTCCAGGCTTTCCCTCAAGAATCCTGGGAACTGTAGTTTGCCAAGGGTGCTGAGAGATGTTAGATCTGTAGCAAACAGAGGTTCCCAGGATGTGTTGGGTGAATCTGTGACTCTTAGTGCAATGCTTCTTGAAATGTGTGGTTGTGACCATTGCCCTCATAACAGCACTGGGGTTCGGATTGTAGTGTGTGTGTGTGTGTGTGTGTTGCAGAATGGTTTAATTAGCTCATTCTCCTCCTAGCACATCGTCTTCATTCAACTCTGGCTGTTGAATGAATGCTTTCTTATAATCATTCTTATGTTTAAGTGGGCTTTGGCCTCCTTCCAGACAGCAGCTTGAAAGGGAAGCAGAGGAAAGCTCAAATGATGACAGAAGGCAGGGGCATCCCACAACCAAGAGTTTTGGTTTGGATGTGACACTTTGAGACTTCCCCAAGCCATCCCGAAGCCCCCATTTCACTCTGGTCCATCTGAGTATCTCCTTTCCACCCATGCCTCCCCTCCCCCCCAAATATTCACAATTAAGAAATCAGAAAACAACCCCCACCTCTCTTTCGACAGAACTAGATGGAATGATCAGGCATAGCACCTCCTGCAGAGAGGATAAAACCAAAATGTTTCCAAGGGACACATTTATCAAGCAAGATATCTGCCCATAGCTCAGTCAGTAGAGTGTGAGACTCTGCATCTCAGGGTCGTGGGTTGGAGCCCCACGTTGGGCAAAATATTCCTGCATTGCAGGGGGTGGACTAGATGACTCTTGTGGTCCCTTCCAACTCTACAATTCCATGATATCCTGTGAGGAGTAGTCTGAAGTGAAGGCAGAAGACAGGAGTTGATCATCATGTGAGCTGCGCACAGGTGGGCTGAAGCGAGCTGCTGACCAGTCCTGTGGAGCCTCCTTTTATTGAGACAAATATGCAAGCTAGGCAGATACATTTTGGCCTGTGACCTTTACACACCTTTGGTCCCGAGATCGTGGGGTGGTACAAAGTTATTTTGGCACCTGTTTCCACCGCGTCATTTTCCCCTTGCACAGTGTATGACGAAGGAGACAAAAGGTCTCAGGGACAAAGGTTACAGACAGGACACCGCAGACTGCTGAGACCGCAAAAGGTCAGACAGAGGGAACGATGTTCCAGACAGCCATGACTTTGTCTGTGAGGGGGAGTATGCTACGCACCCCAGGGTCACGCGTGCAGGCAGACTGTGGCTGCCTGCTGGTGGGGAGTGTGCTCCCTCCGGACCCCACTGCCCACTCCGCGATTATCCCTACAGTAGTCAACTGAGTTTTACTCAAAATCAACACAGCCACGTAATTTGTGCCCATCAATTTAAATAGGTCTGCTGTGGAAAGGACTGATGTTGACTACAACCCTGATGTTTTCTGATTATTTTACAGAGCGTTTCCCTCAATACCAAAAAATGGAGGCAGAGACAATTTACTGAATTTCAAAACCACCGAAGCTTTATTGAATGAACGAATCAGTTTATTACAGTCACAAACCAGAATATGGACTTCTACAGAGATAGAGAAAATGTGGAAGAAGAAGAGTTTGGATTTGATATCCCGCTTTATCACTACCCTAAGGAGTCTCAAAGCAGCTAACATTCTCCTTTCCCTTCCTCCCCCACAACAAACAGGTGAGTGGGGCTGAGAGACTTCAGAGAAGTGTGACTGGCCCAAGGTCAGCCAGCAGCTGCATGTGGAAGAGCGGAGACGCGAAGCCGGTTCCCCAGATTACGAGACTACCGCTCTTAACCACTACACCACACTGGCTCTCATATATATGTAGGTTAAAATCAAAATCTATAAGCTAGAACACAGTAAAGAATACAGATGTGAAACTATTAAAATGTGTAGTTTAAGACCTTAACCGCTAATTTAAAATATGCATGTCAATGCTTTATTATAATTAAGGCAGGTAAAATAATTATTACTCTTAATAGTAGTCATTGCTATGAGGCTTCTTGAAGCAATTCAGAATACAATCAACATTAGCAGAACACTTTCCTTTACAAGGACAACTTAAAAAGCAACAATTTAAAAGCAATAAAAAAGTAATATTGCATAGGAAAGAATTCTAAAACAACAGCAACAAGACACAATGAAACAGCAAGCAACAATTGCCACTCCATCATCGCTGAGCCTTGAAACTTGTGTCTTCTCCCCATAATCGAAACTGACATCAAGTCTTATGTCATCTGGAAGAGAATGAAGGAGAAGAGAGATGAATTTCTGCCACCTTTACTGATTCACCAAATTGACCTGGCCCCCATTTACAAGGAGGCTTCCAGGGCTGGGGTTCTATTTATGGATCCTGCCTTTGGTGGCAACGACTCCTTCCAAGCCTGCAGTTTGGCCATCTTTGTGCTGTGGCAGGATTGCACAGCCACATGACCCAGGAGGTCTGCATCAAGCAAGGATGCTGCAGCTACTGAGTGGGCTCTCCTTAGTCTGGAAAGTGCGACTGAGGGAAGCGGCTGGCTCAGGGGGCGTGACCAGCCCTATTTATCCTTGGCGTGGCCGGGGATCTCCCTCTTTTGCCCGACTTGGTTTTTCGCCTGGGGGGGGGGGGGTTGCGAGTTGACGTGCATCAGCAGGACTCCCCCTACTGGTGGTTAACCCTTCCCGGACCTCAAGCGGACGGGCTGAAGCCGGATAGTCGGTTAGGACCAATGCCTAAGCCAATACCACTCATCACCTGTAACCAATAAAGTTGTGGCCATATTTAGCCCATTAACCTGAAATAATTGTGTCGTGTGTCTTTATTTCCCCTTGGGGGGGGGCGGGAACTCGCCACGCAATAGGGCTCTTTTTGTTTTTTTATGCACCCACAGACCCCAAACGGCTCTCCACAGGAACACAGTGGTGCATCTCATGTATGTGGGGGGGGATTCCAACACTCCCCCCCCCATCCCCAGCAAAGGAAAGGGAAGCATTTCCAGCATTTAAAAGAGCCCTCAGCACAATGCTTTTAGGACAGCAGCCCTGCCTGGAGAGCGAAGGGGGCTGCTAGGAAGGTCGTCAAAGCATCAAGGCATAGATGAGCCAAAGAATGCAATGAAAACTCTCTTAGAGTCAGAGTGACTGACAGGAAGACTGACAGAACCCCTGTCTGTTGCAGTTGATGGCTGAAGAGTTGAGAAACGGAGAAGGGGTAGAGAGAGGGGGGTGTATAGTGGCTAGAATTCTGGACTAGGAGGACCTGGGAGATCCGAGCGCAAATCCCCACTCAGTCATGAAGTGCACTGTTTGATGTTGGGTCCAGTCACTCTCATCCTAGCCTGCCTAACAGGTTTGTTGTGAGGGGAGAAACAGGGGGAAAGGCAAGCCATCAATGCCACCTTGAACTGCTTGGATGAAAAGTGGGCTACGAATGTAATAAAAAGCACCCCCAAATAATGATCATGGAAGGTCTAGTCCAACCCCCTGCAATGCAGGAATCTGCAGCTGTACCTTCTGGGAATCGGGCCTGCAACCTTGGTGCTATCTGCAGCTCCCTCTAACCAGCTGAGCTGCAATGAGATTGGAGGGAGAATGGGAAGGCGGGTGGGAAGAGAAGTTAAGCTGTTCAGGAAGGGGTTAAATTCCATGGGGATGCTGGCCGTGTGGGGGACCCCAAGCCCTCGCCCCAGAAGATTAAAAGAAAGAAGCAGAAGACATCCTACTTACAGATTCACGATGCTGGCCATCTCTTCAGCTGAAATCCCCTCCTGTTTAAACTCAACTGCTTTAAAATGCTCACACAACACTAACTGTGAACCTTGCCTCCAACCCTATTGCGACTCCTCTCTGTCTAAAGTATACAGGAAAATAGGTGCACAAAATATACAGAGGAAAATGAAATGATAAAGTGAAAGCATTTGCTGAAATACAGTAGAGAACTCACGCCTCCCGAGTTGAGGGAGGCCTTGCTTTGCATGCAGGAGATCCCAGGTTCAGTCCAGGATCTCCACTAGACAGGGCTGGGACTGCCCCCGTCTGAAAACCCTGCAGCGCTGCTGCCAGTCAGTGTAGGCAGTGCTAGGCTAGATTGACTCTGTCAAGTGCAACTTCCTATGAATGCTCCTCTTATACGATTTCTCGAGACACAAGCAAGCTACCTTATCAACGAGTTGTGAGAGTTCATTCATGACTTTTAACAAACAGCAGAAACCATTTTATTATTTCTATGTGAGTACAGAAATCCTGAATATGAAAGGAAGGAAACCTCCTGCCTCTGCAATAAAGGCAGCTGCACTGCTAGGTGAGCTGTCCCGATGCCAACTGAAACAGACCCTCCAAAGGTGAAAAGGGAATTTTGAGCATCTGAGCACAACTGGGCCGTCTTCTGCGTTAACGTGAAGTGCAGGAAGTGATTGCCTTGAGCAGGGGTAGGCAAGCGAAGGCCCGGGGGCCGGACAGTCCGGGAATCAATGTGTTTTTCCATGAGCAGAATGTGTCCTTTCATTTAAAATGCATCTCTGGGTTCTTGGTGGGGCATAGGAATTCGTTCATTTTCTCTCTCCAAAATATAGTCCAGCCCCCCACATGCTGTGAGGGACGGTGGACCAGCCCACGGCTGAAAAAGGTTGCTGACCTCTGGCCCTTGCTGATTCTACTGAGTCCATCAGTAGATTGTTGTGAAGTGACCTGGCATTTTTAATGAAGTGCAATATAGGCTTGTCTTACATCTTTAACAACAACAACAACAACACAGTAAATTGCACAGAAGAATTCCATGTTGCCTGTGGGAGCGGCTGGGTAGACCTCTTTGCAGCTGCATGATCCATGCATTTGATCTATAAGCAACTGGTCAATCTTCATAATTGGCTCTGGCTTCGTGTAGGAGATTGAACGCATTCTTCTAGTTCTCAGCCCTGTATTCCACCCCCACCCCCCTCCTCCTATACTCGGACGGTGCCGACTACTCATCTCTACAGAGTGAAATGTTTATGAGTCCTGCAGATCTAGTCTCAGACGTCAAAGCTCTACCCCAAAGACGGGGGAGCCTGTGACCTTCTAGAGCATACATTTCTTTGGACTGCTATATGCTGAAGTGAACAAATGTTTTGTCTGAAACCCTTGAGAGCTTCTGTGGGCCGCCCTAGAGACCACTGGGCTAGAGGGATCATGGGGATGACTTGTTCCACAACAGCAGATGGCATGCAGAAATTTAAACTGTAGCAAAGGGAGGTAAACTGTCTAGCTAGCATGCACTCCTCTTAGCCAAAGCCCCAAGAATTGCAAGCGTGGAGCCACACAAACACGCCTGATCTCGACACTGTCTTGGGGGAAACTCCTGATGCTGGAAAATTCATGTGCTCAATTTCTGCTCATTGAGACAGGAGCCAAAGAAAGCACACGCAGAGTAGGGGAGCTCATAAAAAAGGTTTCTTTGGGAGGGGGTGGGTTGAGGTTTGCTCCCATGTGAAAGCGAAAGAGCAGGCTTTCACAGAGAAAGGAGCAGAGTAAGGCGGAACCTACTGGGACCCGTGCTTTCCAGGCACGCTGACGGGAGGGATGAGTCCAGCATTGCATTGTTGGGTCGTATTTCCAGTGACAACTATTTATGACAGAGGTTTACAGAAAATTGATCTAAACCCTCTGCTTGTAAGAGGCTATGGGCATTTGAAGAAGCCCATCATAATCTTTACATGAAATGTATCTTTAGAACACCGGTGGCGTCATGTCCCCATTTGTTGCCTTAGTTTCTCCATCAATGCACCACCCACAATTTGCCATCATATTGGCATCAGGTGTTCTCCAGGCCAGTGAATGTCAGCAACCCCTTCTTCTCAAGCTGCTTCCCCAGTTTCATCCAAAATAGAAAGAAATGCCATTTGGTGGCCCAGTGAGAAGCTTTGGGAAGTAATGAAATACATTTCTGAAAGTTATTTATGGATGCACAAGGTCACCACATCTTTGCTTAAGGTGAATGGAAAGGAACATTTCCCCAGGCGGCACACCACTGTCCCCGAATCTCGTCCGCTGCTTGGTCATTTCAACAGATTGTGTGTACATTTCAGAAAGCTTCCCCTTGCCTACAAATGAAGTGCATGATTTTTCAAAAACTTATTAATGCCCCGTGCTTTTACTTCTGGTGTGGTAAAAAATGGCAGAATCTGGCTATCATTTAAAGCAGTGTAAGACGCTGGTTTACGTTTCCCCTCACATTTGGTGACTAGGTAGGGATATGCAGTTTTGTGTTTTGTTTTTTGAAGAGTTGCTAAGGAGTCCTGCTGCTTCCGAGTTTTATTTTGGGGGTTGTTGTTGTTTTTGTTTACAAAAAGGTAGTCCAGTTGTAACCCTTTTCTAGGTACAATTCTGTACATTCTGGTACTACCTGTTCACTCATGGTCCCTCCAAATCCCTTTGTTTCTTTTAGCAATGTGTCCTTGTGTATCTGCACAAGCTTTTCAAAGCCTGCTACCTTTGCTTACAGAATTTCTCCTGAGGGGCGCTTTGAACATGTCCCGTAATACATGTGGATAAAAGGAATCGCCTTTGTTAATTTCAAAAGCCATTTTATTTCTTCCATGATTTTCCTCTCTTGTTAATTTATTTTGTAAAAGCAAGTGGGGTTTAGTCACCAGAGAGGTGGAGTCTGTGGTTTTGCTCAATAGGTCATGGTCATTTCAAGAGCCATAGGGCCTGAGATGGTTCCAGCTCTAATTTACGTGTAAGATTAGGAGTCCAAGAATGTGGAATCAGTACTGCAGAAGGTCAGTTCTGACATACTTCCCCCCTAAATAGTGGGTGAAGTCCTTTTGGAAAGGACTCAAAGGTTTCAAAGTGTCAAGTT
Organism: Podarcis melisellensis; assembly: GCF_964234715.1. Classification (NCBI taxonomy): domain Eukaryota; kingdom Metazoa; phylum Chordata; class Lepidosauria; order Squamata; family Lacertidae; genus Podarcis; species Podarcis melisellensis. The sequence continues at coordinate 30,960,157 of NC_138535.1, read as the reverse complement.
TTGCTGTACTGAAGGACTGTCCATATCTAATCTATTAGAACACTGAACCCTCCTCCCCACTCCAGGAATTTTGCTATCCAGTTGCTCATCTCATTTCCATGGAGGACATTCCGAGAAAGAAAAGTGGGTTTGAATTTGGATAATAAAAGTTTCCAGTCGAGTAGATTTATATATTTTAGTGAAGGTAAGCAACTTAAAATGACCCCAGACCCAGTAAAACTCATTACAAAGAGAAGAGAAACAACATTTAAAAGCAGATACAAATAATGAGGCATTATTCTTTTCTCAAGAAGCCAGCAAAATTTCATCTTTCCTGTTTTATTTTAAGCATGCTTTTTATTCAAGTTTTTAACAAACAACAAGGTGGTAAGCTGCTGACTATAGGCAGACCATCCTTTCTCAAGGGCCATTCCAAATGGGATGAGGTACATCCTGGATAGCATGAAGAACAATCCAGCCCTGGGGTGCATAATGTGAGGTCGAGGAATGCCACAATGGAGAGAAGCCCCTCACCAAGAGAGCTGGCACAAGGGCTGAGAATTGTATCCCGCCTGCTTTCCACAGTAGCATTCCTACTACCCTTCTCCTGATTTGGGGCAATGGGAGAGTCAAATCATTCCCCGCGTCTTCTAGTGGCGAGTCTCAGAGAGCCGCTTTGCTAGGGATAGACAGACAATGGTTGGGAACACTTGGGTTCTTCTGAGCCGCTCTAAGGAAGACCGTATGCTGGATGTCCCACCCGCTGCGCTCCACCAAGGTGCCACTATACTCACAGCAGGAGCTCGTAAGAGCGAGTCGGTAGCTAAGATATAAATCAATTGGGACGTTTGGAACCTGCACACCCCAAAACTGGTACTGGATTCCAGCCCACACCCATCCTTTCAATGGTACCGTCCCCCTCAGCTCACCTGGTGGCAGGCATTCTTGAAGAGGTGGTCCACCAAAAGCCAGATCTCCTTGGCCGCTCAGTGGAGCCATCACCATCCTGGGGTACGATATCCAGAAACTGCTTCTCCTGGAGGTCCAATGACAAGGGGGACTGGCATGAGAGCCTGACAGAATGTGTGCCAGTATGCATTCTTTCCTTGCTCCAGCTGGGTGGACAAGTCTTGCCCTCTGAGGCCAGAACTAGGGCTGGGCGATAGCTGGCTTTCAACACGGTGATATATCACTAGCTAAACATTGCAATACACCAATATATCACGATGTCTGAAATAAGATGGAGCTATGTAGAGGCATTGGCTGGCTTCACGGTTTCCCCCGCATTGTGATTTCGGCTGCCCCCTGCAGGAGGGCAGGGGAAAGCTGAACCGGCAGAGTCCACAGGGGCTGCAGGAATCTAAAGAAGCATTGTCTGGCTTCACAGTTTCCCCCCACATGGTGTTTTTTGCATAGTACACACACACACATCATGATTCGCAATATATTGCCAGGTCAGAAATTATGAAACCAGTCTCACTATCTAGACTTCAAGCTGATTTGAAAATATATCGCCCGGCCCTAGCCACAGCAAGCATCTCAAGTGGGGAAACAAAAAACTAATTGCTCGCACCCCAAATCCAAGCTCCCCCTCCCCCTATTAATATGCAGCTAGTAATCCTCCCACTCCGGATGTGCAGTTCACCCAAAAGCTTACTGAATATGCAGCTGTGGACATGAGGTTTGGCTAACATTTTATTTAAATTGTTGGAACCTGCCCTGGGACCTTAGGGTGAAGGGCAGGAAATAAGTAACAAAAACAGCAACAGAACATGGATGGGCCTTCATAGGTTGATGGGCTGCAGCCCCAGCCAGCATGATGAGATGAGGGGGTCACATGTTCACCACCCCTTGTCTAGAGCACGTTGCAGAGGCAGGGGTAGAAACTGAGCAACAGCTGGAGCCCCAGCCCACGACTTTGTCTGGGCAATGCAGCACACAGCAGCTGGTGAACAATGCCTCCAGCCTCCTTCCCATCTTCCTCTCCAGGAATGTTCAGGGTGGTTATTTCTATCTCAAGCTACCACATTCAAGAGAAAGAGAAAGAGAGGAGGGGGAGCAAGAGAGCTTTAGGAGCACAGCAGTGGCAAGCAGCCCATCACTGAAAGGAGTTGGCAAGGATGGAGATTTTGATCCCCTCATCCCCAGGGCAGCTGTTGATTAGGACCCAGTTCATCCCCCCCCCCCGCCAATACTCCCCGCCCCTGTCTTGAGAGAGAGAGAGAGAGAGAGAGAGAGAGAGAGAGAGAGTATTGGTGTGGGGAATGACACATGCTGTATCAGAGTCTTAGTGCAAGAGTAGCTGGTGCATGCTAAAGAACACAGGAGCCTTGCTGGGTTAGATCAGCATTCTGTTCCCACAATGGCCAACCACATGCCCTTGGGAGTCCATAGGGACACGGGGACAAGAGCACTCTGTCCATCATGTTCCCCAGAAACTGGTAATCAAAAGCATGTGGTTTGTGATAATAGTGGCAAGAAATAGCCCTGACCGGAGCCACTGATCAACATATCCTCCATGATTCTAAATGTCTACAGCTGTCCAAATTGACAGTCACCACGGTCTCCTTGTGGCTAGGATAATACACCCAAGTTGATCTGATTTCGAGAGGAGTGACATTTCCCTGAGCCACCCCAAAGCAGCCACTACCGCTTCCCAAATGCCAGTGCTCAGGTGGTGAGAGTAAGCCAGAGTGGCACAGCCTGTGCAGCAGTTGCTGAGCACAGAGACAAGGAGAAAACTGGCTCTTGGGGCCAGAGGGGGCTGGCGCCTGCATCATGAGACTGGGCTTTCTGCCTCCCGTGCTGCCAATCGCAAGCGGACCCAGAGTCAAGCAGCGATGGCAAATTCTGGTTTCGTCTCCGTTCTCCTCTGCCGAGTTCTACAAGGGCCACGTTGAGACTAGGGGAGAGACCAAAGCAGAGAGCTAGAGCCACCACCTGGACTGGATTTGAGTCAGAAGGCAGGCAGGTGTGGGTACCTGAGAGGAAAGTCCGGTTGGTGGGGTAGTGCCTGGTTTGCCCTAAGGGACCAGCTGCCACTGCATGGAGCAGCTGCTGATCGTTGACAAGGGCAACTCCATTTACGTGCCTTCGAGGCACATGCACACTGCCGCAGAGCTGGAAGGGGCACTGGAAGGGGCAAAAATGTCCCCCCCCCCAAGAGCACAAAAGCGGCAAAGTGGCATGGAAACAGCATCTCGACTCCCTCCCAGGAGCTTTGGCACCGACTTTTCAGACCTGTGGAGAGTTGGAGCAAGGAGTTTTGCAGGGAGGCTGCTGGTTTTCAAAAGGCCTTTCAAAAGGGCTTCCGGAAGTTTAGAGGGTGTTTGCAGGCTTTTCCAATGCTGCCCCCAATATACGCAATTTCATTTAAACGCACAGTACCTCGGAACGCAACCCCCGTGTAAACCTGCTTTGAGCCCGCTACAAGAACATCTAGAGGATAGCAAACCAACTGTTACCTTTTCTAGGAAGCCGTCTTCTCCCTGAGATCAGAGGAGGAAGGCAAGAGCAACAGACAACCAAGGGTGTTAATGGCACAGGCCCTGAGAAGAGAAAGAAACAGCCCGTTGGCTGAACAGAATCTGGGCAGATGGCAGGGAAATGCACACGGTTCAGTGGCCCTGCGAAAGGGCAGGTGGGAGGACCAGAACCTGGGATGACTCAGTCAAGGCAAACAAAGGGCATGAACAGCACACAGGAAGCGGATGCAGAGCTACAGAAGCTGAAGCTGAATGCAGCGGAGGACCCCCAGCCCCCACATTGCTGAGTGGAAGAGCAGCTGTTTTCCAAGCAGGCAAGCAGAGTGGGAAGGGTAGACATCCAGCACATGAACCTGCCAGGTAAATCAACCCCTTTCCCTACCAGGTCAATAAGTCTGGTGACGGGAACTCCGCCAAGCGGGTGCCTCATCCAGCACAAGGCTTCCAAGGAGGTCCCGAAGCAGCTTGGTAGGTAGCTCCCACCGATGGTGAGGAAATAGTCCTTGCCAGGGTCAAGGTGAAGGACAAAGATAGCCTCAATCTTCTCTTCCTTGCTGACGTACACATCCAGGGAAATGTCCACCGTCTCACCTAAAACGGGAGGAGGTCAGGTAGATACACTCTTGGGCACAGCCAAGTTGGCTTGTCTGTAAATTAAAAGTGAAGACGGTGAAGAATTGAACAGAAGGACACAATAGGAGGCTGCTGGATCAGGCCAACGGCCCATCTAGTACAGCATCCTGTTCTCACAGGTGTATGGGGCAAACCTTAACTTCAAGAATTAGGAGAAGAAGCGACTCAGTTCCCACCCCCACCCCACTTTCCTCTCTAGTCCTCCAAAGCAGCAGCTGCACAGAAGATGGTGACAGGATACTGGGGGGTGAGAGAAAGTGATCCTAACAAAAGAATATCAAAAGGGAAAGGATTTTTGCGCCCCCAATGTAACTTTCTTTTTTAGTTTACATTTCATTGAGTTTTTAAAAGTTTGGCTAGTTCTATATGTTCCCCAAGATATTTTTGTGCCTCCACAACATAAAAATACGATTATTTTTTTAAAAAAGTAATTTTTGGACGGACTGCTCTCACTGGTTCCCTGCGATGCCAAAAGGTGTTTGGGGACCCTCCAGCATTGCTTGGCTTCAATTCATTTGTCTGTGTGTCTTTGTTTAAAGCTGGTCACACACACTTTTACACTTTGGGCTCAGCTGCTTTGACGTGTGGCCCTTGGAGGCTTGAGCATGGGGCAATGCAGCCCACAAATGTTAAGCCTCCCCTGCTCTACCAAACTCCCAAGGTTTGAGGGAGGAGGGTTGGGAAGAGGAGGGGAAAAGGAAGGCCTTCCCTAGATGAGCCTTGGGGTCCCTTTCCAACTCTACAGTTCTCTGATTCCAGAGAGAGACGCGCTGGGCTCCAAGTATCCCTCGCAGGGCTCAGCGCGAAGCCATGCCTTCCAATACTGGCTGTCACTGAGCTTGGGGATAAAGGAGAAGTGGAGGGTGACCTGCCCGTTGTTTGTGATCTGGAACCTCTCCTTCTGCAGCTGCCGGAACTTCACATTCTCAAACGGAAACTGCAGAGCAAAACGGGGGGGGGGGGGAGTGCTTGCCTTCAGCAGAGGCAAGGAAACGTGCTCCAGGGGGGAGTTTGTCCTTGGCCCCAGCCTCTCATTTAGGGGACTGCACATGCCACAGGTCCACGTGGGGCTCTCCAGATATTGCTGCACTTGCCACTGGCCACGTTGGCTGGGGATGATGGGAGTTGTAGTCCAGCATCTGGAGGGCACCACGCTGGCGACCCCTGGAGTCTTTGCCTGCGAGGAAGAGGAAGAGGCTGCCGCTCAGTGGAAGGGCATCTGCCTTGCATGCAAAGGTCCCAGGTTCTATCCCCAGCATCTTCAGGTAGGGCTGGGAGAGATCCCCCGGAAATCCTGGGGAACCGCTCAAGACTGAGCTAGATGGGCCAAGGCCTTCTTTCCCCCCTGGTCTTTTTGCAGCAAACCCTCTTTAAGGGGTTGGAGAGGATCCTAGTCGTCCTTACCTCCCTCCAGGGAGGGAAGGAATTCGTTCTCCATCCTGTCCATCAACTGAACAATATCCTCAATCACTTTCCGGTACCGTCGGTCATCCACAACCTTCACCTATCGGGGGGGGGGGGGCAGAGCACATTTGTTGGGGCTATGGACTAAAAAGGGGGGGCATGAGTTAAGAGCAGAAAGGCCTGATGCACCCCCTGTTCCCAGCCCTGAAAGAGGCAAGTACTGTAACTCTGAGAGCTTCCCCAGGATGGCAGCGGCTGTGACTTCCAGAGCCAATGGGCTGAAGCCCAATGCTCCAAGCCAAGTACCACAGAAGCTCCATTGCATGAATGGAGCCAACGGTTAAGGTATACAGTTCAGCCCATGTGGTCTGCCATGCCTGCAGGAGCAGCGTGTACTCAGAACAGTGGAGAATGGTAGCCTAGGGATTTAACAGAGCCAAAACCTGTCCACTCCTTGCACCGGAAGTCATTGGCCAAGGAGGAGCTCTGTGGAAAGGGGCCTGGTTGTTGGTCAGGGCCTGCCCAGATTCGAGGAGGTGCCACATAGCAGGCAACTAAAAAGCCTGAATAGACGATAGCCCTGGCCAGGGCAGGTGTTACCCTGTGAGGAAGAGGGAGCTGGCGGGCTTGTGGTCGCTCCTTTTCAATTCCATGTGGCTTCGGTAGCTGAGCTGATTCACGCTGCCTCCTCGCCAGAGGATTGGCTCACACCATGCTGGCACACGGCACTTCCCACTGCAAGGAGACAGTTGGACTGGCTGAGGCAACACACAAGGCTCACACAGTCAAACTTTGGCTCCACACACGGCCTGTGATCTTGACCACGGTCAAGAGCTGGAGATGATGGGGCTTGGGAGTCCAACTTCTGAAGGGGCGGACCTTGCAGGTGTGCAGGCATTTTGCCTCATGGAGAGAGTTGTCAGGAAATCAAAAGCTGCCTTCTACCAGGTCAGAATGATTTTCTGACCTCCCCCAGTTTGGATTCCTACATTGCAGGGGGTTGGACGAGATGACCCTCGTGATCCCTTCCAACCCCACAATTCATTAATTAAGTCTCCTCTGGCTGGCAGCAGCTCTCTGTGGCCCAATCCTTTTTCAGGTGGAGGTGCCTTTCAACTTGAGACTCTGCATACAAAGCATATGGCACACCACCAAATGATGATCCTTCCCCAAAGCAAGGGGCCCCGTTATTCTTGTTCAGACACTATTTTTTCAGTGATCCAAAAGACCCTTTCTGGCACCTGAAATGCTGCCCAAAGGAGCCTGCCGTTTTCCGGCTTCGTCACTACATGTTCCGCCTGTCCTTTTGATTTCCCCATTACCACAGCAAGAGCAATGAAACTAGCAGGCCTAGGTGGCTTCTGACAGTTGTCAAGAACCACAAGAATATGCCACATCCTGGATGGTGAGGCTCAATGGCTACTAGCCATAATGGCCAGAGAACATACTCCACCAAGAGAAGCAGTATGGCTTGGAGGAGGGGAGCGTGCTGTTGCACCCAGGTCCTGTTTGTGGGCTCCCCGAGAGGCATCTCATTGGCCAATGTGAGAACAGGATGCTGGGCCAGATGGACCAATGGCCTGATCCAGCAGGGCTGCTCTCATGCTCTTATGCCCTGGCAGACTCATCTTGAGAGAGCACCAAGTCTCATTCCCAGACTTCCTTGACACAAACAGGATTCTCTGCTTAAACACGCCATGAAACAGGATGCTGATTATCAGGACAAATGTGGGGGAAAGGCTGCTTGTGGAAAAGGAGCCAAAACATTTCCAGAGACTTTGAGCAGGGATGGCTTGAGGAAGACAACATATCACAGCCTTGCATTTCACAACTCGCCTAGCAGCCTTTGGCAACCGGGAATTCCATGCAAGCAAAGTGAGCAGGTGAAGGAGAGCTGGATCTCTCTCTTCCTCCGTGGCTTGGTGTCCATTCTGGCTGCAGAGGAAAGGAAGTCCGTCCAGCCCTCAACTCTAGCCCTCCTCCAACAGCTTGCTTAGCAGAAAGCCATGTTTAAAATATATGTTTTACTAGCCTGCTCAGGAGGATGGAAAGGCAGGACACTACTAGCATCTCAGCAGACTAGGAAAAACAAACAAGCCTTGCAGAAGAATGATTGAGAGGACTTACTTACAAAGGCTCAACTATCAAGCAGGATCTGTTTTAGAGTCGAATTTGTACGTCGGGATGAACTTGATCTCTCCCTCTGTGAAATCAGCAAAAGCTGTCTTTTGGGTACGCTGAATGTTTAGCTAAAGCCAAAAAGAAATCGCTTATCAGCAGAGAAGCAGAAGACCCCCTGTTGCCTGACAATGGAGTCTATTAACAGCCACTGTTGTGCTGGAAGACCAAGGTGAAGTACTAGTAGGTTAAAGGTAAAGGTAAAGGGACCCCTGACCATTAAGTCCAGTCGTGACCGACTCTGGGGTTGCGGCGCTCATCTCGCGTTATTGGCCGAGGGAGCCGGCGTACAGCTTCCGGGTCATGTGGCCAGCATGACTAAGCCGCTTCTGGTGAACCAGAACAGCACACAGAAACAGCGTTTACCTTCCCGCCAGAGCGGTACCTATTGATCTACTTGCACTTGGACGTGCTTTCGAACTGCTAGGTTGGCAGGAGCAGGGACAGAGCAAGGGGAGCTCACCCCGTCGCGGGGATTCGAACCGCCGACCTTCTGATCGGCAAGCCCTAGGCTCTGTGGTTTAACCCACAGCGCCACCCGCGTCCCTACTAGTAGGTTAGCCAAGTGCAAAAAAGGGGTATACCTGCTGAGATCCTATCTTATACCCAATTCTTAAAGGTACAGGATGCTTGTGCATTTTTGCCCCATGTCATCTTAAATTACTTTGCTGCATCACACGACAGGAAAATCCTCTAACTCAGGAGTAGGTTGGTTTCTGCTTTCTTCTCTGTGCAGCGAAGTGCTTGTCACGAGACAGGTTGTTTACATTCCACAGTAAATGCACTGTTGGGTTTCTCACGGGAAAGGAGACTGGATGTGACGTACACTGGTTTCCTGTTTTTCACTGTTCTTTGCAGTTTCAGTTTGTGGTTCTCTCCGTGCTTTAGAGGAGAGAGGATGCATTTCCTGCTCCGGCAGAGGCAAGATGTTTTTCTTTAACATACCAGCTTTGAACTGTAAATAAAGCAATATAGAGTATGTAGCATGTACTCCTCATCCTTCCGCTGTGCACGGGATGCTGCTTTTCACTAACACATGGTTCCGGGCCCAGAAAAATGCGGTCACATGGTCATGGGCTCCAGAAGTCGAATCGGAGTGCCGGCAAAGGATCGGAATGCAGAGGGACAGATCGGATCGGAATCTGCTCTGCGCGTAAAGATGATTGATGAGGTATGTGCTACTGCTCCGGGCAGCCTGCCAGCTTCTAATTAATGGCTTTATGGCTGGACTTTGAACTTTTAAAGCCGTTTTGTCGGGCACAGGCAAAAGGCTCACAGGCACAAGTTACTTTGCTGGGGAAATCGAAAGTAACTTTTAAAGGCGCTTTTGGAATGAAGCAGCTGCAGATAAGCAGAGCAGCACAGACACAGCTTGTATAAAGCAGTCTGATTTAAAGCAGCAGAGATGACGCAGAAGGCTAATGCCAGAGTCATGATGGCCCTTCAGGATGCTTGTGGGATTCCTAAGCTCAATAAGAAAAATTATACGGACTGGGTTCTGTATGCAGAGGCTATTCTGCGGAAAGAGGGTCTGTTTGAAGTTATTACAGACACCCCCCCAGCTCCAGTTACAGATGCATGGGAAGCTAAGGATTCCAAGGCAAGGGGAACTCTTACATTGATAGTATCCCCAGAAGAGCTCTGTCTATTGCGTGATAAGACCTCAGCCAGAGAAATTTGGGACGCTTTGAGAGAGGCTCACTTGAGGACAGAAGCTGGATCCACTATGTTTTACTTTAACAAGCTGCATAATATGGCTCTTGCTGAAGGTGGAGATGTGCGTATACATCTGATGGAGATGCAGAATCTGAGACATGAGCTGCAACAGAGAGGACTCAACTTTCCAGAGGCTGTGTATTCCTTCATGATACTACAATCTTTGGGTTCAGGTTGGGAGTCTGTTGCAACTCAGATTGCTGTACAACCAGCTGCTCAGCTGACAGTGGACTATGTTACTGCCGTGATTCAGAATGAAGCAGATCGCCGGGGTGCTAGCTCTAGCTGCATGGGCAAGTGGGAGACTTCACAGACGTCATCCCATAGTGCAGTGGAACCACCAGATGGCGCCAAAGCTTTGAAGGCAGTGAAATGCTACTCGTGTGGACGTCTAGGCCATATGAAGAGGGAATGCAGATATCCCAGGGCCAAGACAGAGCAGCGCAGCGAAAGCTCATCGCGTGGAAAAGGCCGAGGCAAAGGCAAAGGTCCGGTGTCCAGGACAACGCAGCATAAGGCAATGGTCTCACGCTTCACTCCAAAGGTTGCAGAGGTCCAGAAGACGTCTAGATCTTTCTTCGTTGTTGATTCAGCGGCGACGCATCACATGTGCAACGATAAGAGACTGTTCGTGTCTTTTACACCGCAGGAGGGTGCGATTCACCAGGCGGATGACCACACAATTCCCAGTAAAGGCTACGGAACTGTTGTTCTTCACAGTTTGGACTTATCGATACAGAATGTGCTTTATGTGCCGGATGCCAAACATAATCTGCTCAGCGTTGGACAGCTGAATGAGCGGAACATTGACGTTTCCTTTAAGAACAAAAGGTGCATCATCACAAAGAAAAATGATTATGTGTTGTATGCTGAATATGTTGATCGTTTGTTTGTTTTGTATTATGATGATGTTGTGCAGGATGACACTTGTTGCATTGCAGGTTCTAACAAAAGTTTGCATGCAGAATGTATTCACGATTTTCATAGAAAATTTGGTCATTTGCATTTTGAGGCAGTATCTAAAATGCCTGCCTTGGTTGAAGGTATGACTATTAAACCCTGCAGGTACCACATGAAGTGCAAGGCATGCGCAGCAAACAAGGTGAAAATGGCTGCGAAAGGTAAGGTGTCTAGTAGGCAAGCTACAGAACCATACCAGATTGTTCATGCTGATTTGGTTGGACCACTAGCGCCCTCTTTAGGTGGTAATAGGTACTTCATGGTTCTCATTGATGCATTTTCCAGATATATTTATGTGTACAATCTCAAGCAGAAATCAGAGGCTTTTCCTAGGTTCAAGGAATTCTGTGCTTGGTTGAAAATGTGCATGGTAAGAAGATAAAGACTCTTTTCTCTGATCGCGGGGGAGAATTCACTTCTCAGCAGTTTGAAGCTTTTCTGACTGAGAAAGGAATTCAACACGATTTGTCTAGTCCTCGCTCGCCATGGCAGAATGGACTTGCGGAACGGGCAAATCAGACATTGCTTCAAGGGTTAAAAACCTTGCTGCATGATGCCAATCTTCCAGAGAGTTATTGGGCCGAATCTCTCTCGTGTTTTGTTTACAGTTACAATCGCAGGTTATCTTCAGCGATTGGTTGTACCCCCTATGAGAAGATGTTTGGCAAGAAACCAACAGACACGTGGCCCTCACAATGCTGCAGAACTACAATTCCCATCATCCCTGATTACTGGCCATGATGGCTGGAGCCAACAGGAACTGCAGCTCAGTAACATCTGGCAGACCACAGGTTAGCCATACCTCCAACAGACAATGTTATATGTACCAATAATCCATACAAACTGTTAACAACCACCAGAATACACCCCCGACACTATGAGCAACTGCAAAACCACCCTTTTGCATCCTACGTTGGCTCCCAGGACGTTTCTGAGCACAATTCTCAGTGTTGGTGCCAACCTTTAAAGCCCTAAATGGCCTCAGCCCTGAAAGAGTGTCTCCATCCCCATTGTTCAGCCCAGGCATCAGGGTCCAGCACCGAGGGCCTTCTGGCCTTTTCCTCACTGTGAGAAGCGAAGTTACAGGGAACCAGGCAGAGGGCCTTCTGAGTAGTGGCACCTGCCCTGTGGGACACCCTCCCGTCAGATGTGAAGGAGATAAGTAACTATACAGCCTTTAGGGAAGTTTTTAATGTTTTATGATGGTTTTGCATATGTTGGAAGTCCCCCCCTTGCCTTCCTTGCAGCATCCTTCTCAAAGGGCTAAGGCACGACTACGCTCACAGAGTTTAAATCCACCGTAAGGTGCAGCAATCAGGCCTGTTTCAACACAAAATACCAATGCTCCTTATGCCAAGTGGGAGAAAGGTCGTCAACATGATGAACACACAAACCTTGGAGAGAAAAATGTAAAACAAAAAGCACCAGCAATTTAATTGGACTTAATGGAAGTCTCTGCTGATAAGAACATGTGAGCAACGCAGATTTTCCAGACAGATGCAAAACCTAGAGCAGGAAACCTTAGACCTTTCGATATTGCTGGACAGCAGCTATGCTGGGGCTGATGGGAGTCCAACAACATCTGGAGCGTGTGCTGAGCTAGGAAAGCCCTCTAACTGGGAAACGGCAGAGCAGTCCTACTTATTCCAAGGCAACCCTCCAACTTAATTGGGACTTGCTTCTAATTCAGGTTGCACAAACCGGCAACCTTAAAAAGCATTTGTAGAAGTCGCAGTCATCCTATGTTATAGCTACACTTTGCTCCTAACTGCCTGAAAGTGGTTTCTCTAGCCTAGGCTGGGGTATCCCAGACAAAGGAAATAAACAGGGCAATATCCTAAACCACCACATATAACACAAAGATGTCTCTCACCTGGTCGTAGGTCAGAAGTCTCTGAAGCTCATTTTTAGTGATCAGATGACAATGCTGGAAAAAAGCAAAGCAACCACAGCTACAGGCTAGCTCACGGGGTCGGGGGTCGGGAGGCAGCCTGCTGCCACTTCCTGCAATATGTAGTAAGACTGATAACTAGGATTGGGCAGTATGATCATATTAGGCTAGTGCTCTGTGAACTAGACTGGCTCTTGAACTGCTTCCAGGCCCAATTCAGAGCATCCCATTTGGCCTTTCAAGTGTTTCAAGGTTTGGGGAAAGGGTACCAGAAGAAGGCCCACTTATGTTTGCACTGCCTCTCCACTGACTAGAATCCCTTTCCCAGGGAACTCCTGCTCTTTCAAGCATGGCAGGGCCTTTTCAGTCATGGCACCCGACCTTTCAGAATAATCTCCCAAAGAGGTTCACCTGGCCCCTGCTTTGATGTCCTTTCAGCAAAGACTTTTAGAATTTCCCCTGGTTCTTGAATTCATGGGCAGGGCGCTTGTGGCCCTCCAAACCCTGCTGTAGTACACAGGAACATGGGAAGCGACCTTATATTGAGGCAGACCATTGACCCATCAAGCTCAGGACGGACTACATGGACTGGCAGCAGCTTTCAGGCAGAGATCATGCCCAGCCCTAGCTGCACACACTGGTGACTGAGCCGGGAACCTTCTCCATGCAAAATGGCCGCTCTGCTTTCGCGTTACTGCCCTTAACAAACTGCAACTCCCACCCCGATCACTGGAGAAGTTGCCCACATTTGCTATAATCTCATCTAATACATCTCTGCCACTCGGTTTATGTTGCTCTCTCCTGGCTGCTCTAGTAGAAACCTTAGTGCAGCAGCAGGGATCGCCGACACTGCACCCTCCTGGTGTTGCTGAAGTGGAACTCTCATGAGCCCGTCAGCAAGGCCAATTCTTAGCAATTATGGGAATTTTGGTCAATCAACATTTGGAGAGCACAATGCTGCCTGCCATAAAGAAGGCTGATCACCGAAGAATTGATGCTTTTGAATTCTGGTGCCGGAGGAGACTCTTGAGAGTCCCAAGGACTGCAAGAAGATCAAACCTCTCCATTCTGAAGGAAATCAGCCCTGAGTGCTCACTGGAAGGACAGATCCTGAAGCTGAGGCTCCAAGACTTTGGCGGTTTCGGCGCTCAAAGTCTTCCATGTGGGCAGCAAGGTGGGAATTGACCATGCAGAAGCTGGTATTGTTGCAGACAAGCCTCACGGCCACACACCCCTTGTTACCCTGCAGGGGCGGAGCAAAGATGGCTGTTAGTGAGCAAGCAGGAAAGAGGGGGAACTGGTTGGCAGAGATTAGAAAAACAGATAGACAGACAGACAGACAGAAAGATCGACGTAGGGAATTCTGCTGTCAGGGTCTACTCCCCATCTTCCCCATGATGCCTGTGGCCACTGTCTCCCTCATCACTTCCTTGATGCGGCTGAGCTGGTCCTTACTGACAAAGATGAGCACCAGCTGCACCTAGAAGATGCAAGGTACTGGGATGTCTACCAGCTCTGTTCATTGCTTGCTGTCCTGGGCCGGCTGGATGCAGATAGGAGTGGCAGGTGGCACCAACTGGGGATCCCCCAAGGGAAGAAGGCTCAGAGCCAGGGAACTGGTGGGGGGACTGTGGGATGTAAACACAGGAGCAGTCAATGACAACATTCCTAGAGTGTACATATTAGAACATGGGGAGGGATGTCAGTCCAGCAAGCAGGTAAACGTCCTGGGATGGACTTCCTCCGCATGTGACCAGAGGTGGGTGTGGCCTCACCTGTGCAGGTAAATGATAAAAGCACAGGGCAGGCAGCCATCTCTCTCTCTTGCCTCTTGCCTCTCTCATCTTCATCTTTCGAAGAAGCAGGATGCCCTCTTGGCTCTCAGCCAAGAGAGGAGGAAAGGACTATCTTCCTATAGATAGATTCTAAATGTATTTTACCTTTTTAAGCCTGTCTGCCTTCTAGGATCATATTGTGAACAGAATGTGAGTAAACTCTTTTATACTTTTATAAAGACTGTGTTGTGTCTTGTATTTTAAGAGGGATCAAAAGGGGGAAATTACCAGAGTAATTATTATAGAGGTTCTAGCGAACCTGTGCACACGTTACCGTTGCGAACTTAAAGGGGAATGTTATAAACTCTGCTGATATTTTGGGAACTTGTTAGCACAAGTTGGATAAGGATATAATTAGTCAATATATCCTCTCCTGTACCCTGAACATTCCCACAAAGGGTTATGGGCCTAGTATTGCATATTTCTGCGTATTTCTGAAGGATTGCATTGGATTGTGATTTTGAGTTGAGTAGTATTTTTCTGAGTTAACTTCCTGGTAAGCACATGGTCCTTTGTTCCATTGTGCAGTGGGGATTAAGCAACCCCCCTTCCCTCAGAGTTCACAGTGACCCAAGGCAGTGAAGAACTGTTTTGTATTTTGAGATTTTTGAGATTTTGATTTTAAAATTTTGAGAAATTTTTAAATTTTGAAGAATTTTCAAATTTTGGATTTTAAGATGGCTAGAGCAGCTTTTGATAGTGATGCAAAGCTAGGAATGCCTGTGCTGAATGAACACAATTTCATACACTGGAAGCAGCGCTTGATAGCATGTTTAGATTATAAGGACTTTTTGGAAGCTTTAAAGCCTCAGCCTATAGGGACAACTGAGGGAGATTTAGCCAAGATAAGTGCTTGGAAACGCATGAACAGCAAAGCTAGACACATAATTTTGAGTGGACTTCGTGATGAGCAGCTATCATTAATAAATAGTACAGATGATGCGTCTCAAATCTTAAGAGATATTGAGCGTGTGTATGGAGAATCTAGCATAAACTGCTTCAGAAACTTGGTGTGTAAATTAACCAGAGTGAGGATGAATTCAAAAGAGGAATTTACAGAGCACATCAACAAGTTTACTGAGATTATTCAAAGCATTGATCTGACTCCCAAAGCTTTTGATGAAGATACAAAGATAGCATTTTTGTTATCGTCACTTGGACCACGCTTTAGCGCATTTGTAAGTTTGATGGACCATAGACAAGGTCTGACTTTTAAAGACTTGATTGGTTATTTAAAAGAATATATATATATATATATATATATATATATATATATATATATATATATATATGCAGGTTTTGGTGTCCTCGGGTGTCTTCCCGTGTAAAAGTTGGGGTGTCTAGGCGACGTTTCGACGAGGTCTCACTCGTCATCTTCAGGCTGGTGCTTTCGGCTTCTTGTTACTGGAACAGAGCAGGATCTCAGTGTTTGAGTTCCTATAAATACTGTTGAGGGGGTGTGGTGTATAGCCTCCAATGTTCTGGGCAGAGAGGAAGTTCCCAGGCTAGTGTGCCTTTTCTTCTTTTGTTCCTTAATTACTTGAGGGATATCTTGAGTGATTTCTTGAGTGATATCCTGAGTACCACTTAGGTGGGTCATTAGGTGTGGATTAGTTGCTAAAGTCTTTGTGTCTTGACCTCTTGAACTTTGTGAAGAGTTTTTCTGAGAAGATGGCTGTACTGCACTTAGTTGTGCTCTGGCTTGGCTTCGTGTATAGGGGCGAGCTGTGGTTTTGTGGCCTGTGTCAGCCAGATCTGTGTAGGGATTGCAGGGGGGTGCAGCATCCGGAGGTGCCACCATGGTTTGGCTACTGGATGGTGTCTGTAATTTATCTGTGGAGAGGGTCTGGGTTTGGGTCTGGTGTGGTTGATTGGTGATGGCGTTCTGTGTGCCTCTGGATCTGGTGTCAGTTTTTGTGGGGAGGGCTAATTTCCAGATGTCTGGCAAGCGGGATGTGTCGTCACGCTTGTTCATGTTGTGGGGGTGTTTCTCTATCTCGATGGCTTCCATGATTATTCTCTTGTGGTGATGTTCCATGTTAAAGAGCAATTTGGAATCTGCAAAATTAATTTCGTGTCCTGTTTCTTTCATGTGTTGGAAAAGAGAGGAAGTTTTTTCTTCTTTTTTGACGGCATTCTTGTGTTCTGCGATACGTGCATTTATTCGTCTGTTTGTTTGTCCAATGTACGTGGCTGGGCAGACTTTGCAGGGTATTTCATAGACCCCTTGGTTTTCCAACTGGATTTTATCCTTGGGGTTTCTGAGGATATTGGCTATTTTTTGGTTGGTGCAAAAGGCTGTTTTGATATTGTGTTTATGGAGGATTTTGCTAATTTTATCTGTAGTGCCCTTGATATAAGGAAGGAGGGCCATGCCATTGTTTTCTTCTGTGTCTTGGTTTTTTGGGGGTGTTTCTTTTTGGATTAGCTTCGTAACCCTGTTTTGCTGGTATCCATTGGCAATTAACACATTTGAGAGATTCTGTAACTCAGTTGTCAAGTGGTCTTGGTCAGCCAGGCGTTTGGTTCTGGAGATGAGAGTCTTGGCTACGGAGTTTATTTGTGCAGGGTGGTGGTGTGATTGTGCATGTAAGTAGCGGTTGGTGTGTGTTTTTTTCCGGTAGATAGTGTGTCCTAGGGAGCCATCAGGTTTTTTGTAGATTAGGACGTCAAGGAAGGGAAGTTGGTTGTTGGCTTCTATTTCCATAGTGAATTGTATTTTGGGGTGTAGGCTGTTGAGATGTGTGAGGAAGCTATCCAGTTTTTCCTTCCCGTGTGGCCAAATTACAAAGGTGTCGTCAACATATCTGAGCCAAAGTTTGGGTTTGTGTTCTGACTTGTCTAAAGCATTGGTTTCAAAGTGTTCCATGTACAGGTTTGCGATGACCGGTGAGAGGGGTGATCCCATAGGTGCTCCTTCTATCCCATAGGTGCTCCCCACAAAAACTGACACCAGATCCAGAGGCACACAGAACGCCATCACCAATCAACCACACCAGACCCAAACCCAGACCCTCTCCACAGATAAATTACAGACACCATCCAGTAGCCAAACCATGGTGGCACCTCCGGATGCTGCACCCCCCTGCAATCCCTACACAGATCTGGCTGACACAGGCCACAAAACCACAGCTCGCCCCTATACACGAAGCCAAGCCAGAGCACAACTAAGTGCAGTACAGCCATCTTCTCAGAAAAACTCTTCACAAAGTTCAAGAGGTCAAGACACAAAGACTTTAGCAACTAATCCACACCTAATGACCCACCTAAGTGGTACTCAGGATATCACTCAAGAAATCACTCAAGATATCCCTCAAGTAATTAAGGAACAAAAGAAGAAAAGGCACACTAGCCTGGGAACTTCCTCTCTGCCCAGAACATTGGAGGCTATACACCACACCCCCTCAACAGTATTTATAGGAACTCAAACACTGAGATCCTGCTCTGTTCCAGTAACAAGAAGCCGAAAGCACCAGCCTGAAGATGACGAGTGAGACCTCGTCGAAACGTCGCCTAGACACCCCAACTTTTACACGGGAAGACACCCGAGGACACCAAAACCTGCATATATATATATATATATATATATATATATATATATATATATATAAATGTCAAAAAAATAAAAATAAAAGAAGAATGCAGAGATAGAGCTGAATCTCCAGTGAGAAATACTAGAAGCAAGGACAGTAGTTATGCATCTAGGCAATTTACAAAGTCGAAAGAGATGCCTAAGAAGGTGATTTGTTTCAATTGTAACAAAGAAGGACACATTGCAAAGAATTGCAGGGCTCCTAAAGCAAAGAAACCCCACCCCTTTCAGCCAAAAGGGGAAAAGAAGGGGAAATGTGAATGCACATGGCTACTGCAAGAAAGGAATTTAGCTGTCCAGAATCGTGAAAATAAACGTAATAAATGGATTTTAGATTCAGGTGTCAGTTCACACTTTTCATATAAAAAGGACTATTTTAATGAGATAAATGAGATAAATGATGAAGAAGGATCTGAAATTGAGGTTGCAGATGGCAACATTGTTAAAGCAAAAGGTGCAGGTTCCATGAGTCTGAAATGCAATATAAACAATGAATGCATTGAGAACACAATCTCTAGAGTTTTATACGTACCAGAGCTGAGCTGCAATTTAATCAGCGTGTCCACTTTGGACAAGAAAGGTTTCCAGATCACATTTGGAAATGGAGAATGCAAGGTGACTAAAAATGGCAAAGTGGTTGCTCAAGCAAAGCTAATCAATGGTGTATATGAGCTTGATCTTTCAGAGAACCAGTCTGCAAAAGTGGCAAATTCCATCCAGAAGGATGAGGCAGATCTTGATCTATGGCACAGAAGGCTTGGACATAGAGACACCAACGTCATTCTGGATCTACAGAAAAGAGAACTTGTAAGAGGTTTGCAGGTAAAGCAGAGCAACAAAGCTCCAGCAAAGTGCGTAAGCTGTATTACTGAGAAGGCTGTAAAACCTTCATTTCCACGTTGTGCAGAACAAAGAAGCAACAAAGTGCTTGACATAGTGCACACTGACATATGTGGACCTATGAATGTTCCCTCACTGGGAAAGAATAGATATATTTTAATATTTCTGGATGACTTTTCAAGATTTTGTGTTGTATATTTCCTCAAAGAGAAGAGTGAGACAGTGGACAAGCTCCAGGAGTACATTGCCATGGTCAAGAACAAATTCCAGAGAGCTCCAGCTGTGCTAATGAGCGACAATGGAGGTGAGTTCTGCTCAAATGAAATGCAGGCTCTCCTGGCCAAGGAAGGAATTGCACATGTAACCACAATTCCTTACACACCACAGCAGAATGCCATAGCTGAGAGAAAGATTAGATCCATTATGGATATGACAAGGTGCATGCTAAAGGATGCATGTTTGCCACAGAAGCTGTGGGCCGAAGGAGTGTACACGTTGGTCTATTTGCAGAATAGACTGCCAACTAAAGGTGCAGAGCGCACACCATTTGAACTTTGGCATGGGAAAGCTCCCAGTCTGTCGCACATATGTGTGTTTGGAAGTCCGTGTTACTTCCACGTGCCCAAGGAACACAGACACAAGCTTGACTCCAGGGCAAAAGCAGGTATCCTTGTGGGATATGCCTCTGGAGGCAAAGGATACAGAATTATGGACTTACAAACTGGTAAGACAAATGCATACCATGCGGTTTATTTTGATGAATATGGAAAAGTAGACACTAAGAACACTGTTGTGATCACAAATTCATCAAGGACTGGGGAAAGTTCACGGATTATCTGAAAATTATATGTGATGAACAGACAACGCTAGTGGGTTTTAAGGAGGTTTTGTGATAGTACAAGGTATATTGTAAAAAAGAAACAGAGATGGAAGGATAATACTAAACTGGCAATATTATATATAGAAAATGTGTGAAGATAGGAAAAATGGATGATTGATGGAGGTGCTGGTGGAAGTTCAAAAATTGAAAATTTTTAAACATGGTGGTTTGGACTTATTTTGTAAAGGAAAAAATTAATATATATATATTGTAAAAAAGAACACTGTTGTGGACTCTTCCGATGAGTCAGAAAGTACTCAAGAGTTTGTATATTCCCTTTTGAGACCCCACAAAGTAATGATCTGCCTTCGAGTGTTACAGCGCCCCCTACAGGCGACGCACCAGAAGACGCAGAGGACCAGAACCCTGGCGGCACCAGAGACGAAGAGGAGGACTCAGATGGGGACATTCCTGCATTGGAGGAGGATGAGGAAGCTGATGCGGTCGCAGAACCAGAGGTCAGGCGCTCGTCCAGAACCAACAAAGGTGTCCCACCATTACGGTTGTCCTACTTTGCAGGGTCGGCGTTTCCACAGGAACCTTCCACTTGGGAAAAGATACAGGAGATGCCAGCTGCAGAAGCCAGTCTCTGGAGGAAGGCCATGCAGGAGGAGATGGATGCACTGCATCAGAACAAGACCTGGACACTCACTGAGCTGCCTCCCGGTAAGAAGGCCATTGGCAGTAAATGGGTTTTCAAGGTTAAGAAGGGGTCAGAAGGAGAAGTGCAGCGCTACAAAGCTAGACTTGTAGCACAGGGATTTTCACAGTGTTTGGGTGAAGACTATGATGAAGTTTTTGCACCAACCGTGAGGTACAGCAGCATAAGAATGCTTTTAAGCATTGCAGCCTCCAAGAAAATGAGGGTGAAACACATAGACATTGCTACCGCTTTTCTACATGGGCAGATTTCTGAGGAAATTTATATGAAACAGCCCAAAGGTTTTGTGAAACCACATGAGGCACATTTAGTGTGCAAACTCCAGAAAGAACTTTATGGACTTAAACAGGCTGCTAGAGCCTGGAACCAGAAGTTGCATAAAATGCTGACGCAACTTGGGTACAAGCAAGGCGACGCTGGCAAGTGCTTGTACAGTAAGTCAAATAATGGACAATTCTCATATATTTTAGCTTTTGTCGATGACCTGATTATTGCCACAGCAAGTGAGAAAGACTATACACAGATAGTAAAACACCTTAGCAAAGAGGTGGAGGTCAAGGAGCTAGGAGATGCCCAGTACTACCTCAGAATCCAGGTGGAAAGAGAAGAGGACGGCTCATTTCTTCTCAGCCAAAGACAGAAGATCCACGAGCTAATTGAGCACATGCAGATGCAAGACGCACATCCAGTTGCTACACCGATGGCTACTGACTTCCTGAAGAATCAGCAGGATTTGAAGCAGTTGCCAGACAACAATGGCTACAGACAACAATGGCTACAGACGCAGAATACATTGCAGCAATAGAAGCCTGCAGAGAGATCGCCTGGCTTGGGAATTCCGGGTCGGCGCCATCAGCTATCGGCTCCGTGGAAACCGGGTCTGCACCGCTACGGCGAAGCGGGGACCCTATAGGAATCACAGGCGTGTAAAGCCTGTGAACGTGGGACTCGGCGGGCACCTTTTGCGCCCCCCATTTACGGGCTTCGGAGCGGAGCGGGTGAGCGGCGTGGTGCTGTGAGTCAATTGCTTCTTTCACCGAGCGAAGCCGCGTAGCCGTTGCTGGAGAGCGCTGACTTTTTCCTGGGACAATTTGACCACAAAAGCAACTACCCGTGAGTAGGGGAAATTGGATTTAATTGAAAAAGAAGGGGGGGGGGGAAGACTCAATTGGATGCCGAAGCGGGGAGGTCTAAACAGGAAGTCCGCCTTCCGCTTTGTAGATAGATCAAAGCAAAGAGACTTTTAAGCTAAAGCTTTGGAACTAAACTTGAAAAGGACTGTTTTCTAACTCGATAAACCTCTGAATCCCCTTCCCGGGAAGCAGGGAAGGAAGGGGGTTGTGGTTTTGGACTGTACAAACCTGCAAGAGAGAGGGAAAGAACTTAAAATCCACTGCTCAAACTTGGGAGCAGTCTGCCAGTGAAAAAAGACTGTTGCTTTTTAAACTGCGTGCTAGCTGTCAAGAGAAGGCTTTTTGACAGCAAGAGAGATACATTGTGACTAGTCTTTAGAGAAAGCAACTGGAAGGTAACAAAATTGGAACTGTTTATTTCTCCCGGGTGGAGTTTTAAGGAAAAAAAACAAAAATAAAGAAGAAAAGCTACTTTTTTCTGGACTATTGCAACTGTTTCCACCTAGAGGGACCTTTAGAAATTGCCACAAGGAGAATTTTCCACTGGTAAACAGGAACTGTGTATCTGAGACTGACCTTGGCTCTTCTATTGTTTAAGTGTTATGGCAAATGGTAAAGAGAAAGTAGACTTGTCATCCCTAGACAGAACAACGAGGTCTGGGAAGACCTTGGGGCAGCGAAGGCAATCAACAGCTGGCCTTACTACTTCATCTGTGACAGTACCAACACAACCTAAGTCTAGTGGAATGTCTTCAGAAGATGTTTTAGCGAATGCATTAACTAAGATTAATGAAACTTTGCAGCAACTCAGTACGAGGGTTGAAGAGACTAATAAGAGGGTTGAGGAGACAAATAAGAAGCTCGATACTGCAACTAAAAAAATTGATTTAAACACAGAAATGTTAAGCAGTCTGGGGCAGAAGGTCAACTCTAATACAGAATCTATTCAGAAATTGTTGCAGGAATCCACCTTGACCCAGGAAAAAGCTGCCGCTGTGGAATTTAAGGTAACGCAATTGGAAACAGAGAAGGTTCCAGACCTACAGAAACAAATTGAACACCATAAACTGACTTTGTCTATGATTGAATTGAAGGAAAAACAGACGAATCAGAGCTGTACCTGAATTGGAGAAGGGCACCCTGATAGATTTTTTGACACAAGAATTTGCAGAGTTTTGGAAGTCGGAATTGAAACAAGAAGAATTTAAAATCGCGAGGGCTTTCAGACTAGGAAAAGGAGGAAAGAAGATTAAAATAAGGGATTGTCTGATTACCCTCCGATCTAAAGAAGAAAGAGATAAAATTTTGGTTTACATTTCCAGAATCCTTTGATAATTCTGCAATCAAGAGTGGAAATTTTTAAAGACATACCGAAACATCTTTTGGATCTTAGATCCAATTTTGGAGACCTGGTTGCCCTTCTGAGAAAGAACAAAATTATTTTCAGGTGGGAATTCCCCCAAGGCCTATCTTTTAGCTACAAAGGAAAAAAGATAAAAATAAGATCAGTGGAGGAAAAAGACAAATTTCTGGGAAAGCACGAAGAAGACCTGCAGAAAGGACTTGGAAAGGAGCCAGAAGCTCTGGACAAGAGTTCACCAAAAAAAGGGAAATCAACGCCACCGACTGATATAGACAAACTACTGGGTGTTGTTGGAGGAGAAGCAGAGTAATTACACCATGACACTACAAGCATTAAGCTGGAATGTAAATGGACTGAACTCCCCGGAAAGGAGACGGAGAGTTTTTCATATATTAAAAAAAGAACAATTGGACTTGATTTGCCTACAAGAAACACATGTGACAAGGCTGCATGGGAAGATTTTGAGTAACAAAAGACTAGGACATGAATTTATTTCATCAGATAAAGTTAAGAAAAGAGGAGTAGTACTTTATGCAAAGGAGAGCCTGTCACCGAAATTGTTATTTAAAGATGATCAAGGAAGATTTGTTGCAATTGAAATTCAATCACAAGGAGAGAAGTTCTTGATAGTAGGTATTTATGCACCGAATGAAGGGAAATCGGAATTTTTTAAGAAGTTACCTGAAACTTTGATGGATTACCTGGACTATAATATGATTTTGATGGGAGATATGAACGGACTGGTGTCTAAAAATATGGATAAAGCCCAGAGACAGGTGGTTACAAAAGACGGCAGGTTACCAAAGACGTTCTTTGATATGGCTGACAATATGGACCTTGTTGATATTTGGAGAACTAAGAACCCCCTGGGAAGAGAAGGAACTTTCTTCTCTGAAGCCAAAATGACATGGACAAGAATTGACCAAATTTGGGTAACTAGGGGGTTGGCCCCGAAGATTAAAAAAGTTGAAATTTGCCCTAAAACTTGCTCCGACCATAATGCCATGAAAATGGAAATGATATTAACACCAGCTGGTTCCTTTAGATGGAGGATGAATGACTCTTTGTTTAAGAATGAGGAAGTGACTAAAAAGGCCCAAAAAAACTTGAGAGACTACTTTGAGATAAATATGAATACCACTACAGAAAAAAGAGTAATTTGGGACGCAAGCAAAGCAGTTATGAGGGGTTTTTTGATACAACAGAGTGCAATTAAGAAGAGAGCCCAAAATGAAAAAAGGGGGAAAAAATGGAAAAAATAAAGGAAGGAGAAAAGAGACTGAGAGCAAAACCAAAATCACAGGAGATCCTGAAAGAGATAAAGTTACATCAAGTACAATATATGAAATTGATGAATCAGGAAATAGAATGGAAGATTAAACAGATGAGACAAAAGACATTTGAATCGGCTAACAAATGTGGGAAACTGCTGGCTTGGCAAATGAAAAAAAGACAAAAACTTAATACCATTACAAATTTGGAAGTGGAGGGAAAGAATATACAGAATCCTGTGGAGATTAGGAAGTGCTTTCAGAAATATTTTAAACACTTATATACACAGGGAACCCAGAAAGAAATTGATATTGACCAATTTTTGAAAACAAATGGATTAAAAAAAATCTCTCAAGAGAACAAGTTAATGTTAAACTATAAAAAAACAGATCAAGAGGTGGAAGGAGCCATTCAGAATATGAAACTGGGCAAATCTCCAGGGCCGGATGGTTTGACTTCAAGATATTATAGATCCTTGAAAGATTGGCTAGTACAGCCTTTGAAGGAAGTCTGTAATGAAATACTGGAGGGGGAAAAGGCACCAGAGTCGTGGAAAGAAGCTTATATTACACTTATACCGAAAACAGAATCGGAGAAGATGCAGCTTAAGAACTACCGTCCCATATCTTTGCTCAATGTGGATTATAATTTTTTTGCTGAAATTATGGCTAAAAGATTTAAAAAGGTATTGGTAGAAGAAATCCACAAAGATCAAGCAGGCTTACTCCCGGGTAGACATTTGTCAGATAATACAAGAAATATAATCAATATTTTAGAAAAATTACAAGTGAACATTAACACTAAAGCAGTTTTGATATTTGTGGACGTGGAGAAAGCCTTTGACAACATTTCTTGGAGCTTCATGAAGAAAAGCTTACAGGGAATGGGGGTAGGCCAAGGTTTTGAAAACGGTATAGGTGCAATTTACTCAGAACAAAAAGTTAAATTAATTGTGAATAATGTAATTACAGAAGAATTTAGGATTGAGAAAGGAACACGACAGGGCTGCCCAATTTCCCCATTGCTTTTTATATCGGTCCTGGAGGTTTTGCTAAATATGATTAGAAAGGACCAATTGGTTAAAGGCATACAAGTCGGAGCTAAACAGTATAAATTGAAAGCTTTTGCCGATGATTTGGTATTGACATTGCAGGTGCTGGAATCCAGTACTAAAGGAGTATTGCAATTGATTCAAGAATTTGGTCAGGTTGCGGGATTTAAGTTGAATAAGTTGAAAACTAAGGTTTTAGAGAAAAATCTAACACCGATTGAGAGAGAGAGGTTTCAGAAAAAGACAGGATTAACATTGGTTAAGAAAGTGAAATACCTGGGGGTTAATATGACTGCTAAGAATGTGAATTTATTTAAAGATAATTATGAAAAATGTTGGATGGAAGTGAAAAAGGATTTAGAAATATGGTCAAATTTGAAGTTATCATTGCTAGGCCGAATTGCTGCCATAAAGATGAATGTATTGCCAAGGATGTTGTATTTGTTTCAAACATTGCAAATTTTGGACAAGGTGGACTGTTTCAAGAAGTGGCAGAGAGATATTTCTAGATTTGTCTGGCAGGGCAAGAAGCCTCAAATTAAATTTAAGATTTTAACTGACGCTAAAGAAAGAGGGGGATTTGCCCTGCCAGACCTTAAACTTTATTATGAATCAGCCGCATTTTGCTGGCTGAAAGAATGGCTGCTTCTGGAAAACACAGACATCTTGGATTTAGAAGGTTTCAACAATGTATTTGGGTGGCATGCATATCTGTGGTATGATAAGGTCAAAGCACACAAAGCGTTTAAAAACCATATTGTTAGGAAAGCACTGTTTAATGTTTCGATAAGATACAAGGATTTGCTTGAAAATAAAACTCCAAGGTGGTTGTCACCAATGGAGGCCAAGGCTCTGAAAAAACTTAACATGGAGGCAAATTGGCCGAAATATTGGGAAATTTTGGAACAAGAAGGAGATAGATTAAAACTGCAGAGTTTTGATAAATTAAAAAACAAAGTACTAGACTGGCTTCATTATTATCAAATTAGGGAGACTTATAATTTGGATAAGAAAATTGGCTTTCAGCTGGAAAAATCAAAATTGGAAACAGAATTGTTAGATCCTAAAACTAAGAATTTGTCAAGAATTTGTCAAGACCTACATTGGCTCCCAGTATGTTGCCGAGCACAATTCAAAGTGTTGGTGCTGACCTTTAAAGCCCTAAACGGCCTCGGTCCAGTATACCTGAAGGAGCGTCTCCACCCCCATCATTCTGCCCGGACGCTGAGGTCCAGCACCGAGGGCCTTCTGGCGGTTCCCTCATTGTGAGAAGCCAAGCTACAGGGAACCAGGCAGAGGGCCTTCTCGGTAGTGGCGCCCGCCCTGTGGAACGCCCTTCCAGCAATAAACAACTACCTGACATTCAGAAGACATCTTAAGGCAGCCCTGTTCACAGTTGAATTCACAGTTTTTAACGTGTGATATTTTACTGTATTTTTGGTTTTTATGGAAGCCGCCCAGAGTGGCTGGGGAGGCCCAGCCAGATGGGCGGGGTATAAATAATAAATTATTATTATTATTATTATTATTATTATTATTATTATTATTAATAATAATAATAATAATAACTTGCTGTTGAAATGGAATACACAGGATGAAATGGTTAAATCTGTTATGATCAAATGGGCACAAGATGTTGGACATAATATTATGCTGGCTGACTGGGAAAAGTTATGGACCACAGGTATGAAGTTTACGGCATGTAATGCCTTAAGAGAAAATATAATGAAAATGATCTACAGGTGGTACTTGACACCAGTCAAGCTCGCAAAAATTTATCACTTGCCCGATAATAAATGTTGGAAATGTAAAGAGACTGAAGGTACATTCTTTCACCTTTGGTGGAGATGCCCAAAGATTAAGACCTTTTGGGAGATGATATATAATGAAATGAAAAAAGTATTTAAATATACCTTCCAGAAGAAACCAGAGGCCTTTCTCTTGGGCATGGTCGGCCAATTGGTGCGAAAGGAGGATAGAACTTTTTTTATGTACGCCACAACAGCAGCAAGAATACTCATCGCAAAGTATTGGAAAACACAAGATCTACCCACCCGGGAAGAATGGCTGATGAAGCTGATGGACTATATGGAACTGGCTGAGATGACTGGCAGAATCCGAGACCAAGGAGAAGAGTTGGTGGAAGAAGAGTGGAAGAAATTTAAAGTTTACCTTCAGAAATATTGCAAAATTGAGGAATGTTAGAAAGATGTTGGGGAATTTTTTTTTTTGTGGTTTTAGCAGAAAGGATATAAAGGATTAAGTAAAAATGAATTGGTGAAAGAGAGAAGGTAAAATTATAATATGTTAAGATAAATTATTAGGATAAAAACAAAGTTGGAAGGATTTGCTGGAATATTTAATTGAATTAGAATACAAAAATGGGAGGCGTGAGGAGGTCACGGAAATAAGTAAATGAAAGACAGGACATGGAAAGATTGAAATGTTTTTAATCGTCTTTTTATTCTTTTTTGTATTTTCTATCCTTTTTGTGTGTGTTTTTCTTTTCTTTTGTCTTTTTTCATATTTGTAATTTTGTGGAAAACTTAATAAATATTTTTTTTTTTTTTTAAAAAAGAGAGATCGCCTGGCTTGATCAACTCATACAGGACTTTGGGTTGGTGAGAAAAGGGCCTGTCAGCTTGCTAGAGGACAATCAAAGTTGCCTGAAGCTGACGCAGAGTGAGAAGTTCCTGGCCAGAACAAAACACATTGGGGTTAAATACCACTACATACGCCAGATGATCCAGGATGGACTTGTGGAGCTATCCTACTGCAGCACCCAAGAGATGACTGCTGACATCCTGACGAAACCCCTACCAAGAGAGAGTTTCCAAAATCTACGTGTCAAGCTGGGCCTCTGGGTGGTTGAATAAAGTTGTTTATATTTTGTGTATGTTGTATTGCCTGAGAAGGGGTATGTGGGATGTAAACACAGGAGCAGTCAATGACAACATTCCTAGAGTGTACATGTTATAACATGGGGAGGGATGTCTGTCTAGCAAGCAGGTAAACTTCCTGGGCGGACTTCCTCCGCATGTGACCAGAGGTGGGTGTGGCCTCACCTGTGCAGGTAAATGATAAAAGCACAGGGCAGGCAGCCATCTCTCTCTCTGCCATCTTCCTTTGATGAGGAAACATCTAAGGATGCTCTCTTGGCTCCCAGCCAAGAGAGGAGATAAGGACTATCTTGCTACAAGATAGATTCTAAATGTATTTTACCTTTTTTAGCCTGTCTGCCTTCTGGGATCATATTGTGAACAGAACGTGAGTAAACTCTTTTATACTTTTATAAAGACTGTGTTGTGCCTTGTATTTTAAGAGGGAACAAAGGGGAAATTACCAGAGTAAATATTATAGCGGTTCTAGCGAACCTGTGCAGACGTTACCGTTGCGAACTAAAAGGGGAATGTTATAAACTCTGCTGATATTTTGGGAACTTGTTAGCACAAATTGGATTAGGATATAATCCCACAATATATCCTCTCCTGCACCCCTGAACATTCCCACAGGGATGACGACGCTGAGCCGTCAGAGGGAGAAGAGGGAGCAGACTGTGAGCAAGAGGAGGTGTTGGAAACTGAAGAGGCAGGAGGGCAGGAAGATTCTGTGGCAAACAGCAGCCCAGAATCCGAGGCAGAAGTGGAGGCTGGAGGCGGGGGTCAAGAGGCAGAGATCAGGCAGGCTGCTGAAGAAGCCAGGGGGTCTCCCCATCCTGCTGCGATCAGCTCCCCTCCCTGCTGGTCTCCCAGAACACAGAGAAATTAAGAGGAGGGAGCAAAGACAGGCAAGGTGTCAGAGTCTCAGGATGCTTGGGAAGGACCAGGGGGAGGAGGAGACTTCAGAGAGTGGTGGGAGGGTAGCAACCTTCAGCCTTCACAACTACCTCACTGGGGCAAGACCTGTTGGGAAAGGTTTCTGTGATCACGAGGCCTGCACGGTTTGGGTTTCTTTGAATAAAGAATGTTGGCTTCTTTTGAATAAAACACCACTGACACCAGGTGTTTTTTCTTGCTGACCTCCTCCTCCTCCTCCTCCTCCTCCTCACTCCAGCTCCTGACAGCTGTCTGGCTGCTGAAGAAATGGGTGGGGTTGGACTTACTTTCTTGTACTTGGATTTGGAACGCAAAGCCTTTTCCACAGCTGTCAGCCACTCTTGCTCCTTTGTCGAGTCCAAGTAGAAGAAAGCCTCTGTGCTCAGGTCCAGCTCCTGGAACCGAATGCCCAAGTGCCAAAGAGAAGGATGTGGAAGTGCAGGAATAGGACTCCAATCGGAACAGACGTGCTGGTCAAATATGCAAAGACAACAGGAGTGTGCAAGGGCAGGCAAGATCAGGACCAAGAACAAACAAGTAATACCAGCCACTTCTTTCTCAGCTTAGCTATTCGGGGCCCCAAAGGAGCTTTGCTAATGAAAGAAAAAAAGCTTTTTCCTTGTATTTTTTAAGATGTGTCAGCCAGCCTGATATCTAAGCACTATCCCAGTAGCCACAGGCAACCAGAAATTCTTGGAAGGCAAGTGAGTTGGTTGATCTCTCCATTCTTCCTTCACCTGGCAACCTGGTTTCCAGGCTGGCTTTCCGGGAGCAGAAAACCACCTCTCAGATCTGCTGTGCCAAGCTTGTTTGCTAGAAGATTACCCCGTAACACCCTTGTCCTCTTTGTAAACCTCCTAAAAGGCTAGCCTTCTGTGTTTCCATGCTGGCCATGAAGGAATGGGCATTCCCGACTCTGAAAACAGCACAGAAATACAGCCTGTCTAGTAAAGGGGTAAAAAGAGCCTCTGTAAAACAGATTGTTTCTATTCATGACAGTAGGAGGGCAATTATATGCAAGACTGTATTCAGTACTGTTCATGCCTGCAAAGCTTTCGGGACAGACATACTCCGACCCTTCCAATCGGTGCCCCCTAACTTCCAGCGGAAACCAGGTACCTTTTTCATACCACAAATGTTCTTCAGTGGTGTACCATGGCATCTCAAATTCCAGGGGAGCCCTGTACGATGCCAAAATTCAGTGCCCCACGCCTCTCAACGTCTATTCAACATCATAGTTGCGGTGTCCCCTGTGGGGCCCGCAAGGCTTCACGCCAGTGTGACCAAACCAGTTCTACTCCCCTAAATCCATCTAAATGTTAGGGGGGGGATTTGTCCCACTTAAGTTGCACTTTATAGCTCAAGAGGGCCCCTCTGGCTGATAATAATATAGTAGCACAGGGGACGCATCACAGAACAACTTGCAAAGCAAAATGACATGTAGTTGGTCCACCACAATTGCAAGATTATTGCATCCTTCAAAATTATTTATTTATTTCATAAAATTAAACGCTGAAGAAGTGAATACCAGAATAGATCAGAACTCACTCCCAAGGTAAGGGGAAGAGACATGGCTAAGATGGCAGGACAGCTTACTCTATGGTGTTAACCCCTTCATGCACTAATTAGACTGAAGCATGTTGGTTATATGAGACTGGTTATCCCGCACAATATGCTCTCACACAACCCATGCCCTCCAACTGAAAACCCATTTCCTGGACAATATCAACATTGTGTTTTGTGCCTGTGAACTGCACAGTGCATATTTTTATTAGAAAAGAAAACAGCCCGGTGTTTCAGCTTCTCAGAGTTGTTTTATTCAGTGCGCTGCTACAGCTTGTCACACCCAAATCCTCCAAAGGAATCTGCCAAAGTGCTTTTCCAGGCAAAAGGGGGCAGAGGGAGAGAAACCAAGAACCTCAAATTCACTAGACCAGGGGTGGGGAATTGTGTGGCCCTCTAGATGTTGTTGGATTCCATCACCCCTGACCGTCAGCCATGCTGCCTGAGGCAGAAGGCCATTGGATCTGGCAATATCTGGGAGCCCACAAGATTCCCTGCCCCCGCCCTACACAAACAACCAGGCACTCAGCTGTGAGGCACACCTCTTACCGGAGGGAGGGTCACTCCAGAGGCAGCTGTGGCATGAGGGTGCTGGATCATGCCTTTGTGGGCCCATCTGAGGATTAAAGAGGACCCCCTAGGAAGCGTGCTTGGAGATCTTCCTTACCACGTGGCTCTCTGGCAAAAACACAACAGTACTAACGGCCATATGGAACCACACCTCAAAGCTGGATCAGACTTCCCAGATCCTGTAGCCTACATCAGGAGGAAGACTGGGGCAGAGGGGCCTAGAGTGGGAGTCAGAGCTGCTCTTAGGGCTGCATGTCTGAAGCATGGGCAGAAATCTTTGGGTGTGAGGTTGCATGGGGCTGTCTCTTTGTGTTTTGGTGATGCCAGGCCGCCAGCCAGCCAGAGGCAGGCAACCAACTGGCTTCAGGGGCAAGCTCCTTTGCAAAGCCAGTCTGATTTCACCAAATGCAATGGCAGAGTGACCATTCGGCCCATGTTCTGCTTCGCTGTGAAATGGCGTGTGTTCCTCAACCCAGAGAACCTCTTGTTCAACGTCAAGCTGGTCTAAGGAAGAAAAGCATAAGAGTCAGTCTTGAATCCCCACACAGATGTGCTGGGAGATGCCTGCACACCGCACACGTAAAGCACATCTCCTCCCACCCACACCCAAAACGTCCTGGGAACAATGGTTTGTTAAGGGTGCTGGGAATCGTAGCACTGTGAAAGGAAAAGTAAGGTTCTTAGGATGCTTTGGAGGGGGTGGAATGTTGAATACACAGCGGCCACATGGACGGATGGACACACCCACACCCACACACCCCAGCATAGCTTCAGCGTTTAGCACCAAAAGTCTTCTGCCAGATGTCATGCAACCCTTTGGCAGGGGCAACTTATCATTTTATTGATTTTCCATAACAACAACTAAAAAGGCGGACAATCTTGCAAAGGAGTGTTGCCATTTAAACTGCTGGTGTGACGTAGGAACCCGAACAAAGAGAAGGAACCAACTACCCAGAGTCTGCTTCCGATTGCCCTTGTTCTCCACCTCCCTCTATCCTAATCAGCCGCAAACAAGAGTTCAGATTTGAAAGCCTTGTTATCACCTCATTCCCTTCAATTAGCCAGCTGCTCTGGCAGATGACATCAGTTCCTTCCCGCTCCCAATATTCCTGCTCCTAACCTGGTTAGCCATAGCCCGGAAGCTGAATCTCAGGGGAACGCCTTTGGGCTGGGAAGGGCTCCTGGCCTGTGAGATGCGCTCAAAATGTAAAGATGCCTTCTTTCCAGGGAGCCAAGGGAGAAGGGGGGAATTTGAAATACCTCCCAAACTTCCCACGTCAGAGATGCAGGAGTTGCGTCACCTCCAACTTCCTCGGGGATGAAGCAGCTACGAAAAACGAAGCATCCCACCTGGGCACGGTTTCTGAGAGAGCAACAGCAGAAGACCCAGACTCTGGCAAGATGAGCATTTGCCCAGTGGATTCTGGCCGCTCCATGAGGGCAGACAGGAGATGGCTGCGGTGGCCGCCAGCCCCTTCCCACTCCATCTCAGATACAGAACACATTTGCTCTGCCACTCCTTGGCTCTGGCGCCACCTACTGTTGGCCTCCTTGCCTTCCACCCTCCCAGTCCCAATGAGCACCATCCACCCCTGGTCCAGAGGCGCAGAGCAGTAGTTAGGTGATCTTGCGCCCCGGCAGAACCGTCCAGATGGCGCCCCCAGCCAGGGACAAGTTAGCTCTTCTTTCTGCCTCTCCTCCACCCCACCCCCCAACCATTCAATTCACCCTGGAAGTACAAGTATCAAAAAGTAAAATGTTAGAGGCTTCCCCCCACCCCATAGCAATATAATTGGATTCAGCTAGCTGGTCAGTCTACTTTCGGTTTCACTCCTGGCTCCTTGTTAAATTAATACTGCATCAGAAACTTCCCAAGCAGATATCCAAAGTTCTTTGGCATTTCTCCAGTTGTTAATGAGATGTCTCTTCTAGTCCAGGGGAGTCTTTTCATCTTCTTCCAGGAAACTAAGAGTCGAAAGCCTTGATTTTCCGTTTTTTTTTTCTTTTTCCAGTCATTTCCACAGTTAGTCATTATTAGAGTTATTAAAACCTTATTATATTAACAAATTTTTTAAGTCTCCCTTGCTTTCCTGGTGACCTTCAGCTTAAACACAAACTGCTCTGGAGTGAGAAAAACCCTTCACACTCCAAAAGCCCAGCTGGAGGGACCTGGAAGTGTGCGGGGAAGAGCAGTTTTGTAGTGGGTTTGTTGCACAGGAGCACCAAGTTCACTAACTGGCTGATTCAGATTGAATCCCATTCAAAAAGAGTGCAATGGTGTGTGTTTCAGCCAGCCATCCGGCTGCTGCAACTATTCCCTGGGTGCCACCACACTGTCCTGTCTGTGTGTTTGGAAGGGAATGGGAGCTATGCTCCCCCCAGAGACACTCCACTCCTTCTTCCTTAGCTGTGTTGCTCAACAGTTGAGGCAACCTTCACAGTTCTGGGATGCCAAGGAAGCGAACCAATAGTCATGTTCATCTGTACTGGCTCAGTTACAGATAGGTAGCTGTGTTGGTCTGCCATAGTCAAAACAAAAAAATTCCTTCCAGTAGCACCTTAAAGACCAACTAAGTTAGTTCTTGGTATGAGCTTTCGTGTGCATGCACACTTCTTCAGCAAGGTATCTGAAGAAGTGTGCATGCACACGAAAGCTCATACCAAGAACTAACTTAGTTGGTCTTTAAGGTGCTACTGGAAGGATTTTTTTTTGTTTTGTACTGGCTCAGTATGACCTATTCTGACAGGTGCTGCCTTTCATATTCACGCCCAAGAGCCTTTCCGCTCCAGAGATCTGGGGCTGAACCCGGGATCCCTAAAGAGGGCTGCCTTCAGTTGTCTTTTAAAAGTAAAATAGTTGTTTATTGGTTTGACATCTGCTGGGAGGGCGTTCCACAGGGCAGGT
The DNA here is from genome assembly GCF_964234715.1 of Podarcis melisellensis. Classification (NCBI taxonomy): domain Eukaryota; kingdom Metazoa; phylum Chordata; class Lepidosauria; order Squamata; family Lacertidae; genus Podarcis; species Podarcis melisellensis. The sequence continues at coordinate 30,926,431 of NC_138535.1, read as the reverse complement.
GCCACTACCGAGAAGGCCCTCTGCCTGGTTCCCTGTAACCTTACTTCTCACAATGAGGGAAGCGCCAGAAGGCCCTCGGCGCTGGATCTCAGTGTCCGGGCTGAACGATGGGGGTGGAGACGCTCCTTCAGGTATACAGGACTGAGGCCGTTTAGGGCTTTAAAGGTCAGCACCAACACTTTGAATTGTGCTCAGAAACGTACTGGGAGCCAATGCAGATCTCACAGAACCGGTGTTATGTGGTCCCGGCGGCCACTCCCAGTCACCAGTCTAGCTGCCGCATTCTGGATTAATTGCAGTTTCCGGGTCACCTTCAAAGGTAGCCCCACGTAGAGCGCGTTGCAGTAGTCCAAGCGGGAGATAACTAGAGCATGCACCACTCTGATGAGACAGTCCGCGGGCAGGGAGGGTCTTAGCCTGCGTACCAGGTGGAGCTGGTAGACAGCTGCCCTGGGCACAGAATTAACCTGTGCCTCCATGGAGAATTAACCTGTGCCTCCATGGTCCAAAATGACTCCCAGGCTGCGCACCTGGTCCTGCGCACCTGATCCTCTCAAGAGAGGAGAGTTTCCTGAAGAGTCTGGCCAGCTGCTCATCCCTTCTCCCTGCAATCTCCTTCTCCACCTCTTCCACATGATTCAGCAGACGCTTTTCTTCTTCTTCTTCTTCTTCTTCTTCTTCTTCTTCTTCTTCTTCTTCTTCTTCTTCTTCTTCTTCTTCTTCTTCTTCTTCTTCTTCCAGGAACTGGCGCAGTTGTCTCAACTTCTCCACAGTCTTCAGCCTCTCCACTCACAATTAGGATTGGGATTTGAATTGAACTGCTTCCACCCTCTCAGCTCACAAGTCCTCAGGCTTCTCCTTGACTGCTTTTCACATAATAAACAACAATGGGAAATAAACTCCATTTAGCTGCATTCAAAGGTGAACTTACCTAATTCACCATTCTTGGGAAAATATGGAGACCAAAACAGCATTCTTTTGAAATTCACACCTCTGAATTTCTCAAGGTTGACCCAGCCAGGTAATGTTCACAAAAAATGAATTTATGAGGGTAAAGCACGTATCAACATATTTATACGAGAAGGTAGCCACCCTAGCATTTGTTTTTTTTAAAAAAAATATTTATTACTTTTAAAGATTACAAAAAAGGAAAAGAAAAGAAAAAAAAGACAAAAGAGAAAAAACAAAGGAGAAAAAAACAATACAATATATAGACAATACAAAACACAACCTAAACCCGTTAAACTAAACACATTAAACTAAACTAAACAAAACCGAATCCCTAACCCTAACCCTAAATAAAACAAAACAAAAACAATTTAAAAACATACACCACACCTTTTCCATACTCTATCTTTCATTCCCTTGTTTCCTCGACCTCCTCTCACCTCCCTTTTTGTATTCCACTTCTATTAATTGTTTCAGCAAATCCTTTCCATCTTTCTCTATTTTCTATCATATTATAAATAACATATTTTTTAACCTTATTTTCCATTAAAACTAAAATACTTATATATGCTTAACTCTTTATAACATTTCTGATAAGGCCATAAAATATCATTCCACCATTTTTCTATCACTCATTAATTTTACAATATTTCTAATCTTCTTTCACCATCTCCTCTCCCTGGTTTCGGATTCTGCCAGTCCTTTCCGTCAATTCCATATAGTCCATCAACCTGGAGATCTTATGTCCGAGGCTCTTAACTCTTTTCCAGGTCCCTTCTGCAGGTCTTCTTCATATTCTTTAATGCTAAAGAGCAAATCTTGGGAAAACTCCAACCTAACAATACTTTTATTCCTTCTGGACAGGTCAGCCAAATTTCCATATTTGAAGCTAAGATCCATAAAGTGTTTCAGAACATGTTTCAGGATTCCTCCAAATCCAAAGGCCCCCAGAACTTCAATCTCCTCCAGACCCAAGTCCATGTCAGTTAATCCCTGCATAGAGGGATCTTTCCAACTTTCCTTCTTCAGTCCAAGCCGGGATCCGATCCTCAAAATCTGACTTCTTCTAGATTCAATCATAAAAGGCCTCAATTTGTAGTCCTCAATTTGCTTCCGTAAGACTAAGGATCCCGCTTGTATTACTTTAGGTTCAACAACAACAGCTTTCTCCTTCTCCTCCACAATTTGTCCTGCCCAAGTAGATTCCTGTACCAAGTCCTGAATTACTTCTGTGTTGATGCTCACTTTTTGTCTCAAATTAATCACTTTCTGTTCCAAGTTATCAATTTTAAAAGTCATGTCATCCGTCTTCTTATGAAGCTGTTCCAGCGAATAGCTTATCTTACATAATACAGTCACTATGGCTTCTCCTGTCAACATTTTAAAATGGTCCAAGGTCAATCTCTGGTTCTCACAATTCCTTATCTTGCAGCTGGCGATTCCCCAGTTACACTCCTGTAACAGTTTCAAAAGCTCCCTCTAGAGGGAAACAGTCTCCACTTGTATCAATCCTTTCAAACACAACTCAAACCATAAAAATAGTTTCCATTTTCAGTTACTTTTCCTCCTTTTTAAGAGCAGAAGAGGGCAATGGAAACAGTATCTTTCTCTTATTTAGCTAGCTGTCAAATATGGTCTGTTCGCAGTTAATGAACTCTTTTCTTTCCAGGTTCAGAGCAGTGGTAATTTGATTTTTCACTCTCTCCTGCAGGCTCGCTAGGTCCAAAATTTCCCCCCTCTTCTCCTGCTTCCAAGGGGGGTTTTGTAATTTTAACCGATGGAAATTTAATCCTTTGCCAAAAGCTTTCAAAGACTTTAGCTTGTAACGTCTTTGCTTCAATGTATTTACAAAAGCGGAAGGCGGACTTCCTGTTTAAGACCTTCCCGCTTTGGTGCCAAATTAAGGTATTTAAAGATCCAATTTTCCGTTCTACTCACGGGTAGTTGTTTAAAGTCCAATTGTCCACAGGAAAAAGTCAGCGCTCTCCGGCAACAGCAATGCGGCTTCACTCCGTGAAAGAAGCAGTCAATTCGAAGCACCGCGCCACTCACCCCACGTCACTCTGGATCCCCAAAACAGGGTTTCCCCGCGAGTAGGGGAGGCGCAAAGGGTGCCAGCCGAATCCCAGGTTCACAAGCTTCTCCCGCTTGTGATTTCAGTGGGTCTCCGCCTTCGCCGTGGTGGTCAAACCCTGCTTTCCATGGAGCAAGTTCCTCCTGATCGGAGGAGCTCCGCCATTGCCGGAGGCGGGTAGCCACCCTAGCATTTGATTCATTTTCAGAATAATAAATAAATAGCAAACCGATATGGGAAAAGGAGAAATGAGAGAAGTTGAAATGGGCAGATTTCCCCCTCCCTCCTCAGTCCGGACTTGCTTCTTGAAGTGCTTGTTCCCTCACTAGTAACAAGAGGGACACTTCCAAGGAGGTCTTTGCTTTCCTTGTCCAGGTCTGCTTGATAGGCCAGAATTTCCCCTCTCTCTTTCCTCCGAATCTCCAGGCGGCGACAGATCTCTCCCTGACAAGAAAAGGGAAAACTCAGCTTTGATTGAGACACAAAAAGAGGAGATGAATATTATACTGGCTTCTTGGGTCCAGTGGCCTTGCTATATATATATATATTAAATAATATTTATTAAAGTTTCAAAAAAGTTACAAAAATGAGAAAAGAAAAGGAATAAAAAAAATAAAAAGAGAGCACAAAATACAAAATACAGCAAAATAAAAACAATTAAAAACATTTCCTTCTTTCCATGTCTTGTCTTTCATTTACTTGTTTCCCTGACCTCCTCACACCTCCCTTTTTTGTATTCTAGTTCAATTAAATATTTCAGCAAATCCTTTCCAGCTTGGTTTTTATCCTAATAATTTATCTTAGTGTACTATAATTTTACATTCTCATTTCACCAATTAAAAAATCAATTTTTACCTAATCTTTTATATCGTTTCTGCTAAAACCACATTACTTCATTCCAACATCCTTCTAACATTCCTGGATCTTACAATGTTTCTGTAAATAAATTTTAATTTTTTTCCAATCTTCTTCCACCAACTCTTCACCTTGGTCTCGGATTCTGCCAGTCATCTCCGCCAGTTCCATATAGTCCATCACTTTCATCTGCCATTCTTCCCGGGTGGGTAAATCTTGTGTCTTCCAGTATTTTGCGATGAGTATTCTTGCTGCTGTTGTTGCATACATAAAAAAAGTTCTATCCTTCTTTGGCACCAATTGGCCGACCATGCCCAGGAGAAAGGCCTCTGGTTTCTTCTGAAAGGTATATTTAAGTACCTTTTTCATTTCATTATAGATCATCTCCCAGAAGGTCTTAATCCTTGGGCACGTCCACCAAAGGTGAAAGAATGTACCTTCAATCTCTTTACATTTCCAACATTTATTATCGGGCAAATGATAGATTTTTGCAAGCTTGACTGGTGTTATGTACCACCTGTATATCATTTTCATTATATTCTCTCTTAAGGCATTGCATGCCGTAAACTTAATACCTGTGGTCCATAACTGTTCCCAGTCAGCCATCATAATGTTATGTCCAACATCTTGAGCCCATTTAATCATAGCTGATTTCACCGTTTCATCCTGAGTGTTCCATTTCAACAGCAAGTTATACATTCTTGACAGATTCTTAGTTTTAGGATCTAACAATTCTGTTTCCAATTTTGATTTCTCCACTTGAAACCCAATTTTCTTATCCAAATTATAAACCTCCATTATTTGATAATAATGAAGCCAATCCCTTACTTTGTTTTTTAGTTTTTCAAAACTCTGCAGCTTTAAGCTGTCTCCTTCCTGTTCCAATATCTCCCAATATTTTGGCCAGTTGGCCTCCATATTGAGGCCTTAGCTTCCATTGGTGACAACCACCTTGGGGTTTTATTTTCAAGCAGATCCGTGTATCTTATCCAAACGTTAAACAAAGCTTTCTTGACAATATGGTTTTTAAATGCTTTATGTGCTTTGACCTTGTCATACCACAAATATGCATGCCACCCAAATACATTGTTGAAACCTTCTAAGTCCAAAATGTCTGTGTTCTCATGAAGCAGCCATTCTTTCAGCCAGCAAAATGCGGCTGATTGATAGTAAAGTTTGAGGTCTGGCAGGGCAAATCCACCTCTTTCTTTTGCATCAGTTAATATTTTAAATTTTATTCAGGGCTTCTTGCCCTGCCACACAAATCTAGAAATATCTTTCTGCCACTTCTTGAAACAGTCCATTTTGTCCAAAATTTGCAATGTTTGAAACAAAAACAACATCCTTGGCAATACATTCATTTTTATCGCTGCAATTCGGCCTAGCAATGAAAGCTTCAAATTTGACCATATTTCTAAGTCCTTTTTCACTTCCGTCCAACATTTTTATAATTATCTTTAAATAGGTTCACATTCTTAGCAGTCATGTTAACCCCAAGGTATTTCACTTTCTTAACCAATGTTAATCCTGTCTCTTTCTGAAACCTCTCTCTCACAATCGGTGTTAGATTTTTCTCTAAAACCTTAGTTTTCAACTTATTCAACTTGAAACCTGCTACCTGACCAAATTCTTGAATCAATTCCAATACTCTTTTAGTACTAGATTCTGGCTCCTGTAATGTCAATACCAAATCATCCGCAAATGCTTTCAATTTGTACTGTTTAGCTCCGACTTGTATGCCTTTAACTAATTGGTCCTTTCTAATCATATTTAGCAAAACCTCCAGGACCGATATAAAAAGCAATGGAGAGATTGGGCACCCCTGCCGTGTTCCTTTCTCAATCTTAAACTCTTCTGTAACTACGTTATTCACAATCAATTTGGCTTTTTGTTCTGAATAAATTGCACCTATACCGCTTTCAAAACCTTGGCCTACCCCCATTCCCTGTAATTTTTTCTTCATAAAACTCCAAGAAATATTGTCAAAGGCTTTCTCCGCGTCCACAAATATCAAAACTGCTTTTGTGTTGATCTTCACTTGTAATTTTTTCTAATGTAATTTTTTCTAATGTTAATTATATTCCTCGTATTGTCAGACAAGTGTCTCCCCGGGAGAAAGCCCGCTTGATCTTTATGGCTTTCTTCTACCAGTATCTTTCTTAACCTTTTAGCCATAATATCAGCAATAGTATAATAGCAAAGTAATTTACTGGAGGAAAGAAAAGTACAGAACACATACATAAATACCATAAGTAGTTCTCATCACAAAAGAATATGCAGGTAAACCCATGAACAGCCAGGTAAACCCATCAACAGGTTTCCTGCCAGACAGGAGTCTGCTGTAGGCCGCCCCTTCTATGATGTATGTATGATGTATGGAGGGATGGTCTTGGGCTCCAGGGTGGGCAATTTCAAATGTCTATATAAGGACTTGGTTCGGGGTCTCCTCCTCCCTCCTGCGTGGGGGGGGGGTGAGCACCCTGTTGCAACAGGTAATAAAGATCTGGCTTACTAGCTGCTTTGCTTCTCAGTATTCTCTGGTTGGCCTCTGTTATTTTCTCCTACCGATAGAGAAGCTACCAAAGGACTCTATATGGGCTCTGAGGTACCCCAGAAGGGAAAAGGAGCCCCCAGTCCCCACCCCCTTGCAGCTGACCCCTTGCTGCTCTCTGCTTGGCAGGGTATTGAGGAGGCATCCTGCTAGCCAAAGGAGACATGTGCAATTCACATTTGTAGTGTTCTAAATGTGTACAAAGCAACCTTGCTGGGGGATGTGGATGAGGTTAACCCTTTCTCTCCCTGCCATGGTCCCAACCCAAATCTTTGAAGCTGCTGTATTTCAAGGGAAGATCCCTTGGCCCCCCTGGCAGAGAGAAAGACTTTGACTCCCTCCTCCCAGCCATCCCAGCAGCCCTCAGGCTTCCCCTTGGCTGCTTCTAAGGTAATAAACAACCACCAAGGAATACCATGCCTACTCTGGATCTGAGAATTAAGAAGATCACCTGCCAAGAAGAATACACAGCTATTTCTCCCCCTCAAGGTACCTTGTATTCCTCGGCAGCCTCTTCCAGAGGAATCACCTCGTGGTGTTGGTGCTTCTTGGATCTGCCCCAAACCACACAGAGAAGGACCCTACCAATATCAAATAGACCGTATTCTGCCTTCACACCCTACAAGAAGGTCAACGGTGCCTTGGGGAATGGATCCTTTTTCGCTGTATCTTTCTCATTGACTTTAAGAATGGATCTGAATGTATTTTTCGACTCAAATGTATTTTTCCTCAAAATGCTGTCCTTTTCTAAATGTATCCAAATGTATCCGAATGGGTTTTTGTATTTTCCCCCAATCTCATCGCCTAGAGAATGTTCCTTAAATGTAACAATCACTTGTTCCAAATGTATTTGATTCAAATGTATTCGAGTGTATACTTTTATGGGGAAACGTAGCTAGGACAATGTGGAGATATATATATCTTGCTTATAGTGCCTTTGAACGGTCAACGTTCCACCCTCTATCCTTTCAGGAGCTGCCAAAAACACTCTCCACACCACACTGCCATCTACTGGGTCTACAAATGATACCATGAATACACACAAATACAAGCTCTAAAATAAATTAGTTGTATTTCCCCATAAGTATGCAAACATAAGACTATCACACCCAAATTGATAGCTATGCAGAACAGGATTCCCCCCTCCCTCCATCGGATAGCTGCCTGCGCGGCTGTCTTTGGGGGGGTGGAGGGAGGAACGGGCGGGATCGACATCCGATAGCTGCCTGCCTGTCTGAAGATGCCGTGCCCCCGGGGGGCGCTGTGACATTTGGTCAAGTAGCAGGATTTAAACTGAACAAACAGAAAACGAAAGTGCTGGAAAAAAAATTTAACAATGGAAGAAAGAGAGAGATTTCAGAGTGAAACAGGGTTGGAAATAACAAAAAAAGTGAAATACCTGGGGGTGAACTTAACATCTAAGAATGTGAATTTATTTAAAGACAATTATGAAAAGTGTTGGACATAAGTAAAGAAAGATTTAGAAATATGGTCTAGACTGAGACTTTCCTTGTTAGGCCGAATTGCTGTTATTAAGATGAATGTATTGCCTAGAATGTTATTTTTGTTTCAGACGTTACAGATTTTGGACAAGATGGACTTCTTCAAGAAGTGGCAGAAAGACATATCCAAATTTGTCTGGCAGGGCAAAAAGCCCAGAATAAAATTTAAGATTTTAACTGATGCAAAAGATAGAGGGGGCTTTGCCCTGCCGGACTTAAGACTTTATTATGAATCAGCAGCTTTTTGCTGTTTGAAACACTGGCTACTTCTTGAAGATACAGACATTTTGGATTTGGAAGGGTATGATAATAATTTTGGTTGGCATGCATATTTATGGTATGACAAGGTAAAGGTGTATAAAAGTTTCAAAAACCATATTGTCAGGAAAGCATTATACAATGTTTGGATTCGATATAAAGACTTGTTGGAAAGTAAAACTCCCAGGTGGTTGTCACCAATGGAAGCTAAGGCGGTGAAAAAACTTAATATGGATTCTAATTGGCCAAAATACTGTGAAATCCTAGAACAAGATGGTGAGAAGCTTAAACTTCAGAGTTATGAGAAACTAAAGTTCAAAGTTCGAGACTGGTTACATTACCATCAGATAAATGAGACATTTAAGCAGGACAGGAAAATAGGATTTCAGAAGGAGAGGTCAAAGTTAGAAACAGAACTGTTAGAACCCAATACTAAGAATTTGTCAAGAATGTATAACTTGCTGTTGAAATGGAATACACAGGATGAAACGGTGAAATCAGCTATGATTAAATGGGCACAGGATATCGGTCATGACATTATGTTTGCTGACTGGGAACAGTTATGGACCACTGGTGTTAAGTTCACGGCATGTAATGCCTTAAAAGAGAACATAATGAAAATGATTTATAGGTGGTACATAACACCAGTCAAGCTTGCAAAAATCTATCATTTGCCCGATAATAAATGTTGGAAATGTAAAGAGATTGAAGGTACATTCTTTCACCTTTGGTGGACGTGCCCAAGGATTAAGACCTTCTGGGAGATGATCTATAATGAAATGAAAAAGGTACTTAAATATACCTTTCAGAAGAAACCAGAGGCCTTTCTCCTGGGCATGGTCGGCCAATTGGTGCCAAAGAAGGATAGGACTTTTTTCATGTATGCTACTACAGCAGCAAGAATTCTTCTGGCAAAGTATTGGAAGATGCAAGAACTACCTACTCTGGAAGAATGGCAGACAAAGGTGACAGACTTCATGGGACTAGCAGAGATGACCGGCAGAATCCGAGACCAGGGGAAAGAGACAGTGGAAGAGGACTGGAAGAAATTTAAAACATATCTTAAAAACTGTTGTAAAATTGAGGAGTGTTAAGATGTCAAGGGGTAAGAAGTAGAGAATTACAGCTGTAACTAATAAGTTTAAGGAAATTTAATGAAAGGGAACTAATAGATAAATTGACTAAAGGGTTGCTAAAGAATTGTGGAATAAGGATGCAGCGAAAGGGAGGTATGGGGAAGTCGGTATATGTTTAATGTTGTGTATGTTTTTGTTTTGTGTTGTGTTTGTTTTTTATTATGTGTTTGAAAAATGAATAATTTTTTTTTTTTTAAAGAGGATGTTCCTTAAATGTAACAATCACTTGTTCCAAATGTATTTGATTCAAATGTATTCGAGTGTATACTTTTATGGGGAAACGTAGCTAGGACAATGTGGAGATATATATATCTTGCTTATAGTGCCTTTGAACGGTCAACGTTCCACCCTCTATCCTTTCAGGCGCTGCCAAAAACACTCTCCACACCACACTGCCATCTACTGGGTCTACAAATGATACCATGAATACACACAAATACAAGCTCTAAAATAAATTAGTTGTATTTCCCCATAAGTATGCAAACATAAGACTATCACACCCGAATTGATAGCTATGCAGAACAGGATTCCCCCCTCCCTCCATCGGATAGCTGCCTGCGCGGCTGTCTTTGGGGGGGTGGAGGGAGGAACGGGCGGGATCGACATCCTGCCTGAAGATGCCGTGCCCCCGGGGGGCGCTGTGACCGGCGCCCATTGGGAAGGAACAAGACAGGAAAAGGAAGGAAATGGGAGAGGTATTTGTAAGGCCCCACTTTTCCCATGGTGTCCTCTTGTGTGGTCGGAAAGTACTCTTTATTGTTTGATTTGGGTTAATGTCAGAATAAAAGCGAGTTCCTTCAAAACAACACATTCCTTTTTATCTTACCAATTTCTCACATTGTAAGAAGCGGAAGAAGAAACCATAGAGAGCATTCCTATTTTCCTTCTGATCAATGAAGTCAAACGTTACAATTATCCATTTGAGAATGAGCACCTATAGGGAGAAGACAGATCTCAGTAAGCCAAAGCAAGGCCAAGACAACCAACCCCTTCTGGAATATGGTCAGCGTGTACAACATCTAGCTGAATCATCACCAGAATAACTAAGTCAGGCTGGGGGAAATATCATTCTTCAGAACCAAGACATCATTACCATGCTTTCCAAGTTACCTGAAAGTCACTACAACACTTGCGAGCACAGAGCCAAGACGCAGCTGAAAGAAGAGAATCCTCTGTTCTTACGGAAATGGGAATCAGAGTCTTCAGTAGCCTAGTGCTTATCACTGTGCCTGCAAGACCTTGAAAGACACTGCTGAACATGCTGAACAACTTCACTCTTGATAATTTCTCACAAGTTCGAAGCAGCCCCGGTTCTTGTTAAGGGAGAAGGCAGGGCAATGCAGCTCCGTTGACATACTTTGCTGCCAAGGGGAAAGAGAAGAAGCCAAAACATGTTTTCTTTACCAAGCTTGGCACTGAGTGCGAGTTCAGCAAGTTCTGAATTTCTTCTGGTGCCAAGCCTCTCTCTTGCGCAATCTTTTCCACAGTCTCCAAAGGACTCTGCAAAGCTCCCTGCTTCCGTGAGGCACTATCTTGAATTAGGAAAAAGTCCAAGTGTGATTCAAATCCATTCGAAAAACCGTCCTCATGCATGATGGCCTCTCCAATGGCTTGCTTTACCATCAATTGGCAAGGGAGCCCCATTGAGATGCCATGGCATTTGGAAAACTCTGGAATGCTGAACTTGCCTTTTGCTTTCTTGCTCCTTCGTTCAGTGGGTAGGTAGGTGTAGGTCGGGGCAAGTCGAAAGCTTCCTTGAAATTCCTCAGCCCCAGCCAGCATTGCCAATGGGCAGGATGGTGAGAATTGTAGCTCAGCAACGTCTGGAGAGCCAGAGGTTACCCTCACCTGTTTTATCAGTTAGTGTGCTAAGATCTGGGCACAAGCCCAATTCAGCTGACGGTACTTAACAAGGGCTTGCTTTACACAAAACATGAGAGCTAATACACTATTCTGCTCCAATATACAAAACAGCCTTTTCTCTAGAGAAAGCTCAAGAAAATACAAACTTTGGGGTTTGTAGATGGTTGTAAAGGTTTCCATTTCACTAGTTGGAAACAGCTTCCAGGCTAGGCAGGACCAAGGTTGCTTTGTAACTGTTCCTGTCTGCCTGCTTGCCATCGTGCATATTTGTAAACCATTTCTGCCAAAATATCTACATCTGCAATAGTAGTTTCTGGAAGCTGACCCTCCAGTAGTGCACACTCCATGAAGTCCATATGAAGAGTGTTACGGAATGGGGGGGGGGCATATGAATGAAGTCTTACTCCCGAGTAAGAGACGTAGAGCCCGAGGCGATGACCTCAAGGGAACCCTACCACACTAGGGCTCCCCTCGCCCCGTCCCAACGTTGCACCAAGCACTGCACAAAAGTCCAAAACCCCGAGAAGAAAGCGCCATTTCTGACCCCGTATCCCGATGCTATACACGATTGATGCATTTTATGAATGAACAATGTATTTGCATGAGGATGCGCTCTAGCCAATCAGATGGCGTTGATTGTAGCCCTTCAGCCAATAGCAGCAATGCCATGGCTCTGCAGAGGCAGCTCAGCTCCAGCTGTTTTGCACACTCCACTGAGCGCTGACAAGGTGATGACAGCTCCAGCTGCGAGAACAACGGACTGAGGCAATCGAAACCTCGTTACCCTGTTAATCCAATCAAAACTAGATGTTGTTTAGTCGTTTAGTCGTGTCCGACTCTGCGTGACCCCCTGGACCAGAGCACGCCAGGCCCTCCTGTCTTCCACTGCCTCCCGCACTTTGCTCAAACTCATGCTGGTAGCTTCGAGAACACTGTCCAACCATCTCGTCCTCTGTTGTCCCCTACTCCTTGCGCCCTCCATCTTTCCCAACATCAGGGTCTTTTCCAGGGAGTCTTCTCTTCTCATGAGGTGGCCAAAATATTGGAGCCTCAGCTTCAGGATCTGTCCTTCCAGTGATCACTCAGGGCTGATTTCCTTCAGAATGGAGAGGTTGGATCTTCTTGCAGTCCATGGGACTCTCAAGAGTCTCCTCCAGCACCAGAATTCAAAAGCATCCATTCTTCGGCGATCAGCCTTCTTTATGGTCCAGCTAGATACAAAGTAGCAATGTCAGGCCAGGCCACTTCCCAAAAGAACCGTCTGTATTAAAAAAGCCTAAAAACGCTTGGAAATTCATAGAAAACCACTGGTTTCACCGATTCTCTTCATTCCACCGCCAGTCTGCGTTGTTGGCCAAGGACTTGGGAACCCCTGGGTCCCCGCCAGAATTCCCCAAGCAGGAGGTCACCTACTCACAGGAAGGTACTTTACCCGTAGGTGACAATCGCTGGGCAAAAGCTCTCCTCCGGACTTACCCAGGCGGCAGACTATGCAAACCAAAGTTCTATTGTCCTCTTCCAGTAGGTGCTTAGAATGTACTTGGGTGTCGAGACCCCGCAGCCACCCCCTCGTTGGAAATGACTCACACAAGGACACGGATATTAGGTTTATGTTACTGGGCAAATTTTGGCCACAACTTTATTGAAATTAAAGAATGTGAGCGGTATTGGCCAAGGCACTGATTGGACCTGACTATATCTGACTCCTGCCCATTGTGCAGGAAGTCCCAGTAGGGGGAGCCCTGTCGATGCGAACCAACTCAAGCTCCCCCTGGTGCTCCCGTCGGGGTCGTGTCAAGGCCTTAGCCCCCCAGCCGGGCTTCAGACTAGATCAACACCCTTTAACGGAATACCCTTAAGCATGGAGGGGCAGGTGGTGGCCACACCTCCCCTCCCCCACACAAGGTCAAACAATGCCTAACCACAACCCTAACAAAGTTGTGACGATTGCTACGAGGTAGGCGAAAAGTGTGGGATGTAAACACAGGAGCAGTCAATGACAACATTCCTAGAGTGTACATGTTAGAACATGGGGAGGGATGTCTGTCTAGCAAGCAGGTAAACTTCCTGGGTACGGACTTCCTCCGCATGTGACCAGAGGTGGGTGTGGCCTCACCTGTGCAGGTAAATGATAAAAGCACAGGGCAGGCAGCCATCTCTCTCTCTCTGCCATCTTCCTTCGATGGGGAAACATCTAAGGATGCTCTCTTGGCTCCCAGCCAAGAGAGGAGATAAGGACTATCTTGCTACAAGATAGATTCTAAATGTATTTTACCTTTTTAAGTCTGTGTGCCTTCTGGGATCATATTGTGAACAGAACGTGAGTAAACTCTTTTATACTTTTATAAAGACTGTGTTGTGTCTTGTATTTTAAGAGGGAACAAAGGGGAAATTACCAGAGTAATTATTATAGAGGTTCTAGCGAACCTGTGCAGACGTTACCGTTGCGAACTTAAAGGGGAATGTCTATAAACTCTGCTGATATTTTGGGAACTTGTTAGCACAAGTTGGATAAGGATATAATTAGTCAATATATCCTCTCCTGCACCCCTGAACATTCCCACAAAAACCAAGTGTCCAGTGCCAATTTGCCAAGTGGAAAAATTCCTACCAGGCCCCTTGGACAACCAAGGCGACCAACCAAAGTCCATAGCAAGGCCATTGCCTAACCTGCAAAATCGGGAGGGAGGGCGGGTGATTGAGGAAGCGAGCCAAAGAGGAAGTTCTCTGGGGGTTGGCTGGCCGGACTCTGACGTGGGCAGGATCCCATAGGCAACGGGGGACAGAGTCCCCCGCCCCTGGTGGGGAGTGGGTGGCCACGTGGTCCACCGCAACTCCTCCCCACTGGGAAGTGGAGCGGATTTCCCAAGACATATCCTGTATTTGCATGTTACCCCAACACATTCCTCCTATGTTAATCATGTATAACCCTCCCCTTTTCTGATGGAGTGGTGATGTTTAGCGAACTGCCTGCTGGGATAAGATAGGAACTTTTAAAAGTCCTTGTCACCCCGTTCTCGGGGTTCAATTCCTCTCTGAACCTGTTGCGCGATAAACCTTGGTCTCCGCTATTTGCTCCGGTTGGGGGCTGGACTCCTTCTTTGTTCCGCAGGGACCCACGGGCTCTGAGCAGCCTCCCACCTGCAATGTTGTAATCTAAATGAGCACATCTTCCTACAAGTGAATAGTAGCCACCTATCTGGGGGGAAATAAAGTGGTATGCTGAGAGACATGGTTACGGTGGAGAGCAAATCTGTGTTCCACAATCCGAACATCCCGAGAGAAACCAGATGGCAGCTATGTTTTACTGTGTCCACAGAACTCAATGAAAGCCAACCAATGGTTTGGGTCAGGTTAAGTAGAAGCATGTTGAAATCTGCAGATGGCACAAAGTTCATTGGCAGTAAATCAGAAAGAGGGGCAGTCCTTAAACAGCTGAAGAGAAGGGGATAAACCTCAACTGAGCATCCAAGTATTAACATCCTGACGGTAAGGACCTTACCCAACCCTAGTCACATGGAAACACCATTTTAAAGTATGGCTTGATGAGCTAAAAGATGAAGAGGAGTACCCATTCAGAAGCACATCATATTGGAAACAATGCAGTTCAGTACTAACACTCAGATATGCACCAGCTTTATTCCCAGTTCGTGACCCAGCAAGAGACAAACGTACTGGAGCTGATTTACATGTCTTGTTCTTCTTTGCTGGATTGGGGCATAAGCACTGAGCCCTATCTTTCTTCTTACCTTTATTCAAACGGGTCAAGGCTTCTTCAATGGAAAGTCGGTCATCTTCTGTCTCTTCTGGTTTGTTTACTACCAGAAGCCAGCAAAGCTTGTTCTGGCACCTTAGAATTCTCGTGTCTCTTCATTTTTTTCTTATTCCAGGAAAGAAACACAAGACAAGGTCAGCTTTTTTCCCCCTTTTCTTTTGCTAGTATTTTCCTGTCCTCCGATAATCAAGTTTGGTGCAGAAAAGGAATGGAGAGCTTTGTTGTTGTTGTTGTTTAGTCGTGCCCGCCTCTGTGTGACCCCCTGGACCAGAGCACGCCAGGCCTCCCGCAGTTTGGTCAAACTCATGCTGGTAGCTTCGAGAACACTGTCCAACCATCTCGTCCTCTGTCATCCCCTTCTCCTAGTGCCCTCCATCTTTCCCAGCATCAGGGTCTTTTATAATTCCTCATAGTAATCCCATCTGATCACTACATCTCTGGATATTTGCACTCCTACATAGGCTGAGCCTGTGACCTGGCTCAGGAACTAAGTCTTTGTCATTACAAAAGACTGGCCAGACTCCCCAGGGTACCCAATCAAGTGAGCACTAACAGGTAACCTGCCAGACAGGAGGTAAACAACGCACTCAGATGTCTGTTGTAGACCGCCCTTTCTGTGATGTAGGTACGATGTATCTGGGGGTGGTCTTGGCCTCCAAGGCGGGCAATTTAAAATGTCTCTATAAGGGCAGGCACATCTTTGTTGTGGGTCCTCCTCCTTCTCCTGCCTGTGGGGGGGGGGGAGCACCCTGTTGCAACAGTTCAATAAAGATCAGGCTTACTAGCTGCTTTGCTTCTCAATCTTCTCTGCTTGGCCTCTGCTATTTTCTCCGACCGATGGAGAGCCTACAAAGGACTCTAGAAGGGCTCTTGTGTTCCCCATAAGGGAATAAGGACAGGTTTTTGCTTATTACAATATGTAGGAGTGGGCTGCAAAAGGTGGAGTTTGGCCTCATTAGGTCCCCCTACCATGAACTCCTTAGGTGGGCCACCCTGCGTCCGCCTCGGCATCGCGCCTCGCTATTCTGCAACTCGAGATAACACTGAACTGCTCTGCAGGGTTGTTGTAGGGATTGCAAGTCAAGGCATCCAAAGTGCCTTTGAACATTGAACAGCCCCTAGTCAATGCTTTGAACTACTGTCGCTTTAAAAAGGAAACTCTGATTAGTAAGTGTTTGGGGGATTAAAAATTGGTTTGTCCTGGGGGCGCTGAAGCTGTGTTCTGGCTTGAAAAGCCAGTGAGACCACTGGGCCATCTAGTTCTGTATGGTCTGCCACAGCCAGCAGCTGCTCTCCAGGATTTCAGAGCTCTCTTTCCCATGAATGGGTTGGAACTGCCGCTTTTTGCATCATGTGCCTCTCCCAGTGGGCCACCCCGAGCCATTTGCTGTATAGCGTTCTACATCCCATGTAGTCCTGCTTCTTCCAGCTCAGTTCAGTTCATTCTGCAACTGTGCAAGTTAGGCCGCATCTGCTTTATGCATTCAAAGCACCATCATGCCCCTTGACATGCTAACAGTTGCATCTTGGTATTCAATCCCTTCAGCACCTTGGACAGCAGTCTCTCAAGGCTCAGCCACAGGTTCCTGGTGCCCCATGCTTCCTAGGCCCAGGTCCGTGCTTTAAAGGCACTGTGTCCGAGTCTTTTGTTGTCCCAGGGCTTTCTAATTTTCAGCATCCCTTTCCAGGGCAGCTTTATTTATTTCATGTCTGAAAGGAGTCCTCTGTGCGTGGCAAAGGCTTCTTGCTGGGACAATAGGAGGCTGCCTTATACTGAGTCCCACTATGGCTCTATCTAGCTCAGTCTTGTCCACAATGGATGGCAAAAACTCTCCAGGGTTTCAGACAGAGGACATTCTAGCTGGAGATACAACAGATTGAACCGGAGAGCTTCTGCATGTAAGCAGCTGCTTTACCACTAAGCTATGGCCCTTCTCCCATTGCTTCCGCCCTGAATGAACTGCAAGCCTGTCCTCCAGTCCTCCCAAAACTCTCTTTTGTGGCTACACTCTGCAGGAGGTCATTGGTTGCAGAAGTTGAGCTGTCTGCACAAGTGACTGAATCCGTGAGAAGGCTGATCTGGAATGAAATGCTGACTTTCAAGCATCTCTTGAAGACCTTTTTTATGCCAACAGCTCTGTGCTATCATTTAAACATTTCCTGAGCACCCAGACATTTGAATTCTTTGGACTGATTTTAATGTCCACCCTCCACCCGCTTTTGTACATTGCTGTCTTTTATGACATGCCCTAGCTTCTGAGAAGCCTTTCGCTCAAACCAGTTAGACATGTATGGAACAGACCCTGACAAATCAAATGACAAGGCATAATTAATCCCCCAGCTGAACTGAACAGGGAGCAGCAGCTGGGGTAGAACATGCAAACAAGAAATTATTAGTTCAAGGTACAGAAGCCCCAGAATACCCCAGCCACATGGAGGTCTTGCTCAGATGGAGATGTCTTATTTCCTTTGAAGATATAAGCTGATTAGAATTTTAGGCTGCCGGGGGTGGGGCAAAATCTGAGGATGGGAAAAATGACATCACTGGCAGTCACATGGGAGGCTGCTGAAAATGCACATGGAGAAACAATGGGTCCTTGAACTGAGGGGACTGTCTGACCTGCAGGAGGAAGCCAGTTGTTGAAAGGGAACATGGATCTGAGAAGGAGCTTAGAGGGAGATTTCAACATCCAGCTGGAGCCATCAATAGTAGTTCGTCACTAGTTTGGAGTTGGGGACTCTTTTTCAGTCTTAAGGGCCATATTCTCCTCTGGGAAGCCTTCCAGGGGCCGTGTGCCTGTGGTGGAAGGGGCCACAGGTGAAAGTGGGTGGAGTGATGAATGTAAACTTTGGTTTCCTAAGGAAGGCTGGTTTCTACACACATTCAACTCTCCACTCTCTGTCCTTCATGACTCAAGGGTGTGAGGGGAGGGGTAGTACCTCTGGTGGGGGGCACGTTGTGCTCCTTCTGAGGTAGTTTGTCCACCTTTGGTCACTACAGTTCTTCTCTTAGAAACTGTCAGCCTGCAGCAGCAGCCACACCCCAGGAATGGCTTCAACTGGTGGGCTAACCAGGTGAGGGGTGTAGATGGGTCTCAAACCCTCAGTGAGTTAGGGGCTTCCTCTGTAGACAAAGCTAGTGTCGGGTACTGGCTAGAGGAGGAGGAATGGTGGGAGGCTACAGCCAGGGAACCCCCGAGGGAAGCATCAAAGTGGGAAGGCTCCAAGCCAAGAGACTGCTGGTGGGGTGCAGGAGACAGGTCAGAAGAAGAAGAAGGGGGAGCAGATGGCTTGGAGGCTAAACAAGCAACAGGTTTAAGGGAGACTGAGGCAGCTGAGGAGGAGGAGGAGGAGGAGAAGGAGGTGGAGGCTGAGGCTGCAACAGATCCCCAGGCACCTGCCATGTCCGCTGTTCCCTTCTCCCCTCCTTCTCTGTCCCCAGGAACAAGGGAGGCATTACATGGAGCAGAACAAAAGGCACAGAGAGCCCCTCCATGACTGTTGGGAAGTCAGCCGACTGAGGAGGAGTCTTAGGATAGGGATGCCATATTTCTAATAGTAGAAACCAAGACACCCCGAAAGCTGTGGCGCTATTTTTAGGAAGACCCCCAAATTGTTGAGCTTCTTAAAGGAAGACCCAGAAGCTGTTGATGTCTGATAGCCCTACCTTAAGAGGAGGCTAAGATCCTCCGTTCTGGCAACTGGGGCTAGTCCTGCCTGTGGAGTTTCTCTGCCTGTGGAGTTTAAGAGAAGGAAGTCCCTGATCCTAAATCTGATTGATCCATTTAGCCCAGTATTGCCCACTTCCGGCCTGAGTGGCAGAAGCTCTCCAAGGTCTTGGGCAGAGAGAGGCTCCTACCTACATTGAGCTTCTAACTGCAGGTGCTAGGGACTGCACCTGGGACCTTCTGCATGCAATGCAGGTGCTGAGACACTGAGGCTCTGGCGCCTCCACAAAACCTTCAGGTATGGGCAGGAGGCACTACTCGGCCTCCTTATATCCCACCCTTCCTCCCAAAGGAGTCCAGGGCAGCAAAGACACAACAGTTAAACAACCAAAACATTCAAAAACGGTTCCTACACAGAAGCAGACTAAGAAAAATCTCTCCTTAGAAGGCTTCTTGAAAGAGGAAGAGGAAGTAGGCATTGAAAAGATAGCAGACAAGGGACCCCCGATAAGATGGTACCTGCAGGAAGCCGTCATCTGCAGAGCAGAGCCATCCATTAAGGGGTGATATGATTTTTCAGGTGTCTTAGCCTCAACCAATACCTCAAACTATCAATCAACCTCCTCAGTCTCCTATATGCTTCTGATGAAATAGGCTATGCCTGCATAAGTTTTTGTTATGTTGTCCTAAAATGCCCCTACTCTTTTGTCTCTTCCTTCTGAAGGATCCCCATGAACAAGCCAAAAGCCCTTGAAAACACACACACACACACACACACACGGACAAGACAAGACAGGGCTGCGCACCACAAACCATCCCCAAATAAGCCTCCATTCCCCATCAATCAATATTGGGCTAAAAGCTATAGAACACAAAGCTAAATGCACCTAAAAACTGGTTTTGAAATAGCCTTGGTCTTGCCTAGTCCCTCAGCCTTGTGAGCATTCCACTTTCTCTACACTATGCGTGTACCCCTGACCGTGTCCTCCCTTACTCATTTCCCCCCTAAACTAGAAAGCCCCAAATGTTTTAGCTTCTCATCTGGGAGTTGCTCCAGCCCCTTGATAATTTTGGTTGCCCTCTGCTGAACATTCCTGCCCCCCCCAGCTCTGCCTTCAACTGCAAACGTGGCAGACAATGCCTTCCCTGCAGTTGCACTGCCAATAAAGTTCAGTTTTACTTTTAAGGACAGGAAATTCTCCTGCAGGCCATCTGTGCTAAAGAGAGGGTGCAGCTATAAGTCTCCTTCTTTTGGACCACCCAATTTGCATAACAATAAGACAAGATTAAAAGTGTTGAGTTTTCCCCACCCCATGGAAAAGGAGCAAATGAAAAATCCTCTCCTGAGCTCTGGCTGCGACTTCCTGAGCATGAGAGATGAAAAGGGCCTGTGTGGATTTGGCAAAGTCAGCATTCACAGTTCGAGAATCACACTTGGCTCATGACCAAGGGTGTCCAAAAATAGCAAAAGCCAAACTTTTGGCTCAGAGTTGAAATGCTGACGCTCCTCTTCTCTATGGCCTGCTGGTCAGCGGATGCCTTGACCAAGACCTGGTTGTCTAACTTGAGACCTTTCGCCTACAGCTGCTGTTCTGGGCTATGAAACAAGAGCAGCAATTCAGCCCTTGGCTCACTGCAAATCATGTGTGCAAACACAGAACCTGGCTTGGGGCTGCTTTGCCTCTGACTTACTTTGCAACATCCTCTCCCCCCAGAGGAATCTTGCTTTGAACAAAAGTAACCCACAGTGGAGGATCAACTTCACTTTACTTGACTAGACCCAGTGGCGTAGTGGGCTGCGGGGCACAGGGGCAGTTGCCCCAGGCACAAAATTGTTAGAGGTGCACAATTTCAGCACCTGGTGCTGCCTCAATACAGCTGCACGCTTCCATCACTGGGGTCCGATGACAACGGCTTGTCCATGCGATCAGGTAAGTGACCTCTCCAGACAATGGGGTGGCTCTTCTTTTCTCATCTCTGTGGCTGTGATCCCCTGGGTGATGTGGATGCCATTGGGCAGTCGAATGCGCATGCATACTCCGTCTGTTTCCCTCCCTCCTACCCCCTCCTCCACGTGGCCCCGGGAACTGGCAAGGAAGAGCTCTGGCACCCTCCTCCCTTGGTGGAGTCTACCTCTTTTTATCTCATGACAGGAGTCATGACAGGAGATCTTGGACTCTGTATCAGACCCTGATGGCAAAGGTGGTTCTGTTAGACTATGAACCACCTGAAAGAGTCTCCTGGTACTGTTTTCACCAACAGATCACAGCGCCAGGTTTAGACCGCAGCGCCACCCGCGTCCCTCCTGCACATCCATACCCTGGGGCAAGCCTGGGGATGGGCTCTTGGTTTCTTTGGCCAACTAACTGCTCAGTAAGTGTCACCTTTGGGCACTTCCCTGGGTGTACACGTGTCCTCACGCTTGAGGGATTCTGGCGGGAGATAGAGGGGGAAAGAGTCCTTTCCTTAAGGGCAAGAATGGCGTTGGAATGGAGGAAATTGATGCAGGGGGTGGATTTTCTGAAGTGAGGGGCTTTTCCTAAGCCGGCAGTCCATAAGGGAAGTGGCTTGACAGATTTCTTGCAACAAAGGATCACTTTGGGCAATAGAAACCAGTTCATGGGCTTTTGATGGACGGAGTCCATTGTTCTCTCAGCCGGCGGCCACTCAGGAGCTCAGTCAAGCTGGCGAAGCTCCGCTGCTCCGCAGAAGGGAAACAGGCAGCGGCCCAAGACAGATTCTGTCCACTAGAGGCCGCTAAGCGCTATTGGCTAGCTGTCCAAATCCGATGCTTTTGATTGGGCTATACGCAGCAGTATGTAAATACAGAGTTCATGCCCAAGTCCCCGCTCATATTGATAGGCTTTCATACCAGAAAGAGGGAAGCAGGGTCTTTTCTTCTTAAAAAAAGATGCGGTGCTTGGTGCGACGGGGGAAGGAAAGGGCTTTCTCGAGCTCATTGTCTCGCGCCCTAGCTATGTGGAGGGGTTTCTGGGGAAGGCGAGATCCCTAGCGAATTCCCCCCTCGGAAATTCCGTGTAGCATATTCTTAGAAAAGGAAAAAAAGGAAAAAGGAGGGGGAGAGAAAAGACTGCAAGGGAAGAAAGGTTTCCTCTGTTCCCCTCCACTCTTCCAAAATACTTCCGAGCTGAGGTGCACAGCTCTTTCCTCCCTTGTGACCTCCCCACCCGCCTCCTCCTCCCTCCCACCTAACTGGCTGTGTCACCTTGCCTGCCAATCATACCTCCCTTTGAACTGAAGCAGAGTTCCATCCCTGTTTGTGCCAGTTCTGGAGTCTAAAAGCCGAGGACCTAAATCAGCCAAAGGAAAATGACACCCTTCCTACCCACGCAAAAATGCAACTTTCATTGGTCTGTTTGCTACTGGACGTGGGTTTGTTTTTTTTTTTTTTGGTTTAAGAAGCGAAGCAATAGCTCATTTGCTTGCGAGTGTGGGAGTCTGCAATTCTTGGTGTTCCAGGGCTTTTTGCAAGTTGGAGTTGCCTCCAGTCCACCCCGGATGTAAGAACAGTCCTTCTGGATTAGACCAATGGATGATCTAGTCCAGCACCTTGTTCCCCATAGTTGCCCAGCAGAGGCTCACAACAAGCCCATAAGCAGGACCTGAGTGCAATGGCCCTCTCCCACTCATATTCCCAAGCAGGGCCGGACCTCTGATGAGCCAGAGTGAGGCAGCTGCCCAGAATGGCTGGGGCAACCCAGTCCGATGGACAGCATAGAAATCTCAAGGTTGAATTTGTCTGATTTCCTTTCAGAGCCATTCAAGTTGGTACTTTTCAGCACCTAGGGGTGTAGTGGCATCTGGACCATGGACCTCTCAGCTGGTGACTTGTGGGAGTCAGTCTGCAGCTCACCACACCTCAGCCAGTGGGATGTATCACCAGAGATTACAGAACCCCAGCCGAGTCTTCAGAGATGTCCTGCTCTCAGCAGTGGCGGAGCAGGGTGGGGGCGGTCCGCACTGGGTGTCATCCTGCGGGGGGGGGGACATTCACTGGTGGCTTGGGAAGCTGGGAGTCATGGGTGGGCGCTCCCGGCTGGAGGAGGCAGGCAGGGGAGAGGACGGGAAGGAGGCAGGTGAGCAAAGAACGGAGGGGGGCAGGAAGGGGAGAGGAAGGAAGCGGGATCGGTGGGTGCGCCTTTCATTCTGCCTGGAAGACCAGCGCCTACAGCTGGACTACCATGTGGATTGAAAGGGTCACTTTGGGGGCAGCGCTGCAAATGCAGAAGGGATCTTGGCCGGTTTCTAAACAGGGAAAGTGAGTTTCCCTCTGACAACCGCTTTCTGCCTCTCCTCTGCAAAGCTCCACATGTTTCTGCCCCACCCTGTCCTCAGCCAACCCCCCACTTAGAAGCCACTCTTGGGTTATTGACTTCTGTGTGCTTGTGTATCTGTGTCTCCCATGTGGGGTTCCTCTCTGCGTGTGTGCCTGTGTGTGCCTGACAAATCGGCCCCATTGCCTTTCCCTCGTCAAAATTTATCTTTCCCCCCACCTCCAGTCTCCGTTGTTGTGTGTCCTGGCTGAGAGGAAAAACAGAAGACGGGGGGCCATCGGTCAGGGATAGTCTACTTGAGATTCCTGCATTGCCCCAGGGGGTTGGCTTGATGACCCTCAGGGGTCCCTTCCAGCTCCACTCTTCTCTGGTGCAGGCAGGCTTGTGCAGAGTTTTAGGTACAAGTTGGGTGCAAGGGGTGCAGCCCATCTTATGCACCGCCGGCTCGGGAAGAAGTCCCACTGATCATGATGAGACTCGCAGGCGAGTAGATTGCTGCTGTGCAGGCCTGCTGTTGAAATCAATGTTTTCCTTTTCAGAGCATGGTGAAATCCCCATGACTAAAACCTCCCCTTCCGTAGTTTCTGTCAGGAGTTCAGCCTACACTCGAGTAGCACCCTGGCAGAGACACGTGCCCGACTGGCATGTTCCCTCCCTCCTGGTCGATCGTTTGGGAGCTTCATAAGCTTTCTTCAGCCCGAACATCACAGCGACCGATGCCAAGCGACACCGGCACACTTAGGGATCCGCAGAGTTTGTGCATCATGCCTGACAGACCTCAGCAACTCAGCATTTTGGCTAATCAACTTTATTTACATATCAACATACACACGGAGCACTGCAACATGGCTCCCTCTCTCTCGAGCATCAGACAGCAAAGAGAAAAAGAACAAAGGACAATGGTCCCACTTCACGGAACACAGGAACACAAACATCCTGTCGTCGTCACTTCCCACTCTGTGAAGTCAAAACATAGACAACAATCCCATGACTGCAATCATGGAGCTGGAATTTTAACAGTTTCATATTTTTTTTTAAAAAAAGATTTTTATTAAAGTTTCAAAAATTATATAAAAACAAAACAAAACAAAAATACAAACAGACAAAAGTAAAAACAAGTATACTTTCAATCCCTTATTTTCTTATAACTTACTTCCCCGACTTCCTCATACCTCCCCTTTCTGTATTCCAGTTATCTAATTTATTAGTTCAGCAAATCCTTTCCCTTAATTTTCATTTAATTTTTGACCTTTCTTTTCTTTTTACTTATCCATTACAGCTGTAAACCACATAAATTCTAAACCAACGTCATTCTAACATTCATTAATTTTGCAATGTTTCTTAAGATAGTCCTTAAATTTCTTCCAATCTTCTTCCGCTGTCTCTCTCCCCTGGTCTCGGATTCTGCCAGTCATTTCTGCCAGTCCCATATAGTCTATCACCTTCATCTGCCATTCTTCCAAGGTGGGTAGATCTTGTGTCTTCCAATACTTTGCGATGAGTATTCTTGCTGCTGTTGTAGCATACATAAAGAATGTTCTATCCTTCTTTGGCACCAATTGGCCGACAACAGTGGCGTAGCGTGGGGGGTACCAGGGGTGCCGGCCGCACCGGGCGCAACATCTGGGGGGGTGCGAGTCCAGAGGGAAGGGACAAGTTCCTTCCTCCGCCGGGCTCCCCGCCGCCGCCGCCGCGCTCCACTCACTGCTCGCAGGAGGAGCAGCCGCTGCAGCAGCGCCGACGCCGCTTGGCCGGGCACGGGCAGCCTCCGCACCCCGACGCCGCCGCCATCCCCTCGGCCCAGCCACAGGCGGCGGCTGCTTCTGCCGACGGGGAGGGAGGAGAGCTCCGAGGGGCCTCGCCGCGCCCTGCGCTCCCCAAAACCCTCCGAGAGGAAGCCGGCGGGCGGGCGAGGGTCTCCCGGCGGAAGGGGGAGCTGCTGGCTCCGGCTCTCGGCGCAAGTCTCAGCCGGGGGGGGCGAGGACGGAGCGCGGCTGGAAGCCCCCGGACCCGGCCGGGAGGAGGAGAGGCGCTTGCCAAGCCCAGATCTGGAGCGCCTCGGAGCGCGGACTCCACCTACAGCCCAAGGAGAGGAGGGGGCGGGGAGGCGCCCGAGGGGAGGGGGCTTCGGCTGCCTCGTCTCGTGGGGGCTCCGCAAATAATAAATTTAATAAATTCCTGCTGAGCCTTAAGGGGGGGTCCTTGGCTCCTTCGCTCGCCCCCAGCCCCAGTGGCGTAGCATGGGGGGGGTGCAGGAGGGCCGGCCGCAACATCTGGGAGGGGGGGCGCGCTCGCACTCGAGTGCTAAAATCCACGGGTTAGGGGGCGCAAATTACTTGCCTTGCCCCGGGTGCTGACAACCCACGCTACGCCACTGGCCGACAATACCCAAGAGAAAGGCCTCTGGTTTCTTCAGAAAGGTATATTTAAATACCTTTTTCAGTTCATTATATATCATTTCCCAGAACGCCTTAATCTTTGGGCACGTCCACCAAAGGTGGAAGAAAGTACCTTCATTTTCTTTACATTTCCAACATTTATTATCAGGCAAGTGGTAAATTTTTGCAAGCTTGACTGGGGTCATGTACCACCTATAAATCATTTTCATAATATTCTCTCTTAGGGCATTACATGCCGTAAATTTCATACCGGTGGTCCACAACTTTTCCCAGTCGGCAAACATAATGTTATGACCAATATCTTGTGCCCACTTAATCATGGCTGACTTCACCGTTTCTTCCTGTGTACTCCATTTCATCAGCAAGTTATACATTTTTGACAAATTTTTAGTATTGGATTCTAACAATTCTGTTTCCAATTTTGATTTTTCCACCTGGAAGCCAATTTTCCTGTCCAACTTGTAAACCTCCATTATTTGATAATAATCAAGCCGTTCTCGCACTTTATCTTTTAATTTCTCAAAGCTCTGCAATTTCTGTTTGTCCCCTTCTTGTTCCAAAATTTCCCAATATTTCGGCCATTTGGACTCCATATTGAGCCTTTTCACAGCCTTTACCTCCATTGGCGACAACCACCTTGGGGTTTTATTTTCCAGCAAGTCTTTATATCTAATCCAGACATTATATAATGCTTTCCTGACAATATGATTTTTAAAGGCTTTGTGAGCTTTAACCTTGTCATACCACAAATATGCATGCCATCCAAAAATATTGTTAAAACCTTCTAAGTCCAAAATGTCTGTGTTCGCAAGAAGTAGCCAGTCCTTCAACCAGCAGAAAGCTGCTGATTCATAGTATAGTTTAAAGTCTGGCAGGGCAAATCCCCCCCTTTCCTTTGCATCAGTTAAAATCTTAAATTTTATTCTGGATTTCTTGCCCTGCCAGACAAATTTAGAAATATCTTTCTGCCACTTCTTGAAACAGTCCAACTTGTCCACAATTTGCAATGTTTGGAACAAAAACAACATTCTAGGCAATACATTCATCTTTATAACCGCAATTCGACCCGACAAGGAAAGCTTCAAATTTGACCAGATTTCTAAATCTTTTTTCACGGAATTCTCACAGTTTCAAGCGCTACCACAGGTTCCGCAGAATATCTGTACTGCATGGTTTAGTGTGGCAGCACCTGCCCTTTGGAACTCCCCGCCTCTTGCAACAAAGCACGTGCCTTTGCTAGACGCTTTTCAGGCACCTGCTAAAAGCATTCTTGTTGAGGCAAGCATACCTAGAAGCTTAGGAAGTTGAAGTAATTTTCATCTCTTTTAATACTTTAGCTTTTGTATGTTTTAAAGTAGGATTCTTGATTTTTCTTGATTTTACTGCTGTGGTGGTTTTTTTGTTTTTTGTTTTGGTAAACCACTTTGCAGGCTTTTAAAAATAAATTTTGTTAAATAAAGGAGCAATACATAGAACTAAGAATAGAAATATATAGGGAAATATATATCCCCCCCCCATTTTCTTTATTTTTCCTTCTCCACCTGCTGCTGCTCCTCCTCCTCCTCCTCATGTTCCTCACCTGAAGGAAAAGCCAAAGAACCACCATTAACATTGGTGCCTGGTATGTGCAACCATATGCTGTATTTTTATTCTTTTTGGCAAGAAAATGGGCACACATGGAGGCAGCAAACCTTTGTGCCCTTCAGAGGCACATGCGCAGTCTGCTACTGGCCTCTGGTCTCCTGCGCATGGGGTGGGGGGGAGGCCACCCCTTCCACGCAGCGAAGGCGACCCTGGCATGGCTACCAGCTGCCCACAAAGGCGCACTGAACTGGGCTCCAGACTGTGGTGGGACTCCCCTAAGCCCCAGCCAACATGGCCAGCGCTCATCAGGGATGATGGGACTTGAAACCCAACATCATTGGGAGGGAGGGCCATGTGAAGACAGGATTCTCAAAAATACCTCTGGCTTGCGGCTCCTGGAGTGTTGCTGGCCACGCCTGGAATTTCTCTTCAAGCTCCTGGAGCTTCACACGGAACACTTGAGCTTCCTTAAATACTGTTTCAGCTGCATGCCACACCCCAGCCAAAAGAGCTGTAATCACTGAGAAAAAGAAGGGAGCATCTGTGCATGTCATTCCGGTCAAGTTGCACCAAAGTGGGACTTGTTCATCTGAGCTCCACAGGCTGGTTTTTTTTAATTGTTTGACTGGGGTTGATTGTTGGTTTTTCTTTAATTTGGGCAAGGCCTTTTTATGTGCCCTTTCAGTCCCCAAGAGCCAGCACTGTAAATCAGTTTTAAGGGAGTCTTACAACCACAGCTGCCGCCACCCCCCAACATCATCAGTAGTTACACATATAGGCTTTTAAAACCTATTTAATATCTTTTTTAAAAAGTTAACCTTGTAATTCCTAAATCATTTTAAAAACTTTGAAATACTTTCTAAAATTCTGCTTTTTAACATTTATGTAAATGATGTAATAAAGGAACCCAAATGGCCAGATATTTCCCTGTTTCAGTTTTATCCCATAATGTATCCATTTTGCTACATGCCAACGATACGGTGTTGTTAGCACAAACGCAAGTGGGTATGAGGCGATTGCTAAAGAACTTTGGGAGACTGTGTCGTAACAAAGATTTGAATACAAATTATTCCAAGACAAAAGCCGTAGTATTGGGGGCACAGCCCAGGAAGCAGAAATGGCTCCTAAATGGACAAGCCATTGAACAAGCCAGGCATTTCAACTACAGTGGTACCTCTGGTTGCGAAGGGCCTCCGTTCCGGAGCCCCGTTCGCATCATGAGCAGAACGCAACCCGCGTCTGCGCGTGTGTGGGTCGCGATTTGCCGCTTCTGCGCATGCGCGTGACGTCATTCTGAGCGTCTGCACATGCGCAAGCAGCGAAACCTGGAAGTAACCCGTTCCGTTACTTCCGGGTCGCCGCAAGACGCAACCTGAAAAGACGTAACCTGAGCCGAGCGGAAGAAGAGGTATGACTGTATTTGAGGATTTGCTTCTCTGATAGGAGTACTGGGTCTCATCAGATGACAGCCTCGGCCTTGAAGGCATCAAGATCTGCACAAGCAATTCTTAGCTTTACCAGAACTGAAGGCGGCAATGGGATTGCCCCTGCTCCGAGAAGATATACAGTGGTACCTCGGAAGTCAAACGGAATCCATGCCAGAAGTCCGTTTGACTTCCAAAACATTCGGAAACCAAGGCGCGGCTTCCGATTGGCTGCAGGAGCTTCCTGCACTCAATCCGAAGCCGCGGAAGCCCCGTCGGACATTTGGGCTCCAAAGAACATTCACAAACCGGAAAACTCACTTCCGGGTTTGTGGCGTCCGGGAGCCAAAACATTCGAGACGCAAGGCGTTTGGGATCCAAGGTACGACTGTATTGGAAAGGATAGGAGGGGATCGGGAGAGACAGGGAAGCCCGGAGGGAACGCCCCAGCTAGCCCAGCTCCGACCCCAAGCCAATATCACCAGCGGCTGGAGCAAAAGAGCAGAGGAACCGCGCACCGGGGACCGGCTGGGGGCTAGAAGAACGCGGCGTGGACCCTGCCCTGCCAGTGCAGGGGGGCACAGCAAAACCCATGCTTTATTTTATTTAGTTGATTTTCAGTCCATTTCTTATCCGTATTTTAAAGCCCTATGAACCCAGGTAGGCGGCCTGAACCATTGGAGCCCATTTCCTGGAACGGCCGCCTCAGCCCCGATCTAGGGACCCGACACCAAGCCCTGGGGGTCCCACAGGAGAATTCAAACTGCCCCTTTTTCTTGTTCCCTTCTCTCTCTCTCTCCTCCTTCTTCTTTAGTTATACACACAACCCTCCCTTTTTTATTAATACATTATTACTCATTATTCATCCATTTCTATTCACTTCTTACTCATTTACTCATTTTCATTATTATTACTTTCTCTTTTTTCTTAAAAAAAGTTTTTTTTAAATTTCTCATTAAAGAATTCTATATATATATCTACTTTTCCATCCCCACTTCCCCTTTTTCTATTTACTTATTACAATGGTTTTTTTTTCTTTTCCTTCTCTTTTCTGAACAAACAAACAAACTATTTTCAGTAGGATTTTTTGTGTTTTCTTTTTCTTTCTTTCTTCTATTTTCTCTCTATCTCTTTTCTCTCTTCCTTATCTTTTCTTTTCCATCTTGTCTTTTGTCTCACACTATAACTTGAACCACCACAGCGACTTTTGATTTTTAAATAGAATTCCATTAGCCTTTACATTTTTAACTTTGGACTCTTATGTGCAAACTCCCAACCCCACCTTAACACTGGGAGGGCCATGTCCCCGGAATTTGTGAAGACAGGATTCTCAAAAATACCTCTTGCTTGCGGCTCCTGGAGTGTTGCTGGCAATGGCTGGAGTTTTTCTTCAAGCTCCTGGACCTTCATAGGCAATGCTTGATCATCCTTAAGTACTGTTTCCGCCCCCGTCTTAGGGCTATTGGGCGCCTTCTTCAGTATTTCAACATCCTGGAGAGGACAGACACTTCCTGCTAGACATTTACTCCAGACATTTACAGAAGGCACAGAGGCACTGGTTGAAGAAGTTGGGAATGAGCAGACAGTGCTATTGCTGAGAAGGAGCTCCACCCCAGGGTGCTAAAGAGCTCTTTCCCTAGCCTGCAGGTGCCAGAAGGCCAAGCGCTGGTGTTGCAGTGGTGGTACTTCAGAGGCGTAGGAGAAAAGGCTGCTCTGGATTCTGGGTATATAAATGGCCTTGCCTGAAGCTGTGGATTGTGCTCTGCATTAGCAGAGAGGCTCTACTTAGTTGGAAATGAAGCACATTTCAGTTATTATAGAAACCGGTGTTTCCATGCAGGCTTGTTCAGGAACTCTGTGAACTAGACAGCTGCTGTTCCAAACTGGCCCTTTTTCTGGCAGGCTAAACGATTAAAGTTGACTTGATTCACTTCATCCGACAACTACCCTTCTAAGCAACCAGAGCAATTACAAATAAAAGGCTCTACAATTGTGCGCTATCCCTATCTGCAAGCGAGCTCTCCCACAAAGTGGGTGGGGGGGGACAGGGGATCCCCTCTGCTGTGCTTTGCCTCAACGCCCCAAAGACAAGCCGTCCAGCTGGAGAAAAGGGGGGAGGGGTGTACGCCACAGGAACGGCCAAGAACACTGTTTTTTGCTCAGCAATGAGGCGTTAAAGCAGACAGACCTTCCTCTGGGTCTCTTCTCTCTCGGGTCTGGCTCTCCCTCTCCTCAGTGGCGGCGGCTGCAGCAAGGTCGGGGCACCCCCCCCCCCAGCCAGCGGATTGGCTGGCTGGAATGTCCCCGGATTTAATTAATGTCCCCGGATGTAGTCGGGACCTCCGATGCTGCTTGCTGCCATGGCGTCAGCCATGTTGCAGCGCAGGAAGTCCCCAGGCGTAAATCCGGGGACATTCCGGGGACACATTTCTGCCGGGGACAGATTGCTGAATCCAGGGACTCTCCCTGGCAGCGGGGGACGCCTGGTAAGCCTCCTTCTGGCCTTACCTGAGCAGCAAGTGCAGCTTGCCCTGGATCCCCGTGGATCCCTTCAGCTGCCATCAAGCTCCCAGGTGTGGATCTCTTGTCCTGACCTGATTTTTAAATAGAATTCCATTAGCCTTTACATTTTTAACTTTGGACTCTTATCTGCAAACCCACAGCCCCACCTCCCCACCTTAACACTGGGAGGGCCATGTCCCCGGAATTTGTGAAGACAGGATTCTCAAAAATACCTCTGGCTTGCGGCTCCTGGAGTGTTGCTGGCAACGCCTGGAGTTTCTCTTCAAGCTCCCAGAGCTTCACAAGGAATGTCTGAGTTTCCTGAAATACTGTTTCAGCTCCTTGCCACACCCCAGCCAAAATAGTTGCTATCACTGAGAAAAAGAAGGGAGCATCTGTGCATGCCATTACGGTCAAGTTGCACCAAAGTGGGACTTGTTCATCTGAGCTCCACAGGCTGGTTTTTTTAATTGTTTGACTGGGGTTGTTTGTTGGTTTTTCTTTAATTTGGGCAAGGCCTTTTTATGTGCCCTTTCAATTCCCAAGAGCCAGCACTGTAAATCAGTTTTCTTGGTCCCCCCCCTCTCTCTCGCTCCTCCTTCTTCTTTAGCTATACACACAACCCTCCCTTTTTTATTAATACATTATTACTCATTATTCATCTATTTCTATTCACTTCTTACTCATTTACTCATATTCATTATTACTCATTTTTCTCTTTTTCAAAAAAAGGTTTTTTAAATTTCTCAATAAAGAATTCTATATATATATCTACTTTTCCATCACCACTCCCCCCCCCCCTTTTCTCAAAAATACCTCTTGCTTGTGGCTCCTGGAGTATTGCAGGGAATGGCTGGAGGTTTTCTACAAGCTCCTGGACCTTCAGATCAAATGCTTGATCATCCTTAAGTACTGTTTCCGCCCCCGTCTTAGGGCTATTGGGCGCCTTCTTCGGTATTTCAACATCCTGGGGAGGACAGACACTTCCTGCTAGACATTTACTCCAGACATTTACAGAAGGCACAGAGGCACTGGTTGAAGAAGTTGGGAATGAGCAGACAGTGCTATTGCTGAGAAGGAGCTCCACCCCAGGGTGCTAGAGAGCTCTTTCCCTAGCCTGCAGGTGCCAGAAGGCCAAGCGCTGGTGTTGCAGTGGTGGTACTTCAGAGGCGTAGGAGAAAAGGCTGCTCTGGATTCTGGGTATATAAATGGCCTTGCCTGAAGCTGTGGATTGTGCTCCGCATTAGCAGAGAGGCTCTACTTATTTGCAAATGAAGCACATTTCAGTCATTATAGAAACCGGTGTTTCCATGCAGGCTTGTTCAGGAACTCTGTGAACTAGACAGCCGCTGTTTTAAACTGGCCCTTTTTTTCTGGCAGGTTAAACGATTAAAGGTGACTTGATTCACTTCATCCGCCAACTACCCTTCTAAGCAACCAGAGCAATTACAAATAAAAGGCTCTCCAACCGTGCGCTATCCCTATCTGCAAGCGAGCTCTCCCACAAAGTGGGTGGGGGGACAGGGGATCCCCTCTGCTGTGCTCTGCCTCAACGCCCCAAAGACAAGCCATCCAGCTGGAGAAAAGGGGGGAGGGGTGTACGCCACAGGAACGGCCAAGAACGCTGATTTTTGCTCAGCAATGAGGCCTTAAAGCAGACAGACCTTCCTCTGGGTCTCTTCTCTCTCGGGTCGGGCTCTCCCTCTCCTCAGCAGCGGCGGCTGCAGCAAGGTCGGGGCACCCCCCCCCCCAGCCAGCGGATTGGCTGGCTGGAATGTCCCCGGATTTAATTAATGTCCCCGGATGTAGTTGGGACCTCCGATGCTGCTTGCTGCCATGGCATCAGCCATGTTGCAGCGCAGGAAGTCCCCAGGCGTAAATCCGGGGACATTCCGGGGACACATTTCTGCCGGGGACAGATTGCTGAATCCGGGGACTCTCCCTGGCAACCGGGGACGCCTGGTAAGCCTCCTTCTGGCCTTACCTGAGCAGCAAGTGCAGCTTGCCCTGGATCCCCGTGGATCCCTTCAGCTGCCATCAGGCTCCCAGGTGTGGATCTGTTGTCCTGACCTGATTTTTAAATAGAATTCCATTAGCCTTTACATTTTTAACTTTTGACTCTTATCTGCAAACCCGCAGCCCCACCTCCCCACCTTAACACTGGGAGGGCCATGTCCCCGGAATTTGTGAAGACAGGATTCTCAAAAATACCTCTGGCTTGCGGCTCCTGGAGTGTTGCTGGCAATGCCTGGAGTTTCTCTTCAAGCTCCTGGACCTTCATAGGCAATGCTTGAGTTTCCTGAAATACTGTTTCAGCTGCATGCCACACCTCAGCCAAAAGAGCTGCTATCACTTAAAAAGTTTAAAAAGCTTTTTTTAATTTCTCATTAAAGAATTCTCTCTATATATAACAACTTTTCCATCCCCACTCCTCCCTTTTTCCTATTTACCTATTACAATGGGTTTTTTTTCTTTTCCTTCTCTTTTCTGAACAAACAAACAAACTATTTTAAGTACGAATTTTTGTGTTTTCTTTTTCTTTCTTCCTTCCTTTCTCTCTATCTCTTTTCTCTCTTCCTTATCTTTTCTTTTCCATCTTGTCTTTTGTCTGACACTACAACTAGAACCACCACAGCGACTTTTGATTTTTAAATAGAATTCCATTAGCCTTTATATTTTTACCTTTTGACTCTTATCTGCAAACTCCCAACCCCACCTCCCCACCTTAACACTGGGAGGGCCATGTCCCCGGAATTTGTGAAGACAGGATTCTCAAAAATACCTCTTCCTTGCGGATCCTGGAGTATTGCTGGCAACAGCTGGAGTTTTTCTTCAAGCTCCTGGACCTTCATACGCAATGCTTGATCATCCTTAAGTACTATTTCCGCCCCCGTCTTAGGGCTATTGGGCGCCTTCTTCAGTATTTCAACATTCTGGAGAGGACAGACACTTCCTGCTAGACATTTACTCCAGACATTTACAGAAGGCACAGAGGCACTGGTTGAAGAAGTTGGGAATGAGCAGACAGTGCTATTGCTGAGAAGGCGCTCCACCCCAGGGTGCTAAAGAGCTCTTTCCCTAGCCTGCAGGTGCCAGAAGGCCAAGCGCTGGTGTTGCAGTGGTGGTACTTCAGAGGCGTAGGAGAAAAGGCTGCTCTGGATTCTGGGTATATAAATGGCCTTGCCTGAAGCTGTGGATTGTGCTCCGCATTAGCAGAGAGGCTCTACTTAGTTGCAAATGAAGCACATTTCAGTTATTATAGAAACCGGTGTTTCCATGCAGGCTTGTTCAGGAACTCTGTGAACTAGTCAGCCACTGTTTTAAACTGGCCCTTTTTTTCTGGCAGGTTAAACGATTAAAGTTGACTTAATTCACTTCATCCGCCAACTACCCTTCTAAGCAACCAGAGCAATTACAAATAAAAGGCTCTCCAACCGTGCGCTATCCCTATCTGCAAGCGAGCTCTCCCACAAAGTGGGGGGGGGACAGGGGATCCCCTCTGCTGTGCTTTGCCTCAACGCCCCAAAGACAAGCCGTCCAGTTGGAGAAAAGGGGGGAGGGGTGTACGCCACAGGAACGGCCAAGAACGCTGATTTTTGCTCAGCAATGAGGCGTTAAAGCAGACAGACCTTCCTCTGGGTCTCTTCTCTCTCGAGTCGGGCTCTCCCTCTCCTCAGCGGCGGCGGCTTCAGCAAGGTCGGGGCACCCCCCCTCCAGCCAGCGGATTGGCTGGCTGGAATCTCCCCGGATTTAATTAATGTCCCCGGATGTAGTCGGGACCTCCGATGCTGCTTGCTGCCATGGCGTCAGCCATGTTGCAGCACAGGAAGTCCCCAGGCGTAAATCCGGGGACATTCCGGGGACACATTTCTGCCGGGGACAGATTGCTGAATCCGGGGACTCTCCCTGGCAACCGGGGACGCCTGGTAAGCCTCCTTCTGGCCTTACCTGTGCAGCAAGTGCAGCTTGCCCTGGATCCCCGTGGATCCCTTCAGCTGCCATCAAGCTCCCAGGTGTGGATCTCTTGTCCTGACCTGATTTTTAAATAGAATTCCATTAGCCTTTACATTTTTAACTTTTGACTCTTATCTGCAAACCCGCAGCCCCACCTCCCCACCTGAACACTGGGAGGGCCATGTCCCCGGAATTTGTGAAGACAGGATTCTCAAAAATACCTCTGGCTTGCGGCTCCTGGAGTGTTGCTGGCAAT
Organism: Podarcis melisellensis; assembly: GCF_964234715.1. Taxonomy (NCBI): domain Eukaryota; kingdom Metazoa; phylum Chordata; class Lepidosauria; order Squamata; family Lacertidae; genus Podarcis; species Podarcis melisellensis. The sequence goes on along the minus strand of NC_138535.1, from coordinate 30,891,387 downwards.
GCCTGGAGTTTCTCTTCAAGCTCCTGGACCTTCATAGGCAATGCTTGAGTTTCCTGAAATACTGTTTCAGCTGCATGCCACACCTCAGCCAAAAGAGCTGCTATCACTCAAAAAAAGTTTAATTTTTTAAAATTTCTCATTAAAGAATGCTATATATATATAACTACTTTTCCATCCCCACTCCCCCCTTTTCCTATTTACTTATTACATTGGTTTTTTTCTTTTCCTTCTCTTTTCTGAACAAACAAACTATTTTCAGTAGGAATTTTTGTGTTTTCTTTTTCTTTCTTCTTTTTCTCTCTATCTCTTTTCTCTGTTCCTTATCTTTTCTTTTCCATCTTGTCTTTTGTCTGACACTATAACTTGAACCACCACAGCGACTTTTGATTTTTAAATAGAATTCCATTAGCCTTTACATTTTTAACTTTTGACTCTTATCTGCAAACTCCCAACCCCACCTCCCCACCTTAACACTGGGAGGGCCATGTCCCCGGAATTTGTGAAGACAGGATTCTCAAAAATACCTCTTCCTTGCGGATCCTGGAGTATTGCTGGCAACAGCTGGAGTTTTTCTTCAAGCTCCTGGACCTTCATACGCAATGCTTGATCATCATTCAGTACTGTTTCCGCCCCCTTCTTAGGGCTATTGGGCGCCTTCTTCAGTATTTCAACATCCTGGAGAGGACAGACACTTCCTGCTAGACATTTACTCCAGACATTTACAGAAGGCACAGAGGCACTGGTTGAAGAAGTTGGGAATGAGAAGACAGTGCTATTGCTGAGAAGGAGCTCCACCCCAGGGTGCTAAAGAGCTCTTTCCCTAGCCTGCAGGTGCCAGAAGGCCAAGCGCCGGTGTTGCAGTGGTGGTACTTCAGAGGAGTAGGAGAAAATGCTGCTCTGGATTCTGGGTATATAAATGGCCTTGCCTGAAGCTGTGGATTGTGCTCCGCATTAGCAGAGAGGCTCTACTTAGTTGCAAATGAAGCACATTTCAGTCATTATAGAAACCGGTGTTTCCATGCAGGCTTGTTCAGGAACTCTGTGAACTAGACAGCCGCTGTTTTAAAGTGGCCCTTTTTTTCTGGCAGGTTAAACGATTAAAGTTGACTTGATTCACTTCATCCGCCAACTACCCTTCTAAGCAACCAGAGCAATTACAAATAAAAGGCTCTCCAACCGTGCGCTATCCCTATCTGCAAGTGAGCTCTCCCACAAAGTGGGTGGGGGGGGGGACAGGGGATTGTTGGGATTCGCAGGATACTGGATAAGTCTGCAGGCTTCAACAGGATGATGCAATACTCTGCTGGGTCAGAGTGACTCAGCAGGAGTGTGATTAGTGTGATTGGCTATCACCTGTTTTAAAAGGAAAGCCTGTTTAACAGTGGGTGTGGTGGTTGTGCTGTAGTGTGGTGGAGAGTATTCGTTTGTAAGTACTCTGTATGGACTGTTTCTTTTGTATATGCCTGTACATAGCTCACATTAAAAAAGACTGCACTGGAAAAACCTGGAACTCTTAGTGTCTCTGCTGAAAGCGCCGCGTGGAATACGCGACAGGGTTATAGGCCCAGCACGCTTCCGCTGTGCAAGAGTACAGGTGGCAGTTATCTAGCCGTGGGTGCTGGAGGTGAGCTGCAGGGATGGAGCAGTCCAGAACTGGCGTGTTGCTGGAGAAGCTGACGGCCACGAACTACAGCACCTGGTCAGTCCGCATGCAACACTTCCTCAAGCGTGAGGGCCTGTGGAAAGTGGTGGAAGATCCACCGCAGCCCTCTGAGGAGGATGAAAGGGATGAGAAAGCTTTGGCTACAATCTTCCTTGGAGTGGACGACAGCCAGCTAGTCTACGTAGCTGATAAGGTGACGGCAAGTGAGGCGTGGAATGCGCTCAAGGCTGTCCATGTGCGAGAGACAGCTGGCTCACTGATAACACTGACCAGGAGAATGTACCGGTGTCGGAAGAAACTGGGGGACTCCCTGGTAAACCACCTAAAATTCCTAACAGGCTGTTTCCAGGAGCTAGCCTTAAGAGGGAGGCCTGTGGGGGAAGAGGACAAAGTCTTTATAGTCCTGAGTTCCCTTGATGACAGCTATGATATGCTGGTCAACTCCCTCGAGTCAGTAGAGACTGATAAGCTGACTCTGGAATATGTTACCGGACGGTTGTACGCAGAGAAGGACAGGCGTGCAGAGCGAAAGATGACCTCAGCCCAGCTGTTGGAGCATCCCAGAGGGAACAACAGCCAGGAAGAGCAGAGGTTTCGGGAGCCGGAGAAACAGCCAGGAGGAGCTGCTGTAGACCAGCCGGTGGTCAACAAAGTAAAAAGGTGTTTTTGCTGTAAGTCCAGTGGACATCTGCTTCGGGACTGCCCGAGAAAACAACAAAAACAGCAGAAGCACAGGAGGCAGCAGAGAGTTCTGGGTAAGAAGGGTAGAAAGGCAACTTGGCGAAAAGGTGTGCTCTATTCAGACAGACAGGGGAGGAGAGTTTATGGCAAGCTCCCTAAGAAACTGGTTGCATTCCCAAGGGATTAAACATAGGCTTACCAATGTGGCAACGCCTCAGGAGAACGGGGTAGCAGAGCGTAGGGGAGGTGTCTTGCAGACACAAATGAAAGCATTGTTAGCTGATGCAAATCTTCCAATTAAGTACTGGGCTGAGAGTATTAAGACCGCAAACTATATTGGGAATCGCTTGTGGTCAAGGGTACTAGATGACATACCCTATAAAATTCTCTATAACAAAAGTCCCAGTTTGCAACATTTGAGAATCTTTGGGACAAAGGCGTGGGTTGATATACCTGTAAAGAACCGAAGAAAAGGTGGGAAAAGGGCACAGCAGTTGCTATTTCTTGGGTATGAAAGTGGTACAAAAGCCTACAGGTTTGAAGATGATAAAAATCTTTTGAGTTATAGTCGATCAGCCAGCTTTAATGAGCAAAGAAATTGGCCCAAGATACATGCAAACCTGCTGCCAGAAAAAGTTTTACTGCCCAGCGTACCTGTTAAGGCAGTTGAAAGAAAGCTAAGAATTGGCAGCTCTCCCAGAGAAACTGAAAGGGAGGAGGTAAAGGTTGAACATTTTTCTCCAGCTGCTAGTATGGAGCAGGGGAGAGAAGAAAGTGCAACAGGGACAGGAGGAGGTAGATCTACAGAGTCAATCCACCCCAAAAGCAGTCCTGAAGGTAGCCCAGGGGGTGAGATTAATGAACCCAGGAGGTCTGCAAGAAGTAATAAAGGTCAACCTCCAGACCGTTATGGGTTCCCAGCCAGCATAAACCAGGTTTGTGTAACTGAGCCAGAAAACTTTGAAGAAGTGCAAGAGTTACCTACTCTAGAGAAAGAGGCGTGGTTAAAGGCAATGCAGGCAGAGTATAACTCTCTGCTAAACAACAATGTGTTTGTACCTACAGAATTGCCTGAAAGTAAAAAGCCCATAAGCTGTAAGTGGGTTTTTAAGGTGAAAAAACTGGCTGATGGTAGTTGTCAGAGGAAAGCCAGGTTGGTTGCAAGGGGCTTTACACAAAGGAAAATGATACATTATGATGAAGTGTTTGCCCCAACAGCAAAGGCTGAAACAGTAAAATCAGTTTTAGCAATGGCAAGTCTGAGAGGGTTAAAAGTTAATCATTTTGATGTTGCCTCAGCATATTTAAATGCTCCTATTGATGCCGAGGTGTATTTACAGCAAATACCAGGTTATGAGCTGGAAAAAGACAGCATGGTGTTAAAACTGCAAAGGGCACTATACGGTTTACACCAAAGTGCACGTCTATGGCATGAATGCATAGACACAACTTTGAAAAAGATGGGATTCAAACAAAGCCTGGCTGATTCCTGTTTATATTCAGCAATAGTGCAAGGAAGTGTTTGTTATTTACTTTTGTATGTTGACGATATCTGTCTAATAACAACTGCACAAAAGCAAGTGTCTTGGTTTATAAACAGCCTAGGTAACAAATACAAACTGAAGTATTTGGGAGAGATTCAGAATTACTTAGGAGTAGAGGTTCAGAGAAATGAAAAGGGCATCTACTCTCTGAGTCAGAAGGAAAAAATCGAAAAGTTACTGAAGACATATGGAATGGAGAGGGCAAATGAGGTTGACACTCCCATAACTACCCAGTACAAAAATGAACCAGAAGGGCAAAAATGTGGAAATGCAACAGCATTTCATTCTCTGTTGGGTTCTCTGTTATATTTAAGTTGTTGGACAAGACCCGACATAACATTGGCAGTGCACATGTTAAGCCAAAGAAGTGCAGACCCAGCTCAGAGAGATTGGGTAGCACTTAAAAGAATCCTAAGGTATCTGAAAGGCACAAAAGATTACAAACTGATGCTGGATACAGGATATGATCAGCAAGTGTATGCATACACTGATGCCAGCTGGGGGGACAGAGAAAATGGAAAGTCTACCACTGGCTATGCCATATATATTGGAAATGCCCTGGTTCAGTGGAAATCCCAGAAACAAACATTTGTTGCCACAAGTACTTGTGAAGCAGAGTACTCAGCCATAAGCGAATGTGTGTCACAAATAGAGTGGTTTGCTTGTCTAACAAAAGAACTTGGAATACCTTCTGAAATGCCAATCACTGTGCTAAGTGACAACATGGCTGCACAACAGCTTGCTAACCAACAGAACTTTAAAAGCAAGAGTAAACATATAGCTATAAGATACGGAAATGTGAAAAATGCTTTGGAAAGAAATGTGTTAAAGGTACAACACTGTAACACAAAATGTAATGTGGCAGATTTGTATACAAAATGTTTGGATGCTCCTAAATTTCGAGACTTAAGAGAATTACTAGGTCTCAAGCCTTTGACTTAAGGAGGAGTGTTGGGATTCGCAGGATACTGGATAAGTCTGCAGGCTTCAACAGGATGATGCAATACTCTGCTGGGTCAGAGTGACTCAGCAGGAGTGTGATTAGTGTGATTGGCTATCACCTGTTTTAAAAGGAAAGCCTGTTTAACAGTGGGTGTGGTGGTTGTGCTGTAGTGTGGTGGAGAGTATTCGTTTGTAAGTACTCTGTATGGACTGTTTCTTTTGTATATGCCTGTACATAGCTCACATTAAAAAAGACTGCACTGGAAAAACCTGGAACTCTTAGCGTCTCTGCTGAAAGCGCCGCGTGGAATACGCGACAGGGATCCCCTCTGCTGTGCTTTGCCTCAACGCCCCAAAGACAAGCCGTCCAGCTGGAGAAAAGGGGGGAGGGGTGTACGCCACAGGAACGGCCAAGAACGCTGTTTTTTGCTCAGCAATGAGGCGTTAAAGCAGACAGACCTTCTTCTGGGTCTCTTCTCTCTCGGGTCTGGCTCTCCCTCTCCTCAGTGGCGGCGGCTGCAGCAAGGTCGGGGCACCCCCCCCCCCAGCCAGCGGATTGGCTGGCTGGAATGTCACCGGATTTAATTAATGTCCCCGGATGTAGTTGGGACCTCTGATGCTGCTTGCTGCCATGGCGTCAGCCATGTTGCAGCGCAGGAAGTCCCTAGGCGTAAATCCGGGGACATTCCGGGGACACATTTCTGCCGGGGACAGATTGCTGAATCCGGGGACTCTCCCTGGCAACCGGGGACGCCTGGTAAGCCTCCTTCTGGCCTTACCTGAGCAGCAAGTGCAGCTTGCCCTGGATCCCCGTGGATCCCTTCAGCTGCCATCAAGCTCCCAGGTGTGGATCTCTTGACCTGACCTGATTTTTAAATAGAATTCCATTAGCCTTTACATTTTTAACTTTGGACTCTTATCTGCAAACCCGCAGCCCCACCTCCCCACCTTAACACTGGGAGGGCCATGTCCCCGGAATTTGTGAAGACAGGATTCTCAAAAATACCTCTGGCTTGCGGCTCCTGGAGTGTTGCTGGCAACGCCTGGAGTTTCTCTTCAAGCTCTTGGAGATTCACAATGAATGCTTGAGTTTCCTGAAATACTGTTTCAGCTGCATGCCACACCTCAGCCAAAAGAGCTGCTACCACTTAAAAGTTTTAAAAGTTTTTTTTTAATTTCTCATTAAAGAATTCTATATATATATAACTACTTTTCCATCCCCACTCCCCCCTTTTCCTATTTACTTATTACATTGGTTTTTTTCTTTTCCTTCTCTTTTCTGAACAAACAAACAAACCATTCTCAGTAGCATTTTTTGTGTTTTCTTTTTCTTTCTTTCTTCTTTTCTCCCTATCTCTTTTCTCTGTTCCTTATCTTTTCTTTTCCATCTTGTCTTTTGTCTGACACTATAACTTGAACCACCACAGCGACTTTTGATTTTTAAATAGAATTCCATTAGCCTTTATATTTTAAACTTTTGACTTTTGACAAGCTCCCAGGTGTGGATCTGTTGTGATTTTACATCTCCATTCCAACACGAAACGAAAGCCCAGAGCCTGGCTTCATGCTCCCCCTCATCTGGAATATGGTCACTTCCAGCCCCCTCCCAGCCCAAGGATCTCCTTGTAGAGGACGGCTTGCAGGAAAAGAATAGAAGAGTAGCCATAGATTTTGTAGTCCAGCCTATTCACATAAGCAGACCAGTCCCCTGCAGCGCACACCCTCCTACTCAAAACCAAGTCAGCTCACCGCCATAAACTGGGCCTCTTTCTCCTGCTTCACTTCTGAGATATTTCAGGGCAGGCTGGATTAAAGTCGGCTCACATTCCTGGCAAGGCTGTTTTCGTCCACGGAGTTTGTCCTATGAGACACATGAGCCAAATAGCCGAGGAGACAGTTTTTTAGCTGCCTGTCATTCATACACTTTATACTGAAAGGATTTCAGGGGCAGATGCTCTTTTTCTGCATGGAGGGTGGGGTTTCCAAAGGGGCACTATTCAGACCTGCATTCATGGCTTATGAGTCGTAGCCGTGTGACAACTGCACATCATGCTGATGTGTTGAAGGGCTGATGTTGCACTTCCAGGTAGAAGAGCTCGTTGGCATTATTTTAGGCTCTGTGTCAATTGACCTTGTAACATGATGGGGGGGGGGAGTTCTTATTTTTTGAGTATTTACCTGCAACCTATTATGTGGGAATCTGAAGGTACTTTACAACTAGGTCCGAAAATAGGCAAACATTGAAATGCAGGCCTACAGTAAAAAAATATCCTTCAAAGCCCATATTGGCTGGCAGCAGCATCCCCCCAAGTCCATGATGGATAAACACTTTCCCCCCATGGAGCAGAATTGCACCCATGTTGGCAAAGGCCTCCTTTCTAGAAGGGGGAGCAGAGGCTGCCCCCACCCACTGCTCTCTTCTCCCAGGCATCTGAAGAGACAAACGGCTCCCCTTCTCTACCTGTGTGCCACAAGCCTGAATTGCAAGACAGTTCCCACTTTGGGGCAACAGGGAACAAACATGCAGAGGATGAGTTCTGAGGCTCCCCCAACAAAGCCATTTCCCTGGGCCCACCTGCCAGCCTGCTGCTGGCTGGCTGCCCACCCACAGGAAAGTGGCACGATCCTCCCCACCAACAGGACATAACAAGAAGATGGGGACGATAACATAGGACTTCCTAACTTGTGAGTTCTGATGAGCCGCTGCTGCTTCCCCAGTTTAAAGGATGGCGGCTCAGGTGAGCCATTAAGCTAGAAGGAGGAAAAGACCGACCCCGGGATGGGCTGTCTGCCTTCCTTTTGCCTTCCACCTCACGACATCCTTCCCCAGCCTGGTGCACTCCAGGTGTTCTGGGGCTCCATCTCTCACCAGGCCCAGGCGGTATGGCCAGGGGTCAGGGATGGGGGCAGTTGTCCAAAGCAGCTGGAGAGACTCAAGGAGGGCATTACAGCCTCAAAGCCCTTTCCCTACCTCTCAATCTGGACTTACCTGGCCTTGCCCCTGGCCGCCTTTAGCCAGATCAGCTGTGCTCGGAGCTGGGACAGACCCCTCTGGAGACTTAGAGGCAGAGGAAACAGCCTGGGTCCCCTGGAGAGCACTCTCAAAGGAGATGCCCGCAAAGCAGATCACACTTTTCCTACTCCCAGACTGCAGGCTAGAGAACGTCGCTGCACGCTGGTGACCCATTCCCTGGGTGGTGCACTGGGAAGAAGAAACCTCACCCAGAGATGGGAGGGAAGCACTTTGGCCAGTGCCATGGGGCCTTTCTTCGGCAAGCTGCTCAGGGACCTGCAATGGAGCACTGCCCAAGGAGGAGGACATGTGGGAGGCCTGCTGGGAAGGCTGCTGGGACCCCGACTCTTCCTGGCTAAGGGAAGCAGCTCTTCCAGTGGTATCTCTGGGAACAGAGGGCATCGAAGTGAGCTGGCAATGAGAAGGCTCAGCCAGGTGGGAGCCGGAGGTCTCTGGGGTCGCACCCAGGGATTCGTTGGGCGAACTTTTCCTCTCCATTCTGTGGACACGAAGGCAAGTCTTCTGACCAGTGTACCAGCTGGTTTCAAAGGCTAATTTTTATGAAAGCTTGAAAAAGAAAGAAAACACAATATACAGAAATCAGTGTCAGATATCAAGCATTTTGAAAACATAAAAATGAAAAGAAACAGAAGACGAAAAGCTTTCTTCTTTGTTGCAAAGTAATTCCCAAGAATAAGCCCAGAGTAGGTAGGCCTTTTTACTCCTGGGGAAATCACCGGCAATTTCATGCCAAATGCAGCAGAGGGAAGGGGCACAGGAGCTGCTAGGAAACAGGCGATCCTCAAATCACAGCTGTTTGATGCAGGGATGGAATCAATCCTTTTGCTTCAGTAAAAACCTCAAGGGTCGTAGGTTGTGGTTAAACGAACTGGATGGTGTTACAAAGGGTCTCAAAATGAAACACCGCTTTTCAATTTGAAAACTGTTGAATGATCTTTACCTATCCTGGGAACAGTACATGAAGAACTACATGAAGATGATGTACAGATGGTATACAACACCAGTGCAGTTAGGGAAAATGTACAAAACTAGTTCAAATATATGTTGGAAGTGTAAGGAAAAGGAGGGAACATTTTATCATATGTGGTGGGAGTGTAAGGTAATTAAAACATTTTGGGAAATGATATACAATGAATTGAAGAAAATGTCCCATTTATCATTTGTTTAAAAACCCGAGGCATTTTTGTTGGGGATTGTAGGGAAAGGTCTGCCAAAAAAGTTGAAAAACATCTTCATGTATACGACAATGGCCGCGAGAGTTCTGGTTGCGCAAGGATGGAAGACTGAAGAAACCCCAACTAAAGAATCATGGCAAGAAAAGTTGATGGACTATGCAGAAGTGGCAAAATTGACATATAAGCTACAGGACAAGGAGAACTATGACTTTAAGGATGAATGGGAACCTTTCACAAAGTCTCTGAAGACGCAACAAAGTGAATTGGACTCCTTGGCAGGTTTTGAATAAGCATCCACAATTTTTTTTTTTGCTGATAAAAATCAGCTAAACAGTTTGAGGATCTATACAACTTTGTAACATGCAGACAATAGCAATATTAGAGAAACCAAAGACTGGAACTGAGGGAAGTCAGGAGGTGGGGTGGGGTGGGGGTTATGGGGGAGAGGAAAAATGGGGGGGGGATAAGGATATGTTTTTGGATAATATGTCTTGTTATAACTTTGAATATATTTTATTTTATTTTAATATCCTGGGAACAGTACACCGCAGTGGTGGGCAGTTCCACAGACCCTCCTCCTCTGCTCAAAATGCATACAGACCCATCTTTGCGCAGGGAAGATCCAGACAAAAGGAGTCTGTTTTCAAAGTACCCGCGGAGGGGTTTAGACGGCTCCATCCTCTTGCCTCCCCCGCCCCCCCCCCCCCGATCACTGTTTCACTCCGGAAGGCGTCTCAGACCTGGGTGGAGCAGCCACAAATGACAGGCAAAGAGACAAGGTCCTGCCCAGATTCAGGCTTCCTCATGATCGTGTGGAATCTGTACAGGTTTCTGTTGGCGCTTCCACTAGTGATTTATCTGTACAGGATCGGACTTCATTTCAGCCAACCACATCCTTCCTCTTCCCCCGACAGCATACTAGAGTTCATATGGATTTCAAAGCATGCTTTGAGAACTTGTATGCTTAGCTTTAAACTCCACAAAATTAGCCTATGGCTAGGATGCTATTTATCAAGGTCTGTGTCCATTAAGATATGGTCAGATACAAGTATGCTTTCCCCCTTGTTATACAATTATTATTTTTAAAATTGCATTCAACCATTTACTATTTAAACAGCTTATACACCACTTGACTATAATCATCTCTGAAGTGACACACGAGAAATACATTGCAGAAAAAGTTAACATGGATGACATCAGACTTCCGTTAAAAAGACCTGCTGGAATAAAAAAAGGCTTCGGTAGGTGCTGGGTGCTCTGCCTGATGCTCTCAACTGACAAGATGTAGGTGTGGTTGAATCCCATCAGATGTCAAAGAGATAAAGAATTACCTGACATTCAGAAAACATCTTAAGGCAGCCCTGTTCAGGGAAGTTTTTAATATGTAATGCGGTACTGTTTTTAATACTGATTGGGAGCCGCCCAGAGTGGCTGGGGAAACTCAGCCAGATGGGCGGGGTATAAATAATAAATTATTATTATTATTATTATGAATCAAATGGGAACAGTGACCACAGTGCTATCAAATTCAACATACACAGTATGGAAGTGGACAATTGCTAAGGAAATCCAGAACAGTCACATTTGACGTCAAAAGAGGAGACTTCCTCAAAATGAGGGATTGGGTAGAAAGGCAGTTGAAGGGGGAAAGTCAAGGATGGTGAGCCCTTCTGTGCTCCAGAGGGCCTGGGTGGCCTCATTCCCCTCTTGTTCTGAGCACTGCAGAGGGAGGCAAACATGTCCTTCCTGGGGGCTGGTCCCTCCCCGCCCTGTTCCTGGAGGGCAGCAGGAGGAGGGGGCTGCTGCAGCTGCCTCCTTTGGGGGCATGGCTCACCTTGCCTGCTCCTGCCCTCCTCCAACACACACAACCTTACCTGCCTCAGCCATCCATGGGGGCTTGAGAGTGTGTGAGCAGACTTTCTCATGGGAGGAGGCAGGCCTTGCAGAGGAGGAATGCTGGGGGCAGGCATTCAAACTCAGCCCTGAAGCTCACTGGGTGACCCTGGGCCAGGCACTCACGCTCAGCCTAACCTACCTCAAAGGGTTGTTGTGAGGATAAAATGCGGGGGGAGGGGAGAGAACTCTGCACACCAACTGGACCTCCTTGCAGGAAATGGGGGCTATAAATGTAATTGTGTTATTTGTACCCCACCCACCTCACTGGGTTTCCCCAGCCTCTCTGGGCGGCTTCCAACACATATTAAAACAACAAACATTCAAAGCCTCCCTATAAAGGGCTGCCTTCCAGAGGTTTGATAGTTGCTCATCTCCTTGTCACCTGTAGGGAGGGCGTTCCACAGAGAGGCTGCCACCACCGAGAAGGCCCTCCCTCTGCCTGGTTCCCTGCAACCTCGCTTCTCGCGGGGAGGGAACCACCAGAAGACCCTGGGAGGAGGACCTCCGGGCTGAAGGATGGGGGTGGAGATGCTCCTTCGGGTATACTGCGCTGAGCTTCCTGACCTAACATTTGCCTCGCTTAACATAATTAATTAGGAAGTGAAGTTTTCCTCTTTCATTCAAGCAATACAGGAAGTAAGAACATGCAAACAGGAATACTACTTCTAGAATTCCCAACTCCTGACATAAAACAGCACAAAGGTTGCCTTTTCTTGACCATCAATCACCTGCGCAAAGTCCCTACACCCCCCCCTATTGTGCTTCAATACAGCCCCATCGGTCAGGCCGGACACTGAGGTCCAGCGCTGAGGGCCTTCTGGTGGTTCCCTCATTGCGAGAAGCGAAGTTACAGGGAACCAGGCAGAGGGCTTCTCGGTAGTGGCGCCCGCCCTGTGGAACGCCCTCCCACCAGATGCCAAAGAAATAAACAAGTATATGACATTTAGAAGACACCTGAAGGCTGCCCTGTTTAGGGAAGCTTTTAATGACTGATGTTTTAATGTATTTTTAATCTTTTGCTGGAAGCCGCCCAGAGTGGCTAGGGAAACCCAGCCAGATGGGCCAGGTAGAAATAATTTAAAAATATAATTATTAAATTATTATACGCGTTAGAAACAGAATTTGAAGGGGCAGTCTTTTCTGGCAGTGCCAAATGAAGCTGCAGACCCATTTCTAAGTCCTAAAATCCACATTTTCTCTGAATGCCTGAAAATCCCAGTGGTGCAGGACCTCCTAGCATGCCATCTGCTGGGGAACATTTCCTAGCACTTGGCTGGGAGCTGCTGCAGCGCTATAGTCAGGAAAGGCTTTCTGTATATCGGTAAGTCCCAACAGTTGAATAGGAACCTTCAAAAACAATGTATGTATTTGTATCTCATATGTTTTAAGCTATTTCACATGTCCACCAAGCATGAGAAAATGTCCTTTCATCTTCTTGACATTTCCAACAAATATTTGGTATGTTTTCATGTATTCTAAATAACTTCTTGGGAGTTAGATACCAACAATACTTAAATATATATATATTTAAAAGTCTATTTCAAGACATAACTCAATTATTATTTTAACTCTTTAGTCCACATATGTTACCACTATTCCAACTGTACAATATAACCAAAAAAGAGAAACTCTTGCCCCTTTAATCATGCACTTTTTAATCTGTTCCTCTTCCATTTAGGATTTCAACAAAAGTTTGTACATTTTTGATATCACATGATGTGCACAATTGTATCTCAAAACCCGTCTTCCACTCTTCCATACCCCAGGTCTTCATTTCCAACTAGACTCTCTCAATCAATCAATCAATCAATCATTTATTTGTATGTTGCCTTTCCAAATTTCAAACCATGTGCAAGGCAGCTTACAAAAAAAATAAAACTTTACATAACTGCAAACATAACAAAACTAGTCGTAAACAATGAAGAAAATATCAAAAAGTACACAACGAAATTGAAAAAAATTCCACATAAATAATAAAGATTCCACGTAAATCATATAATCCAAGCTAAAGAGGAAAAAAAAAATAACATCACCAACAGCAACCCCCCCCCCCGGAAAAAGAACCCGTAAACAACACCCCAACCCTCTTTTATTAAGTGTAAAAGAGAAACCCCTTGTTTTAATTTTACAATCTCCCCATTTCCACTTTAAGAACTCTCAGTGGATTAACCATTTCTCTTTATCCGTCACCCTTTTGTCTATAAAAAGGGTCTTCTGGTGAAACAGAGTCTTTGCGTATAAACTAACTTTATATCTATTTTCAGATTCTTACTACGCCACACACGTCTAATACAGTGGTTCTCAAGATGCGCATTTACTCTGACTTGATCTACCACAAATATCCAAGCCATCTAACCCTGAAATCCTAACCTTCTAATTCCAAGTCTCTTCTTTCTCAATATCCCCATTCCGTTAACCGCACCAGGCAACAAGCTGTAAAATGCAAGTTTAAAACGCAGGCTTTCCTTTGCATCTCGCAGAACTTTATATGTAATTCGTGGTTTTTTTCACCTGTCCTCCAAACTTCGGTCTTTTTGCCATCCTTTAAATGGGAAATCAGTAGTCGAGCCTTACTTTTTGGTAAAACGTTCGTCTGGATCCCGGAAGTCCTACCTGAGAAGAACAATGGGAGTGTCCGCTTCTCCTTCTGCAAGCAGCGCCACCCGAATTCCCACCTGGGATGAGCCGCTAAAGTGAGCCGCAGGAGAAAGACTGGGGCGGGCGGCAAGTGGGAGGGGGAAGTCGGGCGCCTCTGTCCCGTCAGAAAAGTGCTGCTCCTCCCCGGAGGCAGCCTGCTTGCAGAGAAGGGGGCCGGGCTGCCTCAAAGCCCATCAAGGCCACGGGCTGCTAGCATGACTCATCCCGGCTTTATCATCTGAGGAAAGGATATGTGGTCTTAAATGCTTGGCAACTTGGCTTAGCAACCTTGGGTCAGCTTAGCCTCCCTCACAGAGGGTTGTTTTGAAGATACACTCAGGAAAACACCCGAGGCATGAAGAAGAAGAACGAGGAGAGTCTGGAAAGGGGGGTGGGGAGCGCTCCCCCCCCAGCCGCTCCAGGACGGGAAGTGCGTCCCGGGGGAAGCGGGATTCAGGCGGAGGAGGACGTCGGGTTGGGTGGGGGTTGCCAGGAGCAGCACGATGTCCCTCCAACCCCCTCTTCCACTCTCCAGGCAGGCGCCCAACGTGGCCAGCTGGCAAGGGCTCTTTCTTACTCCAGCCTTGGCGTGCAGATCCCGGGTTCAGCCCCAGATCTCTGGAGCGGAAAGGCTCTTGGGCGTGAATATGAAAGGCAGCATCTGTCAGAATAGGGCATACTGAGCCAGTACAGATGAACGTGACTATTGGTTCGCTTTCTCTGCTATCTGCCTTTTCGGGCACAGAGAGAGGCAGGGGAGAGACCCCTTTCCTCCATGTCCCCACCCCAACTCTTAGGACCAGAAGCAAGAGACAGCTTTCCTGAGCACGTGCCCCTTCCCAGGGAGATGCCACTCTGCACTACTGTTCCCTGAATTGCTTGCGAAGCAGCCATACTCCAGGCTCTTATTGTCACAGCCCTGCAGGATCAGACCAAGGCCCATCTAGTCCAGCTCTCAGCAGCCCAGCAGATGTCCAAGGGAAGCCCCAAGCAGACTCCAAATGCAGCCCCACTCTCCCCACTGGGGATGCCCGCAACGGGTAGGCAGAGGTAGACTGCCTCTGCGGCTGGAGGTGCAACATGGTCTAAGCCTCCATGAATTTGACGAATCCTCTCTTAAAGCCATCCCCGTCAGTGCCTCTGGAAGGAGGAAATTTCAGTGTCACTAGGCACTGTGTCTGGCCTGAATCTGCCATCATTCCGCTTTCTTAAAGAGATCCAGGTTCTGATATTATGAGGAGGAAACATCGCTCTGCACCTTTCCCACATCATGCATACTTCTATGATGTCCCCACTTTCCCCCCTCTCGCAAAGCCCCAAAGCCTCCTACATTGTAAGCCTTCCTTACAGGGGAATCATCAGAAGCACCTGTGCTGCAGAGCTTCTGGCTGAAAGGTGACTCATGGAGATTTGCAATGACTGCTGCAATGCACCCCTAATGATTCAGATTGTATCATTATAGCGTCATTGCCTGTCCATTCCCAACAGCAAGGGCCCCTCGCCAGTTGGCTTGCTTCCTCTGAGGCCGCCTCAGCTCCTGGCAGCCCACACCCCCTGGCCAGCCCCAGAGGCACCATTCTCTGGGGGAGAACAGCTGGGCAAGCCTTGGGGAGGCAGAGATGGCATCCGAGGAGGGAGGGAAGGAAAGAGGGACAGAGGCCAGTGTCTCCCGCGGCACCCCGACCATCATTCAAGGCACCCCAGCTGCCACAGCACACTGCTTGAAAACCACTGCAGAACTGGGATGGGAAAGGTTTCTAGTCCAACTGACTGGTCTGGAGAAGAGGAAAGGCAGCCATGCTTGATCCTTTGTCTTCTCCGAGGAGACTTCCAGCCTGACTTCTCATCTTGAGGCCCCAGCGAGAAGTGGGAAGAGGAGCAGGAGGAAGCATCCCCAGAAGAAGTGTGCTCCCCACCAGTAGGTGCTTCCACCCCCTCTCCTAAATCTGCTTCCAACAGATACTTGGGGGGGGGGGGGCATCCTGCACCATCTGGTCAATTCCTGGTGTTAGGAGAATTAGAAGGTCTAAGATATAAACACATACATAAATACCGTAAGTAGTTCCCATCACAAAAGAATATGCAGGTAAACCCATGAACAGCCAGGTAAACCCATCAACAGGTTTCCTGCCAGACAGGAGTCTGTTGTAGGCCGCCCCTTCTGTGATGTATGTATCGTTTTTCGCTGTCTTTTCGCTATATCTTTCTCATTGACTTTAAGAATGGATCTGAATGTATTTTTCCTCAAAATGCTGTACTTTTCTAAATGTATCCAAATGTATCCGAATGGGTTTTTGTATTTCCCCCCAATCTCATCGCCTAGAGAATGTTCCTTAAATGTAACAATCACTTGTTCCAAATGTATTTGATTCAAATGTATTTAAGGCCCCACTTTTCCCATGGTGTCCTGTTGTGTGGTCGGAAAGTACTCTTTATTGTTTGATTTGGGTTAATGTCAGAATAAAAGCGAGTTCCTTCAAAACAACACATTCCTTTTTATCTTACCAATTTCTCACATTGTAAGAAGCGGAAGAAGAAACCATAGAGAGCATTCCTATTTTCCTTCTGATCAATGAAGTCAAACGTTACAATTATCCATTTGAGAATGAGCACCTATAGGGAGAAGACAGATCTCAGTAAGCCAAAGCAAGGCCAAGACAACCAACCCCTTCTGGAATATGGTCAGCGTGTACAACATCTAGCTGAATCATCACCAGGATAACTAAGTCAGGCTGGGGGAAATATCATTCTTCAGAACCAAGACATCATTACCATGCTTTCCAAGTTACCTGAAAGTCACTACAACACTTGCGAGCACAGAGCCAAGACACAGCTGAAAGAAGAGAATCCTCTGTTCTTACGGAAATGGGAATCAGAGTCTTCAGTAGCCTAGTGCTTATCACTGTGCCTGCAAGACCTTGAAAGACACTGCTGAACATGCTGAACAACTTCACTCTTGATAATTTCTCACAAGTTCGAAGCAGCCCCGGTTCTTGTTAAGGGAGAAGGCAGGGCAATGCAGCTCCGTTGACATACTTTGCTGCCAAGGGGAAAGAGAAGAAGCCAAAACATGTTTTCTTTACCAAGCTTGGCACTGAGTGCGAGTTCAGCAAGTTCTGAATTTCTTCTGGTGCCAAGCCTCTCTCTTGCGCAATCTTTTCCACAGTCTCCAAAGGACTCTGCAAAGCTCCCTGCTTCCGTGAGGCACTATCTTGAATTAGGAAAAAGTCCAAGTGTGATTCAAATCCATTCGAAAAACCGTCCTCATGCATGATGGCCTCTCCAATGGCTTGCTTTACCATCAATTGGCAAGGGAGCCCCATTGAGATGCCATGGCATTTGGAAAACTCTGGAATGCTGAACTTGCCTTTTGCTTTCTTGCTCCTTCGTTCAGTGGGTAGGTAGGTGTAGGTCGGGGCAAGTCGAAAGCTTCCTTGAAATTCCTCAGCCCCAGCCAGCATTGCCAATGGGCAGGATGGTGAGAATTGTAGCTCAGCAACGTCTGGAGAGCCAGAGGTTACCCTCACCTGTTTTATCAGTTAGTGTGCTAAGATCTGGGCACAAGCCCAATTCAGCTGACGGTACTTAACAAGGGCTTGCTTTACACAAAACATGAGAGCTAATACACTATTCTGCTCCAATATACAAAACAGCCTTTTCTCTAGAGAAAGCTCAAGAAAATACAAACTTTGGGGTTTGTAGATGGTTGTAAAGGTTTCCATTTCACTAGTTGGAAACAGCTTCCAGGCTAGGCAGGACCAAGGTTGCTTTGTAACTGTTCCTGTCTGCCTGCTTGCCATCGTGCATATTTGTAAACCATTTCTGCCAAAATATCTACATCTGCAATAGTAGTTTCTGGAAGCAGACCCTGCAGTAGTGCACACTCCATGAAGTCCATATGAAGAGTGTTACGGAATGGAGGGGGGGCATATGAATGAAGTCTTACTCCCGAGTAAGAGACGTAGAGCCCGAGGCGATGACCTCAAGGGAACCCTGCCACACTAGGGCTCCCCTCGCCCCGTCCCAACGTTGCACCAAGCACCGCACAAAAGTCCAAAACCCCGAGAAGAAAGCGCCATTTCTGACCCCGTATCCCGATGCTATACACGATCGATGTATTTTATGAATGAACAATGCATTTGTTTTTGTTTTTTTTTAAGATATTTATTAAAGTTTTAAGAGTTATACAGAAAAAAGAAAAAAACAAAACACAAACACAGAAAATAACAGATATATATCTATAAAAGACAAAATACAAAACTAAAAACTATTTAAAAACAAATAAGGTTTTGTTCCCTTATTTTCTTATAACTTACTTCCCCGACCTCCTCATACCTCCCCTTTCTGTATTCCAATTTCTAATTATTAATTCAACAAATCCTCTCCCTTAATTTTCATTTAATTTTTAACCTTTCTTTTCCTTTTACTTAATCATTACAGCTGAAAACCACTTACTTTCTAAACCAACATCATTCTAACATTCATTAATTTTGCAGTATTTCCTGAGATAATCCTTAAATTTCTTCCAATCTTCTTCCGCCGTCTCTCTTCCCTGGTCTCGGATTCTGCCAGTCATTTCTGCCAGTCCCATGTAGTCTATCACCTTCATCTGCCATTCTTCCAAGGTGGGTAGATCTTGTGTCTTCCAATACTTTGCGATGAGTATTCTTGTTGCTGTTGTAGCGTACATAAAGAATGTTCTATCCTTCTTTGGCACCAATTGGCCGACCATGCCCAGGAGAAAGGCCTCTGGTTTCTTCAGGAAGGTAAATTTAAATACCTTTTTCAGTTCATTATATATCATTTCCCAGAACGCCTTAATCTTTGGGCACGTCCACCAAAGGTGAAAGAACGTACCTTCATTTTCTTTGCATTTCCAACATTTATTATCAGGCAAGTGGTAAATTTTTGCAAGCTTGACTGGGGTCATGTACCACCTATAAATCATTTTCATAATATTTTCTCTTAGGGCATTACATGCCGTAAATTTCATACCGGTGGTCCACAACTGTTCCCAGTCAGCAAACATATCTTGTGCCCACTTGATCATGGCTGATTTAACTGTTTCATCCTGCGTATTCCATTTCAACAGCAAGTTATACATTTTTGACAAATTCTTAATTTTGGGTTCTAACAATTCTGTTTCCAATTTTGATTTTTCCACCTGGAAGCCAATTTTCTTGTCCAACTTGTAAGCCTCCATTATTTGATAATAATGAAGCCAGTCTCGCACTTTATCTTTTAATTTCTCAAAACTCTGCAATTTCAGTTTATCCCCTTCTTGTTCCAGAATTTCCCAATATTTCGGCCATTTGGACTCCATATTGAGTCTTTTCACAGCCTTTGCCTCCATTGGCGACAACCACCTTGGAGTCTTATTTTCCAGCAAGTCTTTATATTTCATCCAAACATTATACAATGCTTTCCTGACAATATAATTTTTAAAAGCTTTATGAGCTTTAACCTTGTCGTACCACAAGTATGCATGCCACCCAAAAATATTGTTAAAACCTTCTAAATCCAAAATGTCTGTATTCTCAAGAAGCAGCCAGTCTTTCAACCAGCAGAAAGCTGCTGATTCATAATAAAGTTTAAAACTGCATCAGTTAAAATCTTAAATTTTATTCTGGGTTTCTTGCCCTGCCAGACAAATTTAGAAATGTCTTTTTGCCACTTCTTGAAACAGTCCATCTTGTCCACAATTTGCAGTGTTTGAAACAAAAACAACATTCTAGGCAATACATTCATCTTTATAGCTGCAATTCGACCAGACAAGGAAAGCTTCAAATTTGACCAGATTTCTAAATCTTTTTTCACTTCTGTCCAACATTTCTCATAGTTATTGTCAGGGTTTCTGGGAGAGAGGAGGAGATGACAGAGGAGACGGAGAGCGAGTGGGAGGAGGGGCAGAAGGATGAGGAAGAAGATGACGGAATTCTGAGGGAATCCACGAGTCTGAGCAGCGAGTCAGAGGATTCTCAAAAGGGGGTTACCTTAATCAAGCAAAAGGGAGGAGAAGGGAGAAGCGGAGAGGAGCCCAGTGGAAGACAGACGCAGCAAGAGGCGTCTCAGCCGGAACGGAGTAAAGGGGGTGGAGTCGTCAGCCTCTCGGAGGGAGCAGGATTAGGAGAGAACAGAGAAAGGGGGTTGGAGCAAGGTGTTCAGCCGGAAAGGGTGGAGAGCAGAACAAGGGGTGGTGTAGCGGTCGAAAGAAAGGTCAGCAGCAACGTACGCGCGCCAAGTTCAAACGGAGAGGCGCGCGGAAGTGGAGAGAGCTCAGGGGAGGAGCCCGGCCCTAAAGCCAGAAGGAGGGGGGAAGAGGCGGCAGAGGATTCAGCCTCAGGCGAGTCACGGAGAGAGGGAACCCAGGGGGGCAGGAAGACCCTGCGGAAAAGAAAGGAGAGGAAGAGGTGGTCTAGAGCCAGGCTATTAAGTTGGTGTGGAAGAGGGGAGGAGTCAGAGGGGACTTCAGCGGTCTAACGTGACAGACGTACGGCCACGATGCTGAACTGTACGAGAAGCAGAAATCTTCAATAAACTTTTCCTGTAAATAAACTGCAACGGAGTGAGGTCTCTTGTGAGCTGGGACCCGTCCTGGGTGGCCGTGACAGTAAGTCCCCTCTCAGAAAGCAAACAATTTTTTTTGCGAAGCTCACGAACGGGAGCAGCCATGAGCGCTGAGGAGCAGCTGGTTGCACTGCGGGATCAGGTTACCGCTCTCACATCGGCAGTCATTGCTTCGCAGAAGAAGAATGACGACTTGGAGAAGACGTGCCAGGATTTGCAGGCAAGGTGGGAACACGCGGACAGGGCGGGGGCCCCAGGTTCCAGAGCGGAGGGCATTGCGCTTGGACGGAGGGGGGGTGCCCTGGTTCCGCATTTTAATGGCAACTTGCAAGACTATCCCAATTTCAGAGCGGACGTCGTATATGCACTGCATTTACTCCGTCACGATTTTAAAGATGAGGAGGAGAAAGTGGGGTTCATTGTTTCGCACCTGCATGGGGAGGCCAGGGCTTGGCTACGCAATCTGTGGCGCGAAGATGGACCGGCCCGTCGCAATTCAACTGCGTTCATCAAAGCGATGGATTCTTGTTTTCAATCCTCTGTGGATGTGGACATTGCGCGCCGTCAAATGCACGGGCTGAGGCAGGGGAAAGCGACTGTGCGCCAATACCACTCTAAATTTTTTGCATTGCTCACCGCCTTAGATTGGCCAAAGGACAGTAAGCCGGTCAGAGATCTTTTTTGGGAGGGATTGAGCCCCCCCATCAAGGATGAGATCGCTAGGGGGGACAGACCCCAGACCCTAGAAGACGTGGTGCAACGGGCTTTAGCTATTGGAATTCGACATGAGGGACGTCCGTGGCACGAGGAGGACGGGCCCCAAGCGCGTGCGCAAGCGAGGACTCTCCCTTTTGTGCACAGGGATTTCAGCCGTGCGCACCCCTCGCCAATGGGGAAGGACAGCGAGGAGCCAATGGAGATTGGTGGTGCTAGGGCTCAGAAGCCATCCCAGAGCCCTGTCCCTGGTGCAGCCAAAGCGAAGCCTCCTAGAGGAACCAGGAAGTGTTACATCTGTGACAGTGCGCACCATATGGCGAAAGAGTGCCCCCAGAGGCTCCAGAAGCACACTGCAGCACTGGCAACTGTAACAGCAGAGGTGCAACCAGGGGAGCAGCTTCAGGGAAACGACAGTGCCTGGCTGGAAGCAGAGCTACTGGGGCTCAGCCAGGCGGATCTGTAGACAAGCCCCCAGCATCACTGCAGAGCGTGGACCCTTTGCCTCCCAGACCGGCAGTTCTGCTCACAGCAACACTCCAGTTGCCTGATGGGAGACTCCTCGAGGTTCCAATAACGATCGATTCGGGAAGCAACGCCGACTTCGTGGGACTGCAGTTCGTTAAGCAGCACAACATGGCGCTCCTGCCTGCAACGACGCCTCTAAACGTGGTCACGGTAGACGGCAGGAAGTTGCTGGGGGGGCAAGTGGTGCAGCAAACCCCTCCCATGATGATGCAGATTGGCAACCATCGAGAACTTATTAGTTTCAATGTCACCCACTTATCGGACACACCCATCGTGTTAGGCATGAGTTGGCTGGAGAGGCACAGTCCCGCGGTTGCGTGGTACCAGCGGCAGATCACCTTTTGTTCATCGTATTGTGCTCAGCATTGCTTTCAGACCGATCAGGGAGGAGAAGCCGAGCAGCAGTTGCATCTGGGTATGGTGCAAACAATGCCTCACAAGTACCAGGACTTCTTGGAGGTTTTCTGTGAGAAGGAAGCTGACAAGTTGCCGCCTCACAGACCTTACGACTGCGCGATTGATTTAGTGCCAGGGGCGCAACTGCCTGCTGCCAAGCTGTACTCCATGTCGGAAGACGAGATGCAAGAGCTTCGGGAGTTCATAGACCATAACCTCAAGCGAGGTTTCATCCAGGAATCTAAAGCAGCGGGTGGCAGCCCTGTGTTCTTTGTGAAGAAGAAAAACACGCCCCAAAAAAGGCTTATAGTGGATTACAGGTTCATAAACAGCTTGACTAAGCCCAAAGCTTTCCCCATGCCCAAGATTGACGACCTTTTAGCGACCGTCAGGAGGGGCAAGATTTTCACCAAGCTGGACCTACGTGGAGCTTACAATCTCATCCGCATCCGGAAAGGAGATGAGTGGAAGACCGCCATGTTCACCCCTCTGGGCACATACGAATACAGAGTCATGCCTTTCGGTCTCCAAAATGGCAGCCACGTTTTTCAAGCATTTATGCACCACGTGCTAGCAGGTCTCCTCTACAAGAAGTGTGTCTGCTTTCTCGACGATATCCTGATTTTCTCGGAATCGCCGGAGGATCACGATAAGGACGTGAGGGAGGTCCTGCAGAGGCTGAAGGACCACAGGTTGTACGCCAAGTTGGAAAAATGCCAGTTTGATGTCAGAGAGGTTGATTTCCTTGGCTACAAGTTGTCCGACGAGGGACTGGCCATGGACAGGGCTAAGGTTCAAGCGCTGTTGGACTGGAAAAGCCCTCGAAATCGGAAAGAGGTCCAGAGGTTCATCGGCTTTGCCAATTTTTACCGCAAGTTTATTAAAGGTTTTGCGAACGCGACGGCGGCTATCACTGACACCCTCAGTTCCAAGAAGAAGAAGTTCGTCTGGACCGAACAAGCGGAGCGGTCCTTCCGGACGCTTAAAGGTCTTTTCGCCTCCGAAGAGCAGCTGCTCCACGTGAATCCCGGCAGACCCATGCGGGTAGAGACCGATGCGTCAGACAGAGCGGTTGGGGCCGTTCTTTTGCAAGAGGATTCACAAGGCAACTGGAGACCGGGTGCGTTCTACTCCCGGAAGCTCAGCAAGACGGAGCGCAATTATACCATATGGGACAGGGAGTTGTTGGCCATTCATGCAGCTTTCAAAGCGTGGCGACACTTCTTAATAGGAGCCAAGCACACGGTGCAAGTCCGCACGGATCACAAGAACTTAGAGTATTGGCGGACGGCTAAGTTACAGACCCAGCGACACATGCGCTGGGCGGAGTTCTTTGCGGATTTCGACTTCAAAATAGAATACATCCCAGGAGACTCCAATGTTATTGCAGACGCGCTGTCCCGAAAGCCGCAATACTTGGAGGAAGCAGCTCCAATCGCAGCAAAGCACATTTTCGCACCGCAGGCGTGGACGTGCGCTACCATCGCAGTCGACCTGGACGCGGTGCGACGCGCGTTGCAAAGGGATCAGTTTGCACAGTCCAAGATGGAGGAGCTACGCGGAGGGTCGCGAGACAACGATGAGTTCCAATTGCAAGATGGACTTTTGACTCGTAAGGGTGCCCTTTACGTGCCCACCGACGATCTTCGAGCCAAGGTTCTGCAACAATTGCATGACGCCCCTAGTGCAGGCCATTTCGGCAAGGAGAAGACGATGGAGTTGGTGGCTAGAGACTTTTGGTGGCCCCAGATGAGAGGAGAGGTGGCGGACTACGTCGCCAGGTGTGATATCTGCCAGAGGTCCAAACCAGTGCACCAGAAGCAGGCGGGATTGCTAGAACCGCTGGAGACACCGCAGCAACCGTGGGAGAGGGTAGCGTTGGACTTTGTTACGGACCTGCCCAGCTCCAGAGGTAAGACGGCGGTGTTAGTGGTGGTGGACTTGTTCACCAAGATGGCGCATTTCATCCCTTGTGCCAAGGTGGCGACGGCAGAACAGACCGCAAAGCTCTTCATCGATCACGTCTTCAGAGTGCATGGACTTCCGCAGTCCGTCTTGTCCGACAGGGGGCGCCAGTTTGTTTCCACTTTCTGGCGAAAGCTTCTGGGCATCTTGCACGTCAAAATCAACCTGACATCGGCGAGACATCCACAAACCAACGGTCAAGCGGAGAGGGTCAACGCGATCATGCAGCAGTACCTGCGGTGCTACGCCAACCAGCGACCTGCGGCGTGGGTGGACTATCTGCCGATGGCTGAATTCGCCTACAACAACACGAAACACGCATCCACCGGGGTGACGCCTTTCTTCGCGAACAATGGCCGTCATCCCAGAACCTTCCCGAGATTTGCGGCACCAGGAGGGGGGGGGCCTCAAGATGCCGACCAGTTTGCAGCGGAGTTGCAAGAGGTGCACGAGGAGCTGCGGAGACATTTGGAGCTGGCAAAACAGGCGTATAAGGTGCAGGCCGATAAGCACAGGAGGGCGGGAGAGGACATCCAGATTGGGGACTGGGTGTGGTTAGCAGCCCACGCGATGCCGGCCAGGTCATTGGCCAAGAAGAAGTTAGGACACAGGCAGCTAGGGCCATATCAAGTTGAGGCTAAGATCAATCCGGTGGCTTTTCGTCTAGCCCTTCCGGAGGGTTCCAGGGTGCACCCGGTCTTTCATAGGTCGGTGCTCACTCCCTACAAAACCCCACACAGGTTTCAAGAGTCAGGAGCACTCCCAGAGCCACGTAGGAGGGCGCCTGAGGGGGGGGAATCGCCAAGACCAGAACCTCTTAACGAGGTCACAGAGATACTGGACTCGAGATGGGGGGAGGAGGGAGTTGAATATTTTCTAGCCAGGGAAGGCACTCCGGCCTCTGCCAATAGCTGGGTGCCGGGTTACGCGTTGGACGAACCCCTGTTGAAGGAGGAGTTCCATGCACTTTTTCCGCACAAGCCCATGCCCGAGGAGTATTTTGATGATTGGCTTTTCACGCCCACTTTGTCAGACAGCACGTTCGAGGGTTTCTCCTCACCCGAGGGCCATACGCCCGAAACAAGCCCGACCAGGGATCCGAGACTGGGGGGGGAGGAGACAGGCCCTTGTTGGTGGGTGGATCAGCCAAGGGAGGCATGGAGTCAGAGATGGATGGTAGGTCCTTGGCAGGCAGCGCCAGGAGAAGCAGTGATGGAGGAAGAGACTGTGATGTCTGTGGGTGGGGAACCCGAGTTCGAACACACATATACGGAGATGACAGAGGAGAACGTTGAAGTGGACAACTTGTATCCTGAACCGACCCCGGAAGAACCACGTTTTCCTCAACCTGCACCCGGCGAGCGGGAGGGGGGAAGGGGGGGCTTCGAGGGGGGGATGGATGTCAGGGTTTCTGGGAGAGAGGAGGAGATGACAGAGGAGACGGAGAGCGAGTGGGAGGAGGGGCAGAAGGATGAGGAAGAAGATGACGGAATTCTGAGGGAATCCACGAGTCTGAGCAGCGAGTCAGAGGATTCTCAAAAGGGGGTTACCTTAATCAAGCAAAAGGGAGGAGAAGGGAGAAGCGGAGAGGAGCCCAGTGGAAGACAGACGCAGCAAGAGGCGTCTCAGCCGGAACGGAGTAAAGGGGGTGGAGTCGTCAGCCTCTCGGAGGGAGCAGGATTAGGAGAGAACAGAGAAAGGGGGTTGGAGCAAGGTGTTCAGCCGGAAAGGGTGGAGAGCAGAACAAGGGGTGGTGTAGCGGTCGAAAGAAAGGTCAGCAGCAACGTACGCGCGCCAAGTTCAAACGGAGAGGCGCGCGGAAGTGGAGAGAGCTCAGGGGAGGAGCCCGGCCCTAAAGCCAGAAGGAGGGGGGAAGAGGCGGCAGAGGATTCAGCCTCAGGCGAGTCACGGAGAGAGGGAACCCAGGGGGGCAGGAAGACCCTGCGGAAAAGAAAGGAGAGGAAGAGGTGGTCTAGAGCCAGGCTATTAAGTTGGTGTGGAAGAGGGGAGGAGTCAGAGGGGACTTCAGCGGTCTAACGTGACAGACGTACGGCCACGATGCTGAACTGTACGAGAAGCAGAAATCTTCAATAAACTTTTCCTGTAAATAAACTGCAACGGAGTGAGGTCTCTTGTGAGCTGGGACCCGTCCTGGGTGGCCGTGACAGTTATCTTTAAATAAATTCACATTTTTAGCTGTCATGTTAATCCCCAAATATTTCACTTTCTTAACCACAGTTAGACCTGTCTCATTCTGAAACCTCTCTTTTTCGATAGCTGTTAATTTTTTCTCTAATACCTTAGTTTTTAACTTGTTCAGTTTAAATCCTGCTACTTGACCAAACTCTTGAATTAATTCTAAAACCCTTTTAGTACTAGATTCTGGCTCTTGTAATGTAAGTACAAGATCATCTGCAAATGCTCTCAATTTGTACTGTTTGGCTCCGACCTGTACACCTTTAACCAGCTGGTCTCTTCTGATCATGTTCAGCAAGACCTCCAGGGCTGATATAAAAAGTAGTGGGGAGATTGGGCACCCCTGACGTGGAATGAACAATGTATTTGCATGAGGATGCGCTCTAGCCTATCAGATGGTGTTGAATGTAGCCCTTCAGCCAATCGCAGCAATGCCATGGCTCTGCAGAGGCAGCTCAGCTCCAGCTGTTTTGCACACTCCACTGAGCGCTGACAAGGTGATGACAGCTCCCGCTGCGAGAACAACGGACTGAGTCAATCGAAACCTCGTTACCCTGTTAATCCAATCAAAACTTGATGTTGTTTAGTCGTTTAGTCGTGTCCGACTCTGCGTGACCCCCTGGACCAGAGCACGCCAGGCCCTCCTGTCTTCCACTGCCTCCCGCACTTTGCTCAAACTCATGCTGGTAGCTTAGAGAACACTGTCCAACCATCTCGTCCTCTGTCGTCCCCTTCTCCTAGTGCCCCCCATCTTTCCCAACATCAGGGTCTTTTCCAGGGAGTCTTCTCTTCTCCTGAGGTGGCCAAAGTCTTGGAGCCTCAGCTTCAGGATGTGTCCTTCCAGTGAGCACTCAGGGCTGATTTCCTTCAGAATGGATAGGTTTGATCTTCTTGCAGTCCATGGGACTCTCAAGAGTCTCCTCCAGCAGCAGAATTCAAAAGAATCAATTCTTTGGTGAATGTAAGCGGTATTGGCTTAGGCATTGATTGGACCTGACTATATCTGACTCCTGCCCATTGTGCAGGAAGTCCCAGCAGGGGGAGCCCTGTCGATGCGAACCAACTCAAGCTCCCCCTGGTGCTCCCGTCGGGGTCGTGTCAAGGCCTTAGTCCCCCAGCCGGGCTTCAGACTAGATCAACACCCCCGGATTCCTTTAACGGAATACCCTTAAGCATGGAGGGGCAGGTGGTGGCCACACCTCCCCTCCCCCACACAAGGTCAAACAATGCCTAACCGCAATAGAATGTCCTGGGAGATTGAAACCAGTAGGAGAACACTTCAATCTCCCAGGACATTCTATACAAGATCTCAAAGTAGCTGTTCTACTACAAAGGAATTTCAGAAATAGACTGGAAAGAGAAGCTGCTGAATTGCAACTTATTACCAAACTTAAAACCATGGAGAGACCTGGTCTGAACAAAGACATTGGATTCTTATCTCATTATACATGACAAAGCCATTTTTCACCTTCTCACCCCTTGCTTTTTCCTGTAAGACCTATTGCAGTCGTTAAGAGTCGTCAACAGGCTCATCACAGCTATCTGCCAATCACCCATTCCCACCACCCTTCTGAGTAATACCCCTCCCCACCTTCTCACTATATAGAAGGGTCTGGTGACTTCTGTTTCAGTGTATCTGAAGAAGTGTGCATGCACACGAAAGCTCATACCAAGAACTAACTTAGTTGGTCTTTAAGGTGCTACTGGAAGGAATTTTTTTTTGTTTTGACTATGGCAGACCAACACGGCTACCTATCTGTATGTTGCTTTAAGTGTATACTCTATATTTGACATTCTTCAGATTGTTTTATTTATGTTTTAATATGCTGTAAACTGCTTTGATTTTTTTCTTGAAAATATAAAGCGCTATAGAAATGAAATAAATAATAATAATAATAATAATAATAATAACAATAATGTTCATTGAAATGTTGTGTCCAAAGACTGCAGCCGATGAAGAGATCACCCCTCCCTCAATTTTCTATCAGATTATTTAGATTTGGTAAATAATTCTTATTGCTATTCTTATTGTATTGATTATTATAATTGATTTATGTAGTTCTGACGGTTTAGCTGCCTTGAGCATGAAAATAGAAAGGCAGGATACAAACCTAATCTAATAAAGAGCCCTCCTCCTCCTCCTCCTCCTCCTGAGCCTGGGGCAGGACCGTAGCCTGAGAGAGAGAGGGTTGCACAGTTCCCTGATTCTTTTGGAGGAATTCCACACCACACATTTAAAGCTCTTACACCACTTGAAAGAGTCCAGGCTTTCCCTCAAGAATCCTGGGAACTGTAGTTTGCCAAGGGTGCTGAGAGATGTTAGATCTGTAGCAAACAGAGGTTCCCAGGATGTGTTGGGTGAATCTGTGACTCTTAGTGCAATGCTTCTTGAAATGTGTGGTTGTGACCATTGCCCTCATAACAGCACTGGGGTTCGGATTGTAGTGTGTGTGTGTGTGTGTGTGTGTGTGTTGCAGAATGGTTTAATTAGCTCATTCTCCTCCTAGCACATCGTCTTCATTCAACTCTGGCTGTTGAATGAATGCTTTCTTATAATCATTCTTATGTTTAAGTGGGCTTTGGCCTCCTTCCAGACAGCAGCTTGAAAGGGAAGCAGAGGAAAGCTCAAATGATGACAGAAGGCAGGGGCATCCCACAACCAAGAGTTTTGGTTTGGATGTGACACTTTGAGACTTCCCCAAGCCATCCCGAAGCCCCCATTTCACTCTGGTCCATCTGAGTATCTCCTTTCCACCCATGCCTCCCCTCCCCCCCAAATATTCACAATTAAGAAATCAGAAAACAACCCCCACCTCTCTTTCGACAGAACTAGATGGAATGATCAGGCATAGCACCTCCTGCAGAGAGGATAAAACCAAAATGTTTCCAAGGGACACATTTATCAAGCAAGATATCTGCCCATAGCTCAGTCAGTAGAGTGTGAGACTCTGCATCTCAGGGTCGTGGGTTGGAGCCCCACGTTGGGCAAAATATTCCTGCATTGCAGGGGGTGGACTAGATGACTCTTGTGGTCCCTTCCAACTCTACAATTCCATGATATCCTGTGAGGAGTAGTCTGAAGTGAAGGCAGAAGACAGGAGTTGATCATCATGTGAGCTGCGCACAGGGGGGCTGAAGCGAGCTGCTGACCAGTCCTGTGGAGCCTCCTTTTATTGAGACAAATATGCAAGCTAGGCAGATACATTTTGGCCTGTGACCTTTACACACCTTTGGTCCCGAGATCGTGGGGTGGTACAAAGTTATTTTGGCACCTGTTTCCACCGCGTCATTTTCCCCTTGCACAGTGTATGACGAAGGAGACAAAAGGTCTCAGGGACAAAGGTTACAGACAGGACACCGCAGACTGCTGAGACCGCAAAAGGTCAGACAGAGGGAACGATGTTCCAGACAGCCATGACTTTGTCTGTGAGGGGGAGTATGCTACGCACCCCAGGGTCACGCGTGCAGGCAGACTGTGGCTGCCTGCTGGTGGGGAGTGTGCTCCCTCCGGACCCCACTGCCCACTCCGCGATTATCCCTACAGTAGTCAACTGAGTTTTACTCAAAATCAACACAGCCACGTAATTTGTGCCCATCAATTTAAATAGGTCTGCTGTGGAAAGGACTGATGTTGACTACAACCCTGATGTTTTCTGATTATTTTACAGAGCGTTTCCCTCAATACCAAAAAATGGAGGCAGAGACAATTTACTGAATTTCAAAACCACCGAAGCTTTATTGAATGAACGAATCAGTTTATTACAGTCACAAACCAGAATATGGACTTCTACAGAGATAGAGAAAATGTGGAAGAAGAAGAGTTTGGATTTGATATCCCGCTTTATCACTACCCTAAGGAGTCTCAAAGCAGCTAACATTCTCCTTTCCCTTCCTCCCCCACAACAAACAGGTGAGTGGGGCTGAGAGACTTCAGAGAAGTGTGACTGGCCCAAGGTCAGCCAGCAGCTGCATGTGGAGGAGCGGAGACGCGAAGCCGGTTCCCCAGATTACGAGACTACCGCTCTTAACCACTACACCACACTGGCTCTCATATATATGTAGGTTAAAATCAAAATCTATAAGCTAGAACACAGTAAAGAATACAGATGTGAAACTATTAAAATGTGTAGTTTAAGACCTTAACCGCTAATTTAAAATATGCATGTCAATGCTTTATTATAATTAAGGCAGGTAAAATAATTATTACTCTTAATAGTAGTCATTGCTATGAGGCTTCTTGAAGCAATTCAGAATACAATCAACATTAGCAGAACACTTTCCTTTACAAGGACAACTTAAAAAGCAACAATTTAAAAGCAATAAAAAAGTAATATTGCATAGGAAAGAATTCTAAAACAACAGCAACAAGACACAATGAAACAGCAAGCAACAATTGCCACTCCATCATCGCTGAGCCTTGAAACTTGTGTCTTCTCCCCATAATCGAAACTGACATCAAGTCTTATGTCATCTGGAAGAGAATGAAGGAGAAGAGAGATGAATTTCTGCCACCTTTACTGATTCACCAAATTGACCTGGCCCCCATTTACAAGGAGGCTTCCAGGGCTGGGGTTCTATTTATGGATCCTGCCTTTGGTGGCAACGACTCCTTCCAAGCCTGCAGTTTGGCCATCTTTGTGCTGTGGCAGGATTGCACAGCCACATGACCCAGGAGGTCTGCATCAAGCAAGGATGCTGCAGCTACTGAGTGGGCTCTCCTTAGTCTGGAAAGTGCGACTGAGGGAAGCGGCTGGCTCAGGGGGCGTGACCAGCCCTATTTATCCTTGGCGTGGCCGGGGATCTCCCTCTTTTGCCCGACTTGGTTTTTCGCCTGGGGGGGGGGGTTGCGAGTTGACGTGCATCAGCAGGACTCCCCCTACTGGTGGTTAACCCTTCCCGGACCTCAAGCGGACGGGCTGAAGCCGGATAGTCGGTTAGGACCAATGCCTAAGCCAATACCACTCATCACCTGTAACCAATAAAGTTGTGGCCATATTTAGCCCATTGACCTGAAATAATTGTGGCATGTGTCTTTATTTCCACAGGCCCCAAACGGCTCTCCACAGGAACACAGTGGTGCATCTCATGTATGTGGGGGGGATTCCAACACTCCCCCCACCCCCATCCCCAGCAAAGGAAAGATAAGGGAAGCATTTCCAGCATTTAAAAGAGCCCTCAGCACAATGCTGTTAGGACAGCAGCCCTGCCTGGAGAGCGAAGGGGGCTGCTAGGAAGGTCGTCAAAGCATCAAGGCATAGATGAGCCAAAGAATGCAATGAAAACTCTCTTAGAGTCAGAGTGACTGACAGGAAGACTGACAGAACCCCTGTCTGTTGCAGTTGATGGCTGAAGAGTTGAGAAACGGAGAAGGGGTAGAGAGAGGGGGGTGTATAGTGGCTAGAATTCTGGACTAGGAGGACCTGGGAGATCCGAGCGCAAATCCCCACTCAGTCATGAAGTGCACTGTTTGATGTTGGGTCCAGTCACTCTCATCCTAGCCTGCCTAACAGGTTTGTTGTGAGGGGAGAAACAGGGGGAAAGGCAAGCCATCAATGCCACCTTGAACTGCTTGGATGAAAAGTGGGCTACGAATGTAATAAAAAGCACCCCCAAATAATGATCATGGAAGGTCTAGTCCAACCCCCTGCAATGCAGGAATCTGCAGCTGTACCTTCTGGGAATCGGGCCTGCAACCTTGGTGCTATCTGCAGCTCCCTCTAACCAGCTGAGCTGCAATGAGATTGGAGGGAGAATGGGAAGGCGGGTGGGAAGAGAAGTTAAGCTGTTCAGGAAGGGGTTAAATTCCATGGGGATGCTGGCCGTGTGGGGGACCCCAAGCCCTCGCCCCAGAAGATTAAAAGAAAGAAGCAGAAGACATCCTACTTACAGATTCACGATGCTGGCCATCTCTTCAGCTGAAATCCCCTCCTGTTTAAACTCAACTGCTTTAAAATGCTCACACAACACTAACTGTGAACCTTGCCTCCAACCCTATTGCGACTCCTCTCTGTCTAAAGTATACAGGAAAATAGGTGCACAAAATATACAGAGGAAAATGAAATGATAAAGTGAAAGCATTTGCTGAAATACAGTAGAGAACTCACGCCTCCCGAGTTGAGGGAGGCCTTGCTTTGCATGCAGGAGATCCCAGGTTCAGTCCAGGATCTCCACTAGACAGGGCTGGGACTGCCCCCGTCTGAAAACCCTGCAGCGCTGCTGCCAGTCAGTGTAGGCAGTGCTAGGCTAGATTGACTCTGTCAAGTGCAACTTCCTATGAATGCTCCTCTTATACGATTTCTCGAGACACAAGCAAGCTACCTTATCAACGAGTTGTGAGAGTTCATTCATGACTTTTAACAAACAGCAGAAACCATTTTATTATTTCTATGTGAGTACAGAAATCCTGAATATGAAAGGAAGGAAACCTCCTGCCTCTGCAATAAAGGCAGCTGCACTGCTAGGTGAGCTGTCCCGATGCCAACTGAAACAGACCCTCCAAAGGTGAAAAGGGAATTTTGAGCATCTGAGCACAACTGGGCCGTCTTCTGCGTTAACGTGAAGTGCAGGAAGTGATTGCCTTGAGCAGGGGTAGGCAAGCGAAGGCCCGGGGGCCGGACAGTCCGGGAATCAATGTGTTTTTCCATGAGCAGAATGTGTCCTTTCATTTAAAATGCATCTCTGGGTTCTTGGTGGGGCATAGGAATTCGTTCATTTTCTCTCTCCAAAATATAGTCCAGCCCCCCACATGCTGTGAGGGACGGTGGACCAGCCCACGGCTGAAAAAGGGTGCTGACCTCTGGCCCTTGCTGATTCTACTGAGTCCATCAGTAGATTGTTGTGAAGTGACCTGGCATTTTTAATGAAGTGCAATATAGGCTTGTCTTACATCTTTAACAACAACAACAACAACACAGTAAATTGCACAGAAGAATTCCATGTTGCCTGTGGGAGCGGCTGGGTAGACCTCTTTGCAGCTGCATGATCCATGCATTTGATCTATAAGCAACTGGTCAATCTTCATAATTGGCTCTGGCTTCGTGTAGGAGATTGAACGCATTCTTCTAGTTCTCAGCCCTGTATTCCACCCCCACCCCCCTCCTCCTATACTCGGACGGTGCCGACTACTCATCTCTACAGAGTGAAATGTTTATGAGTCCTGCAGATCTAGTCTCAGACGTCAAAGCTCTACCCCAAAGACGGGGGAGCCTGTGACCTTCTAGAGCATACATTTCTTTGGACTGCTATATGCTGAAGTGAACAAATGTTTTGTCTGAAACCCTTGAGAGCTTCTGTGGGCCGCCCTAGAGACCACTGGGCTAGAGGGATCATGGGGATGACTTGTTCCACAACAGCAGATGGCATGCAGAAATTTAAACTGTAGCAAAGGGAGGTAAACTGTCTAGCTAGCATGCACTCCTCTTAGCCAAAGCCCCAAGAATTGCAAGCGTGGAGCCACACAAACACGCCTGATCTCGACACTGTCTTGGGGGAAACTCCTGATGCTGGAAAATTCATGTGCTCAATTTCTGCTCATTGAGACAGGAGCCAAAGAAAGCACACGCAGAGTAGGGGAGCTCATAAAAAAGGTTTCTTTGGGAGGGGGTGGGTTGAGGTTTGCTCCCATGTGAAAGCGAAAGAGCAGGCTTTCACAGAGAAAGGAGCAGAGTAAGGCGGAACCTACTGGGACCCGTGCTTTCCAGGCACGCTGACGGGAGGGATGAGTCCAGCATTGCATTGTTGGGTCGTATTTCCAGTGACAACTATTTATGACAGAGGTTTACAGAAAATTGATCTAAACCCTCTGCTTGTAAGAGGCTATGGGCATTTGAAGAAGCCCATCATAATCTTTACATGAAATGTATCTTTAGAACACCGGTGGCGTCATGTCCCCATTTGTTGCCTTAGTTTCTCCATCAATGCACCACCCACAATTTGCCATCATATTGGCATCAGGTGTTCTCCAGGCCAGTGAATGTCAGCAACCCCTTCTTCTCAAGCTGCTTCCCCAGTTTCATCCAAAATAGAAAGAAATGCCATTTGGTGGCCCAGTGAGAAGCTTTGGGAAGTAATGAAATACATTTCTGAAAGTTATTTATGGATGCACAAGGTCACCACATCTTTGCTTAAGGTGAATGGAAAGGAACATTTCCCCAGGCGGCACACCACTGTCCCCGAATCTCGTCCGCTGCCTGGTCATTTCAACAGATTGTGTGTACATTTCAGAAAGCTTCCCCTTGCCTACAAATGAAGTGCATGATTTTTCAAAAACTTATTAATGCCCCGTGCTTTTACTTCTGGTGTGGTAAAAAATGGCAGAATCTGGCTATCATTTAAAGCAGTGTAAGACGCTGGTTTACGTTTCCCCTCACATTTGGTGACTAGGTAGGGATATGCAGTTTTGTGTTTTGTTTTTTGAAGAGTTGCTAAGGAGTCCTGCTGCTTCCGAGTTTTATTTTGGGGGTTGTTGTTGTTGTTTTTGTTTACAAAAAGGTAGTCCAGTTGTAACCCTTTTCTAGGTACAATTCTGTACATTCTGGTACTACCTGTTCACTCATGGTCCCTCCAAATCCCTTTGTTTCTTTTAGCAATGTGCCCTTGTGTATCTGCACAAGCTTTTCAAAGCCTGCTACCTTTGCTTACAGAATTTCTCCTGAGGGGCGCTTTGAACATGTCCCGTAATACATGTGGATAAAAGGAATCGCCTTTGTTAATTTCAAAAGCCATTTTATTTCTTCCATGATTTTCCTCTCTTGTTAATTTATTTTGTAAAAGCAAGTGGGGTTTAGTCACCAAAGAGGTGGAGTCTGTGGTTTTGCTCAATAGGTCATGGTCATTTCAAGAGCCATAGGGCCTGAGATGGTTCCAGCTCTAATTTACGTGTAAGATTAGGAGTCCAAGAATGTGGAATCAGTACTGCAGAAGGTCAGTTCTGACATACTTCCCCCCTAAATAGTGGGTGAAGTCCTTTTGGAAAGGACTCAAAGGTTTCAAAGTGTCAAGTTTTGCTGTACTGAAGGACTGTCCATATCTAATCTATTAGAACACTGAACCCTCCTCCCCACTCCAGGAATTTTGCTATCCAGTTGCTCATCTCATTTCCATGGAGGACATTCCAAGAAAGAAAAGTGGGTTTGAATTTGGATAATAAAAGTTTCCAGTCGAGTAGATTTATATATTTTAGTGAAGGTAAGCAACTTAAAATGACCCCAGACCCAGTAAAACTCATTACAAAGAGAAGAGAAACAACATTTAAAAGCAGATACAAATAATGAGGCATTA
This sequence comes from Podarcis melisellensis, assembly GCF_964234715.1. NCBI lineage: Eukaryota > Metazoa > Chordata > Lepidosauria > Squamata > Lacertidae > Podarcis > Podarcis melisellensis. Next base: position 30,856,170 of record NC_138535.1, on the reverse strand, counting down.
TTCTTTTCTCAAGAAGCCAGCAAAATTTCATCTTTCCTGTTTTATTCTAAGCATGCTTTTTATTCAAGTTTTTAACAAACAACAAGGTGGTAAGCTGCTGACTATAGGCAGACCATCCTTTCTCAAGGGCCATTCCAAATGGGATGAGGTACATCCTGGATAGCATGAAGAACAATCCAGCCCTGGGGTGCATAACGTGAGGTCGAGGAATGCCACAATGGAGAGAAGCCCCTCACCAAGAGAGCTGGCACAAGGGCTGAGAATTGTATCCCGCCTGCTTTCCACAGTAGCATTCCTACTACCCTTCTCCTGATTTGGGGAAATGGGAGAGTCAAATCATTCCCCGCGTCTTCTAGTGGCGAGTCTCAGAGAGCCGCTTTGCTAGGGATAGACAGACAATGGTTGGGAACACTTGGGTTCTTCTGAGCCGCTCTAAGGAAGACCGTATGCTGGATGTCCCACCCGCTGCGCTCCACCAAGGTGCCACTATACTCACAGCAGGAGCTCGTAAGAGCGAGTCGGTAGCTAAGATATAAATCAATTGGGACGTTTGGAACCTGCACACCCCAAAACTGGTACTGGATTCCAGCCCACACCCATCCTTTCAATGGTACCGTCCCCCTCAGCTCACCTGGTGGCAGGCATTCTTGAAGAGGTGGTCCACCAAAAGCCAGATCTCCTTGGCCGCTCAGTGGAGCCATCACCATCCTGGGGTACGATATCCAGAAACTGCTTCTCCTGGAGGTCCAATGACAAGGGGGACTGGCATGAGAGCCTGACAGAATGTGTGCCAGTATGCATTCTTTCCTTGCTCCAGCTGGGTGGACAACTCTTGCCCTCTGAGGCCAGAACTAGGGCTGGGCGATAGCTGACTTTCAACACGGTGATATATCACTAGCTAAACATTGCAATACACCAATATATCACGATGTCTGAAATAAGATGGAGCTATGTAGAGGCATTGGCTGGCTTCACGGTTTCCCCCGCATTGTGATTTCGGCTGCCCCCTGCAGGAGGGCAGGGGAAAGCTGAACCGGCAGAGTCCACAGGGGCTGCAGGAATCTAAAGAAGCATTGTCTGGCTTCACAGTTTCCCCCCACATGGTGTTTTTTGCATAGTACACACACACACATCATGATTCGCAATATATTGCCAGGTCAGAAATTATGAAACCAGTCTCACTATCTAGACTTCAAGCTGATTTGAAAATATATCGCCCGGCCCTAGCCACAGCAAGCATCTCAAGTGGGGAAACAGAAAACTAATTGCTCGCACCCCAAATCCAAGCTCCCCCTCCCCCTATTAATATGCAGCTAGTAATCCTGCCACTCCGGATGTGCAGTTCACCCAAAAGCTTACTGAATATGCAGCTGTGGACATGAGGTTTGGCTAACATTTTATTTAAATTGTTGGAACCTGCCCTGGGACCTTAGGGTGAAGGGCAGGAAATAAGTAACAAAAACAGCAACAGAACATGGATGGGCCTTCATAGGTTGATGGGCTGCAGCCCCAGCCAGCATGATGAGATGAGGGGGTCACATGTTCACCACCCCTTGTCTAGAGCACGTTGCAGAGGCAGGGGTAGAAACTGAGCAACAGCTGGAGCCCCAGCCCACGACTTTGTCTGGGCAATGCAGCACACAGCAGCTGGTGAACAATGCCTCCGGCCTCCTTCCCATCTTCCTCTCCAGGAATGTTCAGGGTGGTTATTTCTATCTCAAGCTACCACATTCAAGAGAAAGAGAAAGAGAGGAGGGGGAGCAAGAGAGCTTTAGGAGCACAGCAGTGGCAAGCAGCCCATCACTGAAAGGAGTTGGCAAGGATGGAGAATTTGATCCCCTCATCCCCAGGGCAGCTGTTGATTAGGACCCAGTTCATCCCCCCTCCCCCCCCGCCAATACTCCCCGCCCCTGGAGAGAGAGAGAGAGAGAGAGAGGAGAGAGAGTATTGGTGTGGGGAATGACACATGCTTAGTGCAAGAGTAGCTGGTGCATGCTAAAGAACACAGGAGCCTTGCTGGGTTAGATCAGCATTCTGTTCCCACAATGGCCAACCACATGCCCTTGGGAGTCCATAGGGACACGGGGACAAGAGCACTCTGTCCATCATGTTCCCCAGAAACTGGTAATCAAAAGCATGTGGTTTGTGATAATAGTGGCAAGAAATAGCCCTGACCGGAGCCACTGATCAACATATCCTCCATGATTCTAAATGTCTACAGCTGTCCAAATTGACAGTCACCACGGTCTCCTTGTGGCTAGGATAATACACCCAAGTTGATCTGATTTCGAGAGGAGTGACATTTCCCTGAGCCACCCCAAAGCAGCCACTACCGCTTCCCAAATGCCAGTGCTCAGGTGGTGAGAGTAAGCCAGAGTGGCACAGCCTGTGCAGCAGTTGCTGAGCACAGAGACAAGGAGAAAACTGGCTCTTGGGGCCAGAGGGGGCTGGCGCCTGCATCATGAGACTGGGCTTTCTGCCTCCCGTGCTGCCAATCGCAAGCGGACCCAGAGTCAAGCAGCGATGGCAAATTCTGGTTTCGTCTCCGTTCTCCTCTGCCGAGTTCTACAAGGGCCACGTTGAGACTAGGGGAGAGACCAAAGCAGAGAGCTAGAGCCACCACCTGGACTGGATTTGAGTCAGAAGGCAGGCAGGTGCGGGTACCTGAGAGGAAAGTCCGGTTGGTGGGGTAGTGCCTGGTTTGCCCTAAGGGACCAGCTGCCACTGCATGGAGCAGCTGCTGATCGTTGACAAGGGCAACTCCATTTACGTGCCTTCGAGGCACATGCACACTGCCGCAGAGCTGGAAGGGGCACTGGAAGGGGCAAAAATGTCCCCCCCCCCCAAGAGCACAAAAGCGGCAAAGTGGCATGGAAACAGCATCTCGACTCCCTCCCAGGAGCTTTGGCACCGACTTTTCAGACCTGTGGAGAGTTGGAGCAAGGAGTTTTGCAGGGAGGCTGCTGGTTTTCAAAAGGCCTTTCAAAAGGGCTTCCGGAAGTTTAGAGGGTGTTTGCAGGCTTTTCCAATGCTGCCCCCAATATACGCAATTTCATTTAAACGCACAGTACCTCGGAACGCAACCCCCGTGTAAACCTGCTTTGAGCCCGCTACAAGAACATCTAGAGGATAGCAAACCAACTGTTACCTTTTCTAGGAAGCCGTCTTCTCCCTGAGATCAGAGGAGGAAGGCAAGAGCAACAGACAACCAAGGGTGTTAATGGCACAGGCCCTGAGAAGAGAAAGAAACAGCCCGTTGGCTGAACAGAATCTGGGCAGATGGCAGGGAAATGCACACGGTTCAGTGGCCCTGCGAAAGGGCAGGTGGGAGGACCAGAACCTGGGATGACTCAGTCAAGGCAAACAAAGGGCATGAAGAGCACACAGGAAGCGGATGCAGAGCTACAGAAGCTGAAGCTGAATGCAGCGGAGGACCCCCAGCCCCCACATTGCTGAGTGGAAGAGCAGCTGTTTTCCAAGCAGGCAAGCAGAGTGGGAAGGGTAGACATCCAGCACATGAACCTGCCAGGTAAATCAACCCCTTTCCCTACCAGGTCAATAAGTCTGGTGACGGGAACTCCGCCAAGCGGGTGCCTCATCCAGCACAAGGCTTCCAAGGAGGTCCCGAAGCAGCTTGGTAGGTAGCTCCCACCGATGGTGAGGAAATAGTCCTTGCCAGGGTCAAGGTGAAGGACAAAGATAGCCTCAATCTTCTCTTCCTTGCTGACGTACACATCCAGGGAAATGTCCACCGTCTCACCTAAAACGGGAGGAGGTCAGGTAGATACACTCTTGGGCACAGCCAAGTTGGCTTGTCTGTAAATTAAAAGTGAAGACGGTGAAGTATTGAACAGAAGGACACAATAGGAGGCTGCTGGATCAGGCCAACGGCCCATCTAGTACAGCATCCTGTTCTCACAGGTGTATGGGGCAAACCTTAACTTCAAGAATTAGGAGAAGAAGCGACTCAGTTCCCACCCCCACCCCACTTTCCTCTCTAGTCCTCCAAAGCAGCAGCTGCACAGAAGATGGTGACAGGATACTGGGGGGTGAGAGAAAGTGATCCTAACAAAAGAATATCAAAAGGGAAAGGATTTTTGCGCCCCCAATGTAACTTTCTTTTTTAGTTTACATTTCATTGAGTTTTTAAAAGTTTGGCTAGTTCTATATGTTCCCCAAGATATTTTTGTGCCTCCACAACATAAAAATACGATTATTTTTTTAAAAAAGTAATTTTTGGACGGACTGCTCTCACTGGTTCCCTGCGATGCCAAAGTTGTTTGGGGACCCTCCAGCATTGCTTGGCTTCAATTCATTTGTCTGTGTGTCTTTGTTTAAAGCTGGTCACACACACTTTTACACTTTGGGCTCAGCTGCTTTGACGTGTGGCCCTTGGAGGCTTGAGCATGGGGCAATGCAGCCCACAAATGTTAAGCCTCCCCTGCTCTACCAAACTCCCAAGGTTTGAGGGAGGAGGGTTGGGAAGAGGAGGGGAAAAGGAAGGCCTTCCCTAGATGAGCCTTGGGGTCCCTTTCCAACTCTACAGTTCTCTGATTCCAGAGAGAGACGCGCTGGGCTCCAAGTATCCCTCGCAGGGCTCAGCGCGAAGCCATGCCTTCCAATACTGGCTGTCACTGAGCTTGGGGATAAAGGAGAAGTGGAGGGTGACCTGCCCGTTGTTTGTGATCTGGAACCTCTCCTTCTGCAGCTGCCGGAACTTCACATTCTCAAACGGAAACTGCAGAGCAAAACGGGGGGGGGGGAGTGCTTGCCTTTAGCAGAGGCAAGGAAACGTGCTCCAGGGGGGAGTTTGTCCTTGGCCCCAGCCTCTCATTTAGGGGACTGCACATGCCACAGGTCCACGTGGGGCTCTCCAGATATTGCTGCACTTGCCACTGGCCACGTTGGCTGGGGATGATGGGAGTTGTAGTCCAGCATCTGGAGGGCACCACGCTGGCGACCCCTGGAGTCTTTGCCTGCGAGGAAGAGGAAGAGGCTGCCGCTCAGTGGAAGGGCATCTGCCTTGCATGCAAAGGTCCCAGGTTCTATCCCCAGCATCTTCAGGTAGGGCTGGGAGAGATCCCCCGGAAATCCTGGGGAACCGCTCAAGACTGAGCTAGATGGGCCAAGGCCTTCTTTCCCCCCTGGTCTTTTTGCAGCAAACCCTCTTTAAGGGGTTGGAGAGGATCCTATTCGTCCTTACCTCCCTCCAGGGAGGGAAGGAATTCGTTCTCCATCCTGTCCATCAACTGAACAATATCCTCAATCACTTTCCGGTACCGTCGGTCATCCACAACCTTCACCTATCGGGGGGGGGGCAGAGCACATTTGTTGGGGCTATGGACTAAAAAGGGGGGGCATGAGTTAAGAGCAGAAAGGCCTGATGCACCCCCTGTTCCCAGCCCTGAAAGAGGCAAGTACTGTAACTCTGAGAGCTTCCCCAGGATGGCAGCGGCTGTGACTTCCAGAGCCAATGGGCTGAAGCCCAATGCTCCAAGCCAAGTACCACAGAAGCTCCATTGCATGAATGGAGCCAACGGTTAAGGTATACAGTTCAGCCCATGTGGTCTGCCATGCCTGCAGGAGCAGCGTGTACTCAGAACAGTGGAGAATGGTAGCCTAGGGATTTAACAGAGCCAAAACCTGCCCACTCCTTGCACCGGAAGTCATTGGCCAAGGAGGAGCTCTGTGGAAAGGGGCCTGGTTGTTGGTCAGGGCCTGCCCAGATTCGAGGAGGTGCCACATAGCAGGCAACTAAAAAGCCTGAATAGACGATAGCCCTGGCCAGGGCAGGTGTTACCCTGTGAGGAAGAGGGAGCTGGCGGGCTTGTGGTCGCTCCTTTTCAATTCCATGTGGCTTCGGTAGCTGAGCTGATTCACGCTGCGTCCTCGCCAGAGGATTGGCTCACACCATGCTGGCACACGGCACTTCCCACTGCAAGGAGACAGTTGGACTGGCTGAGGCAACACACAAGGCTCACACCTTCAAACTTTGGCTCCACACACGGCCTGTGATCTTGACCACGGTCAAGAGCTGGAGATGATGGGGCTTGGGAGTCCAACTTCTGAAGGGGCGGACCTTGCAGGTGTGCAGGCATTTTGCCTCATGGAGAGAGTTGTCAGGAAATCAAAAGCTGCCTTCTACCAGGTCAGAATGATTTTCTGACCTCCCCCAGTTTGGATTCCTACATTGCAGGGGGTTGGACGAGATGACCCTCGTGATCCCTTCCAACCCCACAATTCATTAATTAAGTCTCCTCTGGCTGGCAGCAGCTCTCTGTGGCCCAATCCTTTTTCAGGTGGAGGTGCCTTTCAACTTGAGACTCTGCATACAAAGCATATGGCACACCACCAAATGATGATCCTTCCCCAAAGCAAGGGGCCCCGTTATTCTTGTTCAGACACTATTTTTTCAGTGATCCAAAAGACCCTTTCTGGCACCTGAAATGCTGCCCAAAGGAGCCTGCCGTTTTCCGGCTTCGTCACTACATGTTCCGCCTGTCCTTTTGATTTCCCCATTACCACAGCAAGAGCAATGAAACTAGCAGGCCTAGGTGGCTTCTGACAGTTGTCAAGAACCACAAGAATATGCCACATCCTGGATGGTGAGGCTCAATGGCTACTAGCCATAATGGCCAGAGAACATACTCCACCAAGAGAAGCAGTATGGCTTGGAGGAGGGGAGCGTGCTGTTGCACCCAGGTCCTGTTTGTGGGCTCCCCGAGAGGCATCTCATTGGCCAATGTGAGAACAGGATGCTGGGCCAGATGGACCAATGGCCTGATCCAGCAGGGCTGCTCTCATGCTCTTATGCCCTGGCAGACTCATCTTGAGAGAGCACCAAGTCTCATTCCCAGACTTCCTTGACACAAACAGGATTCTCTGCTTAAACACGCCATGAAACAGGATGCTGATTATCAGGACAAATGTGGGGGAAAGGCTGCTTGTGGAAAAGGAGCCAAAACATTTCCAGAGACTTTGAGCAGGGATGGCTTGAGGAAGACAACATATCACAGCCTTGCATTTCACAACTCGCCTAGCAGCCTTTGGCAACCGGGAATTCCATGCAAGCAAAGTGAGCAGGTGAAGGAGAGCTGGATCTCTCTCTTCCTCCGTGGCTTGGTGTCCATTCTGGCTGCAGAGGAAAGGAAGTCCGTCCAGCCCTCAACTCTAGCCCTCCTCCAACAGCTTGCTTAGCAGAAAGCCATGTTTAAAATATATGTTTTACTAGCCTGCTCAGGAGGATGGAAAGGCAGGACACTACTAGCATCTCAGCAGACTAGGAAAAACAAACAAGCCTTGCAGAAGAATGATTGAGAGGACTTACTTACAAAGGCTCAACTATCAAGCAGGATCTGTTTTAGAGTCGAATTTGTACGTCGGGATGAACTTGATCTCTCCCTCTGTGAAATCAGCAAAAGCTGTCTTTTGGGTACGCTGAATGTTTAGCTAAAGCCAAAAAGAAATCGCTTATCAGCAGAGAAGCAGAAGACCCCCTGTTGCCTGACAATGGAGTCTATTAACAGCCACTGTTGTGCTGGAAGACCAAGGTGAAGTACTAGTAGGTTAAAGGTAAAGGTAAAGGGACCCCTGACCATTAAGTCCAGTCGTGACCGACTCTGGGGTTGCGGCGCTCATCTCGCGTTATTGGCCGAGGGAGCCGGCGTACAGCTTCCGGGTCATGTGGCCAGCATGACTAAGCCGCTTCTGGTGAACCAGAACAGCACACAGAAACAGCGTTTACCTTCCCGCCAGAGCGGTACCTATTGATCTACTTGCACTTGGACGTGCTTTCGAACTGCTAGGTTGGCAGGAGCAGGGACAGAGCAAGGGGAGCTCACCCCGTCGCGGGGATTCGAACCGCCGACCTTCTGATCGGCAAGCCCTAGGCTCTGTGGTTTAACCCACAGCGCCACCCGCGTCCCTACTAGTAGGTTAGCCAAGTGCAAAAAAGGGGTATACCTGCTGAGATCCTATCTTATACCCAATTCTTAAAGGTACAGGATGCTTGTGCATTTTTGCCCCATGTCATCTTAAATTACTTTGCTGCATCACACGACAGGAAAATCCTCTAACTCAGGAGTAGGTTGGTTTCTGCTTTCTTCTCTGTGCAGCGAAGTGCTTGTCACGAGACAGGTTGTTTACATTCCACAGTAAATGCACTGTTGGGTTTCTCACGGGAAAGGAGACTGGATGTGACGTACACTGGTTTCCTGTTTTTCACTGTTCTTTGCAGTTTCAGTTTGTGGTTCTCTCCGTGCTTTAGAGGAGAGAGGATGCATTTCCTGCTCCGGCAGAGGCAAGATGTTTTTCTTTAACATACCAGCTTTGAACTGTAAATAAAGCAATATAGAGTATGTAGCATGTACTCCTCATCCTTCCGCTGTGCACGGGATGCTGCTTTTCACTAACACATGGTTCCGGGCCCAGAAAAACGCGGTCACATGGTCATGGGCTCCAGAAGTCGAATCGGAGTGCCGGCAAAGGATCGGAATGCAGAGGGACAGATCGGATCGGAATCTGCTCTGCGCGTAAAGATGATTGATGAGGTATGTGCTACTGCTCCGGGCAGCCTGCCAGCTTCTAATTAATGGCTTTATGGCTGGACTTTGAACTTTTAAAGCCGTTTTGTCGGGCACAGGCAAAAGGCTCACAGGCACAAGTTACTTTGCTGGGGAAATCGAAAGTAACTTTTAAAGGCGCTTTTGGAATGAAGCAGCTGCAGATAAGCAGAGCAGCACAGACACAGCTTGTATAAAGCAGTCTGATTTAAAGCAGCAGAGATGACGCAGAAGGCTAATGCCAGAGTCATGATGGCCCTTCAGGATGCTTGTGGGATTCCTAAGCTCAATAAGAAAAATTATACGGACTGGGTTCTGTATGCAGAGGCTATTCTGCGGAAAGAGGGTCTGTTTGAAGTTATTACAGACACCCCCCCAGCTCCAGTTACAGATGCATGGGAAGCTAAGGATTCCAAGGCAAGGGGAACTCTTACATTGATAGTATCCCCAGAAGAGCTCTGTCTATTGCGTGATAAGACCTCAGCCAGAGAAATTTGGGACGCTTTGAGAGAGGCTCACTTGAGGACAGAAGCTGGATCCACTATGTTTTACTTTAACAAGCTGCATAATATGGCTCTTGCTGAAGGTGGAGATGTGCGTATACATCTGATGGAGATGCAGAATCTGAGACATGAGCTGCAACAGAGAGGACTCAACTTTCCAGAGGCTGTGTATTCCTTCATGATACTACAATCTTTGGGTTCAGGTTGGGAGTCTGTTGCAACTCAGATTGCTGTACAACCAGCTGCTCAGCTGACAGTGGACTATGTTACTGCCGTGATTCAGAATGAAGCAGATCGCCGGGGTGCTAGCTCTAGCTGCATGGGCAAGTGGGAGACTTCACAGACGTCATCCCATAGTGCAGTGGAACCACCAGATGGCGCCAAAGCTTTGAAGGCAGTGAAATGCTACTCGTGTGGACGTCTAGGCCATATGAAGAGGGAATGCAGATATCCCAGGGCCAAGACAGAGCAGCGCAGCGAAAGCTCATCGCGTGGAAAAGGCCGAGGCAAAGGCAAAGGTCCGGTGTCCAGGACAACGCAGCATAAGGCAATGGTCTCACGCTTCACTCCAAAGGTTGCAGAGGTCCAGAAGACGTCTAGATCTTTCTTCGTTGTTGATTCAGCGGCGACGCATCACATGTGCAACGATAAGAGACTGTTCGTGTCTTTTACACCGCAGGAGGGTGCGATTCACCAGGCGGATGACCACACAATTCCCAGTAAAGGCTACGGAACTGTTGTTCTTCACAGTTTGGACTTATCGATACAGAATGTGCTTTATGTGCCGGATGCCAAACATAATCTGCTCAGCGTTGGACAGCTGAATGAGCGGAACATTGACGTTTCCTTTAAGAACAAAAGGTGCATCATCACAAAGAAAAATGATTATGTGTTGTATGCTGAATATGTTGATCGTTTGTTTGTTTTGTATTATGATGATGTTGTGCAGGATGACACTTGTTGCATTGCAGGTTCTAACAAAAGTTTGCATGCAGAATGTATTCACGATTTTCATAGAAAATTTGGTCATTTGCATTTTGAGGCAGTATCTAAAATGCCTGCCTTGGTTGAAGGTATGACTATTAAACCCTGCAGGTACCACATGAAGTGCAAGGCATGCGCAGCAAACAAGGTGAAAATGGCTGCGAAAGGTAAGGTGTCTAGTAGGCAAGCTACAGAACCATACCAGATTGTTCATGCTGATTTGGTTGGACCACTAGCGCCCTCTTTAGGTGGTAATAGGTACTTCATGGTTCTCATTGATGCATTTTCCAGATATATTTATGTGTACAATCTCAAGCAGAAATCAGAGGCTTTTCCTAGGTTCAAGGAATTCTGTGCTTGGTTGAAAATGTGCATGGTAAGAAGATAAAGACTCTTTTCTCTGATCGCGGGGGAGAATTCACTTCTCAGCAGTTTGAAGCTTTTCTGACTGAGAAAGGAATTCAACACGATTTGTCTAGTCCTCGCTCGCCATGGCAGAATGGACTTGCGGAACGGGCAAATCAGACATTGCTTCAAGGGTTAAAAACCTTGCTGCATGATGCCAATCTTCCAGAGAGTTATTGGGCCGAATCTCTCTCGTGTTTTGTTTACAGTTACAATCGCAGGTTATCTTCAGCGATTGGTTGTACCCCCTATGAGAAGATGTTTGGCAAGAAACCAACAGACACGTGGCCCTCACAATGCTGCAGAACTACAATTCCCATCATCCCTGATTACTGGCCATGATGGCTGGAGCCAACAGGAACTGCAGCTCAGTAACATCTGGCAGACCACAGGTTAGCCATACCTCCAACAGACAATGTTATATGTACCAATAATCCATACAAACTGTTAACAACCACCAGAATACACCCCCGACACTATGAGCAACTGCAAAACCACCCTTTTGCATCCTACGTTGGCTCCCAGGACGTTTCTGAGCACAATTCTCAGTGTTGGTGCCAACCTTTAAAGCCCTAAATGGCCTCAGCCCTGAAAGAGTGTCTCCATCCCCATTGTTCAGCCCAGGCATCAGGGTCCAGCACCGAGGGCCTTCTGGCCTTTTCCTCACTGTGAGAAGCGAAGTTACAGGGAACCAGGCAGAGGGCCTTCTGAGTAGTGGCACCTGCCCTGTGGGACACCCTCCCGTCAGATGTCAAGGAGATAAGTAACTATACAGCCTTTAGGGAAGTTTTTAATGTTTTATGATGGTTTTGCATATGTTGGAAGTCCCCCCCTTGCCTTCCTTGCAGCATCCTTCTCAAAGGGCTAAGGCACGACTACGCTCACAGAGTTTAAATCCACCGTAAGGTGCAGCAATCAGGCCTGTTTCAACACAAAATACCAATGCTCCTTATGCCAAGTGGGAGAAAGGTCGTCAACATGATGAACACACAAACCTTGGAGAGAAAAATGTAAAACAAAAAGCACCAGCAATTTAATTGGACTTAATGGAAGTCTCTGCTGATAAGAACATGTGAGCAACGCAGATTTTCCAGACAGATGCAAAACCTAGAGCAGGAAACCTTAGACCTTTCGATATTGCTGGACAGCAGCTATGCTGGGGCTGATGGGAGTCCAACAACATCTGGAGCGTGTGCTGAGCTAGGAAAGCCCTCTAACTGGGAAACGGCAGAGCAGTCCTACTTATTCCAAGGCAACCCTCCAACTTAATTGGGACTTGCTTCTAATTCAGGTTGCACAAACCGGCAACCTTAAAAAGCATTTGTAGAAGTCGCAGTCATCCTATGTTATAGCTACACTTTGCTCCTAACTGCCTGAAAGTGGTTTCTCTAGCCTAGGCTGGGGTATCCCAGACAAAGGAAATAAACAGGGCAATATCCTAAACCACCACATATAACACAAAGATGTCTCTCACCTGGTCGTAGGTCAGAAGTCTCTGAAGCTCATTTTTAGTGATCAGATGACAATGCTGGAAAAAAGCAAAGCAACCACAGCTACAGGCTAGCTCACGGGGTCGGGGGTCGGGAGGCAGCCTGCTGCCACTTCCTGCAATATGTAGTAAGACTGATAACTAGGATTGGGCAGTATGATCATATTAGGCTAGTGCTCTGTGAACTAGACTGGCTCTTGAACTGCTTCCAGGCCCAATTCAGAGCATCCCATTTGGCCTTTCAAGTGTTTCAAGGTTTGGGGAAAGGGTACCAGAAGAAGGCCCACTTATGTTTGCACTGCCTCTCCACTGACTAGAATCCCTTTCCCAGGGAACTCCTGCTCTTTCAAGCATGGCAGGGCCTTTTCAGTCATGGCACCCGACCTTTCAGAATAATCTCCGAAAGAGGTTCACCTGGCCCCTGCTTTGATGTCCTTTCAGCAAAGACTTTTAGAATTTCCCCTGGTTCTTGAATTCATGGGCAGGGCGCTTGTGGCCCTCCAAACCCTGCTGTAGTACACAGGAACATGGGAAGCGACCTTATATTGAGGCAGACCATTGACCCATCAAGCTCAGGACGGACTACATGGACTGGCAGCAGCTTTCAGGCAGAGATCATGCCCAGCCCTAGCTGCACACACTGGTGACTGAGCCGGGAACCTTCTCCATGCAAAATGGCCGCTCTGCTTTCGCGTTACTGCCCTTAACAAACTGCAACTCCCACCCCGATCACTGGAGAAGTTGCCCACATTTGCTATAATCTCATCTAATACATCTCTGCCACTCGGTTTATGTTGCTCTCTCCTGGCTGCTCTAGTAGAAACCTTAGTGCAGCAGCAGGGATCGCCGACACTGCACCCTCCTGGTGTTGCTGAAGTGGAACTCTCATGAGCCCGTCAGCAAGGCCAATTCTTAGCAATTATGGGAATTTTGGTCAATCAACATTTGGAGAGCACAATGCTGCCTGCCATAAAGAAGGCTGATCACCGAAGAATTGATGCTTTTGAATTCTGGTGCCGGAGGAGACTCTTGAGAGTCCCAAGGACTGCAAGAAGATCAAACCTCTCCATTCTGAAGGAAATCAGCCCTGAGTGCTCACTGGAAGGACAGATCCTGAAGCTGAGGCTCCAAGACTTTGGCGGTTTCGGCGCTCAAAGTCTTCCACGTGGGCAGCAAGGTGGGAATTGACCATGCAGAAGCTGGTATTGTTGCAGACAAGCCTCACGGCCACACACCCCTTGTTACCCTGCAGGGGCGGAGCAAAGATGGCTGTTAGTGAGCAAGCAGGAAAGAGGGGGAACTGGTTGGCAGAGATTAGAAAAACAGATAGACAGACAGACAGACAGAAAGATCGACATAGGGAATTCTGCTGTCAGGGTCTACTCCCCATCTTCCCCATGATGCCTGTGGCCACTGTCTCCCTCATCACTTCCTTGATGCGGCTGAGCTGGTCCTTACTGACAAAGATGAGCACCAGCTGCACCTAGAAGACGTAAGGTACTGGGATGTCTACCAGCTCTGTTCATTGCTTGCTGTCCTGGGCCGGCTGGATGCAGATAGGAGTGGCAGGTGGCACCAACTGGGGATCCCCCAAGGGAAGAAGGCTCAGAGCCAGGGAACTGGTGGGGGGACTGTGGGATGTAAACACAGGAGCAGTCAATGACAACATTCCTAGAGTGTACATATTAGAACATGGGGAGGGATGTCAGTCCAGCAAGCAGGTAAACGTCCTGGGACGGACTTCCTCCGCATGTGACCAGAGGTGGGTGTGGCCTCACCTGTGCAGGTAAATGATAAAAGCACAGGGCAGGCAGCCATCTCTCTCTCTTGCCTCTTGCCTCTCTCATCTTCATCTTTCGAAGAAGCAGGATGCCCTCTTGGCTCTCAGCCAAGAGAGGAGGAAAGGACTATCTTCCTATAGATAGATTCTAAATGTATTTTACCTTTTTAAGCCTGTCTGCCTTCTAGGATCATATTGTGAACAGAATGTGAGTAAACTCTTTTATACTTTTATAAAGACTGTGTTGTGTCTTGTATTTTAAGAGGGATCAAAAGGGGGAAATTACCAGAGTAATTATTATAGAGGTTCTAGCGAACCTGTGCACACGTTACCGTTGCGAACTTAAAGGGGAATGTTATAAACTCTGCTGATATTTTGGGAACTTGTTAGCACAAGTTGGATAAGGATATAATTAGTCAATATATCCTCTCCTGTACCCTGAACATTCCCACAAAGGGTTATGGGCCTAGTATTGCATATTTCTGCGTATTTCTGAAGGATTGCATTGGATTGTGATTTTGAGTTGAGTAGTATTTTTCTGAGTTAACTTCCTGGTAAGCACATGGTCCTTTGTTCCATTGTGCAGTGGGGATTAAGCAACCCCCCTTCCCTCAGAGTTCACAGTGACCCAAGGCAGTGAAGAACTGTTTTGTATTTTGAGATTTTTGAGATTTTGATTTTAAAATTTTGAGAAATTTTTAAATTTTGAAGAATTTTCAAATTTTGGATTTTAAGATGGCTAGAGCAGCTTTTGATAGTGATGCAAAGCTAGGAATGCCTGTGCTGAATGAACACAATTTCATACACTGGAAGCAGCGCTTGATAGCATGTTTAGATTATAAGGACTTTTTGGAAGCTTTAAAGCCTCAGCCTATAGGGACAACTGAGGGAGATTTAGCCAAGATAAGTGCTTGGAAACGCATGAACAGCAAAGCTAGACACATAATTTTGAGTGGACTTCGTGATGAGCAGCTATCATTAATAAATAGTACAGATGATGCGTCTCAAATCTTAAGAGATATTGAGCGTGTGTATGGAGAATCTAGCATAAACTGCTTCAGAAACTTGGTGTGTAAATTAACCAGAGTGAGGATGAATTCAAAAGAGGAATTTACAGAGCACATCAACAAGTTTACTGAGATTATTCAAAGCATTGATCTGACTCCCAAAGCTTTTGATGAAGATACAAAGATAGCATTTTTGTTATCGTCACTTGGACCACGCTTTAGCGCATTTGTAAGTTTGATGGACCATAGACAAGGTCTGACTTTTAAAGACTTGATTGGTTATTTAAAAGAATATATATATATATATATATATATATATATATATATATATATATATATATATATATATGCTTTCGTAGATTTTCACGGGTACAGGAATGCAGGTTTTGGTGTCCTCGGGTGTCTTCCCGTGTAAAAGTTGGGGTGTCTAGGCGACGTTTAACATGGAACATCACCACAAGAGAATAATCATGGAAGCCATCGAGATAGAGAAACACCCTCACAACATGAACAAGCGTGACGACACATCCCGCTTGCCAGACATCTGGAAATTAGCCCTCCCCACAAAAACTGACACCAGATCCAGAGGCACACAGAACGCTATCACCAATCAACCACACCAGACCCAAACCCAGACCCTCTCCACAGATAAATTACAGACACCATCCAGTAGCCAAACCATGGTGGCACCTCCGGATGCTGCACCCCCCTGCAATCCCTACACAGATCTGGCTGACACAGGCCACAAAACCACAGCTCGCCCCTATACACGAAGCCAAGCCAGAGCACAACTAAGTGCAGTACAGCCATCTTCTCAGAAAAACTCTTCACAAAGTTCAAGAGGTCAAGACACAAAGACTTTAGCAACTAATCCACACCTAATGACCCACCTAAGTGGTACTCAGGATATCACTCAAGAAATCACTCAAGATATCCCTCAAGTAATTAAGGAACAAAAGAAGAAAAGGCACACTAGCCTGGGAACTTCCTCTCTGCCCAGAACATTGGAGGCTATACACCACACCCCCTCAACAGTATTTATAGGAACTCAAACACTGAGATCCTGCTCTGTTCCAGTAACAAGAAGCCGAAAGCACCAGCCTGAAGATGACGAGTGAGACCTCGTCGAAACGTCGCCTAGACACCCCAACTTTTACACGGGAAGACACCCGAGGACACCAAAACCTGCATATATATATATATATATATATATATATATATATATATAAATGTCAAAAAAATAAAAATAAAAGAAGAATGCAGAGATAGAGCTGAATCTCCAGTGAGAAATACTAGAAGCAAGGACAGTAGTTATGCATCTAGGCAATTTACAAAGTCGAAAGAGATGCCTAAGAAGGTGATTTGTTTCAATTGTAACAAAGAAGGACACATTGCAAAGAATTGCAGGGCTCCTAAAGCAAAGAAACCCCACCCCTTTCAGCCAAAAGGGGAAAAGAAGGGGAAATGTGAATGCACATGGCTACTGCAAGAAAGGAATTTAGCTGTCCAGAATCGTGAAAATAAACGTAATAAATGGATTTTAGATTCAGGTGTCAGTTCACACTTTTCATATAAAAAGGACTATTTTAATGAGATAAATGAGATAAATGATGAAGAAGGATCTGAAATTGAGGTTGCAGATGGCAACATTGTTAAAGCAAAAGGTGCAGGTTCCATGAGTCTGAAATGCAATATAAACAATGAATGCATTGAGAACACAATCTCTAGAGTTTTATACGTACCAGAGCTGAGCTGCAATTTAATCAGCGTGTCCACTTTGGACAAGAAAGGTTTCCAGATCACATTTGGAAATGGAGAATGCAAGGTGACTAAAAATGGCAAAGTGGTTGCTCAAGCAAAGCTAATCAATGGTGTATATGAGCTTGATCTTTCAGAGAACCAGTCTGCAAAAGTGGCAAATTCCATCCAGAAGGATGAGGCAGATCTTGATCTATGGCACAGAAGGCTTGGACATAGAGACACCAACGTCATTCTGGATCTACAGAAAAGAGAACTTGTAAGAGGTTTGCAGGTAAAGCAGAGCAACAAAGCTCCAGCAAAGTGCGTAAGCTGTATTACTGAGAAGGCTGTAAAACCTTCATTTCCACGTTGTGCAGAACAAAGAAGCAACAAAGTGCTTGACATAGTGCACACTGACATATGTGGACCTATGAATGTTCCCTCACTGGGAAAGAATAGATATATTTTAATATTTCTGGATGACTTTTCAAGATTTTGTGTTGTATATTTCCTCAAAGAGAAGAGTGAGACAGTGGACAAGCTCCAGGAGTACATTGCCATGGTCAAGAACAAATTCCAGAGAGCTCCAGCTGTGCTAATGAGCGACAATGGAGGTGAGTTCTGCTCAAATGAAATGCAGGCTCTCCTGGCCAAGGAAGGAATTGCACATGTAACCACAATTCCTTACACACCACAGCAGAATGCCATAGCTGAGAGAAAGATTAGATCCATTATGGATATGACAAGGTGCATGCTAAAGGATGCATGTTTGCCACAGAAGCTGTGGGCCGAAGGAGTGTACACGTTGGTCTATTTGCAGAATAGACTGCCAACTAAAGGTGCAGAGCGCACACCATTTGAACTTTGGCATGGGAAAGCTCCCAGTCTGTCGCACATATGTGTGTTTGGAAGTCCGTGTTACTTCCACGTGCCCAAGGAACACAGACACAAGCTTGACTCCAGGGCAAAAGCAGGTATCCTTGTGGGATATGCCTCTGGAGGCAAAGGATACAGAATTATGGACTTACAAACTGGTAAGACAAATGCATACCATGCGGTTTATTTTGATGAATATGGAAAAGTAGACACTAAGAACACTGTTGTGATCACAAATTCATCAAGGACTGGGGAAAGTTCACGGATTATCTGAAAATTATATGTGATGAACAGACAACGCTAGTGGGTTTTAAGGAGGTTTTGTGATAGTACAAGGTATATTGTAAAAAAGAAACAGAGATGGAAGGATAATACTAAACTGGCAATATTATATATAGAAAATGTGTGAAGATAGGAAAAATGGATGATTGATGGAGGTGCTGGTGGAAGTTCAAAAATTGAAAATTTTTAAACATGGTGGTTTGGACTTATTTTGTAAAGGAAAAAATTAATATATATATATTGTAAAAAAGAACACTGTTGTGGACTCTTCCGATGAGTCAGAAAGTACTCAAGAGTTTGTATATTCCCTTTTGAGACCCCACAAAGTAATGATCTGCCTTCGAGTGTTACAGCGCCCCCTACAGGCGACGCACCAGAAGACGCAGAGGACCAGAACCCTGGCGGCACCAGAGACGAAGAGGAGGACTCAGATGGGGACATTCCTGCATTGGAGGAGGATGAGGAAGCTGATGCGGTCGCAGAACCAGAGGTCAGGCGCTCGTCCAGAACCAACAAAGGTGTCCCACCATTACGGTTGTCCTACTTTGCAGGGTCGGCGTTTCCACAGGAACCTTCCACTTGGGAAAAGATACAGGAGATGCCAGCTGCAGAAGCCAGTCTCTGGAGGAAGGCCATGCAGGAGGAGATGGATGCACTGCATCAGAACAAGACCTGGACACTCACTGAGCTGCCTCCCGGTAAGAAGGCCATTGGCAGTAAATGGGTTTTCAAGGTTAAGAAGGGGTCAGAAGGAGAAGTGCAGCGCTACAAAGCTAGACTTGTAGCACAGGGATTTTCACAGTGTTTGGGTGAAGACTATGATGAAGTTTTTGCACCAACCGTGAGGTACAGCAGCATAAGAATGCTTTTAAGCATTGCAGCCTCCAAGAAAATGAGGGTGAAACACATAGACATTGCTACCGCTTTTCTACATGGGCAGATTTCTGAGGAAATTTATATGAAACAGCCCAAAGGTTTTGTGAAACCACATGAGGCACATTTAGTGTGCAAACTCCAGAAAGAACTTTATGGACTTAAACAGGCTGCTAGAGCCTGGAACCAGAAGTTGCATAAAATGCTGACGCAACTTGGGTACAAGCAAGGCGACGCTGGCAAGTGCTTGTACAGTAAGTCAAATAATGGACAATTCTCATATATTTTAGCTTTTGTCGATGACCTGATTATTGCCACAGCAAGTGAGAAAGACTATACACAGATAGTAAAACACCTTAGCAAAGAGGTGGAGGTCAAGGAGCTAGGAGATGCCCAGTACTACCTCAGAATCCAGGTGGAAAGAGAAGAGGACGGCTCATTTCTTCTCAGCCAAAGACAGAAGATCCACGAGCTAATTGAGCACATGCAGATGCAAGACGCACATCCAGTTGCTACACCGATGGCTACTGACTTCCTGAAGAATCAGCAGGATTTGAAGCAGTTGCCAGACAACAATGGCTACAGACAACAATGGCTACAGACGCAGAATACATTGCAGCAATAGAAGCCTGCAGAGAGATCGCCTGGCTTGGGAATTCCGGGTCGGCGCCATCAGCTATCGGCTCCGTGGAAACCGGGTCTGCACCGCTACGGCGAAGCGGGGACCCTATAGGAATCACAGGCGTGTAAAGCCTGTGAACGTGGGACTCGGCGGGCACCTTTTGCGCCCCCCATTTACGGGCTTCGGAGCGGAGCGGGTGAGCGGCGTGGTGCTGTGAGTCAATTGCTTCTTTCACCGAGCGAAGCCGCGTAGCCGTTGCTGGAGAGCGCTGACTTTTTCCTGGGACAATTTGACCACAAAAGCAACTACCCGTGAGTAGGGGAAATTGGATTTAATTGAAAAAGAAGGGGGGGGGGAAGACTCAATTGGATGCCGAAGCGGGGAGGTCTAAACAGGAAGTCCGCCTTCCGCTTTGTAGATAGATCAAAGCAAAGAGACTTTTAAGCTAAAGCTTTGGAACTAAACTTGAAAAGGACTGTTTTCTAACTCGATAAACCTCTGAATCCCCTTCCCGGGAAGCAGGGAAGGAAGGGGGTTGTGGTTTTGGACTGTACAAACCTGCAAGAGAGAGGGAAAGAACTTAAAATCCACTGCTCAAACTTGGGAGCAGTCTGCCAGTGAAAAAAGACTGTTGCTTTTTAAACTGCGTGCTAGCTGTCAAGAGAAGGCTTTTTGACAGCAAGAGAGATACATTGTGACTAGTCTTTAGAGAAAGCAACTGGAAGGTAACAAAATTGGAACTGTTTATTTCTCCCGGGTGGAGTTTTAAGGAAAAAAAACAAAAATAAAGAAGAAAAGCTACTTTTTTCTGGACTATTGCAACTGTTTCCACCTAGAGGGACCTTTAGAAATTGCCACAAGGAGAATTTTCCACTGGTAAACAGGAACTGTGTATCTGAGACTGACCTTGGCTCTTCTATTGTTTAAGTGTTATGGCAAATGGTAAAGAGAAAGTAGACTTGTCATCCCTAGACAGAACAACGAGGTCTGGGAAGACCTTGGGGCAGCGAAGGCAATCAACAGCTGGCCTTACTACTTCATCTGTGACAGTACCAACACAACCTAAGTCTAGTGGAATGTCTTCAGAAGATGTTTTAGCGAATGCATTAACTAAGATTAATGAAACTTTGCAGCAACTCAGTACGAGGGTTGAAGAGACTAATAAGAGGGTTGAGGAGACAAATAAGAAGCTCGATACTGCAACTAAAAAAATTGATTTAAACACAGAAATGTTAAGCAGTCTGGGGCAGAAGGTCAACTCTAATACAGAATCTATTCAGAAATTGTTGCAGGAATCCACCTTGACCCAGGAAAAAGCTGCCGCTGTGGAATTTAAGGTAACGCAATTGGAAACAGAGAAGGTTCCAGACCTACAGAAACAAATTGAACACCATAAACTGACTTTGTCTATGATTGAATTGAAGGAAAAACAGACGAATCAGAGCTGTACCTGAATTGGAGAAGGGCACCCTGATAGATTTTTTGACACAAGAATTTGCAGAGTTTTGGAAGTCGGAATTGAAACAAGAAGAATTTAAAATCGCGAGGGCTTTCAGACTAGGAAAAGGAGGAAAGAAGATTAAAATAAGGGATTGTCTGATTACCCTCCGATCTAAAGAAGAAAGAGATAAAATTTTGGTTTACATTTCCAGAATCCTTTGATAATTCTGCAATCAAGAGTGGAAATTTTTAAAGACATACCGAAACATCTTTTGGATCTTAGATCCAATTTTGGAGACCTGGTTGCCCTTCTGAGAAAGAACAAAATTATTTTCAGGTGGGAATTCCCCCAAGGCCTATCTTTTAGCTACAAAGGAAAAAAGATAAAAATAAGATCAGTGGAGGAAAAAGACAAATTTCTGGGAAAGCACGAAGAAGACCTGCAGAAAGGACTTGGAAAGGAGCCAGAAGCTCTGGACAAGAGTTCACCAAAAAAAGGGAAATCAACGCCACCGACTGATATAGACAAACTACTGGGTGTTGTTGGAGGAGAAGCAGAGTAATTACACCATGACACTACAAGCATTAAGCTGGAATGTAAATGGACTGAACTCCCCGGAAAGGAGACGGAGAGTTTTTCATATATTAAAAAAAGAACAATTGGACTTGATTTGCCTACAAGAAACACATGTGACAAGGCTGCATGGGAAGATTTTGAGTAACAAAAGACTAGGACATGAATTTATTTCATCAGATAAAGTTAAGAAAAGAGGAGTAGTACTTTATGCAAAGGAGAGCCTGTCACCGAAATTGTTATTTAAAGATGATCAAGGAAGATTTGTTGCAATTGAAATTCAATCACAAGGAGAGAAGTTCTTGATAGTAGGTATTTATGCACCGAATGAAGGGAAATCGGAATTTTTTAAGAAGTTACCTGAAACTTTGATGGATTACCTGGACTATAATATGATTTTGATGGGAGATATGAACGGACTGGTGTCTAAAAATATGGATAAAGCCCAGAGACAGGTGGTTACAAAAGACGGCAGGTTACCAAAGACGTTCTTTGATATGGCTGACAATATGGACCTTGTTGATATTTGGAGAACTAAGAACCCCCTGGGAAGAGAAGGAACTTTCTTCTCTGAAGCCAAAATGACATGGACAAGAATTGACCAAATTTGGGTAACTAGGGGGTTGGCCCCGAAGATTAAAAAAGTTGAAATTTGCCCTAAAACTTGCTCCGACCATAATGCCATGAAAATGGAAATGATATTAACACCAGCTGGTTCCTTTAGATGGAGGATGAATGACTCTTTGTTTAAGAATGAGGAAGTGACTAAAAAGGCCCAAAAAAACTTGAGAGACTACTTTGAGATAAATATGAATACCACTACAGAAAAAAGAGTAATTTGGGACGCAAGCAAAGCAGTTATGAGGGGTTTTTTGATACAACAGAGTGCAATTAAGAAGAGAGCCCAAAATGAAAAAAGGGGGGAAAAATGGAAAAAATAAAGGAAGGAGAAAAGAGACTGAGAGCAAAACCAAAATCACAGGAGATCCTGAAAGAGATAAAGTTACATCAAGTACAATATATGAAATTGATGAATCAGGAAATAGAATGGAAGATTAAACAGATGAGACAAAAGACATTTGAATCGGCTAACAAATGTGGGAAACTGCTGGCTTGGCAAATGAAAAAAAGACAAAAACTTAATACCATTACAAATTTGGAAGTGGAGGGAAAGAATATACAGAATCCTGTGGAGATTAGGAAGTGCTTTCAGAAATATTTTAAACACTTATATACACAGGGAACCCAGAAAGAAATTGATATTGACCAATTTTTGAAAACAAATGGATTAAAAAAAATCTCTCAAGAGAACAAGTTAATGTTAAACTATAAAAAAACAGATCAAGAGGTGGAAGGAGCCATTCAGAATATGAAACTGGGCAAATCTCCAGGGCCGGATGGTTTGACTTCAAGATATTATAGATCCTTGAAAGATTGGCTAGTACAGCCTTTGAAGGAAGTCTGTAATGAAATACTGGAGGGGGAAAAGGCACCAGAGTCGTGGAAAGAAGCTTATATTACACTTATACCGAAAACAGAATCGGAGAAGATGCAGCTTAAGAACTACCGTCCCATATCTTTGCTCAATGTGGATTATAATTTTTTTGCTGAAATTATGGCTAAAAGATTTAAAAAGGTATTGGTAGAAGAAATCCACAAAGATCAAGCAGGCTTACTCCCGGGTAGACATTTGTCAGATAATACAAGAAATATAATCAATATTTTAGAAAAATTACAAGTGAACATTAACACTAAAGCAGTTTTGATATTTGTGGACGTGGAGAAAGCCTTTGACAACATTTCTTGGAGCTTCATGAAGAAAAGCTTACAGGGAATGGGGGTAGGCCAAGGTTTTGAAAACGGTATAGGTGCAATTTACTCAGAACAAAAAGTTAAATTAATTGTGAATAATGTAATTACAGAAGAATTTAGGATTGAGAAAGGAACACGACAGGGCTGCCCAATTTCCCCATTGCTTTTTATATCGGTCCTGGAGGTTTTGCTAAATATGATTAGAAAGGACCAATTGGTTAAAGGCATACAAGTCGGAGCTAAACAGTATAAATTGAAAGCTTTTGCCGATGATTTGGTATTGACATTGCAGGTGCTGGAATCCAGTACTAAAGGAGTATTGCAATTGATTCAAGAATTTGGTCAGGTTGCGGGATTTAAGTTGAATAAGTTGAAAACTAAGGTTTTAGAGAAAAATCTAACACCGATTGAGAGAGAGAGGTTTCAGAAAAAGACAGGATTAACATTGGTTAAGAAAGTGAAATACCTGGGGGTTAATATGACTGCTAAGAATGTGAATTTATTTAAAGATAATTATGAAAAATGTTGGATGGAAGTGAAAAAGGATTTAGAAATATGGTCAAATTTGAAGTTATCATTGCTAGGCCGAATTGCTGCCATAAAGATGAATGTATTGCCAAGGATGTTGTATTTGTTTCAAACATTGCAAATTTTGGACAAGGTGGACTGTTTCAAGAAGTGGCAGAGAGATATTTCTAGATTTGTCTGGCAGGGCAAGAAGCCTCAAATTAAATTTAAGATTTTAACTGACGCTAAAGAAAGAGGGGGATTTGCCCTGCCAGACCTTAAACTTTATTATGAATCAGCCGCATTTTGCTGGCTGAAAGAATGGCTGCTTCTGGAAAACACAGACATCTTGGATTTAGAAGGTTTCAACAATGTATTTGGGTGGCATGCATATCTGTGGTATGATAAGGTCAAAGCACACAAAGCGTTTAAAAACCATATTGTTAGGAAAGCACTGTTTAATGTTTCGATAAGATACAAGGATTTGCTTGAAAATAAAACTCCAAGGTGGTTGTCACCAATGGAGGCCAAGGCTCTGAAAAAACTTAACATGGAGGCAAATTGGCCAAAATATTGGGAAATTTTGGAACAAGAAGGAGATAGATTAAAACTGCAGAGTTTTGATAAATTAAAAAACAAAGTACTAGACTGGCTTCATTATTATCAAATTAGGGAGACTTATAATTTGGATAAGAAAATTGGCTTTCAGCTGGAAAAATCAAAATTGGAAACAGAATTGTTAGATCCTAAAACTAAGAATTTGTCAAGAATTTGTCAAGACCTACATTGGCTCCCAGTATGTTTCCGAGCACAATTCAAAGTGTTGGTGCTGACCTTTAAAGCCCTAAACGGCCTCGGTCCAGTATACCTGAAGGAGCGTCTCCACCCCCATCATTCTGCCCGGACGCTGAGGTCCAGCACCGAGGGCCTTCTGGCGGTTCCCTCATTGTGAGAAGCCAAGCTACAGGGAACCAGGCAGAGGGCCTTCTCGGTAGTGGCGCCCGCCCTGTGGAACGCCCTTCCAGCAATAAACAACTACCTGACATTCAGAAGACATCTTAAGGCAGCCCTGTTCACAGTTGAATTCACAGTTTTTAACGTGTGATATTTTACTGTATTTTTGGTTTTTATGGAAGCCGCCCAGAGTGGCTGGGGAGGCCCAGCCAGATGGGCGGGGTATAAATAATAAATTATTATTATTATTATTATTATTAATAATAATAATAATAACTTGCTGTTGAAATGGAATACACAGGATGAAATGGTTAAATCTGTTATGATCAAATGGGCACAAGATGTTGGACATAATATTATGCTGGCTGACTGGGAAAAGTTATGGACCACAGGTATGAAGTTTACGGCATGTAATGCCTTAAGAGAAAATATAATGAAAATGATCTACAGGTGGTACTTGACACCAGTCAAGCTCGCAAAAATTTATCACTTGCCCGATAATAAATGTTGGAAATGTAAAGAGACTGAAGGTACATTCTTTCACCTTTGGTGGAGATGCCCAAAGATTAAGACCTTTTGGGAGATGATATATAATGAAATGAAAAAAGTATTTAAATATACCTTCCAGAAGAAACCAGAGGCCTTTCTCTTGGGCATGGTCGGCCAATTGGTGCGAAAGGAGGATAGAACTTTTTTTATGTACGCCACAACAGCAGCAAGAATACTCATCGCAAAGTATTGGAAAACACAAGATTTACCCACCCGGGAAGAATGGCTGATGAAGCTGATGGACTATATGGAACTGGCTGAGATGACTGGCAGAATCCGAGACCAAGGAGAAGAGTTGGTGGAAGAAGAGTGGAAGAAATTTAAAGTTTACCTTCAGAAATATTGCAAAATTGAGGAATGTTAGAAAGATGTTGGGGAAATTTTTTTTTTTTGTGGTTTTAGCAGAAAGGATATAAAGGATTAAGTAAAAATGAATTGGTGAAAGAGAGAAGGTAAAATTATAATATGTTAAGATAAATTATTAGGATAAAAACAAAGTTGGAAGGATTTGCTGGAATATTTAATTGAATTAGAATACAAAAACGGGAGGCGTGAGGAGGTCACGGAAATAAGTAAATGAAAGACAGGACATGGAAAGATTGAAATGTTTTTAATCGTCTTTTTATTCTTTTTTGTATTTTCTATCCTTTTTGTGTGTGTTTTTCTTTTCTTTTGTCTTTTTTCATATTTGTAATTTTGTGGAAAACTTAATAAATATTTTTTTTTTTTTTAAAAAAAGAGAGATCGCCTGGCTTGATCAACTCATACAGGACTTTGGGTTGGTGAGAAAAGGGCCTGTCAGCTTGCTAGAGGACAATCAAAGTTGCCTGAAGCTGACGCAGAGTGAGAAGTTCCTGGCCAGAACAAAACACATTGGGGTTAAATACCACTACATACGCCAGATGATCCAGGATGGACTTGTGGAGCTATCCTACTGCAGCACCCAAGAGATGACTGCTGACATCCTGACGAAACCCCTACCAAGAGAGAGTTTCCAGAATCTACGTGTCAAGCTGGGCCTCTGGGTGGTTGAATAAAGTTGTTTATATTTTGTGTATGTTGTATTGCCTGAGAAGGGGTATGTGGGATGTAAACACAGGAGCAGTCAATGACAACATTCCTAGAGTGTACATGTTAGAACATGGGGAGGGATGTCTGTCTAGCAAGCAGGTAAACTTCCTGGGCGGACTTCCTCCGCATGTGACCAGAGGTGGGTGTGGCCTCACCTGTGCAGGTAAATGATAAAAGCACAGGGCAGGCAGCCATCTCTCTCTCTGCCATCTTCCTTTGATGAGGAAACATCTAAGGATGCTCTCTTGGCTCCCAGCCAAGAGAGGAGATAAGGACTATCTTGCTACAAGATAGATTCTAAATGTATTTTACCTTTTTTAGCCTGTCTGCCTTCTGGGATCATATTGTGAACAGAACGTGAGTAAACTCTTTTATACTTTTATAAAGACTGTGTTGTGCCTTGTATTTTAAGAGGGAACAAAGGGGAAATTACCAGAGTAAATATTATAGCGGTTCTAGCGAACCTGTGCAGACGTTACCGTTGCGAACTAAAAGGGGAATGTTATAAACTCTGCTGATATTTTGGGAACTTGTTAGCACAAATTGGATTAGGATATAATCCCACAATATATCCTCTCCTGCACCCCTGAACATTCCCACAGGGATGACGACGCTGAGCCGTCAGAGGGAGAAGAGGGAGCAGACTGTGAGCAAGAGGAGGTGTTGGAAACTGAAGAGGCAGGAGGGCAGGAAGATTCTGTGGCAAACAGCAGCCCAGAATCCGAGGCAGAAGTGGAGGCTGGAGGCGGGGGTCAAGAGGCAGAGATCAGGCAGGCTGCTGAAGAAGCCAGGGGGTCTCCCCATCCTGCTGCGATCAGCTCCCCTCCCTGCTGGTCTCTCAGAACACAGAGAAATTAAGAGGAGGGAGCAAAGACAGGCAAGGTGTCAGAGTCTCAGGATGCTTGGGAAGGACCAGGGGGAGGAGGAGACTTCAGAGAGTGGTGGGAGGGTAGCAACCTTCAGCCTTCACAACTACCTCACTGGGGCAAGACCTGTTGGGAAAGGTTTCTGTGATCACGAGGCCTGCACGGTTTGGGTTTCTTTGAATAAAGAATGTTGGCTTCTTTTGAATAAAACACCACTGACACCAGGTGTTTTTTCTTGCTGACCTCCTCCTCCTCCTCCTCCTCCTCCTCCTCCTCACTCCAGCTCCTGACAGCTGTCTGGCTGCTGAAGAAATGGGTGGGGTTGGACTTACTTTCTTGTACTTGGATTTGGAACGCAAAGCCTTTTCCACAGCTGTCAGCCACTCTTGCTCCTTTGTCGAGTCCAAGTAGAAGAAAGCCTCTGTGCTCAGGTCCAGCTCCTGGAACCGAATGCCCAAGTGCCAAAGAGAAGGATGTGGAAGTGCAGGAATAGGACTCCAATCGGAACAGACGTGCTGGTCAAATATGCAAAGACAACAGGAGTGTGCAAGGGCAGGCAAGATCAGGACCAAGAACAAACAAGTAATACCAGCCACTTCTTTCTCAGCTTAGCTATTCGGGGCCCCAAAGGAGCTTTGCTAATGAAAGAAAAAAAGCTTTTTCCTTGTATTTTTTAAGATGTGTCAGCCAGCCTGATATCTAAGCACTATCCCAGTAGCCACAGGCAACCAGAAATTCTTGGAAGGCAAGTGAGTTGGTTGATCTCTCCATTCTTCCTTCACCTGGCAACCTGGTTTCCAGGCTGGCTTTCCGGGAGCAGAAAACCACCTCTCAGATCTGCTGTGCCAAGCTTGTTTGCTAGAAGATTACCCCGTAACACCCTTGTCCTCTTTGTAAACCTCCTAAAAGGCTAGCCTTCTGTGTTTCCATGCTGGCCATGAAGGAATGGGCATTCCCGACTCTGAAAACAGCACAGAAATACAGCCTGTCTAGTAAAGGGGTAAAAAGAGCCTCTGTAAAACAGATTGTTTCTATTCATGACAGTAGGAGGGCAATTATATGCAAGACTGTATTCAGTACTGTTCATGCCTGCAAAGCTTTCGGGACAGACATACTCCGACCCTTCCAATCGGTGCCCCCTAACTTCCAGCGGAAACCAGGTACCTTTTTCATACCACAAATGTTCTTCAGTGGTGTACCATGGCATCTCAAATTCCAGGGGAGCCCTGTACGATGCCAAAATTCAGTGCCCCACGCCTCTCAACGTCTATTCAACATCATAGTTGCGGTGTCCCCTGTGGGGCCCGCAAGGCTTCACGCCAGTGTGACCAAACCAGTTCTACTCCCCTAAATCCATCTAAATGTTAGGGGGGGGATTTGTCCCACTTAAGTTGCACTTTATAGCTCAAGAGGGCCCCTCTGGCTGATAATAATATAGTAGCACAGGGGACGCATCACAGAACAACTTGCAAAGCAAAATGACATGTAGTTGGTCCACCACAATTGCAAGATTATTGCATCCTTCAAAATTATTTATTTATTTCATAAAATTAAACGCTGAAGAAGTGAATACCAGAATAGATCAGAACTCACTCCCAAGGTAAGGGGAAGAGACATGGCTAAGATGGCAGGACAGCTTACTCTATGGTGTTAACCCCTTCATGCACTAATTAGACTGAAGCATGTTGGTTATATGAGACTGGTTATCCCGCACAATATGCTCTCACACAACCCATGCCCTCCAACTGAAAACCCATTTCCTGGACAATATCAACATTGTGTTTTGTGCCTGTGAACTGCACAGTGCATATTTTTATTAGAAAAGAAAACAGCCCGGTGTTTCAGCTTCTCAGAGTTGTTTTATTCAGTGCGCTGCTACAGCTTGTCACACCCAAATCCTCCAAAGGAATCTGCCAAAGTGCTTTTCCAGGCAAAAGGGGGCAGAGGGAGAGAAACCAAGAACCTCAAATTCACTAGACCAGGGGTGGGGAATTGTGTGGCCCTCTAGATGTTGTTGGATTCCATCACCCCTGACCGTCAGCCATGCTGCCTGAGGCAGAAGGCCATTGGATCTGGCAATATCTGGGAGCCCACAAGATTCCCTGCCCCCGCCCTACACAAACAACCAGGCACTCAGCTGTGAGGCACACCTCTTACCGGAGGGAGGGTCACTCCAGAGGCAGCTGTGGCATGAGGGTGCTGGATCATGCCTTTGTGGGCCCATCTGAGGATTAAAGAGGACCCCCTAGGAAGCGTGCTTGGAGATCTTCCTTACCACGTGGCTCTCTGGCAAAAACACAACAGTACTAACGGCCATATGGAACCACACCTCAAAGCTGGATCAGACTTCCCAGATCCTGTAGCCTACATCAGGAGGAAGACTGGGGCAGAGGGGCCTAGAGTGGGAGTCAGAGCTGCTCTTAGGGCTGCATGTCTGAAGCATGGGCAGAAATCTTTGGGTGTGAGGTTGCATGGGGCTGTCTCTTTGTGTTTTGGTGATGCCAGGCCGCCAGCCAGCCAGAGGCAGGCAACCAACTGGCTTCAGGGGCAAGCTCCTTTGCAAAGCCAGTCTGATTTCACCAAATGCAATGGCAGAGTGACCATTCGGCCCATGTTCTGCTTCGCTGTGAAATGGCGTGTGTTCCTCAACCCAGAGAACCTCTTGTTCAACGTCAAGCTGGTCTAAGGAAGAAAAGCATAAGAGTCAGTCTTGAATCCCCACACAGATGTGCTGGGAGATGCCTGCACACCGCACACGTAAAGCACATCTCCTCCCACCCACACCCAAAACGTCCTGGGAACAATGGTTTGTTAAGGGTGCTGGGAATCGTAGCACTGTGAAAGGAAAAGTAAGGTTCTTAGGATGCTTTGGAGGGGGTGGAATGTTGAATACACAGCGGCCACATGGACGGATGGACACACCCACACCCACACACCCCAGCATAGCTTCAGCGTTTAGCACCAAAAGTCTTCAGCCAGATGTCATGCAACCCTTTGGCAGGGGCAACTTATCATTTTATTGATTTTCCATAACAACAACTAAAAAGGCGGACAATCTTGCAAAGGAGTGTTGCCATTTAAACTGCAGGTGTGACGTAGGAACCCGAACAAAGAGAAGGAACCAACTACCCAGAGTCTGCTTCCGATTGCCCTTGTTCTCCACCTCCCTCTATCCTAATCAGCCGCAAACAAGAGTTCAGATTTGAAAGCCTTGTTATCACCTCATTCCCTTCAATTAGCCAGCTGCTCTGGCAGATGACATCAGTTCCTTCCCGCTCCCAATATTCCTGCTCCTAACCTGGTTAGCCATAGCCCGGAAGCTGAATCTCAGGGGAACGCCTTTGGGCTGGGAAGGGCTCCTGGCCTGTGAGATGCGCTCAAAATGTAAAGATGCCTTCTTTCCAGGGAGCCAAGGGAGAAGGGGGGAATTTGAAATACCTCCCAAACTTCCCACGTCAGAGATGCAGGAGTTGCGTCACCTCCAACTTCCTCGGGGATGAAGCAGCTACGAAAAACGAAGCATCCCACCTGGGCACGGTTTCTGAGAGAGCAACAGCAGAAGACCCAGACTCTGGCAAGATGAGCATTTGCCCAGTGGATTCTGGCCGCTCCATGAGGGCAGACAGGAGATGGCTGAGGTGGCCGCCAGCCCCTTCCCACTTCCTTCTCAGATACAGAACACATTTGCTCTGCCACTCCTTGGCTCTGGCGCCACCTACTGTTGGCCTCCTTGCCTTCCACCCTCCCAGTCCCAATGAGCACCATCCACCCCTGGTCCAGAGGCGCAGAGCAGTAGTTAGGTGATCTTGCGCCCCGGCAGAACCGTCCAGATGGCGCCCCCAGCCAGGGACAAGTTAGCTCTTCTTTCTGCCTCTCCTCCACCCCACCCCCCAACCATTCAATTCACCCTGGAAGTACAAGTATCAAAAAGTAAAATGTTAGAGGCTTCCCCCCACCCCATAGCAATATAATTGGATTCAGCTAGCTGGTCAGTCTACTTTCGGTTTCACTCCTGGCTCCTTGTTAAATTAATACTGCATCAGAAACTTCCCAAGCAGATATCCAAAGTTCTTTGGCATTTCTCCAGTTGTTAATGAGATGTCTCTTCTAGTCCAGGGGAGTCTTTTCATCTTCTTCCAGGAAACCAAGAGTCGAAAGCCTTGATTTTCCGTTTTTTTTCCTTTTCCAGTCATTTCCACAGAGTTAGTCATTATTAGAGTTATTAAAACCTTATTTGTCAGAGCTGCCCAAGGTCCCAGCTCACAGAGGACCAACGCCAGTTCTTGCTATATACAAAATTCTTTATTAAGGTTCAGTTTCGATTCCAAAGCCGCGGCGCGCAGCTCTACGTCTCAACCCTAGACCGCTGAAGCTCCGTCTGAATCTCCTCCCCCCAGACACCAGTTCAAGACCCTAGCCTTGCTCCACCTCCTCCTTTGCTCCTTTCTCCTCTGGGTCCTTCTGCCCGCCGGGGTGTTGCCCTTTCTGGACTCTTCTGATGCTGAAGAGTCTCCGGATTCTTCCCCCTGCCTCCGGCGTGCTTTAGGACCTGGCTCCCAATCCTCGCTCCCAGCTGTCCCGCGCGCCTGTGCATTTGAACTTGGCGCGCGCGCCCAGCCGGCAGCTTTCCTCCTGACTGTTACGCTGCTTCTGTCACTGCTTTCCCCTTCGGGGGGGCTTGCTGGATCTGACTTCCCCTCTATTTCCTCACTCAGCGACAGGGGCGTGGTCAGCCCTGCCTCATCTTCTCTTTCCCCTAGAGTGGAAACCGGTCCTGTCAGAGCTGCCTCCAGGTCCCAGCTCACAGAGGACCAACGCTAGCCGGTTGTAATGTACAAAAGTCTTTATTGAATTTCAGTTTCCATTTACAAGCCGCAGCGTGCAGCTCTACGTCTAGAACCTAGACCGGCGAAGCTCCGTCTGAGTCTCCGCCCCCTGTACACCAGTTTAAGACTCTAGCCTTACTCCACCTCTTCCGTTGTTCTTTCCTCCTCTGGGTCCGTCTGCCCCCCGGGGTCTCCTCCTTTCTGGACTCTTCTGACGCTGACCCCCCTGACTCTTGTCCCTCCTTCCGGCGGGCTTTAGGACCTGGCTCCCTATCCGGGCTACCTGCTGTGCCGCTCGCCTGTACATTTGAGCTTGGCGCGCGCGCCCAGCCTCCAACCTTCCTCTCTACCTTTTCCGCGCTCTCCGATGGAGGCGTGGTCAATCCTGACTCATCTCCTCTCGCTGGTGGTGAGCAGCCTGATCCCGATACCTGGGACTCCTCCCCCCCACTGCGCTCTGGTGGGGAAGCTGGTCCTGATTTCCAACTGCTGCTCTCTGAGTCCCCTCTGGCCCCTTCTTCCTGGGGTGTCCCCCTAGGCACCCCCCTTGCTCTGGCTATGGGCGCCCCCTTCTGTGAATCTTCCGATTCGCTGGAGAGACTCAGGGAATTCCTCGGATCACTGTCATCGCTTACGCTCCCTTCGGATTCCTCCCCCTCGCTCTCCATTTCCTCCCTCTCCTGTGCCTCTGCTCCTGAGCCCCTGACAGGTCCTGACACCTGGGACTCTTCCCCCCCCCCCCCGCTACGCTCTGGTGGGGAAACTGGTCCCGATCTCCAGCTGCTGCTTTCGGAGTCACCGCTGGTTCCTTGCTTCTGGTGCCTCCCTCCCGGGAACCCCCTTGCTCTGGCTATGGGTGCCCCCTTCTGTGAATCTTCCGACTCACTGGACAGACTCATGGAATCTCTTGCCCCACTGTCTTCCTCACCTACACTGCCCTCAGATTGTTCCCCTTCGCTCTCCGCTTCCTCCTTCCCCTGTGCCTCCACTCCTGAACCCCTGACATTATTATATTAACAAATGCATTTTTTTTAGTCTCCCTTGCTTTCCTGGTGACCTTCAGCTTAAACACAAACTGCTCTGGAGTGAGAAAAACCCTTCACACTCAAAAGGCCCAGCTGGAGGGACCTGGAAGTGTGCGGGGAAGAGCAATTTTGTAGTGGGTTTGTTGCACAGGAGCACCAAGTTCACTAACTGGCTGATTCAGATTGAATCCCATTCAAAAAGAGTGCAATGGTGTGTGTTTCAGCCAGCCATCCGGCTGCTGCAACTATTCCCTGGGTGCCACCACACTGTCCTGTCTGTGTGTTTGGAAGGGAATGGGAGCTATGCTCCCCCCAGAGACACTCCACTCCTTCTTCCTTAGCTGTGTTGCTCAACAGTTGAGGCAACCTTCACAGTTCTGGGATGTCGAGGAAGCGAACCAATAGTCACGTTCATCTGTACTGGCTCAGTATGCCCTATTCTGACAGATGCTGCCTTTCATATTCACGCCCAAGAGCCTTTCCACTCCAGAGATCTGGGGCTGAACCTGGGATCTGCACGCCAAGGCTGGAGTAAGAAAGAGCCCCAGTTGACGCGCCGGGCATCCCTGGTTCCCCCTCGGCAGTGGCAGCGCAGGCAGCAGTCTCAGCAGCCCAGAGCCAGCCTAGTAGTGCATTGCCGTGGCACCTGCCATTTTGCCTCGCCGGAAGTCCCCATATGATGTGTCTTGTGCCGTTGAACCAATCACGCAACATTGCTTCCCTACTAATAAATCTACAACACTTAAAATATAAGTCGGGGGCCTTATATGAAATCCGGGGACATTCCGGGGACGGATTTTGTTGGGGACAGATTTTTAAATCCGGGGACTGTCCCCGGGAGACGGGGACATCTGGCAATCATTCCGTAATAGGGCTTCTCCTGCCTTTGCCAGTATGTCAGCCTTCTCCGCCTCCTTAAAGAGGGCGTTCAGAAGCACTTGTACGTCTGGCCATATGGGATTGTGAGTGGAGAAGGTGGCGCAGTCTGGATGAGTCCCCCTGTCTTGCTCTTTGGTCACTGTGGCCGAGCACCATTTTGGGCCCATCAGGATCTATGGGGAAGGGGATCCACCCAGAAGTTGTGGAGGGAACGGGAAGAGAAGCTTGGTCAAGAGACTGGCTCATGTCAGAAGGAGGCCTGACTGCATCCTTGGCGAAGCCCAGGGCAGGGCAGGAAGGCAGCATTGCCCAGCGGGAAGGCATTCGGAGGCAAATCATCAGCAAGGAGCAGAAAATCCCCTCCCCTTCCCTCAAGAAGACTGAAGAATCTCTAGTCGGCCTTCAGGTGAGTTCAGCATCCCAGGTCTCTGGGGTGTTCCTGTCCATTACAAAGCTGACTCGAGGCTCCGTCAACTGAGCCCCTACACTCCTTGCGTACATGAAAGGGGCACAGAAAGGATGGGAGGCAGCCTTTTCCTGGAGCCGTCTTACCTGCAGCAGTTCACTCGCTGGCTGCTGACCCTTTTCCTCCATCACCTGGATGGTAATAATAATATAATTATAATTTATTATTTATACCCCGCCCATCTGGCTGGGTTTCCCCAGCCACTCTGGGTGGCTTCCAACTGAATATTAACAACAACACAGCATCAGACATTAAAAACCTACCTAAAGAGGGCTGCCTTCAGTTGTCTTTTAAAAGTAAAATAGTTGTTTATTGGTTTGACATCTGCTGGGAGGGCGTTCCACAGGGCAGGCGCCACTACCGAGAAGGCCCTCTGCCTGGTTCCCTGTAACATTACTTCTCACAATGAGGGAACCGCCAGAAGGCCCTCGGCGCTGGATCTCAGTGTCCGGGCTGAATGATGGGGGTGGAGACGCTCCTTCAGGTATACAGGACTGAGGCCGTTTAGGGCTTTAAAGGTCAGCACCAACACTTTGAATTGTGCTCAGAAACGTACTGGGAGCCAATGCAGATCTCACAGAACTGGTGTTATGTGGTCCCGGCGGCCACTCCCAGTCACCAGTCTAGCTGCCGCATTCTGGATTAATTGCAGTTTCTGGGTCACCTTCAAAGGTAGCCCCACGTAGAGCGCGTTGCAGTAGTCCAAGCGGGAGATAACTAGAGCATGCACCACTCTGGTGAGACAGTCCGCGGGCAGGGAGGGTCTTAGCCTGCGTACCAGGTGGAGCTGGTAGACAGCTGCCCTGGACACAGAATTAACCTGTGCCTCCATGGACAGCTGTGAGTCCAAAATGACTCCCAGGCTGCGCACCTGGTCCTGCGCACCTGATCCTCTCAGGAGAGGAGAGTTTCCTGCAGAGTCTGGCCAGCCGCTCATCCCTTCTCCCTGCAATCTCCTTCTCCACCTCTTCCACATGATTCAGCAGACGCTTTTCTTCTTCTTCTTCCAGGAACTGGCGCAGTTGTCTCAACTTCTCCACAATCTTCAGCCTCTCCGTTTCTGAGGAGGTCTGAGTGAGGAAGAGGATCAGCCTTCAAAACATCAGCAAGAGAATTAGGATTTGAATTGAACTGCTTCCACCCTCTCAGCTCACAAGTCCTCAGGCTTCTCCTTGACTGCTTTTCACATAATAAACAACAATGGGAAATAAACTCCATTTAGCTGCATTCAAAGGTGAACTTACCTACCGTATTTTTTGCACCATAACACTCACTTTTTTCCTCCTAGAAAGTAAGGGGAAATGTCTGTGCGTGTTATGGAGGGAATGCCTACGGGTGGCATGCCTACGGATTTTCCTCCTCTAAAAACTTTGTGCGTGTTATGGTCGGGTGCGTGTTATAGAGCGAAAAATACGGTAATTCGCAATTCTTGGGAAAATATGGAGACCAAAACACCTCTGAATTTCTCAAGGTTGACCCAGCCAGGTAATGTTCACAAAAAATGAATTTATGAGGGTAAAGCACGTATCAACATATTTATACGAGAAGGTAGCCACCCTACCATTTGTTTTTTTAAAAAAAATAATATTTATTACTTTTAAAAATTACAAAAAAGGAAAAGAAAAGAAAAAAAGAGAAAAGAGAAAAAACAAAGGAGAAAAAAACAATACAATACAATATATAGACAATACAAAACACAACCTAAACCCATTAAACTAAACACATTAAACTAAACTAAACTAAACCGAATCCCTAACCCTAACCCTAAATAAAACAAAACAAAAACAATTTAAAAACATACATCACACCTTTTCCATACTCTATCTTTCATTCCCTTCTTTCCTCGACCTCCTCTCACCTCCCTTTTTGTATTACACTTCTATTAATTGTTTCAGCAAATCCTTTCCATCTTTCTCTATTTTCTATCATATTATAAATAACATATTTTTTAACCTTATTTTCCATTAAAACTAAAATACTTATATATGCTTAACTCTTTATAACATTTCTGCTAAGGCCATAAAATATCATCCCACCATTTCTCTATCACTCATTAATTTTACAATATTTCTATATATAAACTTTAAATTTTCCAATCTTCTTCCACCATCTCCTCTCCCTAGTTTCGGATTCTGCCAGTCCTTTCCGTCAATTCCATATAGTCCATCAACCTGGAGATCTTATGTCCGGGGCTCTTAACTCTTTTCCAGGTCCCTTCTGCAGGTCTTCTTCATATTCTTTAACGCTAAAGAGCAAATCTCGGGAAAACTCCAACCTAACAATACTTTTATTCCTTCTGGACAGGTCAGCCAAATTTCCATATTTGAAGCTAAGATCCATAAAGTGTTTCAGAACATGTTTCAGGATTCCTCCAAATCCAAAGGCCCCCAGAACTTCAATCTCCTCCAGACCCAAGTCCATGTCAGTTAATCCCTGCATAGAGGGATCTTTCCAACTTTCCTTCTTCAGTCCAAGCCGGGATCCGATCCTCAAAATCTGACTTCTTCTAGATTCAATCATAAAAGGCCTCAATTTGTAGTCCTCAATTTGCTTCCGTAAGACTAAGGATCCCGCTTGTATTACTTTAGGTTCAACAACAACAGCTTTCTCCTTCTCCTCCACAATTTGTCCTGCCCAAGTAGATTCCTGTACCAAGTCCTGAATTACTTCTGTGTTGATGCTCACTTTTTGTCTCAAATTAATCACTTTCTGTTCCAAGTTATCAATTTTAAAAGTCATGTCATCCGTCTTCTTATGAAGCTGTTCCAGCGAATAGCTTATCTTACATAATACAGTCACTATGGCTTCTCCTGTCAACATTTTAAAATGGTCCAAGGTCAATCTCTGGTTCTCACAATTCCTTATCTTGCAGCTGGCGATTCCCCAGTTACACTCCTGTAACAGTTTCAAAAGCTCCCTCTAGAGGGAAACAGTCTCCACTTGTATCAATCCTTTCAAACACAACTCAAACCATAAAAATAGTTTCCATTTTCAGTTACTTTTCCTCCTTTTTAAGAGCAGAAGAGGGCAATGGAAACAGTATCTTTCTCTTATTTAGCTAGCTGTCAAATATGGTCTGTTCGCAGTTAATGAACTCTTTTCTTTCCAGGTTCAGAGCAGTGGTAATTTGATTTTTCACTCTCTCCTGCAGGCTCGCTAGGTCCAAAATTTCCCCCCTCTTCTCCTGCTTCCAAGGGGGGTTTTGTAATTTTAACCGATGGAAATTTAATCCTTTGCCAAAAGCTTTCAAAGACTTTAGCTTGTAACGTCTTTGCTTCAATGTATTTACAAAAGCGGAAGGCGGACTTCCTGTTTAAGACCTTCCCGCTTTGGTGCCAAATTAAGGTATTTAAAGATCCAATTTTCCGTTCTACTCACGGGTAGTTGTTTAAAGTCCAATTGTCCACAGGAAAAAGTCAGCGCTCTCCGGCAACAGCAATGCGGCTTCACTCCGTGAAAGAAGCAGTCAATTCGAAGCACCGCGCCACTCACCCCACGTCACTCTGGATCCCCAAAACAGGGTTTCCCCGCGAGTAGGGGAGGCGCAAAGGGTGCCAGCCGAATCCCAGGTTCACAAGCTTCTCCCGCTTGTGATTTCAGTGGGTCTCCGCCTTCGCCGTGGTGGTCAGACCCTGCTTTCCATGGAGCAAGTTCCTCCTGATCGGAGGAGCTCCGCCATTGCCGGAGGCGGGTAGCCACCCTAGCATTTGATTCATTTTCAGAATAATAAATAAATAGCAAACCGATATGGGAAAAGGAGAAATGGGGAGAAGTTGAAATGAGAAGTCAGTCCGGACTTGCTTCTTGAAGTGCTTGTTCCCTCACTAGTAACAAGAGGGACACTTCCAAGGAGGTCTTTGCTTTCCTTGTCCAGGTCTGCTTGATAGGCCAGAATTTCCCCTCTCTCTTTCCTCCGAATCTCCAGGCGGCGACAGATCTCTCCCTGACAAGAAAAGGGAAAACTCAGCTTTGATTGAGACACAAAAAGAGGAGATGAATATTATACTGGCTTCTTGGGTCCAGTGGCCTTGCTATATATATATATATTTTAAATAACATTTATTAAAGTTTCAAAAAAGTTACAAAAATGAGAAAAGAAAAGAAAGAAAAAAAATAAAAAGAGAGCACAAAATACAAAATACAGCAAAATAAAAACAATTAAAAACATTTCCTTCTTTCCATGTCTTGTCTTTCATTTACTTGTTTCCCTGACCTCCTCACACCTCCCTTTTTTGTATTCTAGTTCAATTAAATATTTCAGCAAATCCTTTCCAGCTTGGTTTATATCCTAATAATTTATCTTAGTGTACTATAATTTTACATTCTCATTTCACCAATTAAAAAATCAATTTTTACCTAATCTTTTATATCGTTTCTGCTAAAACCACATTACTTCATTCCAACATCCTTCTAACATTCCTGGATCTTACAATGTTTCTGTAAATAAATTTTAAATTTTTTCCAATCTTCTTCCACCAACTCTTCACCTTGGTCTCAGATTCTGCCAGTCATCTCCGCCAGTCCCATATAGTCTATCACCTTCATCTGCCATTCTTCCAAGGTGGGTAGATCTTGTGTCTTCCAATACTTTGCAATGCGTATTCTTGCTGCTGTTGTTGCATACATAAAAAAAAGTTCTATCCTTCTTTGGCACCAATTGGCCGACCATGCCCAGGAGAAAGGCCTCTGGTTTCTTCTGAAAGGTATATTTAAGTACCTTTTTCATTTCATTATAGATCATCTCCCAGAAGGTCTTAATCCTTGGGCACGTCCACCAAAGGTGAAAGAATGTACCTTCAATCTCTTTACATTTCCAACATTTATTATCGGGCAAATGATAAATTTTTGCAAGCTTGACTGGTGTTATGTACCACCTGTATATCATTTTCATTATATTCTCTCTTAAGGCATTGCATGCCGTAAACTTAATACCTGTGGTCCATAACTGTTCCCAGTCAGCCATCATAATGTTATGTCCAACATCTTGAGCCCATTTAATCATAGCTGATTTCACCGTTTCATCCTGAGTGTTCCATTTCAACAGCAAGTTATACATTCTTGACAGATTCTTAGTTTTAGGATCTAACAATTCTGTTTCCAATTTTGATTTCTCCACCTGAAACCCAATTTTCTTATCCAAATTATAAACCTCCATTGTTTGATAGTAATGAAGCCAATCCCTTACTTTGTTTTTTAGTTTTTCAAAACTCTGCAGCTTTCAGCTGTCTCCTTCTTGATCCAATATCTCCCAATATTTTGGCCAGTTGGCCTCCATATTGAACTTTTTCAGAGCCTTAGCTTCCATTAGTGACAACCACCTAGGAGTTTTATATTCAAGCAGATCCTTGTATCTTATCCAAATGTTAAACAAAGCTGAGCATTTGCAGATGATCTGGTACTTACATTACAAGAGCCAGAATCTAGTACTAAAAGGGTATTAGAATTAATTCAAGAGTTTGGTCAAGTAGCAGGATTTAAATTGAACAAGTAAAAAACTAAGGTATTAGAGAAAAACTTAACAGCTATTGAAAAAGAGAGGTTTCAGAATGAGACAGGCTTAACTGTGGTTAAGAAAGTGAAATATTTGGGGATTAATATGACAGCTAAAAATGTGAATTTTTAAAAAGATAACTATGAGAAATGTTGGACAGAAGTGAAAAAAGATTTAGAAATCTGGTCAAATTTGAAGCTTTCCTTGTCTGGTCGAATTGCGGCTATAAAGATGAATGTATTGCCTAGAATGTTGTTTTTGTTCCAAACATTGCAAATTGTGGACAAGATGGACTGTTTCAAGAAGTGGCAGAAAGACATTTCTAAAATTGTCTGGCAGGGCAAGAAACCCAGAATAAAATTTAAGATTTTAACTGATGCAAAGGAAAGGGGGGGATTTGCCCTGCCAGACTTTAAACTATACTATGAATCAGCAGCTTTCTGCTGGTTGAAAGACTGGCTGCTTCTTGAGAACACAGACATTTCGGATTTAGAAGGTTTTAACAATATTTTTGGGTGGCATGCATACTTGTGGTACGACAAGGTTAAAGCTCATAAAGCTTTTAAAAATTATATTGTCAGGAAAGCATTGTATAATGTCTGGATTAGATATAAAGACTTGCTGGAAAACAAAACTCCAAGGTGGTTGTCGCCAATGGAGGCAAAGGCTGCGAAAAAGCTCAATATGGAGTCCAAATGGCCAAAATATTGGGAAATTTTGGAACAAGAAGGGGACAAACTGAAATTGCAGAGTTTTGAGAAATTAAAAGATAAAGTGCGAGACTGGCTTCAGTATTATCAAATAATGGAGGTGTACAAGTTGGACAGGAAAATTGGCTTCCAGGTGGAAAAATCAAAATTGGAAACAGAATTGTTAGAACCCAATACTAAGAATTTGTCAAAAATGTATAACTTGCTGTTGAAGTGGAATACGCAGGATGAAACGATGAAATCAGCCATGATTAAGTGGGCACAAGATATTGGTCATAACATTATGTTTGCTGACTGGGAAAAGTTGTGGACCACTGGTATGAAATTTACGGCATGTAATGCCTTAAGAGAGAATATTATGAAGATGATTTATAGGTGGTACATGACCCCAGTCAAGCTTGCAAAAATTTACCACTTACCTGATAATAAATGTTGGAAATGTAAAGAAAATGAAGGTACATTCTTTCACCTTTGGTGGACGTGCCCAAGGATTAAGGCTTTCTGGGAAATGATATATAATGAAATGAAAAAGGTATTTAAATATACCTTCTTGAAGAAACCAGAGGCCTTTCTCCTGGGCATGGTCGGCCAATTGGTGCCAAAGAAGGATAGAACATTCTTTATGTATGCCACAACAGCAGCAAGAATACTCATCGCAAAGTATTGGAAGACACAAGATCTACCCACCTTGGAAGAATGGCAGATGAAGGTGATAGACTACATGGGACTGGCAGAATCCAAGACCAGGGAAGAGAGACAGCGGAAGAAGATTGGAAGAAATTTAAGGACTATCTTAGGAAACATTGCAAAATTAATGAATGTTAGAATGACGTTGGTTTAGAAATTATGTGGTGAACAGCTGTAATGGTTAAGTAAAAAGAAAAGAAAGGCTAAAAATTAAATGGAAAATAAGGGAGAGGATTTGCTGAATTAATAATTAGAAATTGGAATACAGAAAGGGGAGGTATGAGGAAGTCGGGGAAGTAAGTTGCAAGAAAATAAGGGATTGAAACTATACTTGTTTTTATTTTTGTTTGTTTGTATTGTTGTTTTGTTTTGTTTTTATATAATCTTTGAAACTTTAATAAATATCTTTTAAAAAAAACGTTAAACAAAGCTTTCTTGACAATATGGTTTTTAAATGCTTTATGTGCTTTGACCTTATCATACCACAAATATGCATGCCACCCAAATACATTGTTAAAACCTTCTAAATCCAAAATGTCTGTGTTCTCAAGAAGCAGCCATTCTTTCAGCCAGCAAAATGCGGCTGATTCATAGTAAAGTTTGAGGTCTGACAGGGCAAATCCACCTCTTTCTTTTGCATCAGTTAATGTTTTAAATTTTATTCGGGGCTTCTTGCCCTGCCAGACAAATCTATAAATATATTTCTGCCACTTCTTGAAACAGTCCATTTTGTCCAAAATTTGCAATGTTTGAAACAAAAACAACATCCTTAGCAATACATTCATTTTTATCGCTGCAATTGGGCCTAGCAATGAAAGCTTCAAATTTGACCATATTTCTAAGTCCTTTTTCACTTCCGTCCAACATTTTTCATAATTATCTTTAAATAGGTTCACATTCTTAGCAGTCATGTTAACCCCAAGGTATTTCACTTTCTTAACCAATGTTAATCCTGTCTCTTTCTGAAACCTCTCTCTCTCAATTGGTGTTAGATTGTTCTCTAAAACCTTAGTTTTCAACTTATTCAACTTGAAACCTGCTACCTGACCAAATTCTTGAATCAATTCCAATACTGTTTTAGTACTAGATTCTGGCTCCTGTAATGTCAATACCAAATCATCCGCAAATGCTTTCAATTTGTACTGTTTAGCTCCGACTTGTATGCCTTTTTTTAATAATATTTTATTAAGTTTTACAGAAGATTAACAATCAACAAAAATCTCAAGAAAAAACAACAAACAACAAACATCAAAAATACAGACAAAACAGAGAAAAGAAAAACATAAAAAAGAAAATTTAGTATAAAAAAGGAAAAACTCTTTTTCAATTTAATAACCTTCAAAACCTTATTTTCCTTACTTCCACCCGCTTTCCTTTCTTGTATTCTACTTTAAAAATTAGTTCAGCAAGCTCATTCATTATTTATTTTCATCCTTTATCCCTCCCTTTATACTCTAATTTATCTTAATCACTAGAACCCCTTCATTTCATTTTCAATGCCTTCAACATTCATAAATTGTACAATGTTTTTGTAGATAGGCTTTAAACTTCTTCCAGTCCTCCTCCACCTGTTCTTCTCCTTGATCTCAGATTCTGCTAGTCATTTCTGCCAGATCCATATAGTCTATTACTTGCATCTGCCATTCTTCCAAGGTGGGTAAGTCTTGCGTCTTCCAGTACTTTGCAATGAGTATTCTTGCTTCTGCTGTAGCATACATAAAAAATGTTCTATCCTTCTTTGACACCAATTGGCCCACCATACCCAGGAGAAAGGCTTCTGGTTTCTTCAGAAAGGTATACTTGTATGCCTTTAACCAATTGGTCCTTTCTAATCATATTTAGCAAAACCTCCAGGACCGATATAAAAAGCAATGGAGAGATTGGGCACCCCTGTCGTGTTCCTTTCTCAATCTTAAACTCTTCTGTAAGTACGTTATTCACAATCAATTTGGCTTTTTGTTCTGAATAAATTGCACCTATACCGTTTTCAAAACCTTGGCCTACCCCCATTCCCTGTAAATTTTTCTTCATAAAACTCCAAGAAATATTGTCAAAGGCTTTCTCCGTGTCCACAAATATCAAAACTGCTTTTGTGTTGATCTTCACTTGTAATTTTTCTAAAATGTTAATTATATTCCTCGTATTGTCAGACAAGTGTCTCCCCGGGAGAAAGCCCGCTTGATCTTTATGGATTTCTTCTACCAGTATCTTTCTTAACCTTTTAGCCATAATATCAGCAATAGTATAATAGCAAAGTAATTTACTGGAGGAAAGAAAAGTACAGAACACATACATAAATACCGTAAGTAGTTCTCATCACAAAAGAATATGCAAGTAAACCCATGAACAGCCAGGTAAACCCATCAACAGGTTTCCTGCCAGACAGGAGTCTGTTGTAGGCCGCCCCTTCTATGATGTATGTATGATGTATGGAGGGGTGGTCTTGGGCTCCAGGGTGGGCAATTTCAAATGTCTATATAAGGACTTGGTTCGGGGTCTCCTGCGTGGGGGGGGGGGGGTGAGCACCCTGTTGCAACAGGTAATAAAGATCTGGCTTACTAGCTGCTTTGCTTCTCAGTATTCTCTGGTTGGCCTCTGTTATTTTCTCCTACCGATAGAGAAGCTA
The DNA here is from genome assembly GCF_964234715.1 of Podarcis melisellensis. NCBI lineage: Eukaryota > Metazoa > Chordata > Lepidosauria > Squamata > Lacertidae > Podarcis > Podarcis melisellensis. The sequence goes on along the minus strand of NC_138535.1, from coordinate 30,812,565 downwards.
CAAAAGGACTCTATATGGGCTCTGAGGTACCCCAGAGGGGAAAAGGTGCCGTTTTTTTCCTTATAACACTGGCCCCCAGTCCCCACCCCCTTGCAGCTGACCCCTTGCTGCTCTCTGCTTGGCAGGGTATTGAGGAGGCATCCTGCTAGCCAAAGGAGACATGTGCAATTCACATTTGTAGTGTTCTAAATGTGTACAAAGCAACCTTGCTGGTGGATGTGGATGAGGTTAAACCTTTCTCTCCCTGCCACGGTCCCAAACCAAATCTTTGAAGCTGCTGTATTTCAAGGGAAGATCCCTTGGTCCCCCTGGCAGAGAGAAAGACTTTGACTCCCTCCTCCCAACCATCCCAGCAGCCCTCAGGCTTCCCCTTGGCTGCTTCTAAGGTAATAAACAACCACCAAGGAATACCATGCCTACTCTGGATCTGAGAATTAAGAAGATCACCTGCCAAGAAGAATACACAGCTATTTCTCCCCCTCAAGGTACCTTGTATTCCTCGACAGCCTCTTCCAGAGGAATCACCTCGTGGTGTTGGTGCTTCTTGGATCTGCCCCAAACCACACAGAGAAGGACCCTACCAATATCAAATAGATCGTATTCTGCCTTCACACCCTACAAGAAGGTCAACGGTGCCTTGGGGAATGGATCCTTTTTCGCTGTATCGTTCTCATTGACTTTAAGAATGGATCTGAATGTATTTTTCGACTCAAATGTATTTTTCCTCAAAATGCTGTACTTTTCTAAATGTATCCAAATGTATCCGAATGGGTTTTTGTATTTCCCCCCAATCTCATCGCCTAGAGAATGTTCCTTAAATGTAACAATCACTTGTTCCAAATGTATTTGATTCAAATGTATTCGAGTGTATATTTTTATGGGAAAACGTAGCTAGGACAATGTGGAGATATATATATCTTGCTTATAGTGCCTTTGAACGGTCAACGTTCCACCCTCTATCCTTTCAGGAGCTGCCAAAAACACTCTCCACACCACACTGCCATCTACTGGGTCTACAAATAATACCATGAATACACACAAATACAAGCTCTAAAATAAATTAGTTTTATTTTCCCATAAGTATGAAAACATAAGACTATCACACCCGAATTGATAGCTATGCAGAACAGGATTCCCCCTCCCTCCATCGGATAGCTGCCTGCGCGGCTGTCTTTGAGGGGGGTGGAGGGAGGAACGGGCGGTATCGACATCCGATAGCTGCCTGCCTGCCTGCCTGCCTGCCTGCCTGCCTGCCTGCCTGCCTGCCTGAAGATGCCGTGCCCCCGGGGGGCGCTGTGACCGGCGCCCATTGGGAAGGAACAAGACAGGAAAAGGAAGGAAATGGGAGAGGTATTTGTAAGGCCCCACTTTTCCCATGGTGTCCTCTTGTGTGGTCGGAAAGTACTCTTTATTGTTTGATTTGGGTTAATGTCAGAATAAAAGCGAGTTCCTTCAAAACAACACATTCCTTTTTATCTTACCAATTTCTCATATTGTAGGAAGCGGACGAAGAAACCATAGAGAGCATTCATATTTTCCTTCTGATCAATGAAGTCAAACGTTACAATTATCCATTTGAGAATGAGCACCTATAGGGAGAAGACAGATCTCAGTAAGCCAAAGCAAGGCCAAGACAACCAACCCCTTCTGGAATATGGTCAGCGTGTACAACATCTAGCTGAATCATCACCAGGATAACTAAGTCAGGCTGGGGGAAATATCATTCTTCAGAACCAAGACATCTTTACCATGCTTTCCAAGTTACCTGAAAGTCACTAGAACACTTGCGAGCACAGAGCCAAGACGCAGCTGAAAGAAGAGAATCCTACAAACTTCGGGGTTTGTAGATGGTTGTAAAGGTTGCTGAAAGGTTTCTAGTTCACTAGATGGAAACGGCTTCCAGGCTAGGCAGGACCAAGGTTGCTTTGTAACTGTTCCTGTCTGCCTGCTTGCCATCGTGCATATTTGTAAACCATTTCTGCCAAAATATCTACATCTGCAATAGTAGTTTCTGGAAGCAGACCCTGCAGTAGTGCACACTCCATGAAGTCCATATGAAGAGTGTTACGGAATGGGGGGGGGGGATATGAACGAAGTCTTACTCCCGAGTAAGAGATGTAGAGCCTGAGGTGATGACCTCAAGGGAACCCTGCCACACTAGGGCTCCCCTCGCCCCATCCCAACGTTGCACCAAGCACCGCACAAAAGTCCAAAACCCCGAGAAGAAAGCGCCATTTCTGACCCCGTATCCCGATGCTATACACGATTGATGCATTTTATGAATGAACAATGTATTTGCATGAGGATGCGCTCTAGCCAATCAGATGGCGTTGATTGTAGCCCTTCAGCCAATCGCAGCAATGCCATGGCTCTGCAGAGGCAGCTCAGCTCCAGCTGTTTTGCACGCTCCACTGAGCGCTGACAAGGTGATGACAGCTCCGGCTGCGAGAACAACGGATTGAGTCAATCGAAACCTCATTACCCTGTTAATCCAATCAAAACTAGATGTTGTTTAGTCGTTTAGTCGTGTCCGACTCTGCGTGACCCCCTGGACCAGAGCACGCCAGGCCCTCCTGTCTTCCACTGCCTCCCGCACTTTGCTCAAACTCATGCTGGTAGCTTCGAGAACACTGTCCAACCATCTCGTCCTCTGTCGTCCCCTACTCCTTGCGTCCTCCATCTTTCCCAACATCAGGGTCTTTTCCAGGGAGTCTTCTCTTCTCATGAGGTGGCCAAAATATTGGAGCCTCAGCTTCAGGATCTGTCCTTCCAGTGAGCACTCAGGGCTGATTTCCTTCAGAATGGAGAGGTTTGATCTTCTTGCAGTCCGTGGGACTCTCAAGAGTCTCCTCCAGCACCAGAATTCAAAAGCATCCATTCTTCGGCGATCAGCCTTCTTTATGGTCCAGCTAGATACAAAGTAGCAATGTCAGGCCAGGCCACTTCCCAAAAGAACCGTCTGTATTAAAAAAGCCTAAAAACGCTTGGAAATTCATAGAAAACCACTGGTTTCACCGATTCTCTTCATTCCACCGCCAGTCTGCTTCACTGGCCAAGGACTTGGGAACCCCTGGGTCCCCGCCAGAATTCCCCAAGCGGGAGGTCACCTACTCACAGGAAGGTACTTTACCCGTAGGTGACAATCGCTGGGCAAAAGCTCTCCTCCGGACTTACCCAGGCGGCAGACTATGCAAACCAAAGTTCTATTGTCCTCTTCCAGTAGGTGCTTAGAATGTACTTGGGTGTCGAGACCCCGCAGCCACCCCTTCGTTGGAAATGACTCACACAAGGACACGGATATTAGGTTTATGTTACTGGGCAAATTTTGGCCACAACTTTATTGAAATTAAAGAATGTGAGCGGTATTGGCCAAGGCATTGATTGGACCTGACTATATCTGACTCTTGCCCATTGTGCAGGAAGTTCCAGTAGGGGGAGCCCTGTCGATGCGAACCAACTCAAGCTCCCCCTGGTGCTCCCGTCGGGGTCGTGTCAAGGCCTTAGCCCCCCAGCCGGGCTTCAGACTAGATCAACACCCCCGGAATCCTTTTACGGAATACCCTTAAGCATGGAGGGGCAGGTGGTGGCCACACCTCCCCTCCCCCACACAAGGTCAAACAATGCCTAACCGCAACCCTAACAAAGTTGTGGCGATTGCTACGAGGTAGGCAAAAACCAAGTGTCCAGTGCCAATTTGCCAAGTGGAAAAATTCCTACCAGGCCCCTCGGACAACCAAGGCGACCAACCAAAGTCCATAGCAAGGCCATTGCCTAACCTGCAAAATCGGGAGGGAGGGCGGGTGATTGAGGAAGCGAGCCAAAGAGGAAGTTCTCTGGGGGTTGGCTGGCCGGACTCTGACGTGGCCGGGATGTCATAGGCAACGGGGGACAGAGTCCCCCGCCCCTGGTGGGGAGTGGGTGGCCACGTGGTCCACCGCAACTCCTCCCCACTGGGAAGTGGAGCGGATTTCCCAAGACATATCCTGTATTTGCATGTTACCCCAACACATTCCTCCTATGTTAATCATGCATAACCCGCCCCTTTTCTGATGGAGTGGTGATGTTTAGCGAACTGCCTGCTGGGATAAGATAGGAACTTTTAAAAGTCCTTGTCACCCCGTTCTCGGGGTTCAATTCCTCTCTGAACCTGTTGTGCGATAAACCTTGGTCTCCGCTATTTGCTCCGGTTGGGGGCTGGACTCCTTCTTTGTTCCGCAGGGACCCACGGGCTCTGAGCAGCCTCCCACCTGCAATGTTGTAATCTAAATGAGCACATCTTCCTACAAGTGAATAGTAGCCACCTATCTGGGGGGAAATAAAGTGGTATGCTGAGAGACATGGTTACGGTGGAGAGCAAATCTGTGTTCCACAATCCGAACATCCCGAGAGAAACCAGATGGCAGCTATGTTTTACTGTGTCCACAGAACTCAATGAAAGCCAACCAATGGTTTGGGTCAGGTTAAGTAGAAGCATGTTGAAATCTGCAGATGGCACAAAGTTCATTGGCAGTAAATCAGAAAGAGGGGCAGTCCTTAAACAGCTGAAGAGAAGGGGATAAACCTCAACTGAGCATCCAAGTATTAACATCCTGACGGTAAGGACCTTACCCAACCCTAGTCACATGGAAACACCATTTTAAAGTATGGCTTGATGAGCTAAAAGATGAAGAGGAGTACCCATTCAGAAGCACATCATATTGGAAACAATGCAGTTCAGTACTAACACTCAGATATGCACCAGCTTTATTCCCAGTTCGTGACCCAGCAAGAGACAAACGTACTGGAGCTGATTTACATGTCTTGTTCTTCTTTGCTGGATTGGGGCATAAGCACTGAGCCCTATCTTTCTTCTTACCTTTATTCAAACGGGTCAAGGCTTCTTCAATGGAAAGTCGGTCATCTTCTGTCTCTTCTGGTTTGTTTACTACCAGTAGCCAGCAAAGCTTGTTCTGGCACCTTAGAATTCTCGTGTCTCTTCATTTTTTTCTTATTCCAGGAAAGAAACACAAGACAAGGTCAGCTTTTTCCCCCTTTTCTTTTGCTAGTATTTTCCTGTCCTCCGATAATCAAGTTTGGTGCAGAAAAGGAATGGAGAGCTTTGTTGTTGTTGTTGTTGTTGTTTAGTCGTGCCCGCCTCTGTGTGACCCCCTGGACCAGAGCACGCCAGGCCTCCCGCAGTTTGGTCAAACTCATGCTGGTAGCTTCGAGAACACTGTCCAACCATCTCGTCCTCTGTCATCCCCTTCTCCTAGTGCCCTCCATCTTTCCCAGCATCAGGGTCTTTTATAATTCCTCATAGTAATCCCATCTGATCACTACATCTCTGGATATTTGCACTCCTACATAGGCTGAGCCTGTGACCTGGCTCAGGAACTAAGTCTTTGTCATTACAAAAGACTGGCCAGGCTCCCCAGGGTACCCAATCAAGTGAGCACTAACAGGTCACCTGCCAGACAGGAGGTAAACAACGCACTCAGATGTCTGTTGTAGACCGCCCTTTCTGTGATGTAGGTACGATGTATCTGGGGGGTGGTCTTGAGCTACACCCCTTTCTGTGATGTAGGTATGATGTTTCTGGGGGTGGTCTTGGCCTCCAAGGCGGGCAATTTAAAATGTCTCTATAAGGGCAGGCACATCTTTGTTGTGGGTCCTCCTCCTTCTCCTGCCTGTGGGGGGAGCACCCTGTTGCAACAGTTCAATAAAGATCAGGCTTACTAGCTGCTTTGCTTCTCAATCTTCTCTGCTTGGCCTCTGTTATTTTCTCCGACCGATGGAGAGCCTACAAAGGACTCTAGAAGGGCTCTTGTGTTCCCCATAAGGGAATAAGGACAGGTTTTTGCTTATTACAATATGCAGGAGTGGGCTGCAAAAGGTGGAGTTTGGCCTCATTAGGTCCCCCTACCATGAACTCCTTAGGTGGGCCACCCTGCGTCCGCCTCGGCATCGCGCCTCGCTATTCTGCAACTCGAGATAACACTGAACTGCTCTGCAGGGTTGTTGTAGGGATTGCAAGTCAAGGCATCCAAAGTGCCTTTGAACATTGAACAGCCCCTAGTCAATGCTTTGAACTACTGTCGCTTTAAAAAGGAAACTCTGATTAGTAAGTGTTTGGGGGATTAAAAATTGGTTTGTCCTGGGGGCGCTGGAGCTGTGTTCTGGCTTGAAAAGCCAGTGAGACCACTGGGCCATCTAGCTCTGTATGGTCTGCCACAGCCAGCAGCTGCTCTCCAGGATTTCAGAGCTCTCTTTCCCATGAATGGGTTGGAACTGCCGCTTTTTGCATCATGTGCCTCTCCCAGTGGGCCACCCCGAGCCATTTGCTGTATAGCGTTCTACATCCCATGTAGTCCTGCTTCTTCCAGCTCAGTTCAGTTCATTCTGCAACTGTGCAAGTTAGGCCGCATCTGCTTTATGCATTCAAAGCACCATCATGCCCCTTGACATGCTAACAGTTGCATCTTGGTATTCAATCCCTTCAGCACCTTGGACAGCAGTCTCTCAAGGCTCAGCCACAGGTTCCTGGTGCCCCATGCTTCCTAGGCCCAGGTCCGTGCTTTAAAGGCACTGTGTCCGAGTCTTTTGTTGTCCCAGGGCTTTCTAATTTTCAGCATCCCTTTCCAGGGCAGCTTTATTTATTTCATGTCTGAAAGGAGTCCTCTGTGCGTGGCAAAGGCTTCTTGCTGGGACAATAGGAGGCTGCCTTATACTGAGTCCCACTATGGCTCTATCTAGCTCAGTCTTGTCCACAATGGATGGCAAAAACTCTCCAGGGTTTCAGACAGAGGACATTCTAGCTGGAGATACAACAGATTGAACCGGAGAGCTTCTGCATGTAAGCAGCTGCTTTACCACTAAGCTATGGCCCTTCTCCCATTGCTTCCGCCCTGAATGAACTGCAAGCCCGTCCTACAGTCCTCCCAAAACTCTCTTTGGTGGCTACACTCTGCAGGAGGTCATTGGTTGCAGAAGTTGAGCTGTCTGCACAAGTGACTGAATCCGTGAGAAGGCTGATCTGGAATGAAATGCTGACTTTCAGGCATCTCTTGAAGACCTTTTTTATGCCAACAGCTCTGTGCTATCATTTAAACATTTCCTGAGCACCCAGACATTTGAATTCTTTGGACTGATTTTAATGTCCACCCTCCACCCGCTTTTGTACATTGCTGTCTTTTATGACATGCCCTAGCTTCTGAGAAGCCTTTCGCTCAAACCAGTTAGACATGTATGGAACAGACCCTGACGAATCAAATGACAAGGCATAATTAATCCCCCAGCTGAACTGAACAGGGAGCAGCAGCTGGGGTAGAACATGCAAACAAGAAATTATTAGTTCAAGGTACAGAAGCCCCAGAATACCCCAGCCACATGGAGGTCTTGCTCAGATGGAGATGTCTTATTTCCTTTGAAGATATAAGCTGATTAGAATTTTAGGCTGCCGGGGGTGGGGCAAAATCTGAGGATGGGAAAAATGACATCACTGGCAGTCACATGGGAGGCTGCTGAAAATGCACATGGAGAAACAATGGGTCCTTGAACTGAGGGGACTGTCTGACCTGCAGGAGGAAGCCAGTTGTTGAAAGGGAACATGGATCTGAGAAGGAGCTTCGAGGGAGATTTTAACATCCAGCTGGAGCCATCAATGGCAGTTCGTCACTAGTTCGGAGTTGGGGACTCTTTTTCAGTCTTAAGGGCCATATTCTCCTCTGGGAAGCCTTCCAGGGGCCGTGTGCCTGTGGTGGGAGGGGCCACAGGTGAAAGTGGGTGGAGTGATGAATGTAAACTTTGGTTTCCTAAGGAAGGCTGGTTTCTACACACATTCAACTCTCCACTCTCTGTCCTTCATGACTCAAGGGTGTGAGGGGAGGGGTAGTACCTCTGGTGGGGGGCACGTTGTGCTCCTTCTGGGGTAGTTTGTCCACCTTTGGTCACTACAGCTCTTCTCTTAGAAACTGTCAGCCTGCAGCAGCAGCCACACCCCAGGAATGGCTTCAACTGGTGGGCTAACCAGGTGAGGGGTGTTGATGGGTCTCAAACCCTCAGTGAGTTAGGGGCTTCCCCTGTAGACAAAGCTAGTGTCGGGTACTGGCTAGAGGAGGAGGAATGGCGGGAGGCTACAGCCAGGGACACGCCCCCCCCCCCCCGGGAAGCATCAAAGTGGGAAGGCTCCAAGCCAAGAGACTGCTGGTGGGATGCAGGAGACAGGTCAGAAGAAGAAGAAGGGGGAGCAGATGGCTTGGAGGCTAAACAAGCAACAGGTTTAAGGGAGACTGAGGCAGCTGAGGAGGAGGAGGAGGAGGAGAAGGAGGTGGAGGCTGAGGCTGCAACAGATCCCCAGGCACCTGCCATGTCCGCTGTTCCCTTCTCCCCTCCTCCTCTGTCCCCAGGAACAAGGGAGGCATTACATGGAGCAGAACAAAAGGCACAGAGAGCCCCTCCACGACTGTTGGGAAGTCAGCCGACTGAGGAGGAGCCTTAGGATAGGGATGCCATATTTCTAAAAGTAGAAACCAAGACACCCCGAAAGCTGTGGAGCTATTTTTAGGAAGACCCCCACATTGTTGAGCTTCTTAAAGGAAGACCCAGAAGCTGTTGATGTCTGATAGCCCTACCTTAGGAGGAGGCTAAGATCCTCCGTTCTGGCAACTGGGGCTAGTCCTGCCTGTGGAGTTTCTCTGTCGGGTTTTGTCTCTCTGAAGAAAGAGTCCACCTTACTGCTCATCTCTGAGTTTTGATGCTGAACTGCAGCTGAATCAGCCCTGACAGCCAGGCTCCGGCCAATTGAGCAGATGAGACCACTAGGGGGTCCAACAGTCAAGAAGGTGGTTTCTGCCCGTGCTGTAGAGGGAAGTGACGAGCAGTGGGGCTCATCCACCTGGGAAGGTAGCTCATTTAAGAGAAGCAAGTCCCTGATCCTAAACCTGATTGATCCATTTAGCCCAGTATTGCCCACTTCCGGCCTGAGTGGCAGAAGCTCTCCAAGGTCTTGGGCAGAGAGAGGCTCCTACCTACATTGAGCTTCTAACTGCAGGTGCTAGGGACTGCACCTGGGACCTTCTGCATGCAATGCAGGTGCTGACACACTGAGGCCCTGGCGCCTCCACAAAACCTTCAGGTATGGGCAGGAGGCACTACTCGGCCTCCTTATATCCCACCCTTCCTCCCAAAGGAGTCCAGGGCAGCAAAGACACAACAGTTAAACAACCAAAACATCCAAAAACGGTTCCTACACAGAAGCAGACTAAGAAAAATCTCTCCTTAGAAGGCTTCTTGAAAGAGGAAGAGGAAGTAGGCATTGAAAAGATAGCAGAGAAGGGACCCCCGATAAGATGGTACCTGCAGGAAGCCGTCATCTGCAGAGCAGAGCCATCCATTAAGGGGTGATATGATTTTTCAGGTGCCTTAGCCTCAACCAATACCTCAAACTATCAATCAACCTCCTCAGTCTCCTATATGCTTCTGATGAAATAGGCTATGCCTGCATAAGTTTTTGTTATGTTGTCCTAAAATGCCCCTACTCTTTTGTCTCTTCCTTCTGAAGGATCCCCGTGAACAAGCCACAAGCCCTTGAAAACACACACACACACACACGGACAAGACAAGACAGGGCTGTGCACCACAAACCATCCCCAAATAAGCCTCCATTCCCCATCAATCAATATTGGGCTAAAAGCTATAGAACACAAAGCTAAATGCACCTAAAAACTGGTTTTGAAATAGCCTTGGTCTTGCCTAGTCCCTCAGCCTTGTGAGCATTCCACTTTCTCTACACTATGCGTGTACCCCTGACCGTGTCCTCCCTTACTCATTTCCCCCCTAAACTAGAAAGCCCCAAATGTTTTAGCTTCTCATCTGGGAGTTGCTCCAGCCCCTTGATAATTTTGGTTGCCCTCTGCTAAACATTCCTGCCCCCCCCCCAAGCTCTGCCTTCAACTACAAACATGGCAGACAATGCCTTCCCTGCAGTTGCACTGCCAAAAAAGTTCAGTTTTACTTTTAAGGACAGGAAATTCTCCTGCAGGCCATCTGTGCTAAAGAGAGCGTGCAGCTATAAGTCTCCTTCTTTTGGACCACCCAATTTGCATAACAATAAGACAAGATTAAAAGTGTTGAGTTTTCCCCACCCCATGGAAAAGGAGCAAATGAAAAATCCTCTCCTGAGCTCTGGCTGCGACTTCCTGAGCATGAGAGATGAAAAGGGCCTGTGTGGATTTGGCAAAGTCAGCATTCACAGTTCGAGAATCACACTTGGCTCATGACCAAGGGTGTCCAAAAATAGCAAAAGCCAAACTTTTGGCTCAGAGTTGAAATGCTGACGTTCCTCTTCTCTATGGCCTGCTGGTCAGCGGATGCCTTGACCAAGACCTGGTTGTCTAACTTGAGACCTTTCGCCTACAGCTGCTGTTCTGGGCTATGAAACAAGAGCAGCAATTCAGCCCTTGGCTCACTGCAAATCATGTGTGCAAACACAGAACCTGGCTTGGGGCTGCTTTGCCTCTGACTTACTTTGCAACATCCTCTCCCCCCAGAGGAATCTTGCTTTGAACAAAAGTAACCCACAGTGGAGGATCAACTTCACTTTACTTGACTAGACCCAGTGGCGTAGTGGGCTGCGGGGCACAGGGGCAGTTGCCCCAGGCACAAAATTGTTAGAGGTGCACAATTTCAGCACCTGGTGCTGCCTCAATACAGCTGCACGCTTCCATCACTGGGGTCCGATGACAACGGCTTGTCCATGCGATCAGGTAAGTGACCTCTCCAGACAATGGGGTGGCTCTTCTTTTCTCATCTCTGTGGCTGTGATCCCCTGGGTGATGTGGATGCCATTGGGCAGTCGAATGCGCATGCATACTCCGTCTGTTTCCCTCCCTCCTACCCCCTCCTCCACGTGGCCCCAGGAACTGGCAAGGAAGAGCTCTGGCACCCTCCTCCCTTGGTGGAGTCTACCTCTTTTTATCTCATGACAGGAGTCATGACAGGAGATCTTGGACTCTGTATCAGACCCTGATGGCAAAGGTGGTTCTGTTAGACTATGAACCACCTGAAAGAGTCTCCTGGTACTGTTTTCACCAACAGATCCAGCAACAATGGTCCTCCTCACCGTCGCTATCGCCACTTGGTAGGCTCGGCGTTGAGCTCTAACCCGTGTTTGGTCTCATTTGAAGTGGGTTTTTCACCACCAGCACTTTAGCTGTCTCAGGAATTGTTTCATCACCCTCAGCCCCAGGGGTAGAACCACAGGGTCATCCAAGTGCCATGCCATTGGAGAGGGTGCTTTTTAAGGTTTGTGGAGCAGCACCCTCTTGTTCCCCACCACCAAATGTGCTTTCCATGTGTTTGGCCGCCGTCTGTCGGGTCTCCCCAGATGAATTTGCTATTAGAAGGAGGCATGTGAAGCCATAATCCTGGAAAGAGATTCTGGAGAGAAGCACTCGACCCAATTTTAGCCTTTGATTCTGTGAGAGGCGCCCAGTGCTTGGTCTTACTAGCTGCAGCTCAACCTTAACTAGGTTTACAGCAGAGGAGCAAGTCCTGGAGGGCTGGCTTCCTATTCTGCCTCTATGGGTGAGTTGGCATTGATGAGGAAAATTTCGGGGTGTGAGGCTACTATATTTTTTCAAAATGCTCTTGTGGGATGTGAAACTCAAGAGCAGTCAAGTACAACATTCCTAGAGTGCACATGTTTACACATGGGGAGGAATGTTTGTCCAGCCAGCAGGTAAACTTCCTGTTTCCTTCTGGGCTGGGACAAACTTCCTCTACATGTGACTAAAGGTGGGTGTGGCCTCACCTGTGCAGGTAAGGACAAAAGCACAGGGCAGGGCAGCCATCTCTCTCTCTCTTTCACCACATGCATCGAAGAAGCAAGATCTGCTTAGCCAAAGATGCCCTCTTGGCCTCCAGCCAAGAGAGGACAAAGGGACTGTCTTCTTATGGAATAGTTTTCAAGTGTATGTTACTTTTCTAAGCTAAGTCTGCCTTCTGGGATCCGATTGTGAACAGAATGTGAGTAAACTCGTTTTATACTTTTATGGAAGACTGTGTTGTGTCTTATCTTTTATGAGGGAATAAGGGGAAAATACCAGAACAGTTATTATAGAGGCTTTAGCGAGCCTGAGCAAAGGCATCCGCTGCCAATTTTAGAAGAGGGGAATGTTACTCTGCTAAATTGTGGAACTTGTTAAGACAAGTTGGATAAGGATATAATCAGACAATGTATCCTCTCCTGCATCCCTGAACATTCCCACAGGTCTGAGGGACGGTGGACAGGCCATAGGCAAACATGTCCAGGCACCTCTTAAGTAAAGCTAAAGGTAAAGGGAGCCCTGGCCATTAGGTCCAGTCGTGACCGACTCGGGGTTGCAGCGCTCATCTCGCTTTATTGGCCGCCGAGGGAGCTGGCGTGCAGCTTCCGGGTCATGTGGCCAGCAGGACTACGCCGCTTCTGGCAAACCAGAGCTGCGCACGGAAACACCGTTTACCTTCCCGCCGGAGCGGCACCTATTGATCTACTTGCTTTTTTTTTAAAAAAAAATAATTTTTATTCATTTTTCAAACACATAATAAGAAACAAACAAAACACAAAACAAAAACATACAAAACATTTAAATCATAATCTTATTTTCATACACCTTCTTTCCTCCGACTTCCCCATACCTCCCTTTCACTGCATCCTTATTTTGCAGTTCTTTAGCAACCTTTTAGTCAGTTTGTCTATTAGTTCCCTTTCATTAAATTTCCTTAAACTTATTAGTTACAGCTGTAATTCTCTACTTCTTACCCCTTGACATCTTAACACTCCTCAATTTTACAACAATTTTTAAGATATATTTTAAATTTCTTCCAATCCTCTTCCACTGTCTCTTTCCCCTGGTCGCGGATTCTGCCGGTCATCTCTGCTAGTCCCATGAAGTCTGTCACCTTTGTCTGCCATTCTTCCAGAGTGGGTAGTTCTTGCATCTTCCAATACTTTGCCAGAAGAATTCTTGCTGCTGTGGTAGCGTACATAAAAAATGTCCTATCCTTCTTTGACACCAATTGGCCAACCATGCCCAGAAGAAATGCCTCGGGTTTTTTAGGAAAAGTCCACTTAAGGACTTTCTTAATTTCATTATAGATCATTTCCCAAAAGGCTTTAATCTTTGGGCAGGTCCACCAAAGGTGGTAAAAGGTACCTTCAGTCTCATTACATTTCCAGCATTTATTATTGGGCAAATGGTAAATTTTTGCAAGCTTGACTGGGGTCATGTACCACCTGTAAATCATTTTCATTATGTTTTCTTTTAAGGCATTACATGCCGTAAATTTGACACCAGTGGTCCATAACTGTTCCCAGTCAGCAAACATAATATCATGACCGATATCTTGTGCCCATTTAATCATAGCTGATTTCACCGTTTCATCCTGTGTATTCCATTTCAACAGCAAGTTATACATTCTTGACAAATTCTTAGTATTGGGTTCTAACAATTCTGTTTCTAATTTTGACCTCTCCTTCTGAAATCCTATTTTCCTGTCCTGCTTAAATGTCTCATTTATCTGATGGTAATGTAACCAATCTCGAACTTTGAACTTTAATTTCTCATAACTCTGAAGTTTAAGCTTCTCACCATCTTGTTCTAGGATTTCACAGTATTTTGGCCAATTAGAATCCATATTAAGTTTTTTCACCGCCTTAGCTTCCATTGGTGACAACCACTTGGGAGTTTTACTTTCCAACAAGTCTTTATATCGAGTCCAAACATTATATAATGCTTTCCTGACAATATGGTTTTTAAAACTTTTATACACCTTTGCCTTGTCGTACCATAGATATGCATGCCAACCAAAGTTATTATCATACCCCTCCAGATCCAAAATGTCTGTGTCTTCAAGAAGTAACCAGTGTTTCAACCAGCAAAAAGCTGCTGATTCATAATAGAGTCTTAAGTCCGGCAGGGCAAAGCCCCCTCTATCTTTTGCATCAGTTAAAATCTTAAATTTTATTCTGGGCTTTTTGCCCTGCCAGACAAATTTAGATATGTCTTTCTGCCACTTCTTGAAACAGTCCATCTTGTCCAAAATCTGTAACGTCTGAAATAAGAATAACATTCTAGGCAATACATTCATCTTAATAACAGCAATTCGGCCTAACAAGGAAAGTCTCAACCTAGACCATATTTCTAGATCTTTCTTTACTTCTGTCCAACATTTTTCATAATTGTCCTTAAATAAGTTCACATTCTTAGATGTTAAGTTCACCCCCAGGTATTTCACTTTTTTCGTTATTTCCAAACCTGTTTCACTCTGAAATCTCTCTCTTTCGTCCATTGTTAAATTTTTTTCCAGCACTTTCGTTTTCTGTTTGTTCAATTTAAATCCTGCTACTTGACCAAATATCTCAATTAGTTCTAATACTCTTTTAGTACTAGTGTCTGGCTGTTGCAAAGTTAACACTAGGTCATCTGCAAATGCCCTTAACTTATAATTTTTAACTCCGACCTGAATACCTTTAACCAACTGGTCTCTTCTAATCATATTTAACAAAACCTCCAGGACTGATATAAAGAGCAAAGGGGATATTGGGCATCCCTGTCGTGTACCTTTTTCTATTGGTATTTCCTCCATTACCACATTGTTTACAATTAGCTTTGCTTTTTGTTTAGAATATATTGCACCTATACCGTTTTCAAAACCTTGGCCTACCCCCATCCCTTGGAGATTCTTCTTCATAAAGCTCCAGCAAATATTATCAAAGGCTTTCTCCACGTCCACAAAGATTAAAACAGCCTTCCTATTAATGTCCACCTCTAGCAACTCCAAAATGTCTATAATGTTCCTCACATTGTCTGACATATGTCTCCCTGGGAGAAAGCCTGTCTGGTCCTTGTGAATCTCCCCTAACAGCACTCTCTTGAGTCTTTTTGCCAAAATATCTGCAAAAATTTTATAATCCACATTCAGTAAAGATATAGGGCGGTAGTTCCTGACCTGGTTCTTTTCAGTCTCTGTTTTCGGTATAAGTGAGATAAAAGCCTCTTTCCACGATTTGGGAGCCTTTTTCCCCTCCAAAATTTCATTGCATACTTCCTTCAGTGGTTGTATTAACCATTCCTTCAGCGCTTTGTAATATCTAGCAGTCAAACCATCTGGTCCTGGTGATTTTCCCAGTTGCATGTTCTGAATGGCACCCTCTATTTCTTGTTCTGTAATTTTCTCATTCAAGATCATTTTGCTTTGTTCTGAAATTTTTGGTAGTCCATATTTTTTAATGAATTCTTCTATTTCTTGTTCATTAACTGGCCCTTGTGCATACAATTTCTTAAAGAAACTTTGAAAACAATTACTTATCTCATTCGGTTTGTGGATAATCTTTCCATCCAATTCTAGACTTGTCACAGTGTTCAATTTTTGCCTCTTTTTCAATTGCCATGACAGAAGTTTCCCACATTTGTCTGCCGATTCAAATGTCTTTTGTCTCATTTGCTTTATTTTCCATTCTATTTCCTGATTCATCAGTTCCATATATTGCATCTGATAATACTTTATTTTTCTCAAGATCTCTTGAGACTTTGGTTTGGACCTCAATTTCTTCTCTCCTTCTTTCATTTTTTCCAAAAAAATTTCTTTCTTCTCATTTTGTTTTTTCCTCTTTATAGAGTTCTGTTGAATTAGGAAACCACGCATCACGGCCTTGCTAGCGTCCCAAATTGTTCTTTTCTCCACTTCTGTTCTCAAATTTATCTCAAAGTAATCTTTCAGTGTTTTTTGGGCCTTCTTATAAATCTCTTCATCTCTGAATAGGGTGTCATTCATTCTCCATCTAAAGGATCCAGTTGTTGTTAGTTTCATCTCCATCTTTACCGCATTATGGTCGGAGCAGGTTTTTGGGCAGTTTTCTATTTTTTTAATTCTTGGCGCCAGGCTACTAGTAACCCAAATTTGGTCAATTCTTGTCCATGTCATTTTTGCTTCAGAGAAAAAAGTTCCCTCTCTCTCAAGAGGGTTCCTTGTTCTCCAAATATCAATAAAGTCCATGGTTTCAGTCATTTCAAAAAAGGTCTTTGGTAATCTCCCTTCCTTAGAAATCACTTGTCTCTGTGCTTTATCCATGTTTGTGGAGACAACTCCATTCATATCTCCCATCATTACGATTTTATAGTCTTAAAAAGTCCATTAAGGTCTCATGCAACTTCTTAAAGAATTCGGCCTTCCCTTCATTTGGCGCATAAACTCCAACTATCAAAACTTTTTCTCCTTGAATTTGTATTTCAATTGCCAGGTATCTTCCTTGTTCATCTTTGAATATCATTTTTGGAGCCAATTTTTCTTTTGCATAAATCACCACACCTCTTTTCTTAACTTTGTCTGATGAGATAAATTCCTGTCCAAGTCTCTTATTTATCAAAAGTTTCCTGTGTATCCTGGCAATATGAGTTTCTTGCAAGCATATTAAATCTAATTGTTCTTTCTTTAAAATATGAAAGACTTGACGTCTTTTTCGGGGAAGGTTCAAACCGTTACAGTTCCAACTAAGAAGTTGCAGAGACATTTTGTTATTAGGTACCTTTTCCTCCCACTGCTCCAAGCTTTTGTTCTTCCTCCGATGGTATTGGGAGGAGTCCAAATGATAGATTTGCAATGTCAGTTGGTTCTTTCTCCCCTACAGTTCCTTTCTGTAGGTCTTCTGAGTATTTCTCCAGAAACTGTTCTTTATCTTGAATTGTTCTTATTTTAATCTTCCTTCCTTTGAAGTTGAAGGATAGTCCTTGTGGGAACTCCCACCTGAAAGGTATGGTATTTTTCTTCAGCAGGTCGACTAGGTCTTTGTAGAAGGTTCTCACCTCCAAGATGTATTTAGGGATGTCCTTAAAAATCTGTGTTTGACAATTCTGAATCACCAGTGCCTTTTGGTAATGCAGGTTCAATATTTTATCTCTTTCTTCCTTAGATCTCAGTGTAATTAGGCAATCCCTTGGTTTCTTGCCCTGCCTCCTGCCCAGCCGAAAGGCTGTAGTTATTTCAAACTCATCTTCTTCCTCCAATTCCTCATGCCAAAATTCCGCAAAGTTCTCTGTAAGGAATTCCACAAGGCTGTCCCCCTCACTTTCAGGAACCAGTCTTAATTTCAAGTTTTTCTCCTTCCTCTGTAGTTCCAGTAAGGCCAAAGTTGCATCATGTTCATTCACTTTTTTTGCAATCGGCACAAACTTTTCCCTTGTCTCCTCTGCAGTACTTTTAGCACTTTCAGCAATCTTTCGTGTTTCCGAACTTTCTTGAATTAATTTATTAATAAGAATCTGTATTAGATGTCACACTTGCAGTATTCAAGTCCAATCTTGCTGTCAGTTCTGTCAATTTTTTGGAATTTTCTGTGGACAACTTTGTCAGTGCTTCCAAAGATTGGTTTATTTTAAGCAGTGCCTGTGTCATAGAATCCATAGATGCTGTTGTTGCCTTTTCCTGTGCAGCTGGTATTGTGCCTGATATTGAGCCCCTTTTCTTTTGTGCTAGCTTTGCTTTAGATCTGGTTGCTATCTCATCCACTGGGCCGCTCATGTCCTCAAGGTCGTTCTCACAGGAAAAGTTTACAAGTGGAAAATCCCACTGTTTCTTTTTCAATGTAACTGTTTCTCTTTAAACCCTCTAGAGGGAGCATTCAATTGTATCTAAATGGAAATGAGAGACAAAGAAACAAGGAAACATAGAGCGATGAAAAAGTTCAAGAGTCTACACTGTAAATCCTCACTTTGTTTCAATGTAGCCAAAAGTTCAGCAAGATAATTCCACTAAAGTCCAGTAACTTTGTTTCAGACAAACCCCCACTTTATATCCAATTTGATCTGACAGTTCACTTTCCCGGTGCCTTACTCAGGCAGCCCGACCCGGGGGATTTGGCAGTGAAAGATCTTTTTTCATCCGATTATTTTCACGCAGGTTAACAATGTCCAATTTTCTTCCCCCCTTCTCCTGCCTGTTGGGGGGAGGTCTAAGTTCGATGTCAGGTTTGACAGCTTAAAAAAGAATTTTTTCTTTCAAATGCAGCTTGCTCTTTCGTTGCTTTGTTTATCATGCAGTTCGGGGAGGCAGACTTCCTTAGTTTATGCCTTTCCCGTTTTCAGCCAAATTTCAAAATTTAATGTCCCGTTAAATCCCTCGATCTTACTCACGGGTGTTGCAGTCAATCTTTAGTTTCAGGAAGGAATCGGCGCTCTCCGTTCATGGCGACGCGGCTTCACTCCACGGGCGGGGTAGCGACTCTCAGCACCGCGCTCACACCCGATGCCGCTCCGGAGCCTTTAAAAAGGCTCTTTCACAGTACCGGGGGGTGCAAAAGGTGCCCACCAAGTCTCCTTGTTCACAGGCTTCTGCGCCTGTGATTTTAGGGGTCCCCCGCTCGCCGTAGCGGGTCAGACCCGAACTCGCGGAGCAGTCCTGCTTCGGAGCTCGAAGCAAGGACCGCCATTAAACGCTGGCGCCGACCGGAAGTCCCTATTGATCTACTTGCACTTGGACGTGCTTTCAAACTGCTAGGTTGGCAGGAGCAGAGACCAAGCAACGGGAGCTCAGCCCGTCGCGGGAATTCGAACTGCCGACCTTCTGATCGGCAAGTCCTAGGCTCTGTGGTTTAGACCGCAGCACCACCCACGTCCCTCCTGCACATCCATACCCTGGGGCAAGTCTGGGGATGGGCTCTTGGTTTCTTTGGCCAACTAACTGCTCAGTAAGTGTCACCTTTGGGCACTTCCCTGGGTGTAAACGTGTCCTCACACTTGAGGGATTCTGGCGGGAGATAGAGGGGGAAAGAGTCCTTTCCTTAAGGGCAAGAATGGCGTTGGAATGGAGGAAATTGATGCAGGGGGTGGATTTTCTGAAGTGAGGGGCTTTTCCTAAGCCGGCAGTCCATAAGGGAAGTGGCTTGACAGATTTCTTGCAACAAAGGATCACTTTGGGCAATAGAAACCAGTTCATGGGCTTTTGATGGACTGAGTCCATTGTTCTCTCAGCCGGCGGCCACTCAGGAGCTCAGTCAAGCTGGCGAAGCTCCGCTGCTCCGCAGAAGGGAAACAGGCAGCGGCCCAAGAAAGATTCTGTCCACTAGAGGCCGCTATCCGCTATTGGCTAGCTGTCCAAATCCGATGCTTTTGATTGGGCTATACGCAGCAGTATGTAAATACAGAGTTCATGCCCAAGTCCCTGTTCATATTGATACGGTTTCATACCAGAAAGAGGGAAGCAGGGTCTTTTCTTCATAAAAAAAGATGTGGTGCTTGGTGCGACAGGGGAAGGAAAGGGCTTTCTCGAGCTCATTGTCTCACGCCCTAGCTATGTGGAGGGGTTTCTGGGGAAGGCGAGATCCCTAGCGAATTCCCCCCTCGGAAATTCCGTGTAGCATATTCTTAGAAAAGGAAAAAAAGGAAAAAGGAGGGGAAGAGAAAAGACTGAAAGGGAAGAAAGGTTTCCTCTGTTCCCCTCCTCTCTTCCAAAATAATTCCGAGCTGAGGTGCAGAGCTCTTTCCTCCCTTGTGACCTCCCCACCCGCCTCCTCCTCCCTCCCACCTAACTGGCTGTGTCACCTTGCCTGCCAATCATACCTCCCTTTGAACTGAAGCAGAGTTCCATCCCTGTTTGTGCCAGTTCTGGAGTCTAAAAGCCGAGGACCTAAATCAGCCAAAGGAAAATGACACCCTTCCTACCCACGCAAAAATGCAACTTTCATTGGTCTGTTTGCTACTGGACGTGGGTTTGTTTTTTTCTTTTGGTTTAAGAAGCGAAGCAATAGCTCATTTGCTTGCGAGTGTGGGAGTCTGCAATTCTTGGTGTTCCAGGGCTTTTTGCAAGTTGGAGTTGCCTCCAGTCCACCCCGGATGTAAGAACAGTCCTTCTGGATTAGACCAATGGATGATCTAGTCCAGCACCTTGTTCCCCATAGTTGCCCAGCAGAGGCTCACAACAAGCCCATAAGCAGGACCTGAGTGCAATGGCCCTCTCCCACTCATATTCCCAAGCAGGGCCGGACCTCTGATGAGCCAGAGTGAGGCAGCTGCCCAGAATGGCTGGGGCAACCCAGTCCGATGGACAGCATAGAAATCTCAAGGTTGAATTTGTCTGATTTCCTTTCAGAGCCATTCAAGTTGGTACTTTTCAGCACCTAGGGGTGTAGTGGCATCTGGACCATGGACCTCTCAGCTGGTGACTTGTGGGAGTCAGTCTGCAGCTCACCAGTGGGATGTATCACCAGAGATTACAGAACCCCAGCCGAGTCTTCAGAGATGTCCTGCTCTCAGCAGAACAGCTTCTTCCAGAGCAGTGGCGGAGCAGGGTGGGGGCGGTCCGCACTGGGTGTCATCCTGCGGGGGGGGGGGCATTCACTGGTGGCTTGGGAAGCTGGGAGTCATGGGTGGGTGCTCCCGGCTGGAGGAGGCAGGCAGGGGAGAGGACGGGAAGGAGGCAGGTGAGCAAAGAACGGAGGGGGGCAGGAAGGGGAGAGGAAGGAAGCGGGATCGGTGGGTGCGCCTTTCATTCTGCCTGGAAGACCAGCGCCTACAGCTGGACTACCAAGTGGATTGAAAGGGTCACTTTGGGGACAGCGCTGCAAATGCAGAAGGAATCTTGATCGTTTGGGATCTTCATAAGCTTTCTTCAGCCCGAACATCACAGCGACCGATGCCAAGCGACACCGGCACACTTAGGGATCCGCAGAGTTTGTGCATCATGCGTGACAGACATCAGCAACTCAGCATTTTGGCTAATCGACTTTATTTACATGTAAACACACACACGGAGCACTGCAACATGGCTCCCTCTCTCTCGAGCATCAGACAGCAAAGAGAAAAAGAACAAAGGACAATAGTCATGGAACTTTGAAGTGTCAGGCATAGCTCTAATGGCTTTAGCCCACCGTAGCAGAGTTTTCCTGCACAGCGAAGAAGCTAGTTGAGGTGGAAATGACTAGTCAGCTAGACTCAGAATAACTATTTACAGGATTTATTAAAAGGAAAAATAAAACCAGCAGAGTTTCTGCATACAAAACAAAGCAAAATAAATCCTTTCTCTCTCTTAACCATACACAGCACTCCTACTCCTAACACACCTAACCCAAACTGTGCTAGCATTCCTAGATAACAGAGTTGAGTGCTGGTCATTAACCAATCAGAGTAAGTAGTTTCTAGGTCAAGCAGACCTTGGCTTTCTGCCAAGAGTAAATTGACACTGCCTTGAGTTAATTGTGTGAAGCCAGAATCTGTAAGTTTTCATGAGAATCAATTAACAGAAACTGAACAAATAGTCCCACTTCACGGAACACAAACATCTTGTCGCCGTCACTTCCCACTCTGTGGAGTCAAAACATAGATTGGATTGTTGCCTTTCCTTGCCCAATCTGAGATCTTGAGAAGATTGGAGACCCTTAGAAATAAGCTAACAGAGATGAATGCCAAGGAAAAAGTAAGAGAGAAAGAACCGGCAACGGACCAATTAAAGAAAGAGAACCTCTCTGAAAAAGCCAAGACAGACCCCATGAAAGATTACTCTTATAATACCTCTGCAATTGCAGAGATAAACCTGTTAACAACAGATCTAACACAGTGTGCAAGGGATAAACTACCATCTAAGAAGGAAACCATCCCTATGGCAACCATGAAAGACTACCTTTATAATACCTCTGCAGCTGCAGAGATAAACCTGACAGCAACAGATCTAACACAGTGCGTAAGGGACAGCAACAATCTACCATCTAAGAAGGAAACCATCCCTATGACAACCACAACGCGCTCTTGGACCAGCATGAGATACCTGGATGAGGATGAACTTGGTATCAGTCAAATAGAACACCTCAAGGTAGATTCGCCAAAAAAAGGAGTACTGATCACTAATGTTAGCACGCTGCACCCTTCAATTGATTCCATTGAGTACCTGGGCGATAATACATCTATGGACATTGCCAAAATGAACGAAATTCAACCAACAGATAAAAAGATAGGCCCTAAAAATCTTTCAAAGGCAAATTGACTAAGATCAACTTTTGGCAAGACAACGTGCAACCTTGCCTTGCTAACTTGGAATATTGCAGGTTGGCAAAAGAGGGTTTCTGACCAATCCTTTGCTAAATATATCCAGAGACATGACATTGTGTTTCTCCAGGAGACCTGGAGCACAAGTGAAGTGGAGTTAAATGGCTTTTCTGCGTTCTCCCTCCCAGGTCTTTTAAGTACTAGAGGGGGGCGAGTTAAAGGTGGGTTAGTTACTTTAATCTCAACAAGGCTAAGGGCCATATTTAAAAAACTAGACCCACTAGACCATCTGGCCACAGCTGTGCAAGTATAGTGGAGAACCCACAGCTTGCTGCTGATTAACGTATACCTACCCCCACAAAGAGAGAAAAGACTGATAAGAAATACTTGGGCTCAGTTAGAACAGTATCTTGACAAACTATCAAATCAATTTCCTGATGCCTCTGTAGTGGTGGCAGGCGACCTAAATGCCAGAACTGGACAATCTGATGAGGCTTTGTATGCCCATTTCCATGAAACAGTCCCCATTATAGAGGAAGCCCACTCAATACCAGCTAGAATCTCAAAGGATAAAGGCTGCAATTATGCCGGCTTATGCCTATTACACTTGGTCAACAAGTTGGACTTGGTTATACTAAATGGCCGTACAGAGGGGGAGAAGGTCAGAGAATTCACATTTATATCTAACAATGGCGCCTCCACAATTGATTATATAATCGTGTCGTATGATCTTCAAAACAAAGTTCTGGAATGCAAAGTGGAGGAGCGCTTAGACAGTGACCATCTGCCATTAAGTGCACTCGTAGCTGCGGGAAAGGATTTATCCTGCGCTGAGAAAATCGAACATTCGAGCCCTACAGCTTTGGAGCTCAGATATTCTCGTATCAGATGGACAGATGAACTGCATAAGGAAATTTCAAGTAGGCTATGCTCAAAGGAATTCCTCACTAAGAGAGAAAACCTTATAACTTCCTCAAGCCATGAATTAAAGATAAATTTATTTCAGGAGTTAATTTCACTCCTTCAAGATTCCCTGAAGGAAAAAAGGAACAGGTCAAGTAGGCAACCCTCAGTATATAAAAACTCCAAACCCTGGTTTGATCAAGAATGTCAGGACATGAAGCTAAACTTACTGAAAAAATACAAGAATTATAGATCTGCCAATTTACCCCAACTCCCCACGGTCTGGTTTGAAGATAAACGAAATTATAAAATCTTGATCAAAAACAAAAAACTCCTGGCACAGAAAAGAGAATGGAAATGCCTAATAGATGCATCCAGAGAGAGAGATTCGGCCACCTTCTGGAGACTGGTAGCAAATGGAGTGCGATCTACCTCCTCAGAAGTGGAGTATACTATACCTGCAGGGACTTGGGAGGCATTTTTCCAATCTTCATATTCAGCTCTGCCTTTGACACAGCCACTAATACAGTGTGTGGCAGGTGATGAGTGGCCTCCGGTGTCGGTTGCGGAGATCAGGAGGCTTATTCAGGCACTCAAACACAGAAAAGCCCCGGGAGCAGATAATATCTCTCCTGAGCTTCTCAAAGCCAATATTGACTGGTGGGCCCCAGTCCTTGCCACCCTATTCACCAGCATAGATCAAACAGCAATAATACCAGAGGACTGGGGATTGGCAATCATCGTTCCCATATTCAAGAAAGGCTGTAAACTTGATCCAGCCAATTACAGACCAATCAGTCTTTTAAGCATCATTAGCAAACTTTATGCAACTCACTTACGTGAAAAGTTTGCGGACTGGCTGGAACAGGAGCACATCCTAAAGGAAGCCCAGGCTGGTTTCAGGGCACATAGATCAACTCTAGACCAAGGACTGGTATTGCAACATCTAGTGGAGAAATACACCTCAAAGAAAGGAGGCTCCCTCTATGTAGCCTTTATAGACTTCAAATCAGCTTTCGATTTGATACCCCGGCACAGACTTTGGGAAAAATTAAATGCCACAAACATCGATAGACGTCTTTTGCTTCTTATCCGTAGACTACATGAAAATACTCGGATCCGTGTTAGATGCGACCGTTATGGGAACCTATCAAAGGAAATCCAAAGTTTCCATGGTGTCAAGCAAGGCTGTGTTCTTGCCCCTATTCTATTTAACTTCTATATAAACTCCTTAGTCGGAAAGATGGAGGAAGCAAGTACTCATCCCCCAAACCTAAATAATATACCAATCCCAGTCCTTTTGTACGCAGATGATGCGGCACTTATTTCCTTCTCTTGTGTGGGTCTAAGAAAACTTTTACGAGCTCTTACAGAGTATTGCGAAGCTGAACACCTAATAATAAATTACACTAAATCAAAAATTATGGTGTTCTCCAAGAGAAAACTCCGACATAAATGGAAAATTAATAACCAACCTATTGAGCAAGTAACATCTTTTAGATATCTTGGAATAAATTTTGATGAGAAGGGATCTTGGTGCCACCAGATTAAGAATTCCATTGTAAATGCGCAAAGATCTTCCAGAGCTATCATAAGATTCTTTTACAGAAAAGGAGGTCAATATGTTCCTGCTGCCTCCCAGGTCTTTGTTGCAAAAATACTTCCACAATTGATGTATGGCACCCAGATATTTAATTGTCAAAAACTCAAGTCCCTGGAATCTGTACAAACTAAATTTTACCGCTCCCTACTAGGGTTACCTACCTGTGTCCCCAACACAGCCATCAGGCTGGAGGTAGGTCAACTCCCTATTAATGCCAGGATATGGATCCTGAAGATTCACTTCTGGCTAAAACTCATATTTTTCCCAGTGGGAGTGGCTCCATTGACTCTACTAGACCCGTTCCAGTCTAAATGGAGATTGTCGCTTTATGAAAAATTGAAGGGCCTGGGGCTTTCCCCACAAGAACTTATAGCCTCAGGTTTTGAAAAGGCTAAAAGGATGGTGAGCCAGCGAATAGGAGATGTAGAGCTTCAGGACCATATGAGCAAGATAGATAAATATCCAGCTATCCAAGATTATGGAAAAGGGTTTAATCTAACACCATATTTGCTGGATCTACAAATCGCAAAATACAGACGGGCGTTTACCCTTACCAGATTTGATGTACTGCCATCTGCCTTACTAAAGGGCAGATACGAGGGCACACCCTATGCTGAACGAGTTTGCCCATGTGGTCTGAAAGAGGTGGAAACGGCTTCACATGTGTTGTTACACTGCGACCTTTACGGGGATATTAGGTCACTGTTTATCTCCCCTATCGTTCAGAAATTTCCAGGTCGATCTGAATCTCAGCGGCTGAAAATCCTACTAGGAGATAAAAACCCAGAAGTAACACTGAAAGTGGCCAAATTTTCTGCGGCTGCGATCAAGCGGAGGGCATTAGCTGTAAAAAAGTAAAAGACTTGACCCCTGGACAAGCCCCCCCATTTTTTAAGTCTATACATATACTGTAGTGCATATATGTGTATATATGTGTGTGTGTGTGGGTGTGTGTGCATATGTGTATTGCCTTTATGTATAATTTTACAATTTTTAATTGACACCATTATTCCCTTTGTAAACTATTGTTGTTTTTTATGTTTTTTCTGGTCTATGACCGTAATAAATTTATTCATTCATTCATTCATTCATTCATTCATTCATTCAAAACATAGACAAGAATCCCATGACTGCAATCATGGAGCTGGAATTCTAACAGTTTCAAGCGCTACCACAGGTTCCGCAGAATATCTGTACTGCATGGTTTAGTGTGGCAGCACCTGCCCTTTGGAACTCCCCGCCTCTTGCAACAAAGCACGTGCCTTTGCTAGACGCTTTTCAGGCACCTGCTAAAAGCATTCTTGTTGAGGCAAGCATACCTAGAAGCTTAGGAAGTTGAAGTAATTTTCATCTCTTTTAATGTTTTAGCTTTTGTATGTTTTAAAGTAGGATTGTTAATTTTTCTTGATTTTACTGCTGTGGTGCTTTTTTGTTTTTTTGTTTTGGTAAACCACTTTGCAGGCTTTTAAAAATAAATTTTATTAAATAAAGAAGCAATAGTAAAGGTAAAGGGACCCCTGACCATTTGGTCCAGTCGTGACCGACTCTGGGGTTGCGGCGCTCATCTCGCTTTACTGGCCGAGGGAGCCGGTGTACAGCTTCCAGGTTATGTTGCTAGCATGACTAAGCCGCTTCTGGCGAACCAGAAGAGCAGTGCACGAAAACACCGTTTACCTTCCCGCCGGAGCGGTACCTATTTATCTACTTGCACTTTGACGTGCTTTCGAACAAAGAAGCAATACATAGAACTAATAATAGAAATATATAGGAAAATATATACCCCCCCCCATTTTCTTTATTTTTCCTTCTCCTCCTCCTGCTGCTGCTCCTCCTCCTCCTCGTCTTCCTCACCTGAAGGAAAAGCCAAAGAACCACCATTAACATTGGTGCCTGGTATGTGCAACCATATGCTCTATTTTTATTCTTTTTGGCAAGAAAATGGGCACACAAGGAGGCAGCAAACCTCTGCTACTGGCCTCTGGTCTCCTGCGCATGGGGTGGGGGTGGGGGGGAGGCCACCCCTTCCACACAGCAAAGGCGACCCTGGCATGGCTACCAGCTGCCCACAAAGGCGCACTGAACTGGGCTCCAGACTGTGGTGGGACTCCCCTAAGCCCCAGCCAACATGGCCAGCGCTCATCAGGGATGATGGGACTTGAAACCCAA
Source organism: Podarcis melisellensis (assembly GCF_964234715.1). NCBI lineage: Eukaryota > Metazoa > Chordata > Lepidosauria > Squamata > Lacertidae > Podarcis > Podarcis melisellensis. The sequence goes on along the minus strand of NC_138535.1, from coordinate 30,785,904 downwards.
CATCATTGGGAGGGAGGGCCATGTGAAGACAGGATTCTCAAAAATACCTCTGGCTTGCGGCTCCTGGAGGGTTGCTGGCCACGCCTGGAGTTTCTCTTCAAGCTCCTGGAGCTTCACACGGAACACTTGAGCTTCCTTAAATACTGTTTCAGCTGCATGCCACACCCCAGCCAAAAGAGCTGTAATCACTGAGAAAAAGAAGGGAGCATCTGTGCATGTCATTCCGGTCAAGTTGCACCAAAGTGGGACTTGTTCATCTGAGCTCCACAGGCTTTTTTTCTAATTGTTTGACTGGGGTTATTTGTTGGTTTTTCTTTAATTTGGGCAAGGCCTTTTTATGTGCCCTTTCAATCCCCAAGAGCCAGCACTGTAAATCAGTTTTAAGGGAGTCTTACAACCACAGCTACCGCCACCCCCCAACATCATCAGCAGTTACACATACAGGCTTTTAAAACCTATTTAATATCTTTTTAAAAAAGTTAACCTTGTAATTCCTAAATCATTTTAAACACTTTGAAATACTTTCTAAAATTCTGCTTTTTAACATTTATGTAAATGCTGTAATAAAGGAACCCAAATGGCCAGATTTTTCCCTGTTTCAGTTTTATCCCATAATGTATCCATTTTGCTACATGCCAACGATACAGTGTTGTTAGCACAAACATTCTGAGCGTCTGCACATCATTCTGAGCGTCTGCACATGCACGAGCAGCGAAACCTGGAAGTAACCCGTTCCTTTACTTCCGGGTCGCCGCAAGACACAACCTGAAAAGACGTAACCTGAACCGAGCGGAAGAAGAGGTATGACTGTATTTGAGGATTTGCTTCTCTGATAGGAGTACTGGGTCTCATCAGATGACAGCCTCGGCCTTGAAGGCATCAAGATCTGCACAAGCAATTCTTAGCTTTACCAGAACTGAAGGCGGCAATGGGATTGCCCCTGCTCCGAGAAGATATACAGTGGTACCTCGGAAGTCAAACGGAATCCATTCCAGAAGTCCGTTTGACTTCCAAAACATTCAGAAACCAAGGGATTTGACGATAAAAAATTTTTTTCACATAGATATTATAGAAAGCAAAAATAAAACAATGTCCAAAATATATGAGTTATTATTAAATTGGTATACTAAAGATGAAGAGGTGAAGGAGGTTATGATTAAATGGGCCATAGACTTTGGTTATAATATAGAATTAGAAGCCTGGAAGAATTATGGAATGTGAACTTAAAATTTACGGCTTGTACGGCATTACAGGAAAATGTATGGGAAATGATATACAGGTGGTACCTCACGCCGGTAAAACTGGCAAAGATGTACAGAACGAAAAATAACAAATGCTGGAAATGTGGAGAGGTAGAAGGAGATCTTTTTCCATATGTGGTGGAATTGCAGTAAAGTGAAAGGCTTCTGGGAATTAATTTACAATGAGCTTAAAAAAAGGTTTAAGTATACTTTTTTTAAAAAAAAAACCCCGAAGCCTTTCTACTGGGACTAGTTGGAAAAGATGTTAAAAAGAAAGATAAAAACTTATTCCCGTATGGCACAACAACAGCAAGGACTATGTTAGCCCAGAATTGGAAAACAGAAGTAATACCAACTATTACTGAATGGCAGGTCAAAATGATTAATTATGCGGAACTGGCTAGAATATCGGGGAGAATAAAAGATCAGGATGAACAAAAGTTTTATGAAAATTGGAGTAAATACTTGGATTATATAAGAGATAGCTGTAAATCTGTAAAGACACTGGCAGGATTTGACTAACTTCAACAGCTTATGGTCAAATAGATAAATGTATAAAATACGTGACATAATGAAAATATATGATACTTACCGAAGGGGAGGAAGGAAGTCCAAAGCTCAATAGAGCTAATGTTATGTATGAGATGTATTAATACAATGAATGTATTGGAATGTATGTTTGATGAAAACTAATAAAAATTTAAGTTGGGGGGGGGAAAACCTTCAGAAACCAAGGCGCGGCTTCCGATTGGCTGCAGGAGCTTCCTGCACTCAATCCGAAGCCGCGGAAGCCCCGTCGGACATTTGGGCTCCAAAGAACATTCACAAACTGGAACACTCACTTCCGGGTTTGTGGCGTCCGGGAGCCAAAACATTCGAGTCGCAAGGCGTTTGGGATCCAAGGTACGACTGTATTGGTAAGGCACCCCCACAGGTAACATGGGGGGGGGGGAGAACGATAGGAGGGGATCGGGAGAGACAGGGAAGCCCGGAGGGAACGCCCCACCTAACCCAGCTCCGACCCCAAGCCAATATCACCAGCGGCTGGAGCAAAAGAGCAGAGGAACCGCACACCGGGGACCGGCTGGGGGCGGACCCTCCCCTGGCAGTGCAGGGGGGCACAGCAAAAACCATGCTTTATGTTATTGAGTTGATTTTCAGTCCATTTCTTATCAGTATTTTCAAACCCTATGAACCCAGGTAGGCGGCCTGAACCATTGGAGCCCATTTCCTGGAACGGCCGCCTCAGCCCTGATCTAGGGACCCGACACCAAGCCCTAGGGGTCCCACAGGAGAATTAAAACTGCCCATTTTTCTTGTTCCCTTCTCTCTCTCTCTCTCTCTCTCTCTCTCTCTCTCTCTCTCTCTCTCTCTCTCTCTCCTCCTCCTCCTCCTTCTTTAGTTATACACACATTCATCCATTCTATTCACTTCTTACTCATTTACTCATTTTCATTATTATTACTCATTTTTTCTAAAAAAAAGTTTTTTAAAATTTCTCATTAATGAATTCTATATATACTGTATTTTTCGCTCTATAGGACGCACCGGACCATAGGAGGGGGAGAACAAGGGGGAAAAAATTCTCCCCCTCTCTGCTAAGCGTCCCTTCAGCGAAGTGGCAGGAGAAACGGAGCCCCTTCCATTTCTCCTCCCGCTTCGCTGAAGGGGCGCTGCACAGAGAGGCGTAGCCTCGAGAGCAAGAGGGATCGGTGTGCACTGACCCCTCTCACTCTCCAGGCTTCAGGCGGCAATCCGCAAGCCTTCGGAGCACAGAATTCCATTAGCCTTTACATTTTTAACTTTGGACTCTTATCTGCAAACTCTCAACCCCACCTCCCCACCTTAACACTGGGAGGGCCATGTCCCCGGAATTTGTGAAGACAGGATTCTCAAAAATACCTCTTCCTTGCGGATCCTGGAGTATTGCTGGCAATGGCTGGAGTTTTTCTTCAAGCTCCTGGACCTTCATACGCAATGCTTGATCATCCTTAAGTACTGTTTCCGCCCCCGTCTTAGGGCTATTGGGCGCCTTCTTCAGTATTTCAACATCCTGGAGAGGACAGACACTTTCTGCTAGACATTTACTCCAGACATTTACAGAAGGCACAGAGGCACTGGTTGAAGAAGTTGGGAATGAGCAGACAGTGCTATTGCTGAGAAGGAGCTCCACCCCAGGGTGCTAAAGAGCTCTTTCCCTAGCCTGCAGGTGCCAGAAGGCCAAGCGCTGGTGTTGCAGTGGTGGTACTTCAGAGGCGTAGGAGAAAAGGCTGCTCTGGATTCTGGGTATATAAATGGCCTTGCCTGAAGCTGTGGATTGTGCTCTGCATTAGCAGAGAGGCTCTACTTAGTTGCAAATGAAGCACATTTCAGTCATGATAGAAACCGGTGTTTCCATGCATGCTTGTATTTACACTTCAATGCTGAGAGATTACAAGCAGGCATCTTGCCTCTGCTAGAGCAGAGAAGCAACTCCTCTCTCCTCGGAAACAAAGAACTCCGAGAGAACAGTGAAAAACAGGAAACCAGTGTACGTCACATCCAGTCTCCCTTTCCCGTGGGAAAAACCAACAGCAACTGACTGTGGAATGTAAACACCTGTCTCGTGACAAGCACTTCGCTGCACAGTGAAGGAAAGCAGAAACCAACATCCTCCCCCTTTCTGTGAACATCACTGGGCAGCGTGTTCATACAATATCAGTACAAACCCAACTTCTGCACATAGGTACAGTGTTGATCCCTTGATACAATCTTGGACAATACATCAGCAGGAATTTCATTACCTGGCATATAGGACACCGTTACGAGTCCCTTCTGAATACATTCCCTAGCATGTTGCAATTTCAATTGCAAGTGCTTCGTGCTTTGCTTACAACCTTCAGAATTCAGCAAAGCCAAACATGCTTTGTTGTCCTGGTAAACCTGGATTGGACATTTGACAGGAATTTTCATGTCTTTGCACAATTGTAACAACCATTCACAATCCTTAAGTGAATAAGAGTGCATTCAGTTCAGCTTCACAAGTACTTAAGCTAACTGTTGTTTGCTTCTTGCATGACCAATCAAATAGACCCTGATTGTACTTATAGCAAACTCCAGACGTACTTTTCCTGTCTGTAGTGTCACTTCCAAAACTTGCATCTGCAAATATCTCAAGACCACCAGGCGTCTGATTGTTAAATCTCAGTCTGTAATGCATAGTGCCTTTTAAATAGCGCGCTATGCGTTTCAGAGCTTTCCAATCCTTAACACTAGGATTGTTGACTTGTCTGCTTAGCAAATTACAGCTAACAGCAATGTCAGGTCTTGAACATCTGGCAATGAAGTTTAGCTTGCCTAGCACACTTCTGTACAGTGTAGTGTCAGAAAATGCTTCTTCAGTGTCTTCTACCTGATAACCTGTTGTCATCGGTGTGTCTACAGGGTTAGCATCCATCAGGTTTAGTTTGCTTAACACATCAGCAATTTTCCGTGACTGGTGTACTAGAATGTTACCATCTTGATCTCTCTCTATTTCCAGAGATAGGTAGTTGTTTACCTCACCAAGATCTTTCATGTCAAAGTGCTCTTTCAGTTGAGCTAGGGCGTTATTGTACATTGTGACATCTTTCCAAAAGAATAATAAATCATCAACATAAAACAAACAATACAGTTTCTTTTGCCCCTCCCCTTTGACAAATACACATGGATCAGCTTTCCCTTGCTGAAAACCTAGAGAAAACAATACTTCAGTGAGTTTCGTGTGCCAACACCGTGCACTTTGTTTGAGACCATAAAGGGATTTCTTCAGAGCACAAACAAATCCCTGTTTTACCTGTATGCCATCAGGTGGAAGCATATAAAGAGATTCACCTAGAGATCCGTACAGAAAAGCTGTATTCACATCGTGGTGACTAATGTGTAGATTTTCCTCTGCAGCTAGCTTGAGCATAAGCCTAATGCTTTCATACCTCACTGTGGGTGAGTAGGTCTCGTGATAGTCTTCACCTGGTACCTGTGCAAAACCTCTGGCTACCAATCTGGCTTTGTGTCTGACTATCTTGCCATTTTGATCAGTCTTCGCTTTGAAGACCCATTTGCTTCCAAGCAGTTTCATTCCTGGAACTACTGGAACTAGCTCCCATGTTTTGTTCCTTTCTAAGGAATCAAGCTCAGCCTTCATGGCATTTAACCATGGCTCAGCTTCCTTTGAATCCAAATCCTGGATTTCTTGGAAACTTGAAGGTTCAAATACCTTCTTGGAGCTTTTAACAGCTGTTACTGCTATCTTAGCAAATTCATCAGCATATCTCTTTGGAGGTCTGCCTTTTGTGGCTCTTTGTGATCTGCGAATTAGCCTTAAGTCCTCAACACTCTCCTCTTCCTTCTTAGGAGAAAAGTGACCTATTGTGAACAATGGTTCTTCCAATTCTTGATCAGAGCATTCAGAGGGTTGCATAGAGGCTTTCGCACTCTTGAAATCCTCTGAATCATCCGATTCAGTTTCAGACTCAGAATCAGAACCTTCATCAGTGGGTGTGGGTTGTTGTGGCTGCTTTTGCTGTTGCCTATCCTCAGTCTCATCACTGTCATCAGGATAACATTGGAAAATTCCCACATTCTCCCCCCACTTGGCATTGTACTCAACACTTCTTGTGAGCTTAATTGTCTTAGAGTCAGTCATCATTATTCTGTAAGAACCTTTCTGATAACCTAGAAAGATACCATGCAATCCACGCTTGTCTAACTTGGAGTTTTGTGGTGAGTGAACCCACATGTCAGAACCAAAAATTTTCATGTGTTTGATGTATGGCTTCTTGCCAAACATCTTCTCATAGGGGGTACAACCAATCGCTGAAGATAACCTGCAATTATAACTGTAAACAAAACACGAGAGAGATTCGGCCCAATAACTCTCTGGAAGATTGGCATCATGCAGCAAGGTTTTTAACCCTTGAAGCAATGTCTGATTTGCCCTCTCGCAAAGTCCATTCTGCCATGGCGAGCGAGAACTAGACAAATCGTGTTGAATTCCTTTCTCAGTCAGAAAAGCTTCAAACTGCTGAGAAGTGAATTCCCCCCCGCGATCAGTGAAAAAAGTCTTTATCTTCTTACCATGCACATTTTCCAACCAAGCACAGAATTCCTTGAACCTGGGAAAAGCCTCTGATTTATGCTTGAGATTGTACACATAAATATACCTGGAAAATGCATCAATGAGAACCATGAAGTACCTATTTCCACCCAAAGAGGGCGCTAGTGGTCCAACCAAATCAGCATGAACAACCTGGTATGGTTCTGTAGCTTGCCTACTAGACACCTTACCTTTCGCAGCCATTTTCACCTTGTTTGCTGCGCATGCCTTGCACTTCATGTGGTACCTGCAGGGTTTAATAGTCATACCTTCAACCAAGGCAGGCATTTTAGATACTGCCTCAAAATGCAAATGACCAAATTTTCGATGAAAATCGTGAATACATTCTGCATGCAAACTTTTGTTAGAACCTGCAATACAACAAGTTTCATCCTGCACAACATCATCATAATACAAAACAAACAAACGATCAACATATTCAGCATGCAATACATAATCGTTTTTCTTTGTGATGGTGCACCTCTTGCTCTTGAAGGAAACGTCAATGTTCCGTTCATTCAGCTGCACAACGCTGAGTAGATTATGCTTGGCATCCGGTACGTAAAGCACATCCTGTATCGATAAGTCCAAACTGTGAAGAACAACAGTTCCGTAGCCTTTACTGGGGATTGTGTGGTCATCCGCCTGGTGAATCGCACCTTCCTGCGGTGTAAAAGACACGAACAGTCGCTTATCGTTGCACATGTGATGCGTTGCAGCCGAATCCACCACGAAGAAAGATCTAGACGTCTTCTGGACCTTTGCAACCTTTGGAGTGAAGCGTGAGACCATTGCCTTGTGCTGCGTTGTCCTGGACACCGGACCTTTGCCTTTGCTCTGGCCCTTTCCACGCGATGAGCTTTCGCTGCGCTGCTCTGTCTTGGCCCTGGGATATCTGCATTCCCTCTTCATATGGCCTAGACGTCCACATGAGTAGCATTTCACTGCCTTCAAAGCTTTGGCGCCATCTGGTGGTTCCACTGCACTCTGGGATGACGTCTGTGAAGACTCCCCCATACCCATGCAGCTAGCACCCTGGCGGTCTGCTTCATCCTGAATCACGGCAGTATCACAGGCTACTCTGAGCTGAGCATGTGGCTGATTGGCATCAGATTCCCCACTTGCATCAGCCAGCCTTCTGCAGCTAGCCATCATGACTCTGGCATTAGCCTTCTGCATCATCTCTGCTGCTTTAAATCAAGCTGCTTTATACTAGCTGCTTCAAACCTCATTCCAAAGGCAAGTTCAAAAACTGCTTTCGGTTTCCCCCATCCAAGCCTCTACGCTTGTGCCGTGGCAAACGGCCTTAATAGTTCAAAGTCCAGCCATGAAACCATTAATTAGGAGCTGGCAGGCTGCCCGGAGCATGAGCACATACCTCTCAATCAATCAACTTGACGCAGAGAAGATAAGACCCGATCCGTTTCTCTGTTCCTTTGCCGGAACTCCGACTCGACCTCCGGAGCCCATCCGTCAGATTGATCGCGTTTTTCTGGGCCCAGGACCAAAAATATTGATTTTTGCAGAGTCCTTTACACAGCAGAAGAATGAGTAGTACATGCCACATGCTTAAGTTTAGTTTATTTACATTTCAATGCTGAGAGATTACAAGCAGGCATCTTGCCTCTGCTAGAGCAGAGAAGCAACTCCTCTCTCCTCGGAAACAAAGAACTCCGAGAGAACAGTGAAAAACAGGAAACCAGTGTACGTCACATCCAGTCTCCCTTTCCCGTGGGAAAAAACCAACAGCAACTGACTGTGGAATGTAAACACCTGTCTCGTGACAAGCACTTCGCTGCACAGTGAAGGAAAGCAGAAACCAACATGAGACACATGAGCCAAATAGCCGAGGAGACAGTTTTTTAGCTGCCTGTCATTCATACACTTTATACTGAAAGGATTTCAGGGGCAGATGCTCTTTTTCTGCATGGAGGGTGGGGGTTTCCAAAGGGGCACTATTCAGACCTGCATTCATGGCTTATGAGTCGTAGCCGTGTGACAACTGCACATCATGCTGATGTGTTGAAGGGCTGATGTTGCACTTCCAGGTAGAAGAGCTCGTTGGCATTATTTTAGGCTCTGTGTCAATTGACTTTGTGACATGATGGGGGGGGGGAGAGTTCTTATTTTTAGAGTATTTACCTGCAACCTATTATGTGGGAATCTCAAGGTACTTTACAACTGAGGCATCTAATCATAGCCTGCATTTTTATCAAGGCTTATATATTAATCAGGATCTGTATTTTAAAATGAGCTTAAAGATTTTCAAATGTTTCATGCCAGGCAGAAGACCAGCTGCCTAAAAACCTTGGCAAGATGTTTATTCTCCTGGACAAGGGGCCCCTTGATTTATAGCAGAAAACAATTCTCAAAGTCGTAAAAAGGGAATTACAGGCTAAGAGCAAGGTTACACTGACCCTACAAATTAAGCTTGGTAAATAGTAAAATGAGCCATATCTTCTTCCTAAGGTTAAAAAGGTCAAGAGCAATGGAAAAGCATCTGGCTGGCAGAAAGGGAGGGAGTATTTTGGGAAATCTTTTTCTAAAGTTGTTTCTTTCTTAAACTGAGATCCTTTTAAGATTTCTTTTCCTTTTAAAAGGTTATTTATGTTATGTATGAAATATATTAGCTTAAATGTAATTATGCAAAGGATTTAGAAACTAAGAAATGTTAAAACCTTATGCTAGATTCTTATTTCATAGAATCATGGTTATAAGAGACCACAGGGGCCATTGAGTCCAGCCCCCTGCCAGACAGGAGACGCCATCGAGCACTCCTGATATATGGTTGTCAGGCTTTTTGTTTAAAGACCTCCAAAAGGAGATCTTTCATTGATGATGCATGAGAATGTGAACTCAAGATCCTTAACATCTGTTTAAGATAAAAATTTAAAACCATTAACCATCTGTTTTGGAGGGCAAGGAGGGCAAGAGGTGAGCTGGTAATTAAGGTTCCTTGTTGAGATAAATGTAAGATAAATGACTACTTATTTGTCATTTATAGATAGAAGAATATATAGCTTTTGTCTCCCATAAAAGGTAATATGAAATGGGTGTATCTTTTAGGATTGGTTCCAGCAAACAGCCAATGGGAATTTCAACCAGGCTGATTGGACAGAGGCAGCCAAAGGAGGAGCAAGGAGGCTGGGCTGAGGGAATATAAGTGCTGGCCATAATGGCAGGAGCCCAGGCCAGAGCTTGGTAACCATATACCACTGTGCCTCTCATTTATTTGTCTGACAAATAAATTATTTTAATTTCTCTATTGCTGCGTTGAATATTTCATTCCAGCTAAGCGTTAACCACAAGCAGGGTGCTACACAACTAGGTCCGAAAATAGGCAAACGTTGAAATGCAGCAGAATAAACAGGCCTACAGTAAAAAAATATCCTTCAAAGCCCATATTGGCTGGCAGCAGCATCCCCCCAAGTCCATGATGGATAAACACTTTCCCCCCATGGAGCAGAATTGCACCCATGTTGGCAAAGGCCTCCTTTCTAGAAGGGGGAGCAGAGGCTGCCCCCACCCACTGCTCTCTTCTCCCAGGCATCTGAAGAGACAAACGGCTCCCCTTCTCTACCTGTGTGCCACAAGCCTGAATTGCAAGACAGTTCCCACTTTGGGGCAACAGGGAACAAACATGCAGAGGACGAGTTCTGAGGCTCCCCCAACAAAGCCATTTCCCTGGGCCCACCTGCCAGCCTGCTGCTGGCTGGCTGCCCACCCACAGGAAAGTGGCACGATCCTCCCCACCAACAGGACATAACAAGAAGATGGGGACGATAACATAGGACTTCCTAACTTGTGAGTTCTGATGAGCCGCTGCTGCTTCCCCAGTTTAAAGGATGGCGGCTCAGGTGAGCCATTAAGCTAGAAGGAGGAAAAGGACCGACCCCGGGATGGGCTGTCTGCCTTCCTTTTGCCTTCCACCTCACGACATCCTTCCCCAGCCTGGTGCACTCCAGGTGTTCTGGGGCTCCATCTCTCACCAGGCCCAGGCGGTATGGCCAGGGGTCAGGGATGGGGGCAGTTGTCCAAAGCAGCTGGAGAGACTCAAGGAGGGCATTACAGCCTCAAAGCCCTTTCCCTACCTCTCAATCTGGACTTACCTGGCCTTGCCCCTGGCCGCCTTTAGCCAGATCAGCTGTGCTCGGAGCTGGGACAGACCCCTCTGGAGACTTAGAGGCAGAGGAAACAGCCTGGGTCCCCTGGAGAGCACTCTCAAAGGAGATGCCCGCAAAGCAGATCACACTTTTCCTACTCCCAGACTGCAGGCTAGAGAACGTCGCTGCACGCTGGTGACCCATTCCCTGGGTGGTGCACTGGGAAGAAGAAACCTCACCCAGAGATGGGAGGGAAGCACCTTGGCCAGTGCCATGGGGCCTTTCTTCGGCAAGCTGCTCGGGGACCTGCAATGGAGCACTGCCCAAGGAGGAGGAAATGTGGGAGGCCTGCTGGGAAGGCTGCTGGGACCCCGACTCTTCCTGGCTAAGGGAAGCAGCTCTTCCAGTGGTTTCTCTGGGAACAGAGGGCATTGAGGTGAGCTGGCAATGAGAAGGCTCAGCCAGGTGGGAGCCGGAGGTCTCTGGGGTCGCACCCAGGGATTCGTTGGGCGAACTTTTCTTCTCCATTCTGTGGACATGAAGGCAAGTCTTCTGACCAGTGTACCAGCTGGTTTCAAAGGCTATTTTTTATGAAAGCTTGAAAAACAAAGAAAACACAATATACAGAAATCAGTGTCAGATATCAAGCATTTTGAAAACATAAAAATGAAAAGAAACAGAAGACGAAAAGACTTCTGATTCCTTGTCTATCAGCTTAAAAACCTTATGCGAAACTCTTACTTCCCAAGTGGGATGAGCCGCTTGGTGCACTAGACTGAGCCGCCGGAGAAAGACTGGGGTGGGCGGCAAGTGGGAGGGGGAAGTCGTGCGCTTCTGTCCCTTGGGAAAAAAAATGCTGATCGTCCCAGGAGGCAGCCTGCTTGCAGACAAGGGGGCTGGGCTGCCTCAGAGCCCATCAAGGCCACAGGCTGCTAGCATGACTCATCCCGGCTTTCTCATCTGAGGGGAAAGGGTGCACGGTCTTAATTGCTTAAATGCCTTGGCAACTTGGCTGAGCTACCTTGGGCCAGTCCTTGGGCAAGTCCTTGGGCCAGCTTAGCCTCCCTCACAGAGGGTTGTTCTGAAGATACACTCAGGCGGAGGAGGACGTCGGGTTGGGTGGGGGTTGCCAGGAGCAGCACGATGTCCCTCCAACCCCCGGCTTCCACTCTCCAGGCAGGCGCCCAACGTGGCCAGCTGGCAAGGACTCTTTCTTACTCCAGCCTTGGCGTGCAGATCCCGGGTTCAGCCCCAGATCTCTGGAGCGGAAAGGCTCTTGGACGTGAATATGAAAGGCAGCATCTGTCAGAATAGGGCATACTGAGCCAGTACAGATGAACGTGACTATTGGTTCGCTTCCTCTGCTATCTGCCTTTTCGGGCACCTCAGAGGTGGCAGAGAGAGGCAGGGGGGAGACTCTGGCCTCTACAGAAGGCTGCACCCCTTTCCTCCATTTCCCCACCCCAACTCTTAGGACCAGAAGCAAGAGACAGCTTTCCTGAGCACGTGCCCCTTCCCGGGGAGATGCCACTCTGCACTACTGTTCCCTGAACTGCTCGCGAAGCAGCCATACTCCAGGCTCTTATTGTCACAGCCCTGCAGGATCAGACCAAGGCCCATCTAGTCCAGCTCTCAGCAGCCCAGCAGATGTCCAAGGGAAGCCCCAAGCAGACTCCAAATGCAGCTCCACTCTCCCCACTGGGGACGCCCGCAACGGGTAGGCAGAGGTAGACTGCCTCTGCGGCTGGAGGTGCAACATGGTCTAACCCTCCATGAATTTGACGAATCCTCTCTTAAAGCCATCCCCCGTCAGTGCCTCTGGAAGGAGGAAATTTCAGTGTCACTAGGCACTGTGTCTGGCCTGAATCTGCCATCATTCCGCTTTCTTAAAGAGATCCAGGTTCTGATATTATGAGGAGGAAACATCGCTCTGCACCTTTCCCACATCATGCATACTTCTATGATGTCCCCACTTTCCCCCCTCTCGCAAAGCCCCAAAGCCTCCTACATTGTAAGCCTTCCTTACAGGGGAATCATCAGAACCACCTGTGCTGCAGAGCTTCTGGCTGAAAGGCGACTCATGGAGATTTGCAATGACTGCTGCAATGCACCCCTAATGATTCAGATTGTATCATTATAGCCTTATTGTGTTTATTTGTTGTTGATATAATAAAATTTGTATAACCTTAGAAGTGGTGTGGCTGTGAGCACCATGAAGGGAGCCTGCACTTTGTGATTTGCCAGGGCACTACTGCAGGTTAGGAAGGAGGAAGAGGCAAAGATCCTTTCTCCACTAAAACATGTTTACACCCAGGGTGTTTCCAGACTGTCAGTATTTTGTGGGAGGGATTCAGGTCCAGCCCAGAACTTCAGCTTTTCCAATGAGAATGGATTAAAGCACTCTGACCATGCCCTTAGTAGTGTCTAACCACTGTGTTAAGTTTGGGGCAAGCAAGACATGAACGCAAAACAAACAAGTGGTCGTCTCCTCCGGAGGAACCCCTGCATTGTAAATATATTGACAGCACACTTACAGGTCTTTGGCATTGGCATCCCAGAACTGTGAAGGTTGCCTCAACTGTTGAGCAGCACAGCTAAGGAAGAAGGAGTGGAGTGTCTCTGGGGGGAGCATAGCTCCCATTCCCTTCCAAACACACAGACAGGACAGTGTGGTGGCACCCAGGGAATAGTTGCAGCAGCCGGATGGCTGGCTGAAACACACACCATTGCACTCTTTTTGAATGGGATTCAATCTGAATCAGCCAGTTAGTGAACTTGGTGCTCCTGTGCAACAAACCCACTACAAAACTGCTCTTCCCCGCACACTTCCAGGTCCCTCCAGCTGGGCTTTTGGAGTGTGATAGGTTTTTCTCACTCCAGAGCAGTTTGTGTTTAAGCTGAAGGTCACCAAGAAAGCAAGGGAGGCTAAAAAATTGCATTTGTTAATATAGTAAGTTTTACTAACTCTAATAATGACTAACTGTGTGGAAATGACTGGAAAAAGAAAAAAAGGAAAATCAAGGCTTTCGACTCTTGGTTTCCTGGAAGAAGATGAAAAGACTCCCCTGGACTAGAAGAGACATCTCATTAACAACTGGAGAAATGCCAAAGAACTTTGGATATCTGCTTGGGGGGTTTCTGATACAGTATTAATTTAACAAGGAGCCAGGACTGAAACCAAAAGTAGACTGACCAGCTAGCTGAATCAAATATATTGCTATGGGGTGGGGGGAAACCTCTAACATTTTACTTTTTGATACTTGTACTTCCAGGGTGAATTGAATGGTTGGGGGGTGGGGTGGAGGAGAGGCAGAAAGAAGAGCTAACTTGTCCGTGGCTGGGGGCGCCATCTGGACGGTTCTGCCGGGGCGCAAGATCACCTAACTACTGCTCTGCGCCTCTGGACCAGGGGTGGATGGTGCTCATTGGGACTGGGAGGGTGGAAGGCAAGGAGGCCAACAGTAGGTGGCGCCAGAGCCAAGGAGTGGCAGAGCAAATGTGTTCTGTATCTGAGAAGGAGTGGGAAGGGGCTGGCGGCCACCTCAGCCATCCCCTGTCTGCCCTCATGGAGCGGCCAGAATCCACTGGGCAAATGCTCATCTTGCCAGAGTCTGGGTCTTCTGCTGTTGCTCTCTCAGAAACCGTGCCCAGGTGGGATGCTTCGTTTTTCGTAGCTGCTTCATCCCCGAGGAAGTTGGAGGTGACGCAACTCCTGCATCTCTGACGTGGGAAGTTTGGGAGGTATTTCAAATTCCCCCCTTCTCCCTTGGCTCCCTGGAAAGAAGGCATCTTTACATTTTGAGCGCATCTCACAGGCCAGGAGCCCTTCCCAGCCCAAAGGCGTTCCCCTGAGATTCAGCTTCCGGGCTATGGCTAACCAGGTTAGGAGCAGGAATATTGGGAGCGGGAAGGAACTGATGTCATCTGCCAGAGCAGCTGGCTAATTGAAGGGAATGAGGTGATAACAAGGCTTTCAAATCTGAACTCTTGTTTGCGGCTGATTAGGATAGAGGGAGGTGGAGAACAAGGGCAATCGGAAGCAGACTCTGGGTAGTTGGTTCCTTCTCTTTGTTCGGGTTCCTACGTCACACCAGCAGTTTAAATGGCAACACTCCTGTGCAAGATTGTCCGCCTTTAAATTATTTGTTATGGAAAATCAATAAAATGATAAGTTGCCCCTGCCAAAGGGTTGCATGACATCTGGCTGAAGACTTTTTGTGCTAAACGTTGAAGCTATGCTGGGGTGTGTGTGTGTGTGTTGCAGAATGGTTTAATTAGCTCATTCTCCTCCTAGCACATCGTCTTCATTCAACTCTGGCTGTTGAATGAATCCTTTCTTATAATCATTCTGATGTTTAAGTGGGCTTTGGCTTCCTTCCAGACAGCAGCTTGAAAGGGAAGCAGAGGAAAGCTCAAGTGATGACAGAAGGCAGGGGCATCCCACAACCAAGAGTTTTGGTTTGGATGTGACACTTTTAGACTTCCCCAAGCCATCCCGAAGCCCCATTTCACTCTGGTCCATCTGAGTATCTCCTTTCCACCCATGCCTCCCCTCCCCCCCAAATATTCACAATTAAGAAATCAGAAAACAACCCCCACCTCTCTTTCGACAGAACTAGATGGAATGATCAGGCATAGCTCCATTTCTTCTAAAACCTCTTTTACACTTCCTGTTGGTTCTTCCATAGTCATTACCAAATCATCGGCAAAGGCTTTAACTTTGTACTCATTTAGGCCTACCGTTACCCCTTTTATTTGATTATTATGTCTAATTGCATTTAAGAGAACTTCCAGGACCGTTATGAATAACAATGGCGATAACGGGCAACCTTGTCTTGTACCTTTAGATATTTTTATGTCGTCAGTAGTCACATTATTTACTATCAGTTTTGCTTTCTGTTCTGTATAGATTGCCTTTATGCCATTGAAAAAATCTTGGCCCACTTCCATATACTCTAAGTTTTTCAACATAAACTCCCAAGTTACATTGTCAAAGGCCTTTTCCGCGTCTACAAACATTAAAACTGCTTGTTTATCGCTCCTACCAGACAGATATTCTATAACATTAATTATATTTCTTATGTTGTCCCTCATTTGTCTGCCTGGTAGGAAGCCTGCTTGATCTTTGTGTATAAGTCCTGTTAATATCTTTTTCAATCTCTTCGCTAAGATTCCAGCAAAGATCTTATAATCTGTATTTAATAATGAGATAGGCCTATAATTCTTCACTTGAGTTAAATCCGAGTCCTGTTTTGGGATTAGTCTAATATATGCTTCTTTCCATGTCTCTGGAATATCTCTTCCTTTCAGAATGTTGTTCATAACTTCAGTCAACGGAGTCACCAGCACATCTTTCATCTCTTTATAGTAACTGGAGGTAAATCCATCTGGTCCCGGTGCTTTCCCTCTCTTCAACTCCTTTATCACTTCTTTTACTTCCTCTTTTTCTATTGGGGCATTCAGTTGGGCTTTTTGTTCTGTCGGGATCTTTCACACCATTTTCTCTTTTAGATATCTTTCTATTTTCTTCTTATTATTCCTTTCCTTATTTTTATATAGTTGCCCGTAAAAGTCCAAGAATCCTTTCCTTATTTCTTTTGGGTCGACTTTCTCTTCTCCGTTTATTTTAATTTTGTTGATTGTGTTCTGTTCTTTTTTCTTTTTTAATTGCCACGCAAGCCATTTTCCTGATTTGTTTGCAAATTCAAAACTTTTTTGTCTTAGTCTTTTGATGTTCCACTCCACTTCTTTATTTATTATCATTGCAAACTGAGTTTGAAGGATCTTTATTTCTTGCTTTATTTTCACGTTGTTAGGTCTCTTGATCAGTTTTTGTTCGTTGTCCATAATCTGTTTTAGAATCGCCTTTATCCTTTTTTCTTTGTTGTTTTTCTTCAATGAGTTTTGCTGAATGAGAAATCCTCTCATTACTGCTTTGCTTGCGTCCCAAACAATGCTCAATTTCGTACCTTTATTGACATTGTCCATAAAATATTCAGTTAGTCTCTTTTGTGATTTTTCCACCACCTTTTGGTCGTCCCACAAATTGTCACTGAGTCTCCACCTAAAAGTTCTTTCTTCAAATCCTTTTAATTCCAATTCTATAGGATTATGATCAGAAATTACTTTCGCTTGTATTTCAATTTGTTGGATTCTTGGCGTCAGTTCATTCGATACCCATATTTGATCTATTCTTGACAAGGACTGATTCGGTTCTGAATAATATGTAAATTGTTTCTCCAATGGGTGCCTAAGTCTCCAAATGTCTATCAAATTGTAGTTCTTTGTCATTGTAAAAAATGTCTTCGGTAGTTTCCCTTCTTTATTTTTAACTTCTCTTTGTCTGTCCATCTCCAACGAAACAACTCCGTTCATATCTCCCATTATTATAATTTTCTGATCCATGTATTCAAGTAGTTTTTCCTCCAGTGATCTGTAAAAATCAGTCTTATTTCCATTTGGTGCGTAGATCCCGACAATTATCAATTTTTCGCCTTGCCAATTGATTCGGACGGCCATGATTCTTCCTTCTTCATCTTTGAAAAGCTGGTGGGATTCAATTTTATTATTAATATATAGAACAACACCTCTTTTTTTCTCTTTGTCCGAAGATATAAATTCGTTCCCTAGTCTTTTGTTGATCAGAATTTTCCTGTGTCTTTTTGCCACGTGGGTTTCTTGTAAACATATAATATCTAATTTTTTCTTTTTCAAAAACTGTTCAATTTTGTTGCGTTTCTTCTTCTCATTCATCCCATTAATGTTCCAATTCCATAATTTTAGCGCCATTCTTCTTCCAAATTAAATAATTTTATTTATAACTTTACAATCTATCAACCTCTTCTTCTTCTTCTTCCTCTTCTTCTTCTTCTGATTTTTTCCCATTTTGCTCGTCTTCTTCACCTGATTCTGGCACACCTCCTTCTGCGCCTTTGATTTCCTCCTCTCCCGATTGTAATTCTTTATATCTTCTCGTAAATTTCCCTATTTCCTCAGGACTTGTCAGTCTTCTTTTCACACCTTTGTAGAAGAACGAGACCCCTTCCGGAAATTCCCATCTAAAGTCAATTTTGTTTTTCTTGAGAATTTGAACCAGTGGTTTGTACGCTTCTCTTCGTTTCAACAACCTTATTGGAATGTCTTTGAAGATAATTATATAATTCCCGTCGATATATAGTCTTTTCTCTCTGTTCCTTTGTAAAATCAAATTTCTCATTTCTCTATCTTTAAATGTAATCAAGCAGTCTCCTGGGAATTTTTTAGTTTTACTTGTCCTTATCTTCATTCTGAACGCATTTTGCACTGTTTTTGCCACTTCCTCCTCTTCTAACTCCAACCACTGTGCAATTTCCTTTGTTAACTTCTCTCTTATATTTTCATTTTGAGTTTCCGGGACTTGTCTCAGTCTCAGATTCACTTCCCTCTGTCTTAGTTCATTCATAGCAATCGAGTCTTTTATTTCTTCTTGTGCCTTGTTTAGTTCCCCCATCTCATTCTTCATCTTCTCTTCCTCTCGTTTCATCTCCTTCATTTCCTGCTTTGTCTTTTTTAATCCCTCATCCACTTTTTTTGAAACCTCCTTGATCTGTCCTTTCAATTCACTAACTGTCTCATCAATTTTTTTGTCCATTTTCCCAATTTTACTATCCACTTGTTCCAATTTTGTTTCTAAATTTTTCTCACTTTGTTTTATTTCTGCAAACATTTTCAAAATTTCCGTTTTAAAGTCTGTCTCCTGCTTCGAAGCTCTCCTTTCTATCGGTGTCCCCCCCTCTGCCCCCTTTTTCTGTGCGTGTGACATTCTTAAATATCAGAAATCCTAAATATCAAAATAGAGTTAATTATCTACACAATCCAATTATTATTTAGCCAATTACACAATAAACCCCCAAGTTCAATCCCCAAGTTATCAGTCCAAGTTTTTGGAGCAGAGTTACGGGGTTGGTATAAGATTCCACTCTTTGTCTGGTAGAGCTTTCAAGGCAGAAATTCCAAAATTCAATTGTCTGTAAATTAATTATCTTCTTGCCCCCACTCGGGCTAATCCACAATTGACCATAAAAGATTAAACGTAATCCAATTAGTCCAAATTCTACCACTTGTAATCCAACCTGAGGTCTCCATTGTAATCCAAATTTGTATTCCAAATTGGGGTCTCTGTTATAATCCAAAAGATGCAGGAAATCCAGAAATAAAAAATGCGAGAAGTCCAAAAGTCCAAAAATAGAATCAACGGTTTAAACTCCTCAGGGGCCAATCCAAAAACCCTTAAAAAAACCCCTTGGAAATAAGTGTAGAAAGTGTAGAAAGTCCAATCAGGGGGGAGGTCGCAAAGAGCTAAATTCCCCAAGTCCTTTTTTTACTTCATCAATGGAAAATTCCGAAAAACAACTTGTTATGACTTCTTTTGCCCACTAGGGGAGCGAGTCCTCACATAAAAGTTGTCAAAAACTTAGCGTCTTCATTTAAATTTAACTTTTCCAATCTCTAAGTCCGAATATAAAAGGCAAAAAAAAGGTCACATAAATTCCATCTAAATGTATCAAAACCCCCCAGAAAACAAAATTATCGATTCAGGTCTTCCTCCTCTGCCAGCGTCTCTTATATACTTATACTTAAAAAAATGGCGCCGGTGGCTCTTTTTTACTATAGCTCTTTTATCACAAACAAAGAGAAACCGGGAATGAGTTCTGAGTCCAAAACCCTCCGTTACATCAAGGGCTTTCTCCTTTGCTCACTTCTTCCTCTGTTCCCCCTCAAAGGTCTCTTCCCTGAATATATATATACCGTCTTTATCCTTTAACTTAACTTGAAACAGTTTCATAAAGTTAGGGAGAAACGGAAACAATAGCCGCTAGCGGCAACTCACTTTCACTTTTCTGCTCTGCAGCAGTCCTGCGATTTCTTTTGACTCCAAACGATCGCTGAACTCGTAATTTTTCCTTATTAATCCAAGGCTTTTCCTTTTGTAGTCAATCCAATTTTTCGAAATCTTTATTTCAAGTCTGAATTTCTTAGTTTTGAGAGTGGAGCGCTGTTCCTCACAGGCTCGGGGCTTCGCTATTCGGCCGCAGCAATGGCTTCCCGATAGCCGGCAATCCCGTTCCGCCGTACTCTTCACCTCCTTTTCGGAGGCTACCTGACGGCTGGACGGGCTGCTTTTTCGGCACCGCCGGGAACCTGGACTTCTGGACACCCACCAGAGGCTTTAACGGGGGGCTTTTCCGCCCAGAAAACCCCCCTTTAGGCCGAAATAGCTAGGATTTCCCTCGCGGGAAAAATCCTTCGCCTGAGTCGGGCTCGCGCTCCACCTGAAGACCTGGCGGGTCTTTGGAAAACTGGCGGGATTCAGATTGAACAAGAATAAGACGAAAATGATTGTCAAAAATATGGAGCAAAATATGATTGAACTACTGCAGCAACAAACGGAGATAGAGGTGGTGAAAAAGGTTAAATACCTGGGAATTTGGCTAACACCAAAGAATATCGACTTATATCAAAATAATTATATCCCGGTTTGGAAAGGAATAAAGAAGGACCTGGAGGTGTGGGCCAGAATGAAAATATCATTTTGGGGAAGAATTTCCACGGTAAAAATGGCGGTGCTGCCAAAAATGTTATTCTTATTTCAGACTATACCCATATTAAAGGGTATAGGAATTTTCAAAGAATGGCAAAAAGTGATTTCAAGGTATATCTGGCAGGGTAAGAAGCCCAGAATAAAATTTAAGTTTTTGACAGATGTGAAAGAAAGAGGGGGCTTCTCCCTGCCAGATATGAGACTGTAGTATGAGGCAGCATGTTTATGCTGGGTAATAGAATGGATAAAGCTAGAAAATAATGAATTATTGGATCTTGAAGGTTTTGATAACAGATTTGGATGGCACGCATATCTCTGGTGTGAAAAAAGGAGGGCTCATAAAAGTTTTGGAAACCACATTTTCAGGGGTTCATTAATTGAGGTATGGGAAAGATATAAGAATATTTTGGAACCAAAAGTCCCACACTGGCTGTCCCCCTTGGAGGTAATGAGTGTTAAGAAAATTAATATGAGGGAAAAAATGGGGTACATACAGTGAGTTGGTGACTAAGGAAGAAGGGAAATGGAAATTGAAACCATACGAACAAGTTAAAGAGTATACATATGATTGGCTGCATTATCGTCAGGTAAATGAAATATTTAAAAAAGATTTGAAGGAAAAAGGTTACGTAGAAAAGGAATCAACTTACCAAAAAGAGATAATAAATAATGAATACAAAATTCTGTCAAAAATGTATAAGATATTGCTGGAGTGGCATACTAAGGATGAAGAGGTTAAATCGGTAATGATACAGTGGGCAAAGGATTTCGGGTACCATGTTCAATTTGAGGAATGGGAAAGATGGTGGAAAGAGAACATAAAATTTACGGCATGTACATTGTTGAAGGAGAATGTAATGAAAATGTTTTATAGGTGGTATATGACTCCTGTAAAATTAGCAAAGATGTATAAGGTTGATAACAAATGTTGGAAATGTAAAGATAAAGAAGGGACGTTCTTTCATCAGTGGTGGGAGTGTAAAAAAGTTAAAAGTTTCTGGGAAATGATCTATAATGAGATGAAAAAAATGTTAAGATATACTTTTGTGAAAAAACCAGAAGCATTTCTTTTAGGGATGATAGGAACGGACATAAGAAGGAAAGACTTTAAACTTTTCCAATATGCAGTAACGGCAGCCAGAATCCTGTTGGCCCAGAAATGGAAACAAGAAGAGATACCGACGATAGAAGATTGGAGATCAAAACTAATTGACTATGCGGAACTGGATAAACTAACCGGGAGAATTAGATATACTAAAGACCAAAAGTTCATCGAGGACTGGGGAAAATTAGTTGATTATCTGAAGAATAATTGTGATATGAACACAACGTTAGTGGGTTTTCAAGAGGCACTGTAAAAAGCCAAACAAGTATTGTTTATGGGAAATAAGGGGACTAAGGAGTAATAATGACAATATATTAAAAAGGGAATGCGTAATAAAGGTAGAAAAATGGATGACTTGCAAAGACGCTGAAGGAAGTCCAAAACAGACATAATTTGTTGTATTTCGGGTTCAAATGTATAACTGCTGGAAAATTAATAAAAATTTATATATAAAAAAAGGAATGATCAGGCATAGCAACTCCTGCAGAGAGGATAAAACCAAAATGTTTCCAAGGGACACATTTATCAAACAAGATATCTGCCCATAGCTCAGTCAGTAGAGTGTGAGACTCTGCATCTCAGGGTCGTGGGTTGGAGCCCCACGTTGGGCAAAATATTCCTGCATTGCAGAGGGTGGACTAGATGACTCTTGTGGTCCCTTCCAACTCTACAATTCCATGATATCCTGTGAGGAGTAGTCAACTGAGTTTTACTGAGAAGAGATGCGTCAAAATCAACACAGCCACGTAATTTGTGCCCATCAATTTAAATAGGTCTGCTGTGGAAAGGACTGATGTTGACTACAACCCTGATGTTTTCTGATTATTTTACAGAGCGTTTCCCTCAATATCAAAAAATGGAGGCAGAGACAATTTACTGAATTTCAAAACCACCAAAGCTTTATTGAATGAACGAATCAGTTTATTACAGCCACAAACCAGAATATGGACTTCTACAGAGATAGAGAAAATGTGGAAGAAGAAGAAGAAGAGGAAGAAGAAGAGTTTGGATTTGATATCCCGCTTTATCACTACCCTAAGGAGTCTCAAAGCGGCTAACATTCTCCTTTCCCTTCCTCCCCCACAACAAACACTCTGTGAGGTGAGTGGGGCTGAGAGACTTCAGAGAAGTGTGACTGGCCCAAGGTCAGCCAGCAGCTGCATGTGGAGGAGCGGAGACGCGAAGCCGGTTCACCAGATTAGGAGATTACCGCTCTTAACCACTACACCACACTGGCTCTCATATATATGTAGGTTAAAATCAAAATCTATAAGCTAGAACACAGTAAAGAATACAGATGTGAAACTATTAAAATGTGTAGTTTAAGACCTTAACCGCTAATTTAAAATATGCATGTCAATGCTTTATTATAATTAAGGCAGGTAAAATAATTATTACTCTTAATATTATTCATTGCTATGAGGCTTCTTGAAGCAATTCAGAATACAATCAACATTAGCAGAACACTTTCCTTTACAAGGACAACTTAAAAAGCAACAATTTAAAAGCAATAAAAAAGTAATATGGCATAGGAAAGAATTCTAAAACAACAGCAACAAGACACAATGAAACAGCAAGCAACAATTGCCACTCCATCATCGCTGAGCCTTGAAACTTGTGTCTTCTCCCCATAATCGAAACTGACATCAAGTCTTATGTCATCTGGAAGAGAATGAAGGAGAAGAGAGATGAATTTCTGCCACCTTTACTGATTCACCAAATTGACCTGGCCCCCATTTACAAGGAGGCTTCCAGGGCTGGGGTTCTATTTATGGATCCTGCCTTTGGTGGCAACGACTCCTTCCAAGCCTGCAGTTTGGCCATCTTTGTGCTGTGGCAGGATTGCACAGCCACATGACCCAGGAGGTCTGCATCAAGCAAGGATGCTGCAGCTACTGAGTGGGCTCTCCTTAGTCTGGAAAGTGTGTCCCATGTCCCCAGGCTGTGGGGTGTTACCTTCTTTGGGGCAGAAGTGAGCCAGCTCCAGAGGGACGAGAGCATGCTGTAGAGAAAAGAAAAGACCGTACTGGGTCAGATGACTGATCTGATCCTAAACCCTCCCCCCCCCCCAAAAAAAAAAAATAATGGGTGCAAGAGAACATGGAAGCAGACCCAAGCCAGGGAAGACTTGCTTCCATCATGGGATGAGTGAGTTCTATTGCCTGGCCCCAAGGTGGAAGTGTAAGATCAAGGAAGAGGGCAGGAAATGTCTCCAGCCTTGTCCGGCATCCCAGGGACACACATTGTGCTGTGCGCCTGATACCAGACTGTGATTCCTCCTGTGGGAATCCTTTCACAAGCCACTCTGGGAGCCTCTTGGGGCTGTGAAGGTGCCAAAGGTGAGAGACTTACCTTCAGGCAACTGAGCCTTCTTGCACAGGACATCAGCCAGCTAATGCCACTGGCTGCCAGTTGCCTCTCCGCTGCAATCACACTTGTTGTGTAACCTCTCAGTTCCTGTGGGAGGAAAGGGGACCTCAGAATCAGGAGGCTGGTCTGGGGGAAAGAGGCAGACCACTGTGAAGCCCTTTACACTCTCAGAGAGAGATCCGTTTCTGTTCTAAAATGGCAATGTCCTCCAGCCCCAAATTGTAGCTCTGCATCCAAGGCCCTCCTTTGGCTGTCTGGGCAAGTGGGCCTTTGCTGGCTGGTCCATGTGGCCAGCTTGCCTTACAAGAGGGGAAGGGCCCAAGAGGTGCACTGCTAGGTGGCGGCTTCTCCATGAAAGCTTTCTAGGTCCAACAGCCACTGAGGCCATCAAGATACTTACATTCATCAGCAAGTTCAGGGTCTTAGTGCTTGGGGCCTCCCAGAGGAGGCCTCCCAGCATCAGAGTATAACGTTCCTCTAACTCCTGCAGGCAATGGCAATGAGGGAGAGGATGCGCCAAGCAGGGGAAAGAGAGATCAGATGTTGAGCAATGCTTAAAGCGTGTGAAGAAGAAACAACAACTACAGAAGTCAAATTTCAAGGCTAACAACTTACCTGCTTGTCGGGCTCAGTTTTGACCTCAATGACCGCCGCAAAGGCTGCATGCACAATCAGGCTGTGGAGCTTCAGTGGTAATTTGGGCTTCATGAGGCTGGAGAGAAGGAGGGAAACCTTTTTAGACTCTGTCTCATATGGGGGGGGGGAGCATCAAATACATGCCATTCTCTTGAAGTTCTAGTGAATTCCTGTGTTAGCTTAAACCACTTTTTACAATCAAGCAGCGTATCAATTTTACAGGGTAAAAATGAATAAAGGTAAAATTAAAATAAACACACGAGGGCACTGTTTATGTGGCAGTCTACCTGGCACTTGGTTGCAAGCCTCTAGGTCTTAGTTAATCCCACCCCTAAAAGCCGAGTCATTTCGCAGTCATCTCTAGACAATATATCTTCTATTTTCTCTCTCACATCTCCACTCATCCTGTAAATAGTTGCTGCATAAAGAAAGCTCTTTGAACGCAAGAAACCCAAGAAATTGTAAGCAATTCTTCCAATCGAATTCACTGCAGTGGCAAGGTCTGGTAACACCTTTCCACATTCTGCTCCCCTCCCCTCCCCCGCCCCCCCCCCCGCCAGCTCCTCGTCAAGCTCAAAAAACCCGGTATACCTCAGTTGGTAAAGGGCTTCCAGCGCCATAGCAAGGGCCAATTCAGGCTGCGTAAAGCACACAACCCGTCCCATGAGATCCTGATAGAGAACAGAGGGCGGAGGGGGGAAACGTCAGTTCCCTACGGACATCAGGTGGATTCCTCCAACCCCAAACTCAGTGCAGGAATTGGCAATGTAATGCCAAATGCCTGCACAACCCTTCTCTTGGCCAGACCCCGCCAGGCCTTCCTTCTGCCCAGCATCCCCCCAATCCCATCCCCAGCTCTCCTGCCCACCTCACCCCTGGATACCTCATGCAACCTCTCACTCACCGCAATTGCCTTGACGGCCATCTTCTTGGAATACCTCAACCTGTCCTTTTCTCTCGCGCGGGCCTCCGAGCAAGTGGCCAGCACGCAGCAGAGCAACATCTCATCCTTCTCCAGTTGCTGGAATGGCAAGAGTCAGGCTGTCAGTTCATGGCAGGAGGGCTTCTCTGCATCTGAGACCGCCAAAATGGGGGTACAAACAGCACTGGTGGATGGGGGGGTGGGGGTGAGGGATTTCGTATGTACTGTGCTGTTTTCTCAAATACTAACCACAGGCGATGCCCAGACCCTGCCAGTCTCTGAACCATCTGCAACAAGAGAAGCAGGAAAGGACATGGGGGCAGGTTAGTTCCTTTCTACTTATTTTCCACAGTTGAGGATTAGAGCATTAAGGCCACCCCTCCTTACGCTCCAAAATGAAAAGGAAGCATTTGCTCAAGTGGGCCCCCAGCAACCCTGGACTTCTGGGGGACTTTGCGGGTCCCCTTCTTCTTGCGGGCTGCCATGTCCCTCAGTCGCCTTGTCGCCGGAAATCACCCCCCCCTTCATTAACACGTGTAACACATAAGCACCACACTCACACATGCACGCACCTCCCCTCCCTGACCCCAGAGATGTCCCTTTAGAGGGCCATCTCTTAACAGCCTTCCGTAAATAAGGAAGCACTAGTCTGACAGCTTTTCCCCATAGCGCTCCGCATCGCCCTATCTTTATTATGAGTAGACCGGCCGCCTGAACTTTAGGTCAAACGGTGGCCGCCTCAGCCAATCAACATTGCCGAACAGCGCCCCTTGCGGCGGCCACGCTGGTACTGCAGGCTGCAAGCGCCTTTTCCTCACCTTTTGACAGCTCTCAATACAATGTTTCCGAGTTAAATTGACCGTGACTGATTTAATCAAAATGTAGCAAGTAACTTCCGAAAGGCGAAAGTACTTTGAACTTCAAGGACAATATTCTTTATAAATTCACCAAAAATCAGCCGTACATCGGATTTTCACCGGACCACTTTTATTTTGCTACATATTACAAGGACTATCAAAGGGGGGTGACCTGATGCAGGGCAGCCATAATCCCTTGACCGAGCGGTCACGTAGTCAGCGGCCCTTCTCAGCGGACGTGACTACCTTGATAGCCATCATGATGGGCTCAGACAGAAGGCTATCAAGGACACAATAAACTGCACCCTTTAGTGTATTCCATGCGGACTCGCACAAAAGGACTCTGACCGGATTCCCCTCAGGGGGCAGGAAACTTCGCCCTTCTCTTTTGTTCTTGTAAATAACTCATATGGGGAGGGGAGAGGAGGCTCCAACCAGGTGTCAGGTCACTCAGATTACCTGTGTAGCCCCTCCTCGACTCCTCCTAATATTAATGTAATCATGATGTAAATGTGATGTAATTCTAGGGGTGTAGCATAGGGGATTAGCAACTAATAAAAGTTAGGGTCTCCCTTTGTTCGGGGCTTCCATCTTGCTTCACCTCGTGGGCGGTGGGAGTCCTGTCGCGACAGTCTTTTCTTGAATAAAGACCGAGCCTACTGGCTGCTGTTTTGCTCTGAATTGCTCTGGTCGGTGTCTTCATTTGTCCAAGAGAGCCCTCGGATTTTCCGGTAACAGCCTGAACCTAGCAGAGAAGGAGAGGGGCAGACCTTGTTGTTGTTGTTGTTGTTGTTGTTATACCGCCCTATACCCACAGGACTCAGTTACAACCAGTGCTTTTTTCTGGGGGGATGCAGGGGTACGCACACCCCGAAACATTTTGTGAATCTTTGCACTTTTGTCCATTTACTGTACTGCATTTATTTCCCCGATTTGAACTATAAAATGGTGATTTTCTTGAGTCAAAATGAGAGTACCCCAAACATTTTTTTAATAGAAAAAAGCACTGGTTCCAACATAAAAATCGCAATATAGAAACACAAAATGCATAATAAAGGTGAAAAACAACCCAGTAAAGCCCCCTCCCCAACACATTTCAAAACCTGAGACAGAAGCCTACAACCAAAATGGTGTGTGTGTGTGTGTAAGAGAAGGCAGGGAGTCTTTGCAGCATAGCCATAACACAAATACGGGTGGCCTAACAGTTGCAGGCAGACCCATATCATTTCACACACTCCTTTGGCTGCGGGACATCGTATCAACAAGGAAAGGAGCATTTGGTGTTGTTGCATCTCCTCGGGTATTTGTTGATTTGTCGCCACGAGGGGTTGTAGTTGTGGAGGTATAGTTTGATGAGGTTTCTGGTTATTTGTACCCTAGGTGCCCATTCACACACAAAAACAAATCTCCCTGCAGCCAACCAAAGACCACCAACCACACCCTAGGTCACCCCCAACCTCTCTCACCACCAAGGAAATGCAACAAGGGAATAGTAAGTGAACCCACACAAGTGATGCTGACACAAAACCCCACACATACAGGGGAAACTCGGGAAATTAGAATATCGTGGAAAAGTTCATTTATTTCAGTAATTCAACTTAAAAGGTGAAACGTCTACTTCTCAGAGGTCAAATATTGCTCTGTTTGCAATCCTTGTTTTGCTGATTTCATTTCATATTCTAATTTTCTGAGATTGTTAATTTGGGGTTTTCATCAGCTGTACGCCATAATATCACAATCACAACAAATAAAGGCTTGACATATCTCGCTTTGCATGTCATGAGTCTATCTCATATATTAGTTTCACCTTTTAGGTTGAATTACTGAAATAAATGAATCTTTCCACGATATTCTAATTTTCCGAGTTTCCCCTGTAAACTAAGTAGAAGAGAAGCATTGCCACCCGGCCCCACCCTCCCCCTCTTTCCCCCTCTGTTCTTCCTAACCCAACACTGCATGCAACACTAATGTCTCACAACAAATGAAACTGATCTGTAGAAAACACAACTTGACAAAAGAGACAAGGCACGTTTTTTTGTAAACTAAGAAATCTTCAAGCATTTGTTTATTTATTTATTTTTTAAAAAAAACAAGGAAAGGAGCAGGAAGGAGTTATCAGAGATGATCGTGGTCTTGGAGAGAAAGCAGATGGAGGGAGAGCTTTGAATCAACTAATTTGAGTATGTTGGTGGGAACTTCTTCACATCATGTTTACTCCGTTGCTGAAATTTGCAGGCAGCCGATGCTACAAGGACAAGTAGCCTGCAGGGCTGGGAAGCAGATTACACGAATTGTTGGAGGAGAACAACAGCATCTCTTACTATTACTCAGCATAGCAATATAGAGCTTCCAGGAACAGAGGCACTCTACCTCTGAAGCCAACAGCTAGAGGAGAAGCAGCAGGAGTGGGCTACTGCTTGTGAGTTTGGACTAGATGGGCTTTTCCTCTGATCCAGCAAAGCCACTTCCGCCTACAAAGGAGGTGGAGTTGCGGGCGACTGAGGGAATCCCCGGCCGCGTCAGCCCCTGGACAGCCAATCGGCTGGCTCAGGGGGCGTGACCAGCCCTATTTATCGCCGCCTACCTCGTAGCAAATCGTCACAACTTTCTGGGTATTGGCGGTTAGGCATTGGTATTGGTATTGTTCTGTAGATGGAAGAGGGGAGGAAGCGCCATCACCTGCCCCGCATATTGAAGGGTAGTCCGATAAAGGATTCCGGGGGCGTGGCCCTGTCCGAAGCCTATGGAGGTGAGGGCCTAAGGCACGCCCCTGAGTGGTGACCCCGGGGAGGGGGGTGCGAGTTGACGTGCATCAGCAGGACTCCCCCTACTGGTGGTTAACCCTTCCCGGACCTCAAGCGGACGGGCTGAAGCCGGATAGTCGGTTAGGACCAATGCCTAAGCCAATGCCACTCATCACCTGTAACCAATAAAGTTGTGGCCATATTTAGCCCATTAACCTGAAATAATTGTGTCGTGTGTCTTTATTTCCCCTTGGGGGGGGGCAGGAACTCGCCACGCAATAGGGCTCTTTTTGTTTTTTTATGCACCCACAGACCCCAAACGGCTCTCCACAGGAACACAGTGGTGCATCTCATGTATTGGGGGGGGGGGATTCCAACACTCCCCCCACCCCCATCCCCAGCAAAGGAAAGATAAGGGAAGCATTTCCAGCATTTAAAAGAGCCCTCAGCACAATGCTTTTAGGACAGCAGCCCTGCCTGGAGAGCGAAGGGGGCTGCTAGGAAGGTCGTCAAAGCATCAAGGCATAGATGAGCCAAAGAATGCAATGAAAACTCTCTTAGAGTCAGAGAGACTGACAGGAAGACTGACAGAACCCCTGTCTGTTGCAGTTGATGGCTGAAGAGTTGAGAAACGGAGAAGGGGTAGAGAGAGGGGGGTGTATAGTGGCTAGAATTCTGGACTAGGAGGACCTGGGAGATCCGAGCGCAAATCCCCACTCAGTCATGAAGTGCACTGTTTGATGTTGGGTCCAGTCACTCTCATCCTAGCCTGCCTAACAGGTTTGTTGTGAGGGGAGAAACAGGGGGAAAGGCAAGCCATCAATGCCGCCTTGAACTGCTTGGATGAAAAGTGGGCTACGAATGTAATAAAAAGCATCCCCAAATAATGATCATGGAAGGTCTAGTCCAACCCCCTGCAATGCAGGAATCTGCAGCTGTACCTTCTGGGAATCGGGCCTGCAACCTTGGTGCTATCTGCAGCTCCCTCTAACCAGCTGAGCTGCAATGAGATTGGAGGGAGAATGGGAAGGCGGGTGGGAAGAGAAGTTAAGCTGTTCAGGAAGGGGTTAAATTCCATGGGGATGCTGGCCGTGTGGGGGACCCCAAGCCCTCGCCCCAGAAGATTAAAAGAAAGAAGCAGAAGACATCCTACTTACAGATTCACGATGCTGGCCATCTCTTCAGCTGAAATCCCCTCCTGTTTAAACTCAACTGCTTTAAAATGCTCACACAACACTAACTCTGAACCTTGCCTCCAACCCTATTGCTACTCCTCTCTGTCTAAAGTATACAGGAAAATAGGTGCACAAAATATACAGAGGAAAATGAAATGATAAAGTGAAAGCAAAGCAAAGTCTACACCTATCTCCCCTGTTGGTCCCTCGCTCGCTTGCTTGCTTCTCCGTCCCAATTCTGTCTCAGCCAACTCCTCCCAACTATCCCACGACAGGGATGTGTAGCCTCTGTCTTTTCTACAAGCAGCACGAGATGTCACAAAGATGGGCAGGACACTGTTTCCTTGACAACCCATCCAGCTTGACCCTGAACTAATCTCCCCCCTCTTTCGTTGCCATGTTTTCTCCCTAACCTTGGGACACCTGCTGTTTGCAGCTTTACGAATCACTTTTTATCACAAACAGGTTCATACATTTTCTGGCAACGTTTCTCAAGAGAGGCCACCCAAGCAATTCACCACCCACAATTTGCGGACACCGCTATGCCATCATATTGGCATCAGGTGTTTTCCAGGCCAGTGAAAGTCAGCAACCCCTTCTTCTAAAGCGGCTTCCCCAGTTTCATCCAAAATAGAAAGAAATGCCATTTGGTAGCCCAGTGAGAAGCTTTGGGAAGTAATGAAATACATTTCTGAAAGTTATTTATGGATGCACAAGGTCACCACATCTTTGCTTAAGGTGAATGGAAAGGAACATTTCCCCAGGCGGCACACCACTGTCCCCGAATCTCGTCCGCTGCCTGGTCATTTCAACAGATTGTGTGTCTTAGTAAGATTTTGTACATTTCAGAAAGCTTCCCCTTGCCTACAAATGAAGTGCAGGATTTTTCAAAAACTTATTAATGCCCCGTGCTTTTACTTCTGGTGTGGTAAAAAATGGCAGAATCTGGCTATCATTTAAAGCAGTGTAAGACGCTAGTTTACGTTTCCCCTCACATTTGGTGACTAGGTAGGGATATGCAGTTTTGTGTTTTGTTTTTTGAAGAGTTGCTAAGGAGTCCTGCTGCTTCCGAGTTTTATTTTGGGGGTTGTTGTTGTTTTTGTTTACAAAAAGGTAGTCCAGTTGTAACCCTTTTCTAGGTACAATTCTGTACATTCTGGTACTACCTGTTCACTCATGGTCCCTCCAAATCCCTTTGTTTCTTTTAGCAATGTGTCCTTGTGTATCTGCATAAGCTTTTCAAAGCCTGCTACCTTTGCTTACAGAATTTCTCCTTGGTCTGACTCTGTGGAAGGCACCATGCTATTCCCCTTTAAATTAGCCATTTCAACAGAAAACACGAGAACTGGAATTTTGCTCTTGAATGGATTTTTGGATCGCCTGCATGCCAAGCACATACTTCTCCCACTGGGCCAGCACCCTTCCTCAGTGACTGAGCTCTCATTGCACACAGCCATCCAGCAAGCAAAAAAATGTTCTTGTTAGAAGGGCAGAGTGGGGAGCAAGAGATTCAGGGGCCGGTTTTAGACCCACAGTGCTCGGGTTTATTCTGCTGCCTGCTTGACATTGTGCCTCCTTTCCTCCTACCTTTTATTCCTATGAAAGTTTCACAGTGTCGCTGCTTGGGATTCTGGATAATTTATGGTGTTTTTCTTTTCAGTCTTTTAAATTAATTTTCCAAATTTTGTTTTTAAATTTTTTTATTCAAAGTTATAACAAAGCATATTTTCCAAAAACATATCCTTATTCCCTCCCCATTTTTCCTCCCCCCTCCCCCCACAAAACCCACCCCCCACCCCCCGACTTCCCTCAGTTCCAGTCTTTGGTTTCTCCAATAATGCTATTTTCTGCATGTTACAGAGTTGTATAGATCCTCCAACTGTTTAGCTAATTGTTATCAGTAAAAAAAAAAAATGTGTGAAATATACTCAGAGTCGCAAAGTGATTTCATGCTCTTTATTCAGCTCATAGTGGTGAGGAGGAATGAATGAAAGTCCCCTCAAAGTATCTGCTTTATATACATTATTTACACAATGGGCTGCACATGATTGGCTAATTCTGGAATTCTACTGTAAGCCAATCAGGTTGTGGATTCACTTCTATCTGGAGCATGATTGGGTGGTTCCTGCCAACCAATCATATTGCTGCATTGTTCTAGGACCAATCAGACTGCTGCATTCTGAATCCTATTGTTCTAGGACCAATCAGACTGCTGCCTTTTGGATCCTATTGTTCTAGGACCAATCAGACTGTTGCAGTTTGGATCCTATTCACTCAGTACATAACACCCCTCCCCTCTAAGTTCCAGTCCTCCTCGGGAGGTCGCATTCATAGTCCTGAAGGTACGCCGGCGGCCTACGTGTGCGTTGCGGCCTGGGGTGTTCCCTGGTCCGGGGTTCAGGTTCTGGCTCGTGTTCCAAGGATGCTGGCTGTGATGGGGCTGTTTGGTCTGGTGCAACCTGCTCGCTCAGTCGTAGTTCTGGTTCTGGTGTCCCTTCGGCCTCACGGGTCCTCTCTGTATTTACTGATTCTGCCTCTCCTGCTTGCCCCTGCTGCTCTATGGGCCTGACTGCCCCACTGTTCCCTTGGGACTCCCTTGACCTGTCCTCCTACTCCTGGTTTTCTCCCGGGAATCGTCGCCGTATCTGGTCACAGTGGCGGCGCCAGCATTGCCCCCCATCTGTTAGCACCTCATACGACACGGGGCCAGTGACCCTGGTGACTGTGGCGGGTACCCATGCAGGGCCTGCCCCAAAGTTCTTTGCGTACACTGGGTCCTGGGCCTCGAAGGTCCGGGGGTTCCTGCCTTCCCCCACCCCTCCCTCATCCTGAGCTCTATCGGGGTGAAGGCGGTCCAATCTGATTGCAAGGCGCCGACCCATTAGTAGTTCAGCGGGGCTCCGGCCAGTCGTTGAGCTGGGGGTGCTGTGCTGTGCTAGAAGGAATGTGGCAAGGCGGTACTCCCAATCCCCTTGCGTCATGCGGCGAAGGGTGTCCTTGGTGGTCCGCACCATGCGTTCTGCTTGGCCATTGGTGGCTGGGTGGAATGGCGCCGAACGGATGTGGCGGATGGCGTTCTGCGCTGTGAAGGTTTGGAATTCTCCTGACGTAAATGCAGTCCCGTTGTCTGAGACGAGAGTGTCAGGGAGCCCGTGGGTTGCAAACAGCCTGCGTAGTACCCGGATGGCTGCGGACGTAGAAGTGGACGGTACCAGTGCGACTTCCAGCCATTTGGTGTAGGAGTCCACCACTATGAAGAATGTTTTCCCCTGAAAGGGGCCAGCGAAGTCCATATGCAGGCGTGACCATGGTGCTCGGGCGGACTCCCAGGACTGGACTGGGGCCCTTGGGGGATCTGGGCGGGATTCTTGGCAGGCCTGGCAGTGTTTGACCCAGGCCTCTATCTCTCCGTCGATCCCCGGCCACCACACATAACTCCTGGCAAGGGCTTTCATTCTTACTACCCCTGGGTGTGTCTCGTGTAGGGCTGTGAGGACCCTTTTGCGGAGGGGCTGGGGAACAACGACCCTGCTTCCCCATAACAGGCACCCCTTGTGGGCTGACAGTTCATGTTTGCGGGTTGTGTAGCCGGCGAATTCTGGCCCGGGGCTGCTGCTGGGCCATCCCCTCCACACCCAGTCCAGGACCCGGGAGATGACCCTATCTTTCTTGGAATGGTGTGCAACTTCTTGTGCCTGAATGGGGCGGTCGGGAAGCAGCTCCAGGCTCATAACCTCTTGTGCAGGTGCTGGGTCGGGGCCTGTTTCCGGTAGTGGTAGCCTGCTGAGGGCGTCCGCATGGCCCATCGCCTTCCCAGGGCGGTGAATCAGTGCATACTGGTAGCTGGCAAGGAAAATTGACCACCTGAGGACGCGAGGAGACAGCACTTGGGGGGTCTGCTTTTCGGGGGCAAACAAGCCCAGCAACGGCTTGTGGTCAGTCACCACAGTGAAGGGCCGCCCGTACAAGAAATCATGGAATTTTTTTACTCCCTTCACGATTGCCAGACCCTCCTTGTCGATTTGCGAGTAGTTCCGCTCGGTTTCGTTGAGTGTCTGGGAAAAGTATGCCACCGGTACCTCTCTTCCATCCGGGAGTTGGTGTCCCAGGACAGCGCCAATGCCATAGGGTGAGGCGTCGCATGCTAGCACAACTGGCAGCCTCTCGTCGAAGTGTGCCAAGACCGAGTTTGAGACAAGCAAGTCCTTGACTGCCTGGAATGCGGCCTCCTGGCGCTGGCCCCACACCCAAGGAGCCCGCTTGTCCAGGAGTCTGTGTAGGGGCTCCACTACCGCCGCCTTGTGGGGAAGGAAGGAATGGTAAAAGTTCAATAGTCCCAAGAAGGCCTGAAGTTCAGTCTTGTTCTTGGGTGCTGGGGCATCACAAATGGCCCGTACCTTGTCCCCAGTTGGGTGGACCCCTTCTGCATCCACCATAAATCCCAGAAAGTCCACCTGAGGCACTCCTAGTAGACATTTTTCCCGCTTCACCTTGAGACCCGCCGTCTGGAAACGGTGCAGAACGGTGCGGAGGCGGTCCTCAAACTCCTCGGGTGTGGGCCCAGCAATCAACACATCATCGAAGAAGGGGGTGACACCAGGAATCCCTTTAAGGAGAGAGTCCATTAGATTCTGGAATATGCCTGGTGCCACGCTGACCCCGAATTGCAGCCGCTTTACCCTGAACGCTCCTCTGTGCGTCACAATCGTCTGTGCCTCTGCTGTAGCCTCATCTACTGGCAGCTGTTGATATGCTTGGGCCAAGTCCAGCTTGCCAAAAATTTTCGACCCAGCCAGGGTGGCAAGGACATGGCTGACCACTGGCACTGGGTATGCATGGGCCGTGAGGGCCTTGTTTATGGTACATTTGTAATCTGCGCAGATGCGGACCGAACCATTAGGCTTGACGGGTGTGACGATTGGGGTTTCCCAGGGGGCATTAGGCACCGGCTCCAGCACTCCTTGCTCCACGAGTCGGTCCAATTCCTCATCTATACGGGGTTTCAGGGCGAACGGGACCCGGCGGGCCTTGAGCCTGACCGGTCGTACTGCAGGGTCAAGCTGTAGAGCAATGGGGGGCCCCCTATACTGTCCCAACTTCCCATCGAAAACCCCCGGAAATTCCTTGCATATGGCGTCCACGTCCACTTGTAAGCTCATGTGGTTCACCCCGGTGATGGCTAGCCCCAGTGGTCCAAACCATGCCAATCCCAGTAAGCTAATGTAGGGGCCCTTGACCACAAGCAAGTCCAGTTGCCGCGTCCGCCCTCTGTATTGCACCCTGAAGGTCCCCACCCCCATTGTGGGGACCTTACGTTTCTGGAAGTCCCGGAGGGTGAATGGGGCCGGCCTGAGTTTGGGACCCCCAGTAGGGCACAGTTTCCTTAAGGTCCTTGCCGAGATTATGGATAGAGTTGAACCCGTGTCAAGCTCCATGCGGCATGGGGCCCCCTCTATCCGTACCTCTACATAAATTTTCTCTACGTTGGGGTGGGGCAACTGGTATACCTGGAGGTCCGTGAGCTCCGTTGAGTTGCCTTGGTGCGTTGGGCCCCGGGACCTGGGGCTCTTGGGTTGGTCATCTGATGCCTGGTGTCGGGTGGGCCGAGCCCGACACACCTGGGCGATGTGTCCCAATTTTCTGCACTGCCTGCACTCTGCGTTGGGGAAACGGCAGGTCCTCCTCTCGTGACTTTCTCCACAGCTTGCGCAGTTCCCTCCTTCTCGTCGAGGCAGCTGTGGTATGTGGGCTGCTTGAGTGCGCTGCTGTACTCGGTGCACCTCCTCCCTGTCGGATCCTGAGTCGTTGGTGAGGTCTTCGTGGTGGACCCTCGGTTGGGACGGCTGGCTCGGCCGTGCCTCTTGCGTCGACCTCTCGGCAGCTTCCGTTGCCAGGGCCTCCTCCAGAGCGACCTGGAACGTTAGGTCCTTCTTAGCGTAGAGGCGTCGTTGCAGCTTCTCATCCTTCAGGCCACCGACGAGGCGGTCACGAAGCATGTTCTCCAGCTCTGAGAAGTTGCAGAACCGGGCAGCTTGGCGGAGAGAGGTCACAAACCCAGTTATGGTTTCCCCAGGGGCTTGCCGCTTTGCGTAGAAGGCATTTCGACGAGCCACCACTGAGGGCTGTGGCGAAAAGTGCCCCTTCAGCTGTTCCATTATTGTTTTGTATGGAACAGTAGCGACGTCTTCAGGTGCAAGGAGAGCCCGGGCGATTTCAAACGTCTCCTCTCCGCAGACGCTGAAGAATATTGCCCTCTTCTTGGCGTCTTCTTCATCGGTGATCCCTTTGGCTTCTAGGAGGAAGGTGAAACGGGAGGCGTATGCTTCCCAGTCTCCAGATGCTGGGTTGAACGGCGAGAAGCTGCTGTCGGTTGCCATTCTGAGTTCCTTGGGTCCGGGAGCTGAAGCCTGGATACACGGTGCGAGGCAGCGGTGCGGCAGGTGGCGGTGCTGCGGTGCTGTGTGTGGCAGTCAGCTCAGTGGGATCCCACCTTCGTCGCCAGTGAAATATACTCAGAGTCGCAAAGTGATTTCATGCTCTTTATTCAGCTCATAGTGGTGAGGAGGAATGAATGAAAGTCCCCTCAAAGTATCTGCTTTATATACATTATTTACACAATGGGCTGCACATGATTGGCTAATTCTGGAATTCTACTGTAAGCCAATCAGGTTGTGGATTCACTTCTATCTGGAGCATGATTGGGTGGTTCCTGCCAACCAATCATATTGCTGCATTGTTCTAGGACCAATCAGACTGCTGCATTCTGAATCCTATTGTTCTAGGACCAATCAGACTGCTGCCTTTTGGATCCTATTGTTCTAGGACCAATCAGACTGTTGCAGTTTGGATCCTATTCACTCAGTACATAACAATGTGGATGTTTATTCAAAACCTGCCAAGGAATCCAGTTCGCTTTGTTGCGTCTTCAAATACTTTGTGAAAGGTTCCCATTCATCCTTAAAGTCACAGTTATCCTTGTCCCGTAGCTTATGAGTCAATTTCGCCAGTTCTGCATAATCCATCAATTTTTCTTGCCATAATTCTTTAGTTGGGGTTTCTTCAGTCTTCCATCCTTGTGCTATCAGAACTCTCGCGGCCGTTGTCGCATGCATGAAGATGTTTTTCAACTTTTTTGGCAGGTCTTTCCCTACGATCCCCAACAAAAATGCCTCGGGTTTTTTAACAAATGTTAGATGGAACATTTTCTTCAGTTCATTGTATATCATTTCCCAATTTTTTTTAATTACCTTACAATCCCACCACATATGATGAAATGTTCCCTCCTTTTCCTTACACTTCCAACATATGTTTGAACTAGTTTTGTACATTTTCCCTAACTGCACTGACTGGTGTTGTGTACCATCTGTACATCATCTTCATGTAATTCTCCTTCAATAGGGAACAGTCTGTAAATTTTAAGTCAGTTTTCCATAATTTAACCCAATCCTCCATCATGATGTTGTGACCTACATCTTGTGCCCATTTAATCATAACTGATTTTACCTCTTCATCTTTCGTCTCCCATTCTAATAGTATGCTATATGCGGCCTTCAGTAGTTTCACTTTCCCTTCAATCACTTCCGTTTGAAACCTAGATCTAGTATAACTAAATCCTTTCTGTAAAGGGAATTGGGGTTGCTTGTGCGTAAGTGGCCGCTGCTTTTGGCAACGTTCCCTGGCTAAACTTTTCCCTGGCTGAACAGCACTTTCTCCGTGGCTGTGTCAGTCACTGGCAGAATCCGTCAGTGGGCGTTTCCTGAACTTCTTCCAACACAAAAGCTCTTTGACACCAAGTCGTCGCCTAGCTTCCCTGCGTGGAAGTTTTCTGCGCAGAGTGGGTGTGGCCAGCGGAGGTCCTGGGCTCTCCCCGCTGGTCTCTGTGGAAGAGTCTTGGAGCCATCTCTCCGACGTCCCTTCCGGCTCTCTATTCTTCCTGGTGTCACGCTGATCTCCTTCCTCCGAGGAAGTGTTCCCTCTGTCCCGGCTGGGCCCTTCTCCTGCATCGCTAGGGAGCCTCACCTCCACTCTTGGCTCCGATGGCAGTTCCCTGACACTTTCTTACAGTCTTCTTTATGTTTCATGTAGTTGTCGATAATGCAACCAACTCTGAAAGTGGTCTTTGATCTCATCATAATCTCATAATTTCCATTTTCCATCATGTTCCTTTAATAAATCAGCATATGTGAGCCATTTTCCTTTCTTTCCAAGTGGTTTGAGCAGTAATGCTTCATGTGGTGAAAGCCACCACGGAGTCTTTTGTTCCAATAAGTCTTTATATCTCTCCCATACTCTCATTAATGATTTCCTGATTATATGGTTGTAAAAGCTTCTATGAATCTTCCCTTTCCCATACCATAAATATGCATGCCAACCAAATCTGTTGTCATGACCTTCTAGTTCTAGTGCCTCTTGCTTGTCCAATCTCATCCAGTCCCTGATCCATACCAAACAAGCAGATACGTAATACAATTTAAGGTCTGGGAGGGCAAACCCGCCTCTATCTTTCACATCTGTAAGTATTTTATGTTTTATCCTTGGCCTTTTGCCCCCCCCCCCCCGATAAATCTTAAAATCTCTTTCTGCCATTTTTTCAAGCATTCTTCTTTCAGGATGACTGGTATTGATTGAAAAAGAAATAGCATTTTTGCCAACACATTCATTTTAATCGCTGATATATATATTTTAAAAAATAATAATATTTATTGAAGTTTCAAAAAAGTTACAAAAAGAAAAAAAGAAAAAAAGAAAACAAAAAATACAAAGTACAGAAAAATAAAAGCAGTTAAAAACAAATCAATCTTTCCATATCTTATCTTTCATTTACTTGTTTCCCTGACCTCCTCACACCTCCCTTTTTTGTATTCTAGTTCAATTGGTTATTTCAGCAAAACCTTTCCGTTTTTGCTTTTATCTTAATAATTCATCTTAATATATTGTAGCTTTACATTCTCACCTGTTAACAATCCATTTTTACATACCCCTTTGTAACATTACTGCTAAAACCACATAACTTCATTCCAGCATCCTTCTAACATTCATTAATTTTACAATATTTCTGTAGATAGACTTTAAATTTCATCCAATCTTCTTCCACTGACTCTTCTCCCTGGTCTCGGATTCTGCCAGTCATTTCTGCCAGTCATTTCTGCCAGTCCCATATAGTCCATCACCTTCATCTGCCATTCTTCCAAAGTGGGTAGATCTTGTGCCTTCCAATACTTTGCAATAAGTATTCTTGCTGCTGTTGTAGCGTACATAAAGAAAGTTCTGTCCTTCTTTGGCACCAATTGGCCGACAATGCCCAGGAGGAAGGCCTCTGGTTTCTTCAGGAAGGTATATTTAAATACCTTTTTCATTTCATTATAGATAATTTCCCAGAAAGCCTTGATCCTTGGGCATGTCCACCAAAGGTGAAAGAATGTACCTTCAGTTTCTTTACATTTCCAGCATTTATTATCAGGCAAATGATATATTTTTGCAAGCTTGACTGGTGTCATGTACCACCTGTATATCATTTTCATAATATTCTCTCTTAAGGCATTACATGCTGTAAATTTCATACCTGTGGTCCATAACTGTTCCCAGTCAGCCAACATAATGTTATGTCCAACATCTTGTGCCCATTAAATCATAGCAGATTTCACCGTTTCATCCTGAGTGTTCCATTTCAACAGCAAGTTATACATTCTTGATAAAATCTTAGTCGCTGATATTTTTCCTAACATTGAGAGATTCATTCTGCTCCATATTTCTAAATTTCTTTTTACCTCAAGCCAAATTTTTTCATAGTTATTTTTAAATAGGTTTATATTTCTTGATGTTAACCAAATCCCTAAATAGTTAACCTTTTTATGGACTTCAATCTCAATATTTTGTTCTAATTCGGTTCTTTCTTCTTCCTTCATGTTTTTAACTAATAATTTAGTTTTATTCCTATTTAGCTTAAATCCTGCCACTTCCCCAAAATTTTGAGTTTTTTCTGTTACTTTAGGGAGTGAAGTTTTAGGTTCTTCCACTCTTATCACTAGGTCATCTGCATACGCTTTTAACTTGAATTCACTTTCCCCAGCTTTTACACCTGTAAACTCCTTATTTGCTCTTATGTTTTTGGCAAGTACTTCCAAGACCAGAATAAACAATAATGGTGATAATGGGCATCCTTGTCTTGTTCCTTTTTGGATCTTACAGTCATCCGTTATCACCTGATTTATAATTAGTTTGGCTTTTTGTTCTGAATAGATTGCTGCTATTGCTTTTAAAAACTTGGGACCACTTCTAATTTGTTCTAACAGCTTTATCATGAACTTCCAAGAAACATTATCGGAGGCTTTTGCAGCGTCTATAAACATCATTGCCACTTTCTTTTCATTTTTAGCCTCCAAATATTCTATTATATTCAAAATATTCCTTATATTCTCCTTCATTTGTCTTCTTGGTAGGAACCCGACTTGATCTTGATGTATATATTCCTTTAATTTTTTTTTTAATCTGTTAGCTAGGATATTTGCAAACAATTTGTAATCATTATTTAACAAGGAAATAGGCCTATAGTTTTTAATTTGCAGCAAATCTGCGTCTTGTTTTGGAATTACTGTTATATAGGCCTGTTTCCATGTTTCTGGGATTTCGCCTGTGTTCAGTATTTCATTCATGACATCTTTCAATGGGTTCACTAATTGTTCATTTAATATCTTATAATATTTTGCCGTAAAACCATCCGGACCTGGAGACTTGCCATTTTTAGAGCTTTTTATTGCGTCAAGTATTTCTTGCATTGTTATCTGGGAGTTAAGGATGTTCCTTTGTTCTTCTTTTAAATATGGCATATTGCTATTTCTGATGTACTCTTCTATCTTAAATGTTTTTTCTTTCCCTTGTCTGTACAACTCAGAAAAATATTTAACAAACCCTTCTTGTATTTCCTTCAGCTTGTCTGTGATTCTGCCATTTATGTTAATTTTATTTATGGAGTTCCTTTGTTCAGTTTTATTCAACTGCCAGGCTAACAACTTCCCCGGTTTATTTGCATGCTCAAAATATTTTTGTTTTACTCTTTTTATTTCCCAGCTGATTTCCTCGTTTATAATCATTGAGTACTGGGTTTGTAATGTTTTGATTGCCTGTTTTACTGCCTCTTTGGTTGCTTTGTTTGGCAGCTGTTTCTCCTTTTTCATAATTTCCTCTAATATTTCTTTTTTCTTTTTCTCTCTCAATTTCCTTTTAAATGAATTTTGTTGTATAAAGAGTCCTCTCATTACAGCCTTGCTTGCATCCCAGACCGTCTGTAACTTTGTTAGCCCTTGACTATTTATTTCAAAATAATCCATCAAGGTCTTTTTTGCTTTTTCAACAAATTTGTGATCATCTAATAACTCATCATTTAATCTCCATCTAAAAGAGATTTGACTTTCTTTTTGTAATTCCATAGTCAGGGAATTATGGTCTGAAAAGGTTTTGGGATTGATTTCAATTATTTTGACTCTTGTTTCTAATTCTTTGGAGATCCATATAGAGTCAATTCTCGAACTGCTGTCATGTACATGGCTGTAAAAAGTATACTCTCTATCAAACACGTGTCTCACTCGCCAGATATCTATCAGCTTTAGATTTTGAGTCATGTCAAAAAAAGTTTTTGGCAGTTTACCTTCTTTGGTCTCTTTTTTCCTGGCTGATCTGTCTTTGTCTAAAGTTGGAACTCCATTTAAGTCTCCCATTAAAAAAATCTTTTGATCTGCAAATTCAAGTAGTTCTGTTTCTAGTTTCCTGAAAAAAGTTACTTTTTTATCATTAGGGGCGTAAATACCAACCAATACCACTTTCTCTCCCTGGATTTTAATTTGTATTATTAAAATTCTGCCTTTTTCGTCCTTCTGAATCAATTTGGGTTCAAGTGCAGGATTAATATAAAAAACAACTCCTCTCTTTTTTGTTTTATCTGATGAGATGAAGTCCATACCTAATTTTTTGTTAATTAAGACCCTTTTATGCTTTTTTGCAATATGTGTCTCTTGGAGACAGATGATATCCAATTTCTGTTTTGCTATTACATGTTCAATCCGATATAGTCTGGCTCCAGAGTTCAAACCATTAACATTCCAGCTCAGTAATTTAAGCTTGGCCATTTCCAGAGTCAGTTACAATATCTGTTTTCCCTGAAGCCGCCTCTTCCAAAAATTTTCCAATTTTTTTAAAGACAAACAAACAAACATACATCCTAATTGCAATTTAACCAATCTTGATAACATTGTTAAGTGACTTCCTCAAATCCCCCTGGTTGAATTTCATTGTATTTCATTTTAACAGTTTTCTAAAAATCAATCTTCTCAAAAGATTGCTCTGTTGCTCTCAGAGTATTTCAGCAGCTCCCGCAGGAAAGCCACCAGGAAGCGGAACACGTTCTGGTGCGGATCTGGCAGATCACCTGCAAGACAGGGAGGGGCGGTTTGGAGTTTCAGTGCAGAGCTTTGCTAGAGGAGGGGCATGGATCACTAGCACGGTGTGCTTGTTATGTTTGCAGGTTTAGACCTGGCATAAAAAAAAGAATGTTTAAAATGGTAACCGGACTAGAACTCTGCTGGGAACTTTGGGGAATAATACAACTGTAGAGTCGGAAGGGACCACGAGGGTTAACTAATCGAACCCCCTGCAATGCCTAAGGTGGGGCTCGAACTCAGGACACTGAGATGAAGAGTCTTATGCTCTACCAACTGAGATATCTTGGGGGAAGGGCCATAGCTCTGCAGTAAACCACCTGCTTTTCATGCAGAAAGTCTCAGGCTCCACCCCCAGCATCTCCCAGGAGGGTAGGGAACATCCCTTGTCTGAAATCCTGGAGAGCCACTGCTTGTCAATTTCGACAATACTGAGCTAGATGGCCCAGTATATGGCCGCTTCGAGGTTCACTGAAACAGGTGGGCTATTGTTACAAGTCCTGGTCAGAAAGCAAAAAGGCAACATGTGCGCACCCCACCCCCCTCCACAACCGAGAGGGATGGTTATCAAAGGAGACATCAGCAACCTCTGCAGTTAACAAGGCTTCCCAGACCAGACTAGCCCTCCTGCCAGTGTGCCGGTTTACTGGCTTTCAGGGATGTTTTAGTGGATTTCCTGTTACTTGCGGCAACATTTGGACTAGATGATTTTGGAAATCCCTTCTGATTCTATGCTTCTGTACACACCACAGACCAGCCAGGAAGAGATGGGGCTCTGGGGCCGACCTGGCGACAGAGGTGGCTGTCATGTGAGCACTCAAGGCAGCGCTGA
This sequence comes from Podarcis melisellensis, assembly GCF_964234715.1. Classification (NCBI taxonomy): domain Eukaryota; kingdom Metazoa; phylum Chordata; class Lepidosauria; order Squamata; family Lacertidae; genus Podarcis; species Podarcis melisellensis. The sequence goes on along the minus strand of NC_138535.1, from coordinate 30,742,795 downwards.
TACAGTTCATAGCAAAGGACTGGTTCTGGCACTGCCTCCAGGAAGATGAGCAGAGCTTCGGCCACCGAGTGGTCACTGCCAGCTATTGACAGCCTGGCAAGGGAAGTGTTCTGTCCTGTTACCTGCAGCCTGCCTCCTTCCCAGGCTGGTCCAAAGCAAGAAGCTTGGTCCTTATACATCTGGGCCCACCTTGCAAGTTTCCCCTTTTGGCGCAAGGTGGACCTTGAACCCACAGCCCTGAGATTAAGAGTGTCACGCTCTACCAACTGAGCCACCCCACTGTAATTATCCCACACCTCCCCTCTTGACGAAGCTGCCTGCAAAGCTGGTCTGCCGAGGAAATGTCCTTCTGCAGGCATGGTTTCAATCCAAACAACAAATACTAGTGGTCAACTCCAAAAGTGCGGTCAACAAACCCTGCTTGCCAAAGAACAATTGAACGCACCCTTGAAGCTCCTTTGCAGCCATGTCTCCACACCTGACACCACGTATGATGCTAGATGTGGGGCCTGTGGGCCTGTCAAGATTCCCCACCTCTGCTCTATCTAGCCAGGCTGATGTTTTTGTTACAGAGGGGCAGTCATTTCACAGTGCGCAGCACCGGAATTACCTCACAGTGTAATATGAGCTGTACAGGATGTACAGGAAGTTTTAGTCACAACACTGCTGGAGTTTGAAGAGAGCAGTCCTGTTTTTTGTAACGCTGCAAAGACAGAAATAAAAGCATGTAAATACGTTTCTGTCTATCTCTTTCCCCTGCCTGGGGGAGGCAGGAAAGAGGGATGTGTTCTTCTCACGTTTGAGAAGAATCGCCGATCGAGACCTTGCCTGCGTCTGCTGGGGAATGCAGCCAGGGAGGTCAACAGGGAATCAAGCCGGGTGCCTGGACTGCTGCCAGCTTATCATGAGAAGGGCTTGAATTTCCAACAGTTTTCAAATGGGAGTTAAAGCTGTGGAGCTGTTTGGATGCATGACTGGACTTGACTGTGGGCATTTCATTGTGCTGTGTCCCAGAGCCTTAAGGATGGGCTGGCCTAGGAACCTAAGACAACAGGCATATAAAAGTGAGGTCCACTCCAGCCAAGAGCGAAAGAAAACCACCAAGCAGCCCTGCTCCCCAACAATGCCCCCCAAGAGGATACGGATCGTCTCAGGAATGCTGGTGTCCAGGCACTCAATTCTCTCCTGCAGCTTGTCCTGCGTCCCCGGGGTCTGGAAGAGGTCCTCCTGAAGCAGAGTATCACCCATGCGTTCGGAAGGGATGAGGTACATCCTGGATAGCATGAAGAACAATCCAGCCCTGGGGTGCATAATGTGAGGTCGAGGAATGCCACAATGGAGAGAAGCCCCTCACCAAGAGAGCTGGCACAAGGGCTGAGAATTGTATCCCGCCTGCTTTCCACAGTAGCATTCCTACTACCCTTCTCCTGATTTGGGGCAATGGGAGAGTGAAATCATTCCCCACGTCTTCTAGTGGCGAGTCTCAGAGAGCCGCTTTGCTAGGGATAGACAGACAATGGTTGGGAACACTTGGGTTCTTCTGAGCCGCTCTAAGGAAGACCGTATGCTGGATGTCCCACCCGCTGCGCTCCACCAAGGTGCCACTATACTCACAGCAGGAGCTCGTAAGAGCGAGTCGGTAGCTAAGATATAAATCAATTGGGACGTTTGGAACCTGCACACCCCAAAACTGGTACTGGATTCCAGCCCACACCCATCCTTTCAATGGTACCGTCCCCCTCAGCTCACCTGGTGGCAGGCATTCTTGAAGAGGTGGTCCACCAAAAGCCAGATCTCCTTGGCCGCTCAGTGGAGTCATCACCATCCTGGGGTACGATATCCAGAAACTGCTTCTCCTGGAGGTCCAATGACAAGCGGGACTGGCATGAGAGCCTGACAGAATGTGTGCCAGTATGCATTCTTTCCTTGCTCCAGCTGGGTGGACAACTCTTGCCCTCTGAGGCCAGAACTAGGGCTGGGCGATAGCTGGCTTTCAACACGGTGATATATCACTAGCTAAACATTGCAATACACCAATATATCACGATGTCTGAAATAAGATGGAGCTATGTAGAGGCATTGGCTGGCTTCACGGTTTCCCCCGCATTGTGATTTCGGCTGCCCCCTGCAGGAGGGCAGGGGAAAGCTGAACCGGCAGAGTCCACAGGGGCTGCAGGAATCTAAAGAAGCATTGGCTGGCTTCACAGTTTCCCCCCACATGGTGTTTTTTGCATAGTACACACACACACATCATGATTCGCAATATATTGCCAGGTCAGAAATTATGAAACCAGTCTCACTATCTAGACTTCAAGCTGATTTGAAAATATATCGCCCGGCCCTAGCCGCAGCAAGCATCTCAAGTGGGGAAACAAAAAACTAATTGCTTGCACCCCAAATCCAAGCTCCCCCTCCCCCTATTAATATGCAGCTAGTAATCCTCCCACTCCGGATGTGCAGTTCATCCAAAAGCTTACTGAATATGCAGCTGTGGACATGGGGTTTGGCTAGAGAGCCAGTGCGGTGTAGTGGTTCAGAGCAATAGACTCGTAAGCTGGGGAACCGGGTTCGCGTCTCCGCTCCTCCACCTGCAGCTGCTGGGTGACCTTGGGCCAGTCACACTTCTCTGAAGTCTCTCAGCCCCACTCGCCTCACAGAGTGTTTGTTGGGGAGGAAGGTAAAGGAGAATGTTAGCCGCTTTGAGACTCCTTCGGGTAGTGATAAAGCGGGATATCAAATCCAAACTTCTCGTCTTCTAACATTTTATTTAATTTGTTGGAACCTGCCCTGGGACCTTAGGGTGAAGGGCAGGAAATAAGTAACTGTCAGGGGCTCAGGAGCAGAGGCACAGGGGAGAGAGGAAATGGAGAGCGAAGGGGAAGAATCTGAGGGCAGCGTAGGGGAGTATGACAGTGACCCGAGAGATTCCATGAGCTTCTCCAGCGAATCAGAAGATTCCCAGAGGGGGGCGCCGATGGCCAGGGCAAGGGGGGTCCCAGGGGGGACGCACCAGAAGCAAGGGGCCAGCGGGGAATCCCAAAGCAGCAGCGGGAGATCAGGACCAGCTTCCCCACCAGAGCGTAGTGGGGGGGAAGAGTCCCGTGTATCAGGGCCAGCGTCTCCTCCAGCAGGGAGAGAAGATGAGTCAGGGCTGACCACGCCTCTATCGGAGAGTGGGGGAACGGAGGGGAGGTCAGGTCCAGCTAGCCTCCCCGAAGGGGGAAGCAGTGACAGGAGCAGTGTAACGGTCAGGAGGAAGGTTGCCGGCTGGGCGCGCGTGCCAAGTTCGAATGTACAGGCGCGCGGGACAGCAGAAAACCCGGATTGGGAACCAGGTCCTAAAGCCCGCCGGAGGCAGGGGGAAGACTCAGGGGACTCAGCGTCAGAAGAGTCTAGAAAGGGCAAGACCCCAGCGGACAGGCGGAACCAGAGGAGGAAAGAGCAAAGGAAGAGGTGGAGCAAGGCTAGAGTCTTAAACTGGTGTCTGGGGGGAGGAGATTCAGACGGAGCTTCAGCGGTCTAGAGTTTGAGACGTAGAGCTGCGCGCTGCGGCTTTGAAAGTGAAACTGAACTTCAATAAAGACTTTTGTATATAACAACGAACTGGCGTTGGTCCTTTGTGAGCTGGGACCTCGGGCAGCTCTGACAGTAACAAAAACAGCAACAGAACATGGATGGGCCTTCATAGGTTGATGGGCTGCAGCCCCAGCCAGCATGATGAGATGATGGGGTCACATGTTCACCACCCCTTGTCTAGAGCACGTTGCAGAGGCAGGGGTAGAAACTGAGCAACAGCTGGAGCCCCAGCCCACGACTTTGTCTGGGCAATGCAGCACACAGCAGCTGGTGAACAATGCCTCCGGCCTCCTTCCCATCTTCCTCTCCAGGAATGTTCAGGGTGGCTAGTTCTATCTCAAGCTACCACATTCAAGAGAAAGAGAAAGAGAAAGAGAGGAGGGGGGAGCAAGAGAGCTTTAGGAGCACAGCAGTGGCAAGCAGCCCATCACTAAAAGGAGTTGGCAAGGATGGATAATTTGATCCCCTCATCCCCAGGGCAGCTGTTGATTAGGACCCAGTTCATCCCCCCTCCCCCCCCCGCCAATACTCCCCGCCCCTGGAGAGAGAGAGAGAGAGAGAGAGAGAGAGAGAGAGAGAGAGAGAGAGAGAGAGGACTTCCGGGTTAGCGCCATCGGCAATGGCGGCGTTCCTCTGACTGAGAGGAACCCGCTCCGTGGAATTCGGGTCGTGCCGCCGCGGCGAAGGCGGAGACCCTTTAAAAATCCCAGGCGGATGAAGCCTGGGAACGTGGGATTCGGCTGACACCAGGAGCACCCCCCCTAACCACAGGGAAACCCCTTTTCGGGGCTCCCGAAGTGACGTGGGGTGAGTGGCGCGGTGTTTTGAATCAATGGCTATTTTTACGGAGTGAAGCTGCGTAGCTGTTGCCGGAGAGCGCTGACTTTTTCTTGTGGACAATTGGATTTCAAACAATAACCCGTGAGTAAACGGAAATTGGACTCTAAAGTATTTAAAGTTTCTTTTTAAAATTGGTACTGATCGGGGAAGGTCTAAACAGGAAGTCCGCCTCCCCTTTCTGTAAATAAACTGAAGCAAAGAACCTGTTAACTAAGGTCGTGGAGAATTTTATGTAAAGGATTTAAATTCTATTGATTGAAACTATCATCAATACTTTTTGTGAAAGCAGGGGACCCTGCAGAAGGAGGTTAAAAATTTGGGAATTGAAGTGCCACTTCCCCAAACCCGGGAGTGGTCTGTGAGAGCCCGCTGACGTTGAATAGATAAATCTGACAGCTGTCAAGTCTGCTGACAAGATACAAAAGAAGGACTTTGTTTTCTACTGCCCGTTTTGGTTACAACTTTACGTTTAAAAGGAAACAAGGAACTGTTTCAATTTAATGTATGGGACCTTTGGGTCTGTGTTGGAAGGAGTGAAAAGAAACTTGAATCCCTCTAGAGGGAGCTTTGGGATACTGTTACAAGGAACCAGCTGGGAAATTGTTTTTAAAGATAAAGCCCTGAGAAACTAGTTTTTGACCTTGGACTGTGTAAGGATGGCAGTTGGGAAGGAAATTGAGTGCGAGCTGAACAGGACATTTTATCTCTTGGGAAAGCTACATGATCAGATAAATGCTATGGCTACGAACGTAGTAATATTGGGAACAAAAATGGGCATTGGTGAAGAAGTGGACAAGAACTCGGCATGGGAACCTCTGCCAACTGAACAAATTGAAAAACCTGAAAAGGAGAATCTTGTCGTGACTGAAGTGATGAAAGGGGGAGTCGTGGCCCTACAGAGACAAATGGTGGACTACAACTGGAGGTCTTACATGATGGCAACTAGGAGAAGTAAATTTTTGGAGATGGAAGCCTGGCTCGGCCTCGAGAATGAAGGATGGAGAGATCTCCCTATGTGGACAGCAAATGACCTCTGGGATATAAATCTGAGCCAGGTGGAGATCGGAGATTTGGGGGTCTTTGGATTTGAAAAGAGTGTGAAGCAAGATTTGGAACATTCTATAGGCCCTATCGTTAATTATGGAAGTTTGGCAGGAAGGAATATGATTACTGTTGGGTTGGAGCTGCTCCGAGATTTGGTTTTTAACATCAAAGACTATCAAAAAGACCGGCAGAGGGGATACGAAAGAGACTTAAGAGCTTCGGACTTGAGATCTCCGGGTTGAGGGTTTTTGGAGATTGATGGAACTATTGCTAGGGGCCGAAACCGGGATGGAGATCTGGTGGAAAAAATTGGGAATTTAAAGTGTATATAATTTGTCTGGTTTTTTTTTTCTTTGGTTTTTTTTTTTTTAAGAGATGGGGGAATCGTGGAATTGAATCTTTCTTTGACCCTAGGATAAATGTTTTTAGAATAAGTATAGATTATAAGTATTACTGGAAATAAGATTAAAGGAAGTAAAAGTGGATGGTTATTTAGTGAAAGAGAGAATGGGAAATTACAGTATATTAAGACAAGATATAAGGATAAAGTTTAAGATGAAGGATTTGTTGAAATATTTATATGAATTAGAATATAAAGAGGGGAATTATAGTAAGTTAAGATAAATTAGCAGGATAAAAACCAAGTTGCAAGGATTTGCTGGAATATCTAATTGAATTAGAATACAAAAATGGGAGGCATGAGGAAGTCAAGGAAATAAGTGAATGCAAGTAAGTGAGTTAAAGGTTTGATGTGTTTTTTATTTCTTTTATTTTTTTCTATTTTTCTGTTTTTTGATGATGTTTTTTCTTTATATGTATTGGCTTTTTTCTTTTCTCTTTTTTTTCTTTGATTGTCTTTTTTATTCTCTTTTGTAACCTTTAAAATCTTAATAAAAATTTATTTGAGAGAGAGAGAGAGAGAGAGAGGAGAGAGAGTATTGGTGTGGGGAATGACACATGCTTAGTGCAAGAGTAGCTGGTGCATGCTAAAGAACACAGGAGCCTCGCTGGGTTAGATCAGCATTCTGTTCCCACAATGGCCAACCACATGCCCTTGGGAGTCCATAGGGACACGGGGACAAGAGCACTCTGTCCATCATGTTCCCCAGAAACTGGTAATCAAAAGCATGTGGTTTGTGATAATAGTGGCAAGAAATAGCCCTGACCGGAGCCACTGATCAACATATCCTCCATGATTCTAAATGTCTACAGCTGTCCAAATTGACAGTCACCACGGTCTCCTTGTGGCTAGGATAATACACCCAAGTTGATCTGATTTCGAGAGGAGTGACATTTCCCTGAGCCACCCCAAAGCAGCCACTACCGCTTCCCAAATGCCAGTGCTCAGGTGGTGAGAGTAAGCCAGAGTGGCACAGCCTGTGCAGCAGTTGCTGAGCACAGAGACAAGGAGAAAACTGGCTCTTGGGGCCAGAGGGGGCTGGCGCCTGCATCATGAGACTGGGCTTTCTGCCTCCCGTGCTGCCAATCGCAAGCGGACCCAGAGTCAAGCAGCGATGGCAAATTCTGGTTTCGTCTCCGTTCTCCTCTGCCGAGTTCTACAAGGGCCACGTTGAGACTAGGGGAGAGACCAAAGCAGAGAGCTAGAGCCACCACCTGGACTGGATTTGAGTCAGAAGGCAGGCAGGTGCGGGTACCTGAGAGGAAAGTCCGGTTGGTGGGGTAGTGCCTGGTTTGCCCTAAGGGACCAGCTGCCACTGCATGGAGCAGCTGCTGATCGTTGACAAGGGCAACTCCATTTACGTGCCTTCGAGGCACATGCACACTGCCGCAGAGCTGGAAGGGGCACTGGAAGGGGCAAAAATGTCGTCCCCCCCCCCCCAAGAGCACAAAAGCGGCAAAGCGGCATGGAAACAGCATCTCGACTCCCTCCCAGGAGCTTTGGCACCGACCTTTCAGACCTGTGGAGAGTTGGAGCAAGGAGTTTTGCAGGGAGGCTGCTGGTTTTCAAAAGGCCTTTCAAAAGGGCTTCCGGAAGTTTAGAGGGTGTTTGCAGGCTTTTCCAATGCTGCCCCCAATATACACAATTTCATTTAAACGCACGGCACCTCGGAACGCAACCCCCGTGTAAACCTGCTTTGAGCCCGCTACAAGAACATCTAGAGGATAGCAAACCAACTGTTACCTTTTCTTGGAAAGCCACTTCCAGCCTGCACAGGAGGTGGGGTTGCGGGCTTCACGCCCACCCCCACATGAGCGGGGGCTGGTTTCAGCCCCCCGGAGAACAGGGGAATCCCGGCCAGATCTGCCCTATTTAGGGCCGGCTCAGAGGGGGCTCGCCCTCTTTCACCGGCTAGCCCCCACGTTTGTTTCCCCGCATATCAGCTGTTCCTGCTTGTCGGAGATCTTATCTGCCTTGCCTGGAGCGTTCCTGCCTTGCTTCTTTGTTGCCTTTGTTCTTGAGCTGCAGGGCACCTCGTGGAATATGCTGTAGTTTCACAGAAAAAGCTCTCTTTCTTACAGGGAATTTCCAGCATTCGCTGCTGGTATTGCTTGATTTCTAAAGTGCTTGAATTTTCAGGAGTTGTTATCTCTAGTTTTGTGGGGCTTTTCTCCTTCTGGGGGTTTCCCCCTTTGCGCTCCATTCCAGCTGCTGCAGTTTAACAACGGAGCTGTAAGTGAGCTAAAATCACTGTGTGTGTGTGTTTGTGTGCTTTCCTTCCAGCATCTCTTTCACGTCTACAGTTTTACAGGGAGCTCTGTGTGTTTCGGTGCAAGTTCCCTGCCCTCAGGAGCTTGCTGTGCCTGCTGCTGCATGCCCCCTTCAGAGGAATTTATTCAGCTTTGTGGAGCTTTTTCTGGTGATCCGTTGCCTGCCCTCGACTGCTGACTGCCTGTTCTGCAAGGAGCTCAAGGAAGAACGTTTGGCTCCTCTTTGTTATTTCCACGGAGGATGCAGCGCACCCATCCAATCAGGTTTTGCTGTTGGGGCTTCAGATTTTAGCTAGGGGTTTGTGCAGGGGAGCGCGGTGCGGGCTGCGTTTTGTGCCGGTTGTGTTTCATTTTACTGCCAGGGTGAGGGGCAGAATTTCTTGTTAGATAATCATTTCAGCAGCATTCTTGAGGGGGTGAGTTCTACAGGCTGTTTTAATTTCGTGTGGAAGTTTAGACTTGGAAAGCGTCGGAAGCAGCTGCGCCGTTGCTGGGCAACCAGCGCGCCCCGGCCGCCATTTCATCCGCCCACGTGGCCTCCTGGGCAGCCGCCATTTTACTATAGGCATTCCACGTGGGAAGTTATTTTACAAACCCTCCCTTTTAAGTCTAACCGGCGAGAAAACCAGGGGAATAATTAACGTTCATAAGGAGTATGTGGGGAATGCCTGCAGGTTTTGCTCTTGAGGCTGCAGAATTTTTCAGGGTTAAAGGGCTAGCGTTGTGCTTCCGCATGTTCATTGTCGCTAGGCAACGGGAATGCATTATGGCCGCCATTTTGATTGCCCACGTGGCCTTGCGGCGGCAGCCATTTTAGGAGAGGCAAAACGACGTGGGAGCTATCTCCTTTTCGAGTGCCCCTCACTTTCTCGTTGGTTTTATATTCAAAAGCAATATAAACAATACAAACAAAGGAAATAAACATAAGCAATATAAACAAAGGATGAAAGCGCAATTATTAAAAGAGCCTAGCTTAAATAAGAGCGCGCAAGGGGCTGCAGGGAGCCCCTCCTTTTGGTGCATAAGCTTGTATAGAGCTGGCTACAGCGTCTCTGGCTAGGCTGATCTTAGAATTAATATCCTCTAATTAATTTACTGCTTTTTTTATACTTACACTCTTAAGAATTTCATTCTGGGAATTTACGAAACACATTTAAATTAAATTGAAGCATTAGTGCACAGTATATTGGAATTCAAATTATTTCATTCAGCTGGCGGTGCTCTGTGGAGCTGTGTCACTTACTCTCTGTCTAGGCATTAAGTTTTATAATTTGGTATAGTCAACTCATAGTTATAAGGAAAAAGAGATCCGGGTTTTATATAATTTGATTTATTGAAGGGCTTCTTCCCCTGCAATCTCTTGCGAGCTTTGCATACAGGTTTATAGGGAATCTAAAGTAAATAGCTCATACCTCTTCTACGTTCATCTCTTTCTGCTATTTCATCTGTTAGTTTACAAGTAAATATTTAATCTGGCAATTTTATTCATTTGGTTGATTTTGATAATAGTGCTTAAGGGCTCTTGGGAGCTTTGCTTTGCTTATAGGTTTGTTGCATAAGTCAATTTATCATAGCTGCTTACATTACCAAAGGTTCTCTTCTGTTTATTATAGACTCGGTATTCCTCTAAATACATTGCTTTGAGGTGTGGGCTGGTATTTTTGATTGCTATCCAGTGCAGATAATACTGAGCTACGGTGATATTGTTTGCAGCTAAATACAATTTGTTGGAGATTAGTTAGGCATCTTTGAGTCCTTTAAACGTACCAGCGCAGACAATACTGAACTACCGTGATATTGCTCGTGTTACAGGAAAAATCCGAGGGCTCCCTTGGACAAAACAAAGACACCAACCAGGATAACTTGGAGCAAAACAGCAGCCTGTAGGCTTGGTCTTTATTGAACTGTTGCAACAGGGTATTCCCCTCACTTGCAGGGAGAGGAAAGACCCAGAAGAATAGTGTGCAAGGTCTTATAAAAACTTTTGAAATTCCCCTCCTCTAGATCAAGCCCACCCCCAGAAACATCATGCATACATTACAGAAAGGAGGGGTTGAGGGAGGAGTTGTGGTGGTAACATCATGCATATATTACAGAAAGGAGGGGTTGAGGGAGGAGTTGGTGGTAACCTGAGTGTCTTGTCACCTGGCTGGTTCCTCCCTTCCCCCCTCCCCCTGAGTCACTTCCAGGAGACAAAGGGGAGTTTGCAGTTTCCTGCCCCCAGAGGGAAGATCTGATCATTGTCCTTTGTTTCAGTCCATGCTGAATCCACTCCCATATGCAAGTTCTTTGTGATCTTGATTGTCTTCTGTCTGGGATCATCTTTTTTTTATATATAAATATTTATTGAAATTTGTAAGTTACAATATAGTAAACAAACAAAATTATAACAAAACATAACATACTTTCTTATCTTCTTGTGACCTCCTCGCATCTCCCGCCCCTACCTTCCACGTTAAAAAATTTAATCCAGCAAATTATCGCCTTACTTCCATCCTTACTGTCTAATTATCAATTAAATTTAGCCAATTGTTTATCCAAAATAAAAATTGTTTTTTCTTACATTTTAACTTATCTTCCTACTTCGCTTCATCTATTTTAATGGTGCCAAATTGTTTATAATCAAGCATCCTGCTTAACATTCATACAGTTTACAATGTTTTTGCAAGTAAATCTTAAATTTTTTCCAGTCTTCTTCTACCGTCTCCTCTCCCAGATCTCGGATTCTGCCGGTCATCTCAGCCAGTTGCATATAGTCCATCAGTTGCATCTGCCATTCTTCCAGTGTGGGTAGATCTTGAGTTTTCCAATGCTTCGCGAGAAGTATCCTTGCTGCTGTTGTTGCGTACATGAAGAATGTTCGGTCCTTCTTTACCACCCCTTGGCCTACAATACCCAAAAGGAAGGCCTCTGGTTTCTTAGAGAAGGTATACTTAAATACCTTTTTCAGTTCATTATATATCTTTTCCCAGAAAGCCTTCACTTTAGGGCAGGTCCACCAGAGGTGAAAGAATGTTCCTTCGTTTTCTTTACATTTCCAAAACTTATTATCAGACAAGTGGTATATTTTTGCAAGTTTGACTGGGGTTATGTACCATCTATATATCATTTTCATTACATTTTCTTTCAAAGCATTACATGCAGTGAAATTCAACCCAGTAGTCCACAACCTTTCCCAGTCCTCAAACATGATATTATACCCAATGTCCTGTGCCCACTTTATCATGGCCGATTTTACCGTTTCAGCTTGTGTGTTCCATTTTAACAGCAAGTTGTACATTCTTGAAAGTACCTTAGTCTTAGGCTCTAACAATTCTGTTTCCAACTTCGATTTCTCCACCTGGAACCCTAACTTCTTGTCAAGTTTAAAAACTTCCTTAATCTGAGCATAATGTAGCCAATCTTGCACTTTGTCTCTCATTTTCTCCATACTCTGCAATTTCCAATTATCTCCATCTTTTTTCTAATATTTCCCAATACTTTGGCCAGTTGGCCTCCATATTGAGTCTTTTTCGGGCCTTAGCTTCCAATGGTGAGAGCCACCTTGGAGTTTTATTTTCCAGTAAGTCTTTATATTTTGTCCAGACATTAAACACTGCTTTTCTGACAATATGATTCTTGAAAACCTTGTTAATCTTAACCTTGTCATACCATAGATATGCATGCCAACCAAAAGCATTGTTAAAACCTTCCAAATCCAACACGTCAGTGTCTTCGAGAAGTAGCCAGTCTTTTAGCCAGCAGGAAGCTGCTGCTTCATAATAGAGCCTTAAGTCTGGCAGGGCAAAGCCCCCTCTTTCTTTCGCATCTGTTAGTATCTTAAACTTAATTCTGGGCTTTTTGCCCTGCCAGACAAATTTAGAGATATCTCTCTGCCACTTCCGAAAGCACTCTGTCTTATCCACAATCTGTAATGTTTGGAACAGAAACAACATTTTTGGCAATACATTCATCTTGATAGCAGCAATTCGGCCTAACAAGGAAAGTTTCAGTCTTGTCCAACTATCTAAATCTCTCTTAATTTCTGACCAACATTTCTCATAGTTGTCCTTAAATAAACTCAGATTTTTTGCTGTTATGTTTACCCCTAGGTATTTAACTTTTTTAACCACATTTAACTCTGTCTCTCTCTGAAACCGTTCTGATTCTGCATCTGTCAGGTTTTTTCCCAGTACCTTAGTTTTCTGCTTGTTTAATTTAAATCCCGCCACCCGACCAAAGTCTTGAATTATTTGTAATACTCTTTTCGTGCTAGATTCTGGCTCCTGCAGGGTCAAAACTAGGTCATCTGCAAAAGCTTTGAGTTTATATTGTTTCACTCCGACCTGTATTCCTTCCACCAACCGGTCTCCTCTAATCATATTCAAGAGCACCTCCAGAACTGAGATAAATAACAGTGGGGAGATAGGGCAACCTTGTCGTGTTCCTTTTTCAATTTTAAACTCTTCTGTGACCACATTGTTAACTATCAGTTTGGCCTTTTGTTCTGAATAAATTGCGTTAATCCCATTTTCAAAACCCCGTCCCACTCCCATCCCTTCTAAGTTCCCTTTCATAAATTTCCAAGAGATGTTGTTGAAGGCCTTCTCCGCATCTATAAAAATTAGCACTGCTTTTATGTTGACATCTGTTTGCAAGAGTTCCAGAATATCAATAATGTTCCTTGTGTTAGCAAACAAATGTCTACCTGGGAGAAAGCCTGCCTGGTCCTTATGGATTACTTCATTTAGAACTTTTTAAAATCTACTTGCTAAGATGTCTGCAAATATTTTGTAAGCCACATTTAAGAGGGAGATGGGACGGTAGTTCTTAAGTTGTGTCTTTTCAGCTTCCGATTTTGGTATCAATGTGATAAAGGCTTCTTTCCACGATTCCGGTGCCTTCTTCCCCTCCATAATTTCATTGCTGACCTCCATCAGTGGTTGTATCAAATAGCCCTTCAATATCTTGTAGTACTTGGAGGTCAGCCCATCTGGCCCTGGAGATTTGCCCAATTTCATGTTCTGAATGGCAAGTTCAATCTCTTGTGGTGTTATTTTGCAATTCAGGATTGATCTGTTTTCTTGTGACAATTTTGGTAATCCATTCTTTTCCAAAAATTGTTTAATCTCAGCCTCATCTTGCGGCCCTTGTATATATAATTTTTTAAAATATCTCTGGAAGCATTTTCTAATATCCACGGGGTTCTGAATGTTTCTTCCTTCAATCTCTAAATTGGTAACTGTATTTAGTTTTTGTCTTTTCTTCAACTGCCAAGCTAGCAGTTTCCCACATTTATTCGCAGATTCAAATGGTTTTTGTTTCATTAGTTTAACTTTCCACTCTATTTCCTGATTTATCAGTTTAGAATATTGTGCTTGATAGAGTTTAATTTCTCTCAGAATCGGCTGTGACTTCGGATTAGATCTTAACTTCTTCTCTAGTTCTTTAATTTTCTCCAAGATCTTGTCTTTTTTCTCATTTTGTGTCCTTTTCTTTACAGCATTCTGTTGTATCAAGAACCCCCTCATCACGGCCTTGCTTGCGTCCCAGATAGTTCTTTTTTCCACCGAAGTGTTCAAATTTATCTCAAAATAATCCTTCAAAGCTTTTTGGGCCTTCTTAATGATTTCCTGATCTCTAAACAAGTTGTCATTCATTTTCCATCTAAAGGAGCCGGTTGGTAATAGTGTCATATCCATCTTTACCGCATTATGGTCGGAGCAGGTCTTTGGGCAGATTTCCACCTTTCTGGTCTTAGGTGCCAGACCTCTAGGTATCCATATTTGGTCGATTCTTGTCCATGTCAGTTGGGCTTCAGAAAAGAATGTTCCTTCTCTTCCCAAGGGGTTCTTTGTCCTCCAAATGTCAATCAAGTCCATATTGTCAGTCAGTTCAAAAAAAGTCTTAGGTAGTCTGCCATCTTTTGTCACATTTTGGTTTTGAGACTTATCCATATTGGTTGAGACCACGCCATTCATGTCTCCCATCATAATGATGTTGTCATAGTCCAGATAGTCCAGGACACTCTCATGCAACTTCTTGTAAAATTCTGATTTCCCCTCATTTGGTGCATAAATTCCTAATATCAAAAACTTCTCTCCTTGGTGTTGTATCTCAATTGCCAAAATTCTTCCATGTTCGTCTTTAAAAAGGAATTTAGGTGACAGGCTCTCTTTTGCATAGATCACCACTCCTCTCTTCTTCATTCGGTCCGAGGATATAAACTCTTGGCCTAATCTTTTATTTATTAGCACTTTTCTGTGTAGCCTAGTCACATGTGTTTCTTGCAAACAGATAATGTCCAAATGTTCTTTTTTCAAAATATGAAATATTTTTTTCCTTTTCTCCGGAATGTTGGCGCCATTTATGTTCCAACTCAGAAGTTGCAGAGACATCCAGAATATATCTGCTATTTTTCAAGGGGTGGTTCCTTTTTCTCTGAGTCTTCAGTGTCCAAGGGTGTGGGTACAGCAGATGCTCCAGGCCCAAAAGGTGTTTCAATTCCTTTCTGTAGGTCCTCTCCGTAAGCAGTCAAAAATTTGTCTCTATCTTCCAATGTTTTGATTTTAACCTTCTTCCCTCTAAAGGTGAAGGATAATCCCTGAGGAAATTCCCACCTAAAGATGATTGAGTTGCTTCTCAACAATCTGGCCAGTTCAAAGTATTCAGATCTAAGGTCCAGCAGTTGTTTCGGAATATCTTTGTAAATTTCAATTCTTCTGCCCAAAATGTCCAGTGACTTTCCGTAGTGCAGGCCCAAAATCTTGTCCCTTTCCTCCTTCGATCTCAAGGTTATCAAACAATCTCTGGGCTTGTCTTTCCTTGCAAATTTCCCAAGTCTAAAGGCTGACACAATTTTAAAGTCCTTCTCTTCTATAGGCCAAACTTGGAAAACTCTTTGGTCAGGAACTCAGTTAGGTTCCCTTCTTCAGCTTCTGGTATTGACCTTATCCTTAAGTTATTTTCCCGATTTCGAAGTTCTATCATAGATAAATACGTCTGTTGCTCTCCAACCTGTTTGCAGAGTGGCTTTACCTCTTGTTCTAATTTTTCAACTTTTTGACTAGTGGCCTCAGCCAATTTTCGATTTTCTACAGTGTCCTCAGTCAACTGCCCAATTGCTTGTACGTTCTGTGCCACCTGTCCAGTTATTTGATTTAGGCAGGCTGTATTTTGATCAATCTTGGCTGTTTGTTCATCTGCTTTCTTGTCCAAAGATTCTACTCTTTTGTCCAAAGATTCCAACTTTTCATAAATTTGTGATAATCCAGAACTTAACAGGTTAAGTTGTTCTGGGTGTGCGTCACATTCTGATGTCAGTCAGCTTTTAGAAGCTGGGAGGAGTCAACCACCTTTCTCTGGGTCTTTGAGAGAGAAAGACGTGCCTTTGCTATGGCTGAAAGAAGTCCTGGATTCTGTTGATGAAATGTTTCAATAAACAACTGTAAATGGACTTAAGTGCTCTCTGAGTTTATCTGAAGCTAGGCGACAGTCTTTTACCGCTGTGTTTTACTCTGCACGACGTGACCAGGAGGGTAGCAGAAGTGCGCAGTTCGCTGAGGAAGCGTGCCGGACCGTAAAAGGGCTAATTGGCAATCGTAAACCAATTAGACGGTCATGTCTCCAATCAATCAATTCCGCATAGGTTATGGGTGACGTCATAAATCGCTCGTAAAGCTGTCGCTGAAGCTGCCGGGTCGCTTTGAAGTCTGCGTTCAGAGGCAGAGAAGCTGGCCGGAGACGGGGGCTGCGTTCTGTGAACTGAGAGAGCTGAGAAGCAGCTGGAAAATTGTTTCTCCACAGACAAGTGCCAGAGAGCTGGTAACGTGAGTACAGCTTGGGGCCACTTTGGGAGAACGGAAGAGAATGGCAGCCAGCCAGGTTCTTGAGGACATCCCCTTGGAAAAGCTAACTTTAACAAGTTGGCAAACCTGGAGCAAAAGAGTACGGGGGTGGTTCCTGGTTGCAGGGCTTTGGGAAGCAAGCCAGCGGGAGCCAGGGTCCCCTACTCAGGAGGCTGCGGTGGCTGAAGATAGCCAGCAAAGAGAGCTTGCTATGCTGAGAGCATGCGTACATGCATCGCTGGAACCCAATCTGGAGGGTGTAAAATCAGCAAGGGCTGCCTGGGATGTGCTGCGTAGTTTGTGTGAAACTTCAGCAGGAGGCCAGGGCCCTGGAGAAGCTGGAGACGCTGGTGCGGCAGCTGTGTTTCCCGATGGATCAGCCTCTAGGAGCGCTGTTGAGCAGATCGGGGGGGGGGGGCGAAGAATTCCAAAGGCAAGTTTAAAGACTTTTCCTCTGAGAGTTCTGGAGTGGATGGCCCTTTCAGAGGGGGCGGGGCTGGCAGGAGGCGCTTTTCCGGAAGAAGGAGGGCCAGGCCAGCAGAAAGGAGCCCCGGGCAGTGTTTTTCCACTGGAGCTGAACATCTGCGTCGCTGCTGCAAAGAGCCGAAGCAGGATGTTGCCAAGGTCACTTCCCATGGGAACCAGCCAGGTTTCCATGACAACCAGCCTGGCCAGGCGGGCAGGCGGGGAGGTGGACGTGCCAAACGCGAGGAAGAAGTTTATCAACTTACTGCCAGCATGGCTTTGTTTGAGAACAGCTGTGTGAGAAACACTGAGCTGAGCTTTGTTATTGACTCAGCAGCTAACCGCAACATGGTTCCTGAGACACCTGCAGTTAAGATGTGGAATTGCAAGGCAGTTCCAGCTGGACAAACTGTTTTATTCGCAGATGGACAAAAAAGAAATGTCACTAACTGTGCTACATTGTTCCTTTCTGTTTTGCAGGAGCAGATCGAAGTGTGCACCATCCCAGAGATGCCTCACTGTCTTTTGTCTGTGCCTTATTTGTTAAATAAGGGGTTCAAAGTTTGTTTTGAAAATGCTGTCTGCACAATCTCCAAGGAAGGGAGGGTACTTGCCAGGATTGAGAAGGGGCAGAATGATCTTTTCATTCTTAAAACGTCTCTTGGGGGTGAGGGGAAGGTTGAGAAAGCACAAGCGTTGCGTGCTACAGTTCCCACTCAGCGTGCTATAATTCCCGCTCATGTCACATGTGCATGCGTATGGCATCAGAGAACAATTCATGGTTCGGTAGAAGACTTGCAGACTCTACCTGAGGTTGCCAAGGGGTGTAAGATTAGAAATTGTGGAAGTGCCATTAATTGTGACACTTGCAGACAGGGAAAGGTAAAAGGGTGCAGTTACCCAAAGGTGGAGAGGGTAACCACTAAACCCTTTGAGCTGGTACACATAGACCTGTTCGGTCCTGTCAAGGAACAGAGTCTGGGAGGGGCCAGGTTTCTGCTAACGATGCAGGACGATTATTCGCAGAACTCCTGGACTCACGGTCTCAGATCCAGGGAGGAAGCAGCACAGCTGATCAGAAGCTGGATTGAGGAGGTGGAACTAAGGTTCT
This sequence comes from Podarcis melisellensis, assembly GCF_964234715.1. Lineage (NCBI taxonomy): Eukaryota > Metazoa > Chordata > Lepidosauria > Squamata > Lacertidae > Podarcis > Podarcis melisellensis. Next base: position 30,725,263 of record NC_138535.1, on the reverse strand, counting down.
CCACCAGGGTGCAAGCAGTCAATAGTGACAGAAACGCTATGTTTACTGGTTCTGCTTTGCAGAAGTTCTTTCGCAAGAAAGGAATACATCACACAGTGACATCTTCCCAGCAGAGGGGGGTGGCAGAGCTTAGGAGTGAAGCTCTGGTTAAGGCTGCACAGGTGATGCTGACAGAGGCTAGGTTACCTCCTAAGTTTTGGCTGGAGGCAGCCAGATGCGCGTGCTTCACCTGGAATCGTACCTACAATTCACTGGTAGGTGACACACCTTACTTCATGTTGCATGGCAGGAAACCCCAGGTCCATTTTCTGCGTACGTTTGGTTCATCTGCAGTTGTGCCAGTGCCTAAGGCTTTGCAAGGGCCAGATGGAGCCAAGTTCCAGAAAATGATCTTCTGCGGGTATGAGCCAGCAGCTTGTGCATGGAGGTTTGCATACCCGTCAGGTGATCAGAGTAAAGTGCTGATCAGTAAACACGCTGAGTTCTGTGAGCAGGTTGAAAAGCCAAAGATTCCTGCACAGCGTGATGTTCTTTCAGAATGTCTCTCTGATCCAGAGGACAGTTCTGAAGAGGAGGAAAGGGAGGCTGAGTCTGCTGATGACGACCAGGTCACTGACCAGGGTCAAGAGCAGGATGGGGCATCTCCACAAGTTGTTAAAAGAGAGCCCAAGAGTGAGCCTAGTTCCCCTGTGAGTGTAATGGAGAGGATTCGAAGACACTTCAAGTCAGAGGGGGAATCCCGTGATGCTGAGGACACACCTGCTGACCACAGTGAGTCAGAGGAAACACCTGAGTTTGTACCCTGGCGGTCCAGTCGCACAACAAAGGGTATTCCACCTGAGAGGTACCAGGCCACAGGTCCGTGGGTAAGTTTCGCACAGTGCGATTCTGAGAGTTGTGAGGTGGTTCCACAGTTGCCTAACAGGAACGCCAGGAGAGGGCGCAAGGCATTGGGGAAGGGATTGATCTCACAGAGTTTTGCTGAGGATGTTCCACAGGTCCAGTCAGAATCCGACGCAAGAGGGGGTGTGATAATCCAGAACTTAACAGGTTAAGTTGTTCTGGGTGTGCGTCACATTCTGACGTCAGTCAGCTTTTAGAAGCTGGGAGGAGTCAACCACCTTTCTCTGGGTCTTTGAGAGAGAAAGACGTGCCTTTGCTATGGCTGAAAGAAGTCCTGGATTCTGTTGATGAAATGTTTCAATAAACAACTGTAAATGGACTTAAGTGCTCTCTGAGTTTATCTGAAGCTAGGCGACAGTCTTTTACCGCTGTGTTTTACTCTGCACGACGTGACCAGGAGGGTAGCAGAAGTGCGCAGTTCGCTGAGGAAGCGTGCCGGACCGTAAAAGGGCTAATTGGCGATCGTAAACCAATTAGACGGTCACGTCTCCAATCAATCAATTCCGCATAAAATTTTCTCTATAATTGAAGCGGTTGTTCCTGAGGCCATATCTTCCAGTTGCAGCTGCTCAGTTTCTTCTTCCGCTGCCAACGGTAAGATAGGTACAGATGATCTACGTGTCTGTAAGGCCGAGGTTAAAGTTGTTTGTCTAGTTCTTGCTCCTCTTTTTCTTGTGCCACTCATTCCAGAGTTATCTAAAAGTCAAGGTCAGTCTGAGTTGTTCCCATGAGAAAGTAGCAGCCCAGAGAAAAACAGTCAAACAGGAGGAAAGGAAAGAGAAAGTAGAATAATGTCACTGCTATTAGTCCCAAATCCTCTAGAGGGGGCTTGAAATGTCTTGAGGGAAGAAGTCAGATCCAATAAGATCAATAAAATTGATTTTAAAGTCCCAGGACCTTCAAATTAGTGTTTAGCAGAGTTGGTATTAGTAACATAACATTGTTTCTGACAAGTGCTAGCTGGTATTTCAAAGTAACAAGTCTGTAAAAGCTCAGAATGTTACAAGTCCAGATACACAATAGCCAAGTTTGCAAACTGACAGCTCTTCTGTTCTTTAGGCAGCTCAAATACCTGGGTTTCTCAGTCCAAATTTGTAGTTCCCACAGGAGAAAATTAACACAGTTCAAATAGAAAGTAAGTCCAATAGATATATCTTTTCTTCGTCTAAAGGTAGTTCCAGTGGATGCTCAGATCAGATGGTTTAAAAAGCCTCTACAAAAGCTCCACTCCTCCAGCTCTTTGCTTTGTAATTTAAATAGCAGCGGAAGACGGACTTCCTTTTAACGTCTCTCCGCTTTCAGCCAAGTTTCTTTAAATTTAGAGTCCAATTGTAAAAGTCCCTCTTTACTCACGGGTTGTAGCTTCTGGTTCCGAATTTTAAGGAAAAAAGGTCAGCGCTCACCGACAGCAGCTGCGCGGCTTCACTCTGCAGAGTAGCGATCGACTCACAGCGCCGCAACCCCCTCCGCGATCCGAGGCTCCTTACGGGGTCTCTTCAACGTTTCGGAGGTCGCTTTCAGCGCCCGCCGAGTCCCACGTCCACAGGCTCTTGCTGCCTGTGGTTTTTCGGTGCGGGTCTCCGCTTCTGTCTGGGATCATCAGGGTTGGCATGGGCAGGGCTCCTGTGGATGTGCTGAGATTAAGGGATTATGGCTGACCAGGACTAAGTCACCCCCCTTTGTTAGTTCTTGTCATATGGAGTAAAATAAAAAATGGAACAGTGCAAATCCGATGTATGGTTGATTTTCTATGAATTTATAACAGAAATGTGGCATATGTAGTGTGTGTGTGTGTGAAGTTTATACAAACAGAATGATTGGGGTGGGGGGGGGGGGGTTCCTGCTACACTCGCAGCTCACACATATAATCCAAGCTAGTTGGCGTTGATTTTACTGAACCAGGCTAATTAAGGGTATCAAACTATGTCTGCTCAAGAGAACCAGCAAAATGCAGCTATAGCTGGGGTGGCACAAGGGAACCAGGAGGGGTCCCAGGCTTTGTAATGCCTGCTGAATCTGGGGGTGCCATAAGGGAACCAAGAGGGGCCTCAGGCCTTCGTAGTGCCTAGTAACCCACAGACTTTGGCACAGTTTCCCCCCCCCCCCAATGCTTTTTAGACATTTTATAGGCAATATAGGCCTGCAGACCAGGTGGCAGCGGCACCTCTTGCACTCACCCAAGAATGCATCCCGGATACGCCATCTAACGTTGTGGACCGCCCCGGCACCTCCGTGGCCACCGCGGCAGTGCTGAGAGCAGCCAATGATTCAACAGTGGGTCCTGTGTCCAAAATGGGTCAGGGTAGCCTCCTGTGCCCCGCGACCCACAGGCCTAATCAGTGTTTCCTCTGCTTTTGAAACCTTTTACCAGCAATTCAGGCCCATGGTCACTGCGGCCTCTTCCGAAATAGTGAGGAGCTCCCTTGCACTTTGGCCTCCTTATTTAGGGTTCCACATTCGGTAGCAATCCATTTATGCATCCTCACACATAATTACAGTCTACGTGTCCCTAGGTTTCCAATAACAGATCCTCGGGAGGTAGGGCTCATACTTACAATTATAACCTTTCTGCCTCTCAGTATACCCCAGACTTTCCCAGTATTCTACAGGATTCACAACCTCAGCCTTTGCCATAGAAGGGGGCTCCGAAACATCATCGGACGATGAGACGCAGGGGCAACAGGGAGTGTCAGCGGCTGCAGAACAGCACCAGTCTCCAATGATGGGCAAGGGAGAAAGAAGTCTAAGTAAGAAGAAGCATTTGGCCAAGAAGAGCAAAAGAAGTAAGCTTTCTGATACCGAGGAGGATTCAGAAAAGCTTCCTGCTGCCCACCACCTGCTGCGTTCTGAGCGACCAGAATTACTGGATGGAGCATATGGGTCCCTATGTGGAAAAAGGAAACCATGAGGTTTGCTGGGAGTATAACATGGGTGTGTGCCAGGGGCCAAATTGTAAGTATGTGTATGAATGTGTGAAGTGCATAGCGTCTTCATGTTTTAAAGGTAAACAGCCCTTTCCGGGCAGCAGGGGGCATTTCAACCAGGGGTGTTGAAAAGGTCACAGACCCGCCAAAAAGAGCAGCCACAAACTGGTATGAATTTGGCCCTTGACTGTGATGTTCTCTTCTGTTAAGCTCTCACCTCTTAGAACCCTTCTCGATAAATACCCTAAAATAGAGGCAGCAAAGTACCCTGGGAAAGAGTTTCTCTTATGGCTTCAAGATCCTCGTTTCATTACCCCCTAACTCAGGGAACCCCCCCCCCCAAACCAGTTTGGGAAATGCCAGCTATTGCAAAAAAGAAATTAAAAGAAATTTCTGGCCGGGAGGGTGGCCGGTCCCTTCAGGGAGCCACCTATAGCGGGTTTACTCATTTCACCTTTAGGCATTGTCCCCCCATAGACTCCAGGAGATCCACAACCTACCCAACCCTAGAGGTGGCTCAGTCAATGATGCAATACCACAGAAGCCTTGTTCTGTGAAATATGCCTCCTTTGATCAGGCTATAAAGTCTATGCGCAGGTTCAGCAGGGGCGCGCTCTTGGCAAAGTGCGACATTGAGTTGACATTCCAACTCCTGCCAATTCACCCTGAGGAATTTCTATGGCAAGGTTTTTAGATTTGAGGGGGCTTATTCCATAGACAAATCTATGCCGACAGGGTGCTCAGTAGCTTGTGCACTTTGAATCATTTAGTGCAATTCTGGACTGGGCTCTTCGCTTTAAAACTGGTTTTGAAGGGGTGACCCATTACCTTGATAACTCTTCTCCCCCATCATTAGTAATAGCCCTGATTGCGCCTCTACTTTAGAGGCTTTCACCTGAGGAGCTTGGGGTACCTTTGGTGGCGGACAAAACGGAGGGTCCAGTTTTGACCATAACCTATTTTGGGTATTGAATTGGACACAATTGCACAGACATCCCACCTACCAAGGGAGAGACTAGCAGCACTTAAAAATTAATCCTGCAACTTCTTCCCCTCAAGAAGGTCACCCTTGGCCAGCGTAAAGTCAGGCTTTGGTCACCTCAACGTTGCATGCTGGGTAGTGTCCCCTGGCCGCCCCTTTTGCGGGTGATTGGCTAAGCTGTCAGCGGGACTGCGCGCTCCGCAACACTGAGTGCGCCTCTCTAGAGTGGTCAAGTCGGACCTGATGGTTAGTGCATGGAAAAGTACAGTGGCATTTGCGGGCTGCAGAGTTCAGGAATCACCAGGTATGCTTCTGGACCGACAATCAAACGGTTGGCAGTGTCCTGTCTAAACAATTTTCGCACTCTCCTAGAGTGGCAAATCTGTCCCAGACCTTTGTCCTTTTGTGCTTAGAATTAAACATCTATTTCTCTACCAAATTTACCCTGGGGTTATCAAGGGCATCACGGATGCACAGGCGCAGCACATTGCCACATCCATTCCAGGAGCACCTTTGGAGCCTGGGGAACGTGATGTCCTGAAGGGAGTATTAGCTTCAGGAGCCACGCCCATGCTTAGGTCTTATAAAAAGGCTTGGGTGGACTTTATGGAGTTTCAAGGCAAATTTATATAATAATAATAATGATAATAATAATAATAATAAAAACAAACAAAAACAACAACAACAACAACAACAAAAAACCTAGGCTTGACACACCTCAAGGCAAATTAAAAAATCCTAGGCTTGACACACCTCCTACCAAGGCTGAAGCTCTACAATACTTGGTACATTGGAGGGTGTTGGGTCGTGCAGCAAAGACTCTTAAACATCCAGTAGGCGGCAATCTCCTTTTTCTGTAAGGTTGTTTAATCCAGAGACCCTGGTGTGGCCTTCTTAGTGTGAAGGGCACTGTAGGGCTGGCGCAGGCTGCAGCCTCCTAAAAGTGATGGTAGAAGGCCCTTAACTTATGACATTCTATGCCAATTCTTAAATAAATAAATAAATAAAGTAAAATAATAATCATAATTATAATAAAAAACCATAAAAAAATCAAGAAGTATCTATTGGTCCGAGGACAAGGCCCAGTTATTTACTGCTGCATACTCCATTGCCTTTGGCGCTATGCGAAGTGGTTTGTAAGGGCCAACCAGATTCCGCTGCCCGAGGTATTTTGAGAGACCTGACCTTGTTAAGATCCAATTTAGTCCTGCATGTCCAATGTTCCAAAACCGATCAGCAGTAAAGGACACTGAACAATTCATGTACATGAGACCAACTGTCTCAGGTCCATTCCTCAAACATTGGGATGGCTCCGGCCTTGCACGGCATCAGTCCATGCGCGTTATGCGAGGGGCGATTGCTGCCTGCGGTTTACCCTCAGCTGAATTCGTGGTTAACTCCTTTAGGATTGGGGCCGCCACCACAGCAGTGCATTTGGGACTCTCATCTGAAAGGATGAAGGACTTAGGGGCAGTGGAAGTCTGATGCATTAAGGGAAGTCTGATGCATATAAAGGATATATTCGTAAGACCTTGTGATTGTTCACAGTATACCTGACCTGGCTTTGTTACCTTCTTTTGCTTTCAGGTGACGTTGTGATGCATATTTGGAGTATAGGCCCTGCACCGTCCACGGGGATAGAAAACATGCCGTTAACGGGGACCTAGGGTGCAGGAGCTATGAGGGCGCACATCTGGATAATCAGGCACTGGGCATTGGGCCAGGGTCCGCGCCATCAATTCCGGTCTCGGGCCGCACCTTAGCTACATCAATATATCTTGGATCTCTCAAAGGGGAATGCGCTGGGCCGAAATGTTGCCCGCTATTAGGGCCAGAGCGGCAGCGGAGGGCCCCCCAGATGCTTTAGTTATCCAATTAGGCGAAAAGAGTTAGCTTATAGAAAGGTAGTCGACTTGATGTGGCATATCTTTAGTGACTTTGAGGAACTTAAGGCCTCTTACCCAAACGTCACTACTATTTTATTTGGGCCTCGTGGATGGAGAGGCGGGTTTGGTGAGATCGCAGGTGCCCGATAGCCATAAATAGGGCAGTGGTGCGTAGAGTGGCAGCCCGGGGGGGGGGAGGGGGAGTGTCATTGACCACCCGGGCATATGTGTCAACGGTGAGGCCCTCTACCAGTTTGATGGCGTGCATCTTTCGGATGCGGGAAATGATATTTGGCTGACGGCGTGCATCTCTCGGATGCTGGAAATGATATTTGGCTGATGGATATGGCAAAGGGGATAAGGGATTGGTTTCAGGCATGAGAGTATTGGCGGCGAGCGATTGCTCGTGTGGCGGTAGGCATTGGTAAGAAGGGGTTAAGAGGATGTGTGTGGGGGGGAGGAACGCCATCACCTCCCCCCAGTGAGCGAAGGGTGGTCCGTTAAAGGACTCCGGGGGGCGTGGCCCTTTCCGAAGCCTATGGAGGTGTGGGCCAAAGGCATGCCCCAGAGCGGTGACCCGGGGGAGCTCCTAGTCAACGTGCCTTGGCAGGAGACTCCCCCGATAAAGTGTTAACCCTTCCCCGTGTCTCCAGCAAATGGGCTGGAGCCGGATAGTCGATAGGACCAATGCCTAAGCCAATGCCTCTCATTCCTGAATTCAATAAAGTTGTGGTCTAATTCGCCCAATTAACCTTAATTATGGTGTCTTGTGTCTTTATTTATCCTGGTGGGGGGCGGGAACTCGCCACGCAAAGCCACTTCCGGCCTGCCCAGGAGGTGGGGTTGCGGGCTTCACGCCCACCCCCACGTGAGCGGGGGCTGATTTCAGCCCCCGCGAGAACAGGGGAATCCCGGCCAGATCTGCCCTATTTAGGGCCGGCTCAGAGGGGGCTCGCCCTCTTTCGCCGGCTAGCCCTCACGTTTTCCCACCCTCCCTCCCTTTAGGTATGCTTTAGGTAGGTCTTTGACTTTGCTATGGACTTCGGTCTGTCGCCGCAAGGGGCATGGTAGGAATTTTTCCCAATTGGCAATTTGTAGCCTTTTGGTTTTTCGCCTACCTCGTAGCAACTCGTCACAACTTTTCTGCATTGGCGGTAGGCATTGGTAAGAAGGGGTTAAGAGGATGTGTGTGTGGGGAGGAACGCCATCACCTCCCCCCAGTGAGCGAAGGGTGGTCCGTTAAAGGACTCCGGGGGGCGTGGCCCTGTCCGAAGCCTATGGAGGTGTGGGCCAAAGGCACGCCCCAGAGCAGTGACCCGGGGGAGCTCCTAGTCGACGTGCCTTGGCAGGAGACTCCCCCAATAAAGTGTTAACCCTTCCCCGTGTCTCCAGCAAATGGGCTGGAGCCGGATAGTCGATAGGACCAATGCCTAAGCCAATGCCTCTCATTCCTGAATTCAATAAAGTTGTGGCCTAATTCGCCCAATTAACCTTAATTATGGTGTCTTGTGTCTTTATTTATCCTGGTGGGGGGCGGGAACTCGCCACGCAACAACCCTCTGTGAGGGAGGCTAAGCTGGCCCAAGGACTGGCCCAAGGTAGCTCAGCCAAGTTGCCAAGGCCAGCATTTAAGACCACGCACCCTTTCCCCGCAGATGAGAAAGCCGGGATGAGTCATGCTAGCAGCCTGTGGCCTTGATGGGTTTTCAGGCAGCCCAGCCCCCTTCTCTGCAAGCAGGCTGCCTCCGGGGAGGAGCAGCAGCGCCCGACTTCCCCCTCCCACTTGCCGCCCGCCCCAGTCTTTCTCCTGCGGCTCAGTTTAGCGGCTCATCCCAGGTGGGAATTCGGGTGGCGCTGCTTGCAGAAGGAGAAGTGGCTGGCGCTAGCGGACATTCCTATTGTTCTTCTCAGGTAGGACTTCCGGGATCCAGACGAACGTTTTACCAAAAAGTATGGCTCAACTACTGATTTCCCATTTAAAGGATGGCAAAAAGACCGAAGTTTGGAGGAAAGGTGAAAAAAACCACGAATTACATTTAAAGTTCTGCGATATGCAAAGGAAAGCTTGCGTTTTAAACTTGTATTTGACAGCTTGTTGCTTGATGCGGTTAACGGAATGGGGATATTGAGAAAGAAGATACTTGGAATTAGAAGGTTAGGATTTAAGGTAAGGTTACCAGATTTTTTTTCAAAGAATCCGGGGACACTTTTTCAAAAGAGAAACAAATGTTATTTTTTTAAAAAATAAGAAGTAATATCTTCTCTTCTGGGTCTCCTCTTTCGTGTGGCCTTCCTCTGGGCCCCAGCCTGATCTCTTGGAGTGCTATCTGCCCTGGAGTAGGCTCGGGTCGGGCCTGGGCTCGGCCCCGTGTCCTTGCCCTCCTGGTGCTCTCCTACCTTTCTTCCTCAGCGGCCGCAAGGTCGGGGCTCCCCTCTTTTTTCTCCTTCCTCTTTCTCTTTCTTCCTTCTCCTTCTCCTTTCCTCCGTCTTCCTGGGTTGGCTCTGGGGTTTTTACTGGCCCTGGAGCGCCGCTGGGCAGTCGGCCACGTGGCCGGGCGCTCTCGCCCCCGCCTCGATTTGGGTCCTGGGGGGGGGTGTCAGCGGTTCCCCCAGTTGACGCGCCAGGCATCCCTGGTTCCCCCTCGGCAGTGGCAGCGCAGGTGGCAGTCTCAGCAGCCCGGAGCCAGCCTGGTAGTGCACTTGGCTCTGGCTGGCTTCAGGAGGTGCTCATTGCCGTGGCACCCGCCATTTTGCCTCGCCGGAAGTCCCCATATGATGTGTCTTGTGCCGTTGAACCAATCACGCAACATTCCTTCTCTACTAATAAATCTACAACACTTAAAATATAAATCTGGGGGCCTTATATGAAATCCGGGGACATTCCGGGGACGGATTTTGTTGGGGACAGATTTTTAAATCCGGGGACTGTCCCCGGGAGACGGGGACATCTGGCAATCATTCCGTAATAGGGCTTCTCCTGCCTTTGCCAGTATGTCAGCCTTCTCCGCCTCCTTAAAGAGGGCGTTCAGAAGCACTTGTACGTCTGGCCATATGGGATTGTGAGTGGAGAAGGTGGCACAGTCTGGATGAGTCCCTCTGTCTTGCTCTTTGGTCACTGTGGCCGAGCACCATTTTGGGCCGATCAGGATCTATGGGGAAGGGGATCCACCCAGAAGTTGTGGAGGGAACGGGAAGAGAAGCTTGGTCAAGAGACTGGCTCATGTCAGAAGGAGGCCTGACTGCATCCTTGGCGAAGCCCAGGGCAGGGCAGGAAGGCAGCATTGCCCAGCGGGAAGGCATTCGGAGGCAAATCATCAGCAAGGAGCAGAAAATCCCCTCCCCTTCCCTCAAGAAGACTGAAGAATCTCTAGTCGGCCTTCAGGTGAGTTCAGCATCCCAGGTCTCTGGGGTGTTCCTGTCCATTACAAAGCTGACTCGAGGCTCAGTCAACTGAGCCCCTACACTCTTTGTGTACATGGAAGGGGCACAGAAAGGATGGGAGGCAGCCTTTTCCTGGAGCCGTCTTACCTGCAGCAGTTCACTCGCTGGCTGCTGATCCTTTTCCTCCATCACCTGGATGATCCTCTCAAGAGAGGAGAGTTTCCTGCAGAGTCTGGCCAGCTGCTCATCCCTTCTCCCTGCAATCTCCTTCTCCACCTCTTCCACATGATTCAGCAGACGCTTTTGTTCTTCTTCTTCTTCCAGCAACTGGCGCAGTTGTCTCAACTTCTCCACAATCTTCAACCTCCGTTTCTGAGGAGGTCTGAGTGAGGAAGAGGATCAGCCTTCAAAACATCAGCAAGAGAATTAGGATTTGAATTGAACTGCTTCCACCCTCTCAGCTCACAAGTCCTCAGGCTTCTCCTTGACTGCTTTTCACATAATAAACAACAATGGGAAATAAACTCCATTTAGCTGCATTCAAAGGTGAACTTACCTAATTCGCAATTCTTGGGGAAATATGGAGACCAAAACAGCATTCTTTTGAAATTCACACCTTTGAATTTCTCAAGGTTGACCCAGCCAGGTAATGTTCACACAAAAATGAATTTATGAGGGTAAAGCACGTATTAACATCTTTATACGAGAAGGTAGCCACCCTACCATTTGATTCATTTTCAGAATAATAAATAAATAACAAACCGATATGGAAAAAGGAGAAATGAGAGAAGTTGAAATGGGCAGATTTCCCCCTCCCTCCTCAGTCCGGACTTGCTTCTTGAAGTGCTTGTTCCCTCACTAGTAACAAGAGGGACTTTGCTTTCCTTGTCCAGGTCTGCTTGATAGGCCAGAATTCCCCCTCTCTCTTTCCTCCGAATCTCCAGGCGGCGACAAAGAGAGGAGATGTATATTATACTGGCTTCTTAGGTCCAGTGGCCTTGCTATAATAGGAAAGGAATTGACTGGAGGAAAGAAAAGTACAGAGGTTTTCAACCTTTTAGGGTCCACGGCTCCCTGGACCAACTCCCTTCTTTCTGCGGCACCTCTGTGGGGCTCAGGAGACCAGTTAGGTCCCCCCTTGCTTGCCACCCCTCCCCCTTTCTTGAACAGCCTCCCTTGCGGAGTGCTCTCTCAGCCTCCTCTCCTCTCCCCTCTCCTTAGGAGTCCTCCTCTTGGTCACTGAGCTGCCCCCACTGCCCCCCAGGGACCTGGGACTTGCCTGTCCATTCGCAACAGCAAGGGCCCCTCGCCAGTTGGCTTGCTTCCTCTGAGGCCGCCTCAGCTCCTGGCAGCCCACACCCCCTGGCCAGCCCCAGAGGCACCATTCTCTGGGGGAGAACAGCTGGGCAAGCCTTGGGGAGGCAGAGATGGCATCCGAGGAGGGAGGGAAGGAAAGAGGGGCAGAGGCCAGTGTCTCCCGCGGCACCCCGACCATCATTCAAGGCACCCCAGCTGCCACAGCACACTGCTTGAAAACCACTGCAGAACTGGGATGGGAAAGGTTTCTAGTCCAACTGACTGGTCTGGAGAAGAGGAAAGGCAGCCATGCTTGCTCCTTTGTCTTCTCCGAGGAGACTTCCAGCCTGACTTCTCATCTTGAGGCCCCAGCGAGAAGTGGGAAGAGGAGCAGGAGGAAGCATCCCCAGAAGAAGTGTGCTCCCCACCAGTAGGTGCTTCCACCCCCTCTCCTAAATCTGCTTCCAACAGATACTTGGGGGGGGCATCCTGCACCATCTGGTCAATTCCTGGTGTTAGGAGAATTAGAAGGTCTAAGATATAAACACATACATAAATACCGTAAGTAGTTCTCATCACGAAAGAATATGCAGGTAAACCCATGAACAGCCAGGTAAACCCATCAACAGGTTTCCTGCCAGACAGGAGTCTGTTGTAGGCCGCCCCTTCTGTGATGTATGTATGATGTATGGAGGGATGGTCTTGGGCTCCAGGGTGGGCAATTTCAAATGTCTATATAAGGACTTGGTTCGGGGTCTCCTCCTCCCTCCTGCGTGGGGGGGGGGGGTGAGCACCCTGTGGCAACAGGTAATAAAGATCTGGCTTACTAGCTGCTTTGCTTCTCAGTATTCTCTGGTTGGCCTCTGTTATTTTCTCCTACCGATAGAGAAGCTGTTCTGCTGGAGAGACTGATTTATGACTTGTAAATAAACGCTTCTAGAGATAAGAACCGATCTGTCTTTGGACTTGATTTATCCCTTTCTCACATGGACTCAGGACCGCTGCATTTCCTCTGCTGTTACTCTGCTAGGCCAGCTCAGAGCTTCCAGGGATACGGAGCTGAACTGGGAAGCTTGCTGGACCCAATATTCCGGACGGGGAATTTATTTTCATTCCCAGAGAAGCTACCAAAGGACTCTATATGGGCTCTGAGGTACCCCAGAAGGGAAAAGGTGCCGTTTTCTCCTTATAACACTGGCCCCCAGTCCCCACCCCCTTGCAGCTGACCCCTTGCTGCTCTCTGCTTGGCGGGGTATTGAGGAGGCATCCTGCTAGCCAAAGGAGACATGTGCAATTCACATTTGTAGTGTTCTAAATGTGTACAAAGCAACATTGCTGGTGGATGTGGATGAGGTTAACCCTTTCTCCCCCTGCCATGGTCCCAACCCAAATCTTTGAAGCTGCTGTATTTCAAGGGAAGATCCCTTGGCCCCCCTGGCGGAGAGAAAGACTTTGACTCCCTCCTCCCAGCCATCCCAGCAGCCCTCAGGCTTCCCCTTGGCTGCTTCTAAGGTAATAAACAACCACCAAGGAATACCATGCCTACTCTGGATCTGAGAATTAAGAAGATCACCTGCCAAGAAGAATACACAGCTATTTCTCCCCCTCAAGGTACCTTGTATTCCTCGACAGCCTCTTCCAGAGGAATCACCTCGTGGTGTTGGTGCTTCTTGGATCTGCCCCAAACCACACAGATGGGGGCTTCATCCTCCTTGCAAAAGAGTTTCAGGGGCTCTTGGTGCTTCTCACAGACTCCTCCTTTCCCTCTGGAAGACTGAGAGTCTTGGCTACTTCGACAAAGGTAGCCAATTGCCAATTGCGGACGAGGCTCCTTCTCTGGACTCCAAATCGGCCTTGAGGACAGGAAGCCAGCCTCCTTTTTCCCCCCTGCACTGGATCAGGCCGGACCGGCAGAAGTTGTGCCCACACTCTGGGATGGTCCCTGTGTCGTAAGAGAGTCAGGGTCAGAGAGGGGAATGAAGGAGAAGGACCCTACCAATATCAAATAGATCATATTCTGCCTTCACGCCCTACAAGAAGGTCAACGGTGCCTTGGGGAATGGATCCTTTTTCGCTGTATCGTTCTCATTGACTTTAAGAATGGATCTGAATGTATTTTTCGACTCAAATGTATTTTTCCTCAAAATGCTGTCCTTTTCTAAATGTATCCAAATGTATCCGAATGGGTTTTTGTATTTCCCCCCAATCTCATCGCCTAGAGAATGTTCCATAAATGTAACAATCACTTGTTCCAAATGTATTTGATTCAAATGTATTCGAGTGTATACTTTTATGGGAAAACGTAGCTAGGACAATGTGGAGATATATATATCTTGCTTATAGTGCCTTTGAACGGTCAACGTTCCACCCTCTATCCTTTCAGGAGCTGCCAAAAACACTCTCCACACCACACTGCCATCTACTGGGTCTACAAATGATACCATGAATACACACAAATACAAGCTCTAAAATAAATTAGTTTTATTTTCCCATAAGTATGCAAACATAAGACTATCACACCCGAATTGATAGCTATGCAGAACAGGATTCCCCCCTCCCTCCATCGGATAGCTGCCTGCCTGCCTGCCTGAAGATTCCGTGCCCCCGGGGGGCGCTGCGACCGGCGCCCATTGGGAAGGAACAAGACAGGAAAAGGAAGGAAATGGGAGAGGTATTTGTAAGGCCCCACTTTTCACATGGTGTCCTGTTGTGTGGTCGGAAAGTACTCTTTATTGTTTGATTTGGGTTAATGTCAGACTAAAAGCGAGTTCCTTCAAAATAACACATTCCTTTTTATCTTATCATTTTCTCATATTGTAAGAAGCGGAAGAAGAAACCATAGAGAGCATTCATATTTTCCTTCTGATCAATGAAGTCAAACGTTACAATTATCCATTTTAGAATGAGCACCTATAGGGAGAAGACAGATCTCAGTAAGCCAAAGCAAGGCCAAGACAACCAACCCCTTCTGGAATATGGTCAGCGTGTACAACATGTAGCTGAATCATCACCAGGATAACTAAGTCAGGCTGGGGGAAATATCATTCTTCAGAACCAAGACATCATTACCATGCTTTCCAAGTTACCTGAAAGTCACTAGAACACTTGCGAGCACAGAGCCAAGACACAGCTGAAAGAAGAGCAAAAGACGGAGTTTGGCCTCATTAGGTCCCCCTACCATGAACTCCTTAGGTGGGCCACCCTGCGTCCGCCTCGGCATCGCGCCTCCCTATTCTGCAACTCGAGATAACACTGAACTGCTCTGCAGGGTTGTAAGGATTGCAAGTCAAGGCTGTTGTAATTGCAGACTCCTGTACACAGCGGAAGGATGAGCAGTACATGCCACATGCTTAACTTTACTTTATTTACACTTCAATGCTGAGAGATTACAAGCAGGCATCTTGCTTCTGCGAGAGCAGAGAAGCAACTCCCTTCTCGGAAACAAAGAACACCGAGAGAACAGTGAAAAACAGGAAACCAGTGTACGTCACATCCAGTCTCCCATTCCCGTGGGAAACCCAACAGTGCACTGACTGTGGAATGCAAAACATTGTCCCGTGACAAGCACTTCGCTGCACAGTGAAGGAAGCAGAAACCAACATCCTCCCCCTTTCTGTGAACATCACTGGGCAGCGTGTTCATACAATATCAGTACAAACCCAACTTCTGCACATAGGTACAGTGTTGATCCCTTGATACAATCTTGGACAATACATCAGCAGGAATTTCATTACCTGGCATATAGGACACCGTTACGAGTCCCTTCTGAATACATTCCCTAGCATGTTGCAATTTCAATTGCAAGTGCTTTGTGCTTTGCTTACAACCTTCAGAATTCAGCAAAGCCAAACATGGCTTTGTTGTCCTGGTAAACCTGGATTGGACATTTGACAGGAATTTTCATGTCTTTGCACAATTGTAACAACCATTCACAATCCTTAAGTGAATAAGACAGTGCATTCAGTTCAGCTTCACAAGTACTTAAGCTAATTGTAGTTTGCTTCTTGCATGACCAATCAAATAGACCCTGATTGTACATGTAGCAAACTCCAGATGTACTTTTCCTGTCTGTAGTGTCACTTCCAAAACTTGCATCTGCAAATATCTCAAGACCACCAGACTTCTGATGGTTAAACCTCAGTCTGTAATGCATAGTGCCTTTTAAATAGCGCGCTATGCGTTTCAGAGCTTTCCAATCCTTAACACTAGGATTGTTGACTTGTCTGCTTAGCAAATTACAGCTAACAGCAATGTCAGGTCTTGAACATCTGGCAATGAAGTTTAGCTTGCCTAGCACACTTCTGTACAGTGTAGTGTCAGAAAATGCTTCTTCAGTGTCTTCTACCTGATAACCTGTTGTCATCGGAGTGTCTACAGGGTTAGCATCCATCAGGTTTAGTTTGCTTAACACATCAGCAATTTTCCGTGACTGGTGTACTAGAATGTTACCATCTTGATCTCTCTCTATTTCCAGAGATAGGTAGTTGTTTACCTCACCAAGATCTTTCATGTCAAAGTGCTCTTTCAGTTGAGCTAGGGCGTTATTGTACATTGTGACATCTTTCCAAAAGAATAATATATCATCAACATAAAACAAACTATACAGCTTCTTTTGCCCCTCCTCTTTGACAAATACACATGGATCAGCTTTGCCTTGCTGAAAACCTAAAGAAAACAATACTTCAGTGAGTTTTGTGTGCCAACACCGTGCACTTTGTTTGAGACCATAAAGGGACTTTTTCAGAGCACAAACAAATCCCTGTTTTACCTGTACGCCATCAGGTGGAAGCATATAAAGTGATTCACCTAGAGATCCGTACAAAAATGCTGTATTCACATCGTGGTGACTAACGTGTAGATTCTCCTCTGCAGCTAGCTTGAGCATAAGCCTAATGCTCTCATACCTCACTGTGGGTGAGTAGGTCTCGTGATAGTCTTCACCTGGTACCTGTGCAAAACCTCTGGCTACCAATCTGGCTTTGTGTCTGACTATCTTGCCATTTTGATCTGTCTTCGCTTTGAAGACCCATTTGCTTCCAAGCAGTTTCATTCCTGGAACTACTGGAACTAGCTCCCATGTTTTGTTCCTTTCCAAGGAATCAAGCTCAGCCTTCATGGCATTTAACCATGGCTCAGCTTCCTTTGAATCCAAATCCTGGATTTCTTGGAAACTTGAAGGTTCAAATACCTTCTTGGAGCTTTTAACAGCTGCTACTGCTGTCTTAGCAAACTCATCAGCATATCTCTTTGGAGGTCTGCCTTTTGTGGCTCTTTGTGACCTGCGAATTAGCCTTAAGTCCTCAACACTCTCCTCTTCCTTCTTAGGAGAAAAGTGACCTATTGTGAACAATGGTTCTTCCAATTCTTGATCAGAGCTTTCAGAGGGTCGCATAGAGGCTTTCGCACTCTTGAAATCCTCTGAATCATCCGATTCAGTTTCAGACTCAGAATCAGAACCTTCATCAGTGGGTGTGGGTTGTTGCGGCTGCTTTTGCTTATCATCAGTCTCATCACTGTCATCAGGATAACATTGGAAAATTCTCACATTCTCCCCCCACTTTGCATTGTACTCAACACTTCTTGTGAGCTTAATTGTCTTAGAGTCAGACATCATTATTCTGTAAGAACCTTTCTGATAACCTAGAAAGATACCATGCAATCCACGCTTGCCTAACTTGGAGTTTTGTGGTGTATGAACCCATATGTCAGAACCAAAAATTCTCATGTGTTTGATATATGGTTTCTTGCCAAACATCTTTTCATATGGGGTACAACCAATCGCTGAAGATAACCTGCGATTAAACTGTAAACAAAGCACGAGAGAGATTCGGCCCAATAACTCTCTGGAAGATTGGCATCATGCAGCAAGGTTTTTAACCCTTGAAGCAATGTTTGAATTGCCCTCTCGCAAAGTCCATTCTGCCATGGCGAGCGAGGACTAGACAAATCGTGTTGAATTCCTTTCTCAGTCAGAAAAGCTTCAAACTGCTGAGAAGTGAATTCCCCCCCGCGATCAGTGCAAAGAGTCTTTATCTTCTTACCATGCACATTTTCCAACCAAGCACAGAATTCCTTGAACCTTGGAAAAGCCTCTGATTTCTGCTTGAGATTGTACACATAAATATACCTGGAAAATGCATCAATGGGAACCATGAAGTATCTATTTCCACCCAAAGAGGGCGATAGTGGACCAACCAAATCAGCATGAACAACCTGGTATGGTTCTGTAGCTTGCCTACTAGACACCTTACCTTTCGCAGCCATTTTCACCTTGTTTGCTGTGCATGCTTTGCACTTCATGTGGTACTTGCATGGTTTAATAGTCATACCTTCAACCAAGGCAGGCATTTTAGATACTGCCTCAAAATGCAAATGACCAAATTTCCGGTGAAAATCGTGAATACATCCTGCATGCAAACTTTTGTTAGAACCTGCAATGCAACAAATTTCATCCTGCACAACATCATCATAATACAAAACAAACAAACGATCAACATATTCAGCATGCAATACATAATCGTTTTTCTTTGTGATGGTGCATTTCTTGTTCTTGAAGGAAACGTCAATTTTCCGTTCATTCAGCTGAGTAGATTGTGTGTCGCATCTGGTACGTAAAGTACATCTTGTATCGATAAGTCCAAGCTGTGAAGAACAACAGTTCCGTAGCCTTGACTGGGGATCGTGTGGTCATCCGCCTGGTGAATCGCACCTTCCTGCGGTGTAAAAGACACGAACAGTCGCTTATCGGTGCACATGTGGTGGGTCACTGCTGAATCAACAACGAAGAAAGATCTAGATGTCTTCTGGACCGTTGCAACCTTTGGAGTGAAGCGTGAGACCATTGCCTTGTGCTGCGTTGTCCTGGACACCGGACCTTTGCCTTTGCTCTGGCCTTTTCCACGCGATGAGCTTTCGCTGCACTGCTCTGTCTTGGCCCTGGGATATCTGCATTCCCTCTTCATATGGCCTAGACGTCCACACGAGTAGCATTTCACTGCCTTCAAAGCTTTGGCGCCATCTGGTGGTTCCACTGCACTCTGGGATGACGTCTGTGAAGACTCCCCCTTACCCATGCAGCTAGCACCCCGGCGGTCTGCTTCATTCAGAATCACGGCAGTAACATAGTCTACTGTGAGCTGAGCAGTTGGCTGAACAGCAATCTGAGTGGCAACAGACTCCCAACTTGAACCCAAAGAATGTAGTATCATGAAGGAATACACGGCCTCTGGAAAGGTGAGTCCTCTCTGTTGCAGCTCATGTCTCAGATTCTGCATCTCCATCAGATGTGCACGCACATCTCCACCTTCAGCAAGAGCCATACCATGCAGCTTGGTATAGTAGAACATAGTGGACCCAGCTTCTGTCCTCAAGTGAGCCTCTCTCAAAGCGTCCCAAATTTCTCTGGCTGAGGTCTTATCACGCAACAGACAGAGCTCTTCTGGGGATACTATCAATGTAAGAGTTCCCCTCGCTTTGGAATCCATAGCCTTCCATTCATCTGTAATTGGAGCTGGGGGGTTGTCTGAAATAACTTTAAACAGACCCTCTTTCCGCAGAATACCCTCTGCATACAGAACCCAGTCCGCATAGTTTTTCTTATTGAGCTTAGGAATCCCAAAAGCATCAGCCAGCCTTACATTTGCCATTTCTGCTGCTTTAAATCAAGCTGCGTCTGTTTTCTGCAGCTGCTTTATTCCAAAAGCACTTTTAAAAGGTACTTTCGGTTTCCAGCCTCCCCCAAGCCTTTGAAGCCTTTGCCTGGTGCCGCGGCAAAGGGCTTTAAAAGTTCAAAGTCCAGCCATAAAGCCATCAACTAGAAGCTGGCAGGCTGCCCGAAGCATGAGCACATACCTCTCATCAATCATCTTGACGCAGAGAAGATAACATCCGATCCTTTTCTCTGTTGCACCGACCGGCATTCCGACTCGGCTTCTGGAGTCCTTGCATCAGTTTGATCGCGTTTTTCTGGGCCCGGAACCAAAAATGTTGTAATTGCAGACTCCCGTACACAGCGGAAGGATGAGCAGTACATGCCACATGCTTAACTTTACTTTATTTACACTTCAATGCTGAGAGATTACAAGCATGCATCTTGCTTCTGCGAGAGCAGAGAAGCAACTCCCTTCTCCTCGGAAACAAAGAACACCGAGAGAACAGTGAAAAACAGGAAAACAGTGTACGTCGCATCCAGTCTCCCATTCCCGTGGGAAACCCAACAGTGCACTGACTGTGGAATGCAAAACATTGTCCCGTGACAAGCACTTCGCTGCACAGTGAAGGAAGCAGAAACCAACAAAGGCATCCAAAGTGCCTTTGAACATTGAAAAGCCCCTAGTCAATGCTTTGAACTACTGTCGCTTTAAAAAGGAAACTCTGATTAGTAAGAGTTTGGGGGATTAAAAATTGGTTTGTCCTGGGGGCGCTGAAGCTGTGTTCTGGCTTGAAAAGCCAGTGAGACCACTGGGCCATCTAGTTCTGTATGGTCTGCCACAACCAGCAGCTGCTCTCCAGGATTTCAGAGCTCTCTTTCCCATGAATGGGTTGGAACTGCCGCTTTTTGCATCATGTGCCTCTCCCAGTGGGCCACCCCGAGCCATTTGCTGTATAGCATTCTACATCCCATGTAGTCCTGCTTCTTCCAGCTCAGTTCAGTTCATTCTGCAACTGTGCAAGTTAGGCCGCATCTGCTTTATGCATTCAAAGCACCATCATGCCCCTTGACATGCTAACAGTTGCATCTTGGTATTCAATCCCTTCAGCACCTTGGACAGCAGTCTCTCAAGGCTCAGCCACAGGTTCCTGGTGCCCCATGCTTCCTAGGCCCAGGTCCGTGCTTTAAAGGCACTGTGTCCGAGTCTTTTGTTGTCCCAGGGCTTTCTAATTTTCAGCATCCCTTTCCAGGGCAGCTTTATTTATTTCATGTCTGAAAGGAGTCCTCTGTGCGTGGCAAAGGCTTCTTGCTGGGACAATAGGAGGCTGCCTTATACTGAGTCCCACTATGGCTCTATCTAGCTCAGTCTTGTCCACAATGGATGGCAAAAACTCTCCAGGGTTTCAGACAGAGGACATTCTAGCTGGAGATACAACAGATTGAACCGGAGAGCTTCTGCATGTAAGCAGCTGCTTTACCACTAAGCTATGGGCCTTCTCCCATTGCTTCTGCCCTGAATGAACTGCAAGCCTGTCCTACAGTCCTCCCAAAACTCACTTTGGTGGCTACACTCTGCAGGAGGTCATTGGTTGCAGAAGTGACTGAATGAGGGAGAAGGCTGATCTGGAATGAAATGCTGACTTTCAGGCATCTCTTGAAGACCTTTTTTATGCCAACAGGTCTGTGCTACCATTTAATCATTTCTTGAGCACCCAGACATTTGAATTCTTTGTACTGATTTTAATGTCCACCCTCCACCCGCTTTTGTACATTGCTGTCTTTTATGACATGCCCTAGCTTCTGAGAAGCCTTTCGCTCAAACCAGTTAGACATGACATGAATTATCCACCCGGCATGTATGGAACAGACCCTGACGAATCAAATGACAAGGCATAATTAATCCCCCAGCTGAACTGAACAGGGAGCATGCAAACAAGAAATTATTAGTTCAAGGTACAGAAGCCCCAGAACACCCCAGCCACATGGAGTTAAGAATAGCAATTCCAGATTAAAGGGCTTGCACCTGAGACATTTGTTCCTTCCTTTTTGCCAAGACAGGTGATGTTCCTACGAATACATGGGAAATTTTGAAAGGACCGTGGGCATTTCCCCTCCGCACCTGAAGATCCAGAGCTATCTGAAGAGGGGAAATACCAGGTCTTGCTCAGCTGGAGATGTCTTATTTCCTTTTTAGATATAAGCTAATGAGAATTTTAGGCTGCCGGGGGTGGGGCAACATCTGAAGATGGGAAAAATGATATCACTGGCAGTCACATGGGAGGCTGCTGAAAATGCACATGGAGAAACAATGGGTCCTTGAACTGAGGGGACTGTCTGACCTGCAGGAGGAAGCCAGTTGTTGAAAGGGAACATGGATCTGAGAAGGAGCTTCGAGGGAGATTTCAACATCCAGCTGGAGCCATCAATAGCAGTTCGTCACTAGTTCGGAGTTGGGGACTCTTTTTCAGTCTTAAGGGCCATATTCTCCTCTGGGAAGCCTTCCAGGGGACATATGCCTGTGTTGGGAGGGGCCACAGGTGAAAGTGGGTGGAGTGATGAATGTAAACTTTGGTTTCCTAAGGGAGGTTGGTTTTTACACACATTCAACTCTCCACTCTCGGTCCTTCATGACTCAAGGTTGCAAGGGGAGGGGTAGTACCTCTGGTGGGGGGCACGTTGTGCTCCTTCTGGGGTAGTTTGTCCACCTTTGGTCACTACAGCTCTCACCTGTGGCTCTTAGAAACTGTCAGCCTGCAGCAGCAGCAGCCACACCCCAGGAATGGCTTCAACTGGCAGGCTAACCAGGTGAGGGGAGTTGATGGGTCTCAAACCCTCAGTGAGTTAGGGGCTTCCCCTGCATGCAAAGCTAGTGTCGGGTACTGGCTAGAGGAGGAGGAATGGCAGGAGGCTACAGCCAGGGAACCCCCCAGGGAAGCATCAAAGTGGGAAGGCTCTGGACCTCCGGAGGCGGCGCCAACGGCAATGGCAGAATCCCTCTGAATAGGAGGGAGAAGCTCCGCAGAAATCGGGTCTACCCACTGCAGAGAAGCGGGGACCCTTCCAAAACCCGCAGGCGAGCGAAGCCTGCGACCGTGGGACTCGGCGGGCACCTCCCCCCCCCCCCCCCGTTTGGCAAAGGGGCTTGGTAAAAAGCTCCGGAACGAGACGGGGGTGCGCGGTGCGGTGCTGAGAGTTAATCGCTACTTCTGCGGAGTGAAGCTGCACAGCTGATGCCGGAGCGCGCTGACCTTTTTCCTTTGAAAATTCGGCTTCTAAACTACAACCCGTGAGTAGTGGGAGATCAAAGGATTTGTTTGCTTTGATCGACGCAACGAACTTGAATTTGGCCCTGAAGCGGGAAGGCGCAAAAAGGAAGTCCGTCTTCCGGTTTTGTTAATAGGACTAAAGCAAAGACTTTTGAAGCTAAGAATTCGGAAAGTTGAGCTAAAAGGAGCTAAATTTTAATGTCTGAAATAAGTACCCCCCCCTCAGAGTGGGGGGGAGGAGAAGAAACCTCTTGATTGAAGGAAAAAGGGTGAGGGAAAAATAAAGACCACCGCTTAATCCCTGGTATTGGACTGCCAGAGACAGCAGGGAAAGTTCTGCACCATTTAAAGACATTGTTACTACATGAGATCACTCTGTAACTGAACTGACATTATTGAAGGACCCTTTTTGTAATTGTTGCTTTTGACTGAAGGATACTACTGCCTATAGAAATAAGTTACTTTGAAAAGAACATTGTTGCCAAGGAGCTCCCCTAGAGGAGGCTTGTGATATAACTGGGGATTTTCCATTACAGCTGGCCAGGAAATTTTCCCATTACTAAAGAATCTGAACTGTGAGAGTGACCTTGAGTTTCAAAGATAAAGTAATGGATCAGCTTCAACCTCAGGAAAAATCCCAGGAAAAACCCTCAAAGATAAAAACCAGGCTGCAGCAACCAAGACAATCAGTAGTAGGCCCACCTGTTTTAGAAAAAGAAGAAATTGGACAGCCTGGAGCAAAAGGTGGGGGCTCTGAAGAGACATTAAATGCATCATTAGACAAAATATTTGGAGCTCTGGAAAAATTGTCAGCTAAAATCGACTTAAACACCACAACTATCAGCTCCAACACACAGGCCATCGATCGGTTGCTGCAGGAATCTAAATTGACAAGAAAAATTGCTGAGGAAGCAAAAGAGAAGGTGCAGGCGGTAGAAGAAAGGATACAGCCAATTAATAAACAACTTGAGGATCATAAGGCGCAATTGTCCTTGATTGAACTAAGAGACAAACAGACCAATTTAAGGATCAGGTCGGTACCAGAATTGGAACAAAATAATTTGAGTGAATTTCTGACACAGGAATTTGAAGAATTCTGGGGCCTTGATCAGGACAAAGATTTTAAGATAGTGACTGCCTTCAGACTCAGTAAAGGCGGCAAAGAAGGAAGAAAAAACAGGGTAAGAGACTGTCTGATTACACTCAGATCTAAAGAAGAGAGGGATAAAATATTGAGCCTCCATTACCAGAAATCATTGGAGATAGAAGACTCAAGGAGTGAAATTTTTAAAGATATTCCAAAACACCTATTGGACCTTAGAGCTAAATACGGAGATCTAGTGTATCTGTTAAGAAGAAACAATATCATCTTTAGGTGGGAGTTTCCTCAAGGCCTGTCTCTTACCTATAAAGGGAAAAAGGTGAAGATAAGATCAGAGGAGGATAAAGAGAGATTTTTGAAAGATCACGAGGAAAATCTACAAAAAGAGGCAGAGGAAAGAGAACTGAAGATGCCAAGACCAGGAGCTTTGGACCCAGGGAAGCCACCACTGGGACTGGATAAATCAGAGAAAGTGATACCACCCACAGATCAAGAACAATTGTTGGGAGCTGTTGGAGGGAATATAGAATAATTTATACAATGTCTCTGCAGGTACTAAGTTGGAATATTCGAGGTTTGAATTCCCCTGATAAAAGGAAAAGAATCTTTCATCTATTGAAAAAGGAAAAATTGGACTTGATTTGTTTGCAAGAAACCCATGTGACCAGAATACACAGGAAAGTATTAATCAACAAAAGATTAGGTCAAGAATTTATCTCATCAGATAAAGTTAAAAAGAGAGGAGTTGTGATCTATGCAAAAGAAAGTTTAACACCAAAATTCATTTTTAAAGATGACCAAGGAAGATTTGTGGCAATTGAGATACAATTTCAAGGAGAGAGACTCTGGATAGTAGGGGTCTATGCACCAAATGAGGGGAAATCAGAATTTTTTAAGAAACTGCACGAGACATTGCTGGACTTTATGGATTACAATATCATCATGCTTGGAGATATGAATGGGGTGGTATCGACAAACATGGATAAGTCAGAAAGACAGGTGGTGACAAAAGATGGAAGACTACCGAAAACCTTTTTTGAAATGACAGACAATATGGACTTGATTGACATTTGGAGAACTAAGAACCCCCTAGGTAGAGAGGGGACTTTCTTTTCTGAAGCCCAAAAGACCTGGACAAGAATTGACCAAATCTGGATAACCAGAGGAATGGTTCCCAAGATTCGAAAGGTGGAAATCTGTCCAAAAACCTGCTCTGACCATAATCCTGTGAAAATGGAAATGAATTAACACCGACTGGTTCCTTCAGATGGAGGATGAATGACACCTTGTTTAGAGATACAGAAATTACCAAGAAGGCCCAAAAAATTATGAAAGACTATTTTGAGATAAACTTGAAGACCTCTGTGGAAAAAAGAGTAATTTGGGATGCAAGTAAAGCTGTAATGAGAGGGTTTCTGATACAGCAGAACGCAATAAAAAGGAGAACTCAAGAGGAGAAAAAAGAAAAGATTTTGGAGAAGATAAGAGAAGGAGAGAAGAGGCTTAGAGCTAAACCAAAGTCACAAGAGATTCTGAGAGAAATTAAATTAAACCAAGTACAATATATGAAAATGATAAATCAAGACATTGAATGGAAAATCAAACAGATGAGACAAAAGACCTTTGAATCAGCCAATAAATGTGGGAAGCTGCTAGAGTGGCAGTTGAAGAAGAGACAAAGTTAAATACGGTTACAAATCTTGAGGTGGAAGGAAAGAGCATACAGAACCCACAGGAGATCAGAAATTGTTTCCAGAGATACTTTAAACAACTTTATACACAAGGGCCACAGATTGAGACAAAAATTGACCAATTTTTGAAAACCAATGGATTACAAAAAAATTCTCAAGAAAATAAATTGTTATTGAACCACAAAATAACTGAACAAGAGGTGGAAGGTGCGATTCAGAACATGCAATTGGGCAAATCTCCAGGGCCTGATGGATTAACCTCTAAATACTATAGAACTTTGAAAGACTATTTAATTCAACCACTAAAGGAGGTGTGCAACAAAATTATGGAGGGGGGAAAAGCGCCTGAGTCGTGGAAAGAAGCTGATAATACACTTATACCGAAAACTGAGTCTGAAAAGACACAACTTAAGAACTACCGTCCCATATCCCTGCTTAATGTTGACTATAAAATTTTTGCAGACATTTTGGCTAAAAGATTGAAAAAAAGTATTGGCAGAGGCTATACATAAAGATCAGGCAGGCTTTCTCCCTGGTAGACATCTATCGGACAATATGGGGAATATAATTAACATCCTAGAAAAATTGCAGGTGAATATCAACACAAAAGGAGTGTTGATATTTGTAGATGCGGAGAAAGCCTTTGACAATATTTCCTGGACTTTCATGAAGAAGAACCTTCAGGGGATGGGGGTCGGACAAAATTTTGAAAATGGTATAGGTGCGATTTATTCTGAACAAAAGGCCAAATTGATAGTTAATAACGTGGTGACAGAGGAATTTAAAATAGAGAAAGGGACACAACAAGGCTGCCCAATTTCCCCACTGCTCTTTATTTCGGTTCTGGAGGTTCTGCTGAATATGATTAGAAGGGACCAGTTGATTCAAGGTATCCAGGTCGGAGTTAAACAATACAAACTTAAAGCCTTCGCAGATGACCTAGTACTGACATTACAGGAGCCAGTACCTAGCACCAAGAGGGCCTTAGAAGTAATCCAGGAATTTGGTCAAGTAGCAGGTTTTAAGTTGAATAAGTTAAAAACCAAGGTTTTGGAGAAAAATTTGACACCAATAGAGAGGGAGAGGTTTCAGAAGGAGACAGACTAACATTGGTAAAGAAGGTAAAATACCTGGGGGTGAACATGACCACTAAGAATGTGAACTTATTTAAAGATAATTATGAGAAATGTTGGTCAGAAGTGAAGAAAGATCTTGAAACTTGGTCGAACCTGAAGCTTTCCTTGCTGAGTCGAATTGCTGTTATTAAGATGAATTTATTGCCGAGAATGTTATTTTTATTCCAATCACTACAAATCATTGACAAGATGGACTGTTTCAAGAAGTGGCAAAGAGATATATCTAGATTTGTCTGGCAGGGCAAAAAGCCCAGAATAAAATTTAAGATACTTACTGATGCTAAAGATAGAGGGGGGTTTGCCCTGCCAGACTTTAAACTCTATTATGAATCAGCAGCTTTTTGCTGGTTGAAGGAATGGCTACTTCTGGAAAACACGGATGTGTTAGATCTTGAAGGGTATGACAATGTATTTGGGTGGCATGCATATCTGTGGTATGGCAAGGTAAAAGCGCACAAGGCATTTAAAAACCATATTGTCAGGAAAGCATTGTTTAATGTTTGGATTAGATATAAAGACTTTTTGGAGAGTAAAACCCCAAGGTGGCTTTCACCCATGGAAGCGAAAGCTCTGAAAAAACTTAATATGGAGGCCAAATGGCCAAAATACTGGGAAATTTTAGAACAGGGAGGTGACAAATTGAAATTGCAGAGTTATGAGAAGCTTAAAGAGAAGGTGCAAGACTGGTTACACTATTTTCAAATAAGAGAGGTTTACAACCAGGACAAAAAAGTGGGTTTCCAGGTGGAAAGTGTTGATTTTGCAGAGTCCCGTACACAGCAGAAGAATGAGCAGTACATGCTGTTGCTATCAAAGGGTTAAAAGGTAGCAAGACGCTCTAATCACTGAGCAGCTGGAGGTCATTAAGCTTCCAGGAATTTGAGTTTGTATAAATAGTCAGTCTCCCGTGTGTTTGTTCCCCTTTTGGGCGTGTTTGCTGATATGTGTGGTTCGTCACCAGGGTTTTTTCTTTTGTAAATAAACCTTTTCTTTGAGTTCCATACCGCTTGCTCCAAGATTCCTCTTTAAAAAGATACTGCCTCTCCTGCCCTTCTTAAACCGCTGCGCGAAATGCTCTGCTGTAATGGGGCTTGTGACGATGGAAGCGCACTGGACATTTGCTTAGCATTAAACTAATTAAAGTTTAATGGGACAGGTTATGGTTGTTTGTACGTCAAGAAGGAGATAAGGAGTGCAATTCAGAGTGATTTATGTAAGGACTGGAGCGAAGACAGAAGCGGTTGCCGACTACGAAAGCCTTCAAAGCAGCTTGAGTCCTGCAACGTGCCTAGAAAAGTTTTAAACAGGCACTGCGCAGTTTGTACTCGCTGGAAGACGTCTTATTCCTCAAGGAGCCACCTCAGCAGCTGGGAGACGGTCTACAGGTGTGTGAGTATCGTTCCTAAGCCCCAGGGAGGATGGCAGAGTCCCAGGAAAGTTTTACTGTCCCGTTTACGCGACTCAATGGGAAAAATTGGCAAGATTGGAAGGCTAGAGTGAGGGTTTGGTTGCAAGCAAAAGAGTTGTGGAGTTGTACTGAAGCACCGCCTTTACAGGCAGCTGCAGACAGGAAAGCCCAAGGTCTACTAGTTTTGGCAGTGGGACCAGAGCAAATGCCTTATGTTTCTGAGTTAAAGAACAGGCATGAGGTCTGGATGGTTCTGCAGAGGCTAAATTCCAGAAACACTGCGGGGGGCAAGATCCATGCTACAAGATGTTTGTTTGATTTACGTCTCCAACTGGGAGCGTGTGTGAAAGAACATATTGCCAAAATGGTGTCTGCCTTTAATCAACTAAGACAGCTGGGCATTCCTTTCTCTATGGAGCAGCAGTCATACATATTGTTGTCTTCTCTTGATAAAAGCTATGAGACTCTAGCTCTAACTTTGGAAGCTATGCCTTCAACTGAATTAACCCTTGAATACATTTCTTCTCGGCTTGCAGATGAACAGGATAAAAGGCAAAGAGAAAGAGGTTTGTCTTCAAAGGGGAGTTATGCTGTGCCTAAGAGTGGGGATGCTGAGTTTGAGAACACAGTGAATGCTTTTGCAGCTAGACACTGTTTTCGCTGTGGTTCCCCTTCCCATTTAATTAGGAATTGCACACGTGAACCTGGTCAAGACAGCACCAAGGCCGTTACCCCTAGTTACCAGACAAGGAGTTCCAGGGGACGTCGAAGAAGAGGAGGAGGTCGTGGCTACTCCCACAGCACACAGCACATGGCTTCAGCAATGGCATTGATGCAAGGGCGTGGCCAAGGCAGCAATCTACGCTGGTTGATCGACAGTGGTGCATCTCACCACCTGGTGGCGCCATCTAGTGTCCGTTTGCAGAATTGCAGACATTTGCAAACCCTTAAAGTTGTGACAATGGCAGATTCAACTAAACGTTCCTTAGAGACCGTAGGCACAGTGTTCCTGAATTGTTTGCAAACAGAAATTGATGCCTACGCGCTAAAGGGAATGAAGGGGTGTATTTTGTCTGTGTCAGAACTTGATAGAAATGGGTTTAAAACTCTGTTTGAAAATGGGGTTTGCACTATTTCAAAGAATAACGTATCTCTTTTGCAGGTGGAATGCAGGTAAAAGGTAAAGGTAAAGGTACCCCTGCCCGTACGGGCCAGTCTTGACAGACTCTGGGGTTGTGCGCCCATCTCACTTAAGAGGCCAGGGGCCAGCGCTGTCCGGAGACACTTCCGGGTCACGTGGCCAGCGTGACATCGCTGCTCTGGCGAGCCAGAGCCGCACACGGAAACGCCGTTTACCTTCCCGCTGGTAAGCGGTCCCTATTTATCTACTTGCACCCGGAGGTGCTTTCGAACTGCTAGGTTGGCAGGCGCTGGGACCGAGCAGCAGGAGCGCACCCCGCCGCAGGGATTCGAACCGCCGACCTTTCGATCGGCAAGTCCTAGGCGCTGAGGCTTTAACCCACAGCGCCACCTGCGTCCCGGGGTGGAATGCAGAGATGGGTTATATTATTTTGAGACAAGTCCAGATGAAGTTGAACAGGTTCATGCTGGTTGTGTGAACTCGCCTACCCATAATTCTTGTGTTCATTTATGGCACCGCCGTCTGGGACATATTAATTTTCAGTATGTTAAAAGGCAACCTGAATTATCAGAAGGGTGCAAAATGAACAAATGTACTAAGTATTTGGATTGTACTGCATGCAAAAGGGCGAAGGTTCATAGATGCAGCTATCCCAGTTCAGATAGGAAATCTGACAAAGTATTCCAACTTGTGCATATGGACCTATGTGGCCCAATGCCTGTTGCTAGCATGGGAGGTTCGAGGTATGCACTGTGTCTCTCGGATGACAAAACAAAGGTTACATGGTTTTTTCCTCTCAAAACAAAAGCAGATACTGCAGAAACAGTTAAAAATTGGGTTCATGCAGTAGAACTTGAATTCGGTACTAGAGTACTTGCTTTTCAGACAGACAGAGGGTCAGAATTTACCGGGTCTGTGTTGCAGAATTTCTTTAAGAAAAAGGGAATTAAGCATCGTCTGTCTACACCTTATTCCCCCCAAGAAGGAGGCGTGGCCGAACGTAAAAACAGGGTTCTGCAAGAGTTGGCAAACTCTATGTTGTTTGATGCTAAACTCCCTCAAAGTTACTGGGCGGAAGCCTGGCAGGCGGCTACTCATGTTCTGAACCGAGTATATAATTCGGTAATTGATACTACCCCATATTTTGCTTTATATGGGAAGAAGCCCAAAGTTAATTACTTTCGGGTGTTTGGATGTCAAGCCTATGTACTTATCCCAAAAGCGTTAAGGAAAAAGGGAAGTCCAAGGGCTAGGAAACTCATCTTTTGCGGGTACGAACCACACGCCAAATCTTGGAGGTTCGTGAACCCAGATGGGGATACTACAAGAGTGGTCCTCAGTAGGAGCGCTGAATTTTGTGAGCAATCCGGATGGACTCACTTACATGCTAACCCTGACATTTTGAGAGATGATTTAGGCATTTATGCTGAGAATGAAAGTCCAGAGGGTGGTGAGCCAGAAGCGGATGGTGCACATGGTTCAGATGCAGATTCTGACCAGGCACAAGGTTCTTCTCCTAAGGTAGAAAAGCCAGAATCTAGGAGTGTTCCAACATCGCCAGCCAGTAGGCCTAGCAGACAGCAAAAGCGAAGCAGGTCACCTGCAACACCAAGCCCAAGGGAGGTATCTGAACGGAGGTCTTTATCCCTAGGGGCACGTCCAGATATAAAGTCTGAGACAGATTCTGACAGCCAACGGTCAGAGGGGGCACAAGAGGAGCAATTGCGCAGGTCAAATCGTGCCACAAAGGGCAAGCCGCCAGAGCGGTTTAAGGTGACAAGTGTATACGTAAATATGGCACAGTGTGAGCCAGATAGCTATATGGAAGTACAACAGCTTCCAAGCTCAGAAGCCGTAAAGTGGCAGGAAGCAATGGAAAAGGAGATGGCTTCAATGAAGTCTCTCGGTGTGTTTACAAGTACAGAGCTTCCGAAAGGGCAACAAGCTGTAGGTTGTCGATGGGTATATCGTTTAAAGCCCACAACTACTGAGGAGTTGCAATATAAAGCCCGACTAGTTGCAAAAGGGTTTTCGCAGCGCAAAGGTGTTCACTATTCTCAAATCTATGCCCCTACTTCAAGATCGGAGTCATTAAGAATGCTTTTAGCCTCTTCAGCTAAGAAGGGAAATAAGCTGTTTCATTTTGATGTCAATGTGGCTTATTTAAATGCAGACTTACAGGAGGAAGTCTATATGACACCACCACCAGGTTTTGAAGGAGACAAGCCAAACCAGGTCTGGCGTCTACACAAATCCATTTATGGGTTGAAACAGTCCGCCCGTAATTGGAATTCCTGCTTAACCAATGCTCTAGAGAGCATGGGGTTCAGAAAGAGCGCAGCAGATGCGTGTCTTTATCTAAAAGGCTCAGGTTGTGAACAAGAAGCAGTCTTGATATTTGTTGACGATTTATTATACAGTGGAAAGGATGATAAACTTGCACAACAATTTGCCACAAAGCTTGGAGAAAGGTTTCAGATAAAATCACTAGGCAATGTATCTGTTTATCTAGGAGTTAAAATTCAGCAAGATGAAAATGGGAACTATTGGCTCAGCCAAGAAGCTAAGATCCAGCAGTTGCTGGAAAGGTTTAAAATGGACAACTGTGCTGGTGTTAAAACCCCAATGGAGTTAAGTTACACAAAGGATGCTCAAGCTGAGCAACAGGCAGAGTTCTGTAATCCCGGGGTTTACCAGTCAGCGATAGGCAGTCTACTCCACATTGCACAGTGGACTCAGCCCGATATAACATATGCTGTCAACATGCTGTGTAGACAAGCTGAAAAACCATCAATGCATGCTTGGCAAGGAGTAAAAAGAGTTTTAAGGTATCTCCAAACTACCAAAAGCTTTCGCTTAAAACTATCAGCAGAGGGCAGCACACAACTTGAATGTTGGGCCGACAGCAGTTGGGCAGATGCTGGACCAGATAGAAAATCAGTGTCAGGAATGGCGATAAAATTTGGAAATGCACTAATTGGTTGGAGATCAAGAAAGCAATCACTTATAGCTTTAAGTTCAACTGAATCTGAGTTCAATGCATTATCAGATGTATGTAGAGAACTGGAATTTTATAAGCAACTGGTACAAGAATTGTTTGGAGAATGTTCCCTACCTATCAGAGTGTGGGAAGACAATCAACCTTGTATTAAACTAGCTAAATCAGGTCAATTCAAGGCAAACACAAAACACTTGGATATCCGTTATCAAAATGTATGCCAAAGTGTAAAACAAGGTTTAATTGAACTAAAGTATTGTCCAAGCCAAGAAAATCTCGCAGATGGTTTTACAAAAGCTTTGAGTCCGCAATCTCATAAATGTTTCTGTTCAGGTTTAAATTTGAATTAAGGTTGGTACAGCTCAGTGTTACGAGCGAGAGGGGGTGTTGCTACCAAAGGGGTAAGAGGTAGCAAGACGCTCTAATCACTGAGCAGCTGGAGGTCATTAAGCTTCCAGGAATTTGAGTTTGTATAAATAGTCAGTCTCCCGTGTGTTTGTTCCCCTTTTGGGCGTGTTTGCTGATATGTGTGGTTCGTCGCCAGGGTTTTTTCTTTTGTAAATAAACCTTTTCTTTGAGTTCCATACCGCTTGCTCCAAGATTCCTCTTTAAAAAGATACTGCCTCTCCTGCCCTTCTTAAACCGCTGCGCGAAATGCTCTGCTGTAATGGGACTTGTGACGATGGAAGCGCACTGGACATTTGCTTAGCATTAAACTAATTAAAGTTTAATGGGACACATGCCACATGCTTAACTTGCTTTATTTACACTTCAATGCTGAGAGTTTACAAGCAGGCATCTTGCCTCTGCTAGAGCAGAGAGACAACTCCTCACTCCTCGGAAACACCGAGAGAACAGTGAAAAACAGGAAACCAGTGTACGTCACATCCAGTCTCCCATTCCCGTGAGAAAACCCAACAGCAACTGACTGTGGAATGTAAACACCTGTCTCGTGACAAGCACTTCGCTGCATAGTGAAGGAAAGCAGAAACCAACATCCTCCCCCTTTCTATGAACATCACTGGGCAGCGTGTTCGTACAATATCAGTACAAACCCAACTTCTGTACATAGGTACAGTGTTGATCCCTTGATACAATCTTCGACAATACATCAGCAGGAATTTCATTACCTGGCATATAGGACACCTTTACGAGTCCCTTCTGAATACGTTCCCTAGCATGTTGCAACTTCAATTGCAAGTGCTTCGTGCTTTGCTTACAACCTTCAGAATTCAGCAAAGCCAAACATGCTTTGTTGTCCTGGTAAACCTGGATTGGACATTTGACAGGAATTTTCATATCTTTGCACAATTGTAACAACCATTCACAATCTTTAAGTGAATAAGACAGTGCATTCAGTTCAGCTTCACAAGTACTTAAGCTAACTGTTGTTTGCTTCTTGCATGACCAATCAAATAGACCCTGATTGTACATATAGCAAACTCCAGAAGTACTTTTCCTGTCTGTAGTGTCACTTCCAAAACTTGCATCTGCATATATTTCAAGACCACCAGACTTCTGATTGTTAAATCTTAGTCTGTAATGCATAGTGCCTTTCAAATACCGCGCTATGCGTTTCAGAGCTTTCCAATCCTTAACACTAGGATTGTTGACTTGTCTGCTTAGCAAATTACAGCTAACAGCAATGTCAGGTCTTGAACATCTGGCAATGAAGTTTAACTTGCCTAGCACACTTCTATACAGTGTAGTGTCAGAAAATGCTTCTTCAGTGTCCTCTACCTGATAACCTGTTGTCATCGGTGTGTCTACAGGGTTAGCATCCATCAGGTTTAGTTTGCTTAACACATCAGCAATTTTCCGTGACTGGTGTATGTTACCATCTTGATCTCTCTCTATTTCCAGAGATAGGTAGTTGTTTACCTCACCAAGATCTTTCATGTCAAAGTGCTCTTTCAGTTGAGCTAGGGCGTTATTGTACATTGTGACATCATCCCAAAAGAATAATAAATCATCAACATAAAAAAAGCAATACAGCTTCTTTTGCCCCTCCTCTTTGACAAATACACATGGATCAGCTTTCCCTTGCTGAAAACCTAGAGAAAACAACACTTCAGTGAGTTTTGTGTGCCAACACCGTGCACTTTGTTTGAGACCATAAAGGGACTTTTTCAGAGCACAAACAAATCCCTGTTTTACCTGTACGCCATCAGGTGGAAGCATATAAAGAGATTCACCTAGAGATCCGTACAAAAACGCTGTATTCACATCGTGGTGACTAACGTGTAGATTCTCCTCTGCAGCTAGCTTGAGCATAAGCCTAATGCTCTCATACCTCACTGTGGGTGAGTAGGTCTCGTGATAGTCTTCACCTGGTACCTGTGCAAAACCTCTGGCTACCAATCTGGCTTTGTGTCTGACTATCTTGCCATTTTGATCAGTCTTCGCTTTGAAGACCCATTTGCTTCCAAGCAGTTTCATTCCTGGAACTACTGGAACTAGCTCCCATGTTTTGTTCCTTTCTAAGGAATCAAGCTCAGCCTTCATGGCATTTAACCATGGCTCAGCTTCCTTTGAATCCAAATCCTGGATTTCTTGGAAACTTGAAGGTTCAAATACCTTCTTGGAGCTTTTAACAGCTGCTACTGCTGTCTTAGCAAACTCATCAGCATATCTCTTTGGAGGTCTGCCTTTTGTGGCTCTTTGTGACCTGCGAATTAGCCTTAAGTCCTCAACACTTTCCTCTTCCTTCTTAGGAGAAAAGTGGCCTATTGTGAACAATGGTTCTTCCAATTCTTGATCAGAGCTTTCAGAGGGTCGCATAGAGGCTTTCGCACTCTTGAAATCCTCTGAATCATCCGATTCAGTTTCAGACTCAGAATCAGAACCTTCATCAGTGGGTGTGGGTTGTTGTGGCTGCTTTTGCTGTTGCCTATCCTCAGTCTCATCACTGTCATCAGGATAACATTGGAAAATTCCCACATTCTCCCCCCACTTTGCATTGTACTCAACACTTCTTGTGAGCTTAATTGTCTTAGAGTCAGACATCATTATTCTGTAAGAACCTTTCTGATAACCCAGAAAGATACCATGCAATCCACGCTTGCCTAACTTGGAGCTTTGTGGTGAGTGAACCCACATGTCAGAACCAAAAATTTTCATGTGTTTGATGTATGGCTTCTTGCCAAACATCTTCTCATAGGGGGTACAACCAATCGCTGAAGATAACCTGCGATTATAACTGTAAACAAAACACGAGAGAGATACGACCCAATAACTCTCTGGAAGATTGGCATCATGCAGCAAGGTTTTTAACCCTTGAAGCAATGTCTGATTTGCCCTCTCGCAAAGTCCATTCTGCCATGGCGAGCGAGAACTAGACAAATCGTGTTGAATTCCTTTCTCAGTCAGAAAAGCTTCAAACTGCTGAGAAGTGAATTCCCCCCCGCGATCAGTGAAAAAAGTCGTTATCTTCTTACCATGCACATTTTCCAACCAAGCACAGAATTCCTTGAACCTGGGAAAAGCCTCTGATTTCTGCTTGAGATTGTACACATAAATATACCTGGAAAATGCATCAATGAGAACCATGAAGTACCTATTTCCACCCAAAGAGGGCGATAGTGGTCCAACCAAATCAGCATGAACAACCTGGTATGGTTCTGTAGCTTGCCTACTAGACACCTTACCTTTCGCAGCCATTTTCACCTTGTTTGCTGCGCATGCCTTGCACTTCATGTGGTACCTGCAGGGTTTAATAGTCATACCTTCAACCAAGGCAAGCATTTTAGATACTGCCTCAAAATTCAAATGACCAAATTTCCGATGAAAATCGTGAATACATCCTGCATGCAAACTTTTGTTAGAACCTGCAATGCAACAAGTTTCATCCTGCACAACATCATCATAATACAAAACAAACAAATGATCAACATATTCAGCATGCAATACATAATCGTTTTTCTTTGTGATGGTGCATTTCTTGTTCTTGAAGGAAACGTCAATGTTCCGTTCATTCAGCTGCGCAACGCTGAGTAGATTATGCTTGGCGTCTGGTACAAAAAGCACATCCTGTATCGATAAGTCCAAACTGTGAAGAACAACAGTTCCGTAACCTTGACTGGGGATCGTGTGGCCATCCGCCTGGTGAATCGCACCTTCCTACGGTGTAAAAGACACAAACAGTCGCTTATCGTTGCACATGTGGTGCGTTGCAGCCGAATCAACAACGAAGAAAGATCTAGACGTCTTCTGGACCTTTGCAACCTTTGGAGTGAAGCGTGAGACCATTGCCTTCTGCTGCGTTGTCCTGGACACCGGACCTTTGCCTTTGCCTTGGCCTTTTCCACGCGATGAGCTTTCGCTGCGCTGCTCTGTCTTGGCCCTGTGATATCTGCATTCCCTCTTCATATGGCCTAGACGTCCACACGAGTAGCATTTCACTGCCTTCAAAGCTTTGGCGCCATCTGGTGGTTCCACTGCACTCTGGGATGACATCTGTGAAGACTTCCCCTTACCCATGCAGCTAGCACCCCGGCAGTCTGCTTCATTCTGAATCACGGCAGTATCACAGGCTACTCTGAGCTGAGCATGTGGCTGAGTGGGATCAGATTCCCCACTTGCATCAGCCAGCCTTCTGCAGCTAGCCATCATGACTCTGGCATTAGCCTTCTGCATCATCTCTGCTGCTTTAAATCAAGCTGCTTTATACAAGCTGCGTCTCTGGTGCTTCAAACCTCATTCCAAAGGCAAATTCAAAAACACTTTCGGTTTCCCCCATCCAAGCCTCTACGCTTGTGCCGTGGCAAACGGCCTTAAAAGTTCAAAGTCCAGCCATAAAGCCATTAATTAGGAGCTGGCAGGCTGCCCGGAGCATGAGCACATACCTCTCAATCAATCAACTTGACGCAGAGAAGATAAGACCGGTCCGTTTCTCTGTTCCTTTGCCGGAACTCTGACTCGACCTCCGGAGCCCATCCGTCAGATTGATTGCGTTTTTCTGGGCCCAGGACCAAAAATGTTGATTTTGCAGAGTCCCGTACACAGCAGAAGAATGAGCAGTACATGCCACATGCTTAACTTGCTTTATTTACACTTCAATGCTGAGAGTTTACAAGCAGGCATCTTGCCTCTGCTAGAGCAGAGAAGCAACTCCTCTCTCCTCGGAAACACCGAGAGAACAGTGAAAAACAGGAAACCAGTGTACGTCACATCCAGTCTCCCATTCCCGTGAGAAAACCCAACAGCAACTGACTGTGGAATGTAAACACCTGTCTCGTGACAACAACTTCGCTGCATAGTGAAGGAGAGCAGAAACCAACAAGATCAAAGTTAGAGACAGAACTGTTAGAACCCAATGCTAAGATACTATCAAGAATGTACAATTTGCTGTTGAAATGGAACACTGAGGAAGAAACGGAAAAATCTGCAATGATAAAATGGGCAAAAATATAGGATATAATATCATGTTTGCTGACTGGGAGAAGTTGTGGACCACTGGGATTAAATTCACGGCATGTAATGCCTTAAGAGAGAATATTATGAAAATGATGTATAGGTGGTACATGACCCCAGTCAAGCTCGCAAAAATATATCACTTGCCCGACAATAAATGTTGGAAATGTAAAGAAACTGAAGGTACATTCTTTCACCTTTGGTGGACGTGCCCAAGGATTAAGGCTTTCTGGGAGATGATCTATAATGAAATGAAAAAGGTACTTAAGTACACTTTCCCTAAGAAACCAGAGGCCTTCCTCCTGGGCATTGTCGGCCAATTGGTGCCAAAGAAGGACAGAACTTTCTTTATGTACGCTACAACAGCAGCAAGAATACTTATTGCAAAGCATTGGAAGACACAAGACCTACCCACTTTGGAAGAATGGCAGATGCAAGTAATGGACTATATGGAAATGGCGGAAATGACTGGCAGAATCCGAGACCAGGGAGAAGAGTCGGTGGAAGAAGATTGGAGGAAATTTAAAATTTATTTACAGAAACATTGCAAAATTTATGAATGTTGATGACATTGGAATGAACTGAAGGGGTTCTAGCAACAAGGTAAAAAATAAGATTGGATTGATAATAGATAAATTAATTGGATATAAATTTGCTGAACAAATTTTTAAAAAGGATACAAAAAAGGGAGGCGTGAGGAAGTCAGGAAAATAAGTGAATCAAAGATGAGAAATTAAAAAGAGCGATTTTTGGTTTTTTCTTTTTGTGTGCTTTTTGTTCTTTTGCTTTTTACTTATGTTAAATGTTTGTATTTTTGTATTTTGTAACTTTGTATTTTGTGCTTTTATGTTTTTCTTGTGTTTTTTTTCTTTTCTGTTTGTTGTTATTCTTAAAACTTAATAAAATATTATTTAAAAAAAAAAAACAAAGTGGGAAGGCCCCAAGCCAGGAGACTGCTGGTGGGGTGCAGGAGACAGGTCAGAAGAAGAAGAAGGGGGAGCAGATGGCTTGGAGGCTAAACAGGCAACAGGTTTAAGGGAGACTGAGGCAGCTGAGGAGGAGGAGGTGGAGGCTGAGGCTGCAACAGATCCCCAGGCACCTGCCATGTCTGCTGTTCCCTTCTCCCCTCCTCCTCTGTCCCCAGGAACAAGGGAGGCATTACATGGAGCAGAACAAAAGGCACAGAGAGCCCCTCCACGACTGTTGGGAAGTCAGCCGACTGAGGAGGAGCCTTAGGATAGGGATGCCATATTTCTAAAAGTAGAAACCAAGACACCCCAAAAGCTGTGGAGCTATTTTTAGGAAGACCCCCACATTGTTGAGCTTCTTAAAGGAAGACCCAGAAGCTGTTGATGTCTGATAGCCCTACCTTAGGAGGAGGCTAAGATCCTCCGTTCTAGCAACTGGGGCTAGTCCTGCCTGTGGAGTTTCTCTGTCGGGTTTTGTCTCTCTGAAGAAAGAGTCCACCTTACTGCTCATCTCTGAGTTTTGATGCTGAACTGCAGCTGAATCAGCCCTGACAGCCAGGCTCCGGCCAATTGAGCAGATGAGACCACTAGGGGGTCCAACAGTCAAGAAGGTGGTTTCTGCCCGTGCTGTAGAGGGAAGTGATGAGCAGTGGGGCTCATCCACCTGGGAAGGTAGCTCATTTAAGAGAAGCAAGTCCCTGATCCTAAACCTGATTGATCCATTTAGCCCAGTATTGCCCACTTCCGGCCTGAGTGGCAGAAGCTCTCCAAGGTCTGGGGCAGAGAGAGGCTCCTACCTACATTGAGCTTCTAACTGCAGGTGCTAGGGACTGCACCTGGGACCTTCTGCATGCAATGCAGGTGCTGACACACTGAGGCTCTGGCGCCTCCACAAAATCTTCAGGTATGGGCAGGAGGCACTACTCGGCCTCCTTATATCCCACCCTTCCTCCCAAAGGAGTCCAGGGCAGCAAAGACACAACAGTTAAACAACCAAAACATCCAAAAACGGTTCCTACACAGAAGCAGACTAAGAAAAATCTCTCCTTAGAAGGCTTCTTGAAAGAGGAAGAGGAAGTAGGCATTGAAAAGATAGCAGAGAAGGGACCCCCGAGAAGATGGTACCTGCAGGGAAATGTCACTACTCCTCTTTTGTCTCTTCCTTCTGAAGGATCCCGGTGAACAAGCAAAAAGCCCTTGGAAAAACACACACACACACACACACAAACAAGAGGACAAGACAGGGCTGTGCACCACAAACCATCCCAAAATAAGCCTCCATTCTGTGGGATGTAAAACACAGGAGCAGTCGATGACAACATTCCTAGAGTGTACATGTTAGAACATGGGGAGGGATGTCTGTCCAGCAAGCAGGTAAACTTCCTGGGGACGGACTTCCTCCGCATGTGACCAGAGGTGGGTGTGGCCTCACCTGTGCAGGTAAATGATAAAAGCACAGGGTAGGCAGCCATCTCTCTCTCTTGCCTCTTGCCTCTCTCATCTTCATCTTTCGAAGAAGTAGGATGCCCTCTTGGCTCCCAGCCAAGAGAGGATGATAGGACTATCTTCCTATAAGATAGATTCTAAATGTATTTTACCTTTTTAAGCCTGTCTGCCTTCTGGGATCATATTGTGAACAGAACGTGAGTAAACTCTTTTATACTTTTATAAAGACTGTGTCGTGTCTTGTATTTTAAGAGGGATCAAAAGGGGGAAATTACCAGAGTAATTATTATAGAGGTTCTAGCGAACCTGTGCAGACGTTACCGTTGCATACTTAAAAGGGGGAATGTTATAAACTCTGCTGATATTTTGGGAACTTGTTAGCACAAGTTGGATTAGGATATAATCTCACAATATAGAGGACTTCCGGGTTAGCACCATCAGCAATGGCGGAATTCCTCTGACTAAGAGGAATTTGCTCCGTGAGAATCGGGTCTGGCCGCCACGGCAAAGGCGGAGACCCGTCAAAAATCACAGGCGGGAGAAGCCTGTGAACGTGGGATTCGGCGGGCACCTTCTGCGCCTCCCCTACTCACAGGGAAACCCGTTTTTGGGGCTCCGGAGCGAAGTGGGGTGAGCAGCGCGGTGCTGTGAATCGACTGCTTTTTCCATGGAGTGAAGCCACACAGCCGTTGCCGGAGAGCGCTGACTTTTTCCTGTGAACAATTGGACTCTAAAAGTAACTACCCGTGAGTAAAACAAATTGGAAACTTTTAAAGGAAAATAAGATTTAATTCGGCACTCTAGTGGGAAGGCATAAACAGGAAGTTCGTCTTCCGCTTTTGTAAATAGATCAAAGCAAAGAGGCTGCAAGCTAAAGACTTGGAAAGCCAATTGGAAAGGGCTGATTTTTCAACATCAAAAAATAGTAAATTCTCCCCCCCCCCCTTGGAAGCAGGAGAAGAGGGGGGAGTTTTTGGACTATATATACCTGCAAGAGAGAGGGAAGAAAGCAAAAATTCCACCGCTCAGAACCTGGGAACGGGCTGCCAAGAGGACAATAAGATTGCTGTACTTTGAAATGCGCACTGACTGTGAATAGATCATCTGCTGACAGCTAGCTCAGTAAGAGAGATACATTGTTTTTAATTGCCTCACTCTGACATTAAAAAGGAGGGAAAGTAACTGAAGATTGAAACTAAATTTCCTGCTTGAGTTGTGTTTTGAAAAACGTTATTTTGGACTATTATAAGTACAGATTGTAACTGTTTCCCCCTAGAGGAAGCTTCTGGAACTGTTGCAAGAGCTGGCTCAGGGGACTTTTCCACTTGTAAGATAAAACTCTGTGACTGTGGGACTGACCTTGGACTTTTTAAGTGTTATGGCAGATGGGAAAGAAAAAGTAGATTCGTCACTCCCAGACAAAACAACAGGATCTGGGAAGTCCTGGCAGAGAAGAGCGTCAGCATCTGGTCCCTCTGCTTCACCTGCAGCTGTACCAACACAATCTAAACCAAGAGGAATGTCATCAGAAGAAGCTCTAGCGATTGCATTAGGTAAGATAAATGAATCTTTGGAACAGCTCAATAAAAAAGTAGATGCAACAAATGCAAAAGTCGATGCTTCAAATGTGAAGGTGGATGCTGCAAATACTAAAATTGATTTAAACACAGAAAGTATAAATAATTTGGGACAAAAGGTGAATGCCAATATAGAAACTATTCAGAAACTGATACAGGAATCTACTTCAATCCGACAGACTGCAGATGAGGCTAAGGAAAAAGTTGCTGCCGTGGAAGTCAAGGTAACACAATTGGAAACACAGAGAGTCCCAGATCTACAGAGGCAACTTGAGGATCACAAGTCTATGCTTTCTATGTTTGAGCTTAAGGAGAAACAGACTAATTTGAGGATTAGAGCTGTACCTGAATTGGAGAAGGATAGTCTGATAGACTTTCTCACGCAGGAATTTGCAGAGTTTTGGGATTTGGATTTGGAACAAGAAGAATTTAAAATTGTGAGTGCCTTTAGACTGGGAAGAGGAGGGAAGAAGAATAGAGTAAGAGACTGTTTGATTACCCTCCGATCTAAAGAAGAGAGAGATAAAATTCTGGGTAGGCACTTTCAGAAGACCTTGGTAATACAGCAGTCAAGAGTGGAAATATTTAAAGATATCCCGAAATATATTCTGGACCTTAGGTCCAATTATGGAGATTTGGTTGTCCTGCTGAGAAAGAACAGAATCATCTTCATTCATCTTCCCCAAGGCCTATCCTTTAGCTTTAAAGGAAGGAAAATAAAAATAAGATCAGTTGAGGATAAAGAAAAGTTTCTGAGTATTTACGGAGAAGACCTGCAGAAGGAACTTGGAAAAGAGCCAGGAGTGGACAGAAGATCACCAGATAGAGGATTAGAGCAAAAAGTACTGGACAGAAGATCACCAATAGTGGACATAGCAACACTATCCTTTGGACTGGATAGCCCAGGGAAAGTGATACCAACACCACCGACAGAACAAGAGCAAGAATTGGGCGCAGTTGGAGGAAAATCAAAGTAATTGCATCATGGCACTGCAAGCATTGAGTTGGAATGTTCATGGACTGAACTCCCCGGAAAAAAGGCGAAAAGTTTTTCACTTATTAAAAAAAAGAACAATTGGACTTGATTTGTTTACAAGAAACACATGTGATAAGGCTACATAGGAAGGTATTGAGTAATAAAAGATTGGGGCATGAATTTATTTCATCAGACAAAGTTAAAAAAAGAGGAGTAGTACTTAATGCAAAGGAGAGCCTATCACCGAAATTTCTATTTAAAGATGACCAAGGAAGATTTGTTGCAATTGAAATTCAATCACAAGGAGAGAAATTCTTGATAGTAGGTATTTATGCACCAAACGAGGGAAAATCGGAATTTTTTAAGAAGCTACATGAGACTCTGATGGACTACATGGACTATAATATGATTCTGATGGGGGACATGAATGGAGTGGTGTCTACAAATATGGACTTAGTTGACATCTGGAGAATGAAGAACCCCTTGGGAAGAGAGGGAACTTTCTTCTCTGAGGCAAAATGACATGGACAAGAATTGACCAAATTTGGGTAACTAGAGGGCTGGCTCCAAAGACGAGAAAGGTGGAAATTTGCCCTAAAACGTGCTCCGACCACAGTGCTGTGAAGATGGAAATGAAACTAACACCAATTGGTTCCTTCAGATGGAGGATGAATGACACTTTGTTTAGGAACGAAGAAGTGACAAAGAAGGCCCAAAAAACTTTGAGAGACTATTTTGAGATAAATATGAAGACCACTGTTGAAAAAAGAGTAATTTGGGACGCAAGCAAAGCGGTTATGAGAGGATTTCTGATAAAACAGAATGCGATTAAGAAGAGAGTTCAAAATGAGAAAAAAGATAAGATTTTGGAGAAAATAAAGGAAGGAGAGAAGAAACTGAGAGCGAAACCAAAGTCGCAGGAGATCCTGAAAGAGATAAAGTTATATCAAGTACAATGATGAACCAGGAAATAGAATGGAAGATTAAACAGATGAGACAAAAGACATTTGAATCGACAAATAAATGTGGAGAACTGCTGGCTTGGCAAATGAAGAAAAGACAAAAACTCAAGACCATTACGAACTTGGAAGTGGAAGGAAAGAATATACAGAATCCAGTGGAGATCAGAAAGTGCTTCCAAAGGTACTTTAAACAATTATATACACAGGAGACACAGAAAGAAATGGACATTGATCGATTTTTGAAAATAAATGGATTACTAAAAATTTCTCAAGAAAATAAGCTAATGTTGAATTACAAAATAACAGAGCAGGAGGTAGAAGGGGCCATTCAGAATATGCATTTGGGCAAATCTCCAGGACCGGATGGCTTGACTTCAAGATATTATAGATCCCTGAGGGAATGGTTAGTACAACCCTTAAAGGAAGTTTGTAATGAAATATTGGAAGGGAAAAAGGCACCAGAGTCGTGGAAGGAAGCTTATATTACACTTATACCGAAAACAGAGTCTGAGAAGACACAGCTTAAGAACTACTGCCCCATATCTTTGCTCAATGTGGATGATAATTTTTTTGCAGATATTTTGG
This sequence comes from Podarcis melisellensis, assembly GCF_964234715.1. Lineage (NCBI taxonomy): Eukaryota > Metazoa > Chordata > Lepidosauria > Squamata > Lacertidae > Podarcis > Podarcis melisellensis. The sequence continues at coordinate 30,681,572 of NC_138535.1, read as the reverse complement.
CTAAAAGACTAAAAAAGGTATTAGTAGAAGAAATACATAAAGATCAAGCGGGCTTTCTCCCGGGCAGACACTTGTCTGACAATACGAGGAACATAATTAACATCTTAGAAAAAACTACAAGTGAATATTAACACCAAAGCAGTTTTGATATTTGTGGATGCGGAGAAAGCCTTTGACAATATTTCTTGGAGTTTTATGAAGAAGAATTTACAGGGGATGGGGGTTGGTCAAGGTTTTGGAAATGGTACAGGTGCAATTTACTCAGAACAAAAGGCTAAATTAATTGTCAATAATGTAGTGACGGAAGAGTTTAAGATAGAGAAAGGAACACGACAAGGTTGCCCAATCTCTCCATTGCTTTTTATATCGGTCCTGGAGGTTCTCTTAAACATGATTAGAAGGGACCAATTGGTTAAAGGGATACAAGTCGGAGCTAAACAGTACAAATTGAAAGCATTCGCAGATGATTTGGTATTGACATTACAGGAGCCAGAATCTAGTACTAAAAGAGTACTGGAACTGATTCAAGAATTTGGTCAGGTAGCGGGTTTTAAGCTGAATAAGATGAAAACTAAGGTGTTAGAGAAAAACCTAACAGAGAGATATTTCTAGATTTGTCTGGCAGGGCAAGAAGCCTCGAATAAAATTCAAGATATTAACTGATGCAAAAGAAAGAGGTGGACTTGCCCTGCCAGACCTTAAACTTTACTATGAATCAGCTGCTTTTTGCTGGCTGCGAGAATGGCTGCTTCTCGAAAACACTGATGTTTTGGACTTAGAAGGTTTCAACAATGTATTTGGGTGGCATGCATATCTGTGGTATGATAAGGTCAAAGCACATAAAGCGTTTAAAAACCATATTGTCAGAAAAGCACTGTTTAATGTCTGGATAAGATATAAGGACTTGCTTGAAAAGAAAACCCCAAGGGGGTTGTCACCAATGGAAGCGAAGGCTCAGAAAAAGCTCAATATGGAGGCCAAATGGCCGAAATATTGGGAAAGTCTGGAACAAGAGGGAGACAGATTAAAACTGCAGAGCTTTGAAAAATTAAAAAATAGAGTGCGAGATTGGCTTCATTATTACCAAATAATGGAAGCATTTAATTTGGATAAAAAAATTGGCTTCCAGGTGGAAAAATCAAAATTGGAAACAGAACTGTTAGATCCCAAAATTAAGAACTTGTGAAGAATGTATAACTTGCTGTTGAAATGGAACACTCAGGATGAAATGGTGAAATCAGCTATGATTAAATGGGCACAAGATATTGGTCATAACATTATGTTTGCTGACTGGGAACAGTTATGGACCACAGATATGAAATTCACGGCATGTAATGCCCTAAGAGAGAATATAATGAAAATGATTTACAGGTGGTACATGACACCAGTCAAGCTTGCAAAAATTTATCATTTGCCCGATAATAAATGTTGGAAATGTAAAGAGACTGAAGGTACATTCTTTCACCTTTGGTGGACATGCCCAAGGATTAAGGCTTTCTGGGAGATGATCTATAATGAAATGAAAAAGGTATTTAAATATACCTTCCTGGAGAAAGCAGAGGCCTTTCTCCTGGGCATGGTCGGCCAATTGGTGCCAAAGAAGGATAGAACTTTCTTTATGTATGCTACAACAGCAGCAAGAATACTTATTGCAAAGTACTGGAAGACACAAGATCTACCCACCCGGAAAGAATGGCAGATGAAGGTGATGGACTATATGGAACTGGCGGAAATGACTGGCAGAATCCGAGACCAGGGAGAAGAGTTGGTGGAGGAAGAGTGGAAGAAATTTAAAGACTATTTACAGAAATATTGTAAAATGAATGAATGTTAGAAGGATGTTGGAATGAAGCTATGTGGTTTTAGCAGAAATGTTATAAAGGTTTAGGAAAAAATAGACTGTTAATTGGTGAAAGGAGGAAAAGTTAAGTTATATTATACTAAGATAAATTACAGGACAAAAATTGGAAAAGATGGAAAGGATTTGCTGAAATAGCTAACCAAATTAAAATACACAAAAGGGAGGTGTGAGGAGGTCAAGGAAACAAGCAAATGAAAGATAAGTTATGGAAATGTTTCTATTTTTCTGCTTTTTTCTATTTCTTTTCTTCTTTTTTCTCTTTTTTATTGTGATGTGCTGTTCTGTTTTTGCTTAATATGGTGTTTTTATCTTTTTTTTCTTTTTGTAACTTTTAAAACTTTAATAAATATTACTTCAATATATATATATATATATATATATATATATATATATATATATATATATATATATATATATATGCAGGTTTTGGTGTCCTCGGGTGTCTTCCCGTGTAAAAGTTGGGGTGTCTAGGCGACGTTTCGACGAGGTCTCACTCGTCATCTTCAGGCTGGTGCTTTCGGCTTCTTGTTCCAGTAACAAGAAGCCGAAAGCACCAGCCTGAAGATGACGAGTGAGACCTCGTCGAAACGTCGCCTAGACACCCCAACTTTTACACGGGAAGACACCCGAGGACACCAAAACCTGCATTCCTGTACCCGTGAAAATCTACGAAAGCAAATATATATATATATATATATAATCTCACAATATATCCTCTCCTGCAACCCAGAACATTCTCACACATTCCCCATCAATCAATATTGGGCTAAAAGCTATAGAACACAAAGCTAAATGCACCTAAAACCTGGTTTTGAAATAGCCTTGGTCTTGCCAAGTCCCTCAGCCTTGTGAGCATTCCACTTTCTCTACACTATGCGTGTACCCCTGACCGTGTCCTCCCTTACTCATTTCCCCCCTAAACTAGAAAGCCCCAAATGTTTTAGCTTCTCATCTGGGAGTTGCTCCAGCCCCTTGATAATTTTGGTTGCCCTCTGCTGAACATTCCTGCCCCCCCCCCCAGCTCTGCCTTCAACTGCAAACGTGGCAGACAATGCCTTCCCTGCAGTTGCACTGCCAATAAAGTTCAGTTTTACTTTTAAGGACAGGAAATTCTCCTGCAGGCCATCTGTGCTAAAGAGAGGTTGCGATATAACTCTCCTTCTTTTGGACCACCCAATTTGCAAAAAATAGCAAAAGCCAAACTTTTGGCCCAGAGTTGAAATGCTGACGTTCCTCTTCTCTATGGCCTGCTGGTCAGCGGATGCCTTGACCAAGACCTGGTTGTCTAACTTGAGACCTTTCGCCTACAGCTGCTGTTCTGGGCTATGAAACAAGAGCAGCAATTCAGCCCTTGGCTCACTGCAAATCATGTGTGCAAACACAGAACCTGGCTTGGGGCTGCTTTGCCTCTGACTTACTTTGCAACATCCTCTCCCCCCAGAGGAATCTTGCTTTGAACAAAAGTAACCCACAGTGGAGGATCAACTTCACTTTACTTGACTAGACCCAGTGGCGTAGTGGGCTGCGGGGCACAGGGGCAGTTGCCCCAGGCACAAAATTGTTAGAGGTGCACAATTTCAGCACCTGGTGCTGCCTCAATACAGCTGCACGCTTCCATCACTGGGGTCCGATGACAACGGCTTGTCCATGCGATCAGGTAAGTGACCTCTCCAGACAATGGGGTGGCTCTTCTTTTCTCATCTCTGTGGCTGTGATCCCCTGGGTGATGTGGATGCCATTGGGCAGTCGAATGCGCATGCATACTCCGTCTGTTTCCCTCCCTCCTACCCCCTCCTCCACGTGGCCCCGGGAACTGGCAAGGAAGAGCTCTGGCACCCTCCTCCCTTGGTGGAGTCTACCTCTTTTTATCTCATGACAGGAGTCATGACAGGAGATCTTGGACTCTGTATCAGACCCTGATGGCAAAGGTGGTTCTGTTAGACTATGAACCACCTGAAAGAGTCTCCTGGTACTGTTTTCACCAACAGATCCAGCAACAATGGTCCTCCTCACCGTCGCTATCGCCACTTGGTAGGCTCGGCGTTGAGCTCTAACCCGTGTTTGGTCTCATTTGAAGTGGGTTTTTCACCACCAGCACTTTAGCTGTCTCAGGAATTGTTTCATCACCCTCAGCCCCAGGGGTAGAACCACAGGGTCATCCAAGTGCCATGCCATTGGAGAGGGTGCTTTTTAAGGTTTGTGGAGCAGCACCCTCTTGTTCCCCACCACCAAATGTGCTTTCCATGTGTTTGGCCGCCGTCTGTCGGGTCTCCCCAGATGAATTTGCTATTAGAAGGAGGCATGTGAAGCCATAATCCTGGAAAGAGATTCTGGAGAGAAGCACTCGACCCAATTTTAGCCTTTGATTCTGTGAGAGGCGCCCAGTGCTTGGTCTTACTAGCTGCAGCTCAACCTTAACTAGGTTTACAGCAGAGGAGCAAGTCCTGGAGGGCTGGCTTCCTATTCTGCCTCTATGGGTGAGTTGGCATTGATGAGGAAAATTCCGGGGTGTGAGGCTACTCAACAGCCCAGCTCGTCAGGCAGAGCCCGCGGGTACCTGCGGTCAGAAATGAAGGAGATTCCAGCCACAAATTGGAGCAAAACAGCAGTCAAGAAACCAAGATCTTTTTTTGTTGCGCAACAGGTTCCCACAGGAGTAAGAACCCCGAACATGGGGTGACATTGACTTTTAAAACTTCCCACAGTCACCCAGAATACATTGTGTATAGACCCAATCCCCTTCTCAATCCAGTCCGCGGATGGTCCAGGAATCAGCGTGTTTTAACATGAGTAGAATGTATCCTCTTGCTCAAAATGCATCTCTGGGTTATTTGTGGGGCATAGGAATCCGTTCATTATTTTTTTCAAAATATACTCCGGCCCACCACATGCTCTTGTGGGATGTGAAACACAAGAGCAGTCAAGTACAACATTCCTAGAGTGCACATGTTTACACATGGGGAGGAATGTTTGTCCAGCCAGCAGGTAAACTTCCTGTTTCCTTCTGGGCTGGGACAAACTTCCTCTACATGTGACTAAAGGTGGGTGTGGCCTCACCTGTGCAGGTAAGGACAAAAGCACAGGGCAGGGCAGCCATCTCTCTCTCTCTTTCACCACATGCATCGAAGAAGCAAGATCTGCTTAGCCAAAGATGCCCTCTTGGCCTCCAGCCAAGAGAGGACAAAGGGACTGTCTTCTTATGGAATAGTTTTCAAGTGTATGTTACTTTTCTAAGCTAAGTCTGCCTTCTGGGATCCGATTGTGAACAGAATGTGAGTAAACTCGTTTTATACTTTTATGGAAGACTGTGTCGTGTCTTATCTTTTATGAGGGAAAAAGGGGGAAATACCAGAACAGTTATTATAGAGGCTTTAGCGAGCCTGAGCAAAGGCATCCGCTGCCAATTTTAGAAGAGGGGAATGTTACTCTGCTAAATTGTGGAACTTGTTAAGACAAGTTGGATAAGGATATAATCAGACAATGTATCCTCTCCTGCATCCCTGAACATTCCCACAGGTCTGAGGGACGGTGGACAGGCCATAGGCAAACATGTCCAGGCACCTCTTAAGTAAAGCTAAAGGTAAAGGGAGCCCTGGCCATTAGGTCCAGTCGTGACCGACTCGGGGTTGCAGCGCTCATCTCGCTTTATTGGCCGCCGAGGGAGCTGGCGTGCAGCTTCCGGGTCATGTGGCCAGCAGGACTACGCCGCTTCTGGCAAACCAGAGCAGCGCACGGAAACACCGTTTACCTTCCCGCCGGAGCGGCACCTATTGATCTACTTGCACTTGGACGTGCTTTCGAACTGCTAGGTTGGCAGGAGCAGAGACCGAGCAACGGGAGCTCAGCCCGTCGCGGGAATTCGAACTGCCGACCTTCTGATCAGCAAGTCTTAGGCTCTGTGGTTTAGACCGCAGCACCACCCACGTCCCTCCTGCACATCCATACCTTGGGGCAAGTCTGGGGATGGGCTCTTGGTTTCTTTGGCCAACTAACTGCTCAGTAAGTGTCACCTTTGGGCACTTCCCTGGGTGTACACGTGTCCTCACGCTTGAGGGATTCTGGCGGGAGATAGAGGGGGAAAGAGTCCTTTCCTTAAGGGCAAGAATGGCGTTGGAATGGAGGAAATTGATGCAGGGGGTGGATTTTCTGAAGTGAGGGGCTTTTCCTAAGCCGGCAGTCCATAAGGGAAGTGGCTTGACAGATTTCTTGCAACAAAGGATCACTTTGGGCAATAGAAACCAGTTCATGGGCTTTTGATGGACGGAGTCCATTGTTCTCTCAGCCGGCGGCCACTCAGGAGCTCAGTCAAGCTGGCGAAGCTCCGCTGCTCCGCAGAAGGGAAACAGGCAGCGGCCCAAGAAAGATTCTGTCCACTAGAGGCCGCTATCCGCTATTGGCTAGCTGTCCAAATCCGATGCTTTTGATTGGGCTATACGCAGCAGTATGTAAATACAGAGTTCATGCCCAAGTCCCCGCTCATATTGATACACTTTAATACCAGAAAGAGGGAAGCAGGGTCTTTTCTTCTTAAAAAAAGATGTGGTGCTTGGTGCGACAGGGGAAGGAAAGGGCTTTCTCGAGCTCATTGTCTCGCGCCCTAGCTATGAGGAGGGGTTTCTGGGGAAGGCGAGATCCCTAGCGAATTCCCCCCTCGGAAATTCCGTGTAGCATATTCTTAGAAAAGGAAAAAGGAGGGGGAGGAGAAAAGACTGAAAGGGAAGAAAGGTTTCCTCTGTTCCCTTCCACTCTTCCAAAATAATTCTGAGCTGAGGTGCAGAGCTCTTTTCTCCCTTGTGACCTCCCCACCCTCCTCCTCCTCCCTCCCACCTAACTGGCTGTGTCACCTTGCCTGCCAATCATACCTCCCTTTGAACTGAAGCAGAGTTCCATCCCTGTTTGTGCCAGTTCTGGAGTCTAAAAGCCGAGGACCTAAATCAGCCAAAGGAAAATGACACCCTTCCTACCCACGCAAAAATGCAACTTTCATTGGTCTGTTTGCTACTGGACGTGGTCACCAAGCTTGGCAAAAGGGGCTTGTTTTTTTCTTTTGTTTAAAGAAGGAATAGCTCATTTGCTTGCTAGTGTGATTGAAAGGGTCACTTTGGGGGCAGCGCTGCAAATGCAGAAGGGATCTTGGCCGGTTTCTAAAAAGGGAAAGTGAGTTTCCCTCTGACAAACACTTTCTGCCTCCCCTCTGCAAAGCTCCACATGTTTCCGCCCCACCCTGTCCTCAGCCAACCCCCCACTTAGAAGCCACTCTTCGGTTATTGACTTCTGTGTGCTTGTGTATCTGTGTCTCCCGTGTGGGGTTCCTCTCTGCGTAAAGTCTTCAAGCTGTGCCTGTGTGCGCCTGACAAATCGGCCCCATTGCCTTTCCCTCGTCAAAATTTATCTTTCCCCCCACCTCCAGTCTCTGTTGTTGTGTGTCCTGGCTGAGAGGAAAAACAGAAGACGGGGGGCCATCGGTCAGGGATAGTCTACTTGAGATTCCTGCATTGCCCCAGGGGGTTGGCTTGATGACCCTCAGGGGTCCCTTCCAGCTCCACTCTTCTCTGGTGCAGGCAGGCTTGTGCAGAGTTTTAGGTACAAGTTGGGTGCAAGGGGTGCAGCCCATCTTATGCCACGCCGGCTCGGGAAGAAGTCCCACTGATCATGATGAGACTCGCAGGCGAGTAGATTGCTGCTGTGCAGGCCTGCTGTTGAAATCAATGTTTTCCTTTTCAGAGCATGGTGAAATCCCCATGACTAAAACCTCCCCTACCGTAGTTTCTGTCAGGAGTTCAGCCTACACTCGAGTAGCCCCCTGGCAGAGACACGTGCCCGACTGGCATGTTCCTTCCCTCCTGGTCGATCGTTTGGGAGCTTCATAAGCTTTCTTCAGCCCGAACATCACAGCGACCGATGCCAAGCGACACCGGCACACTTAGGGATCCGCCGAGTTTGTGCATCATGCCTGACAGACCTCAGCAACTCAGCATTTTGGCTAATCGACTTTATTTACATATCAACATACACACGGAGCACTGCAACATGGCTCCCTCTCTCTCGAGCATCAGACAGCAAAGAGAAAAAGAACAAAGGACAATAGTCCCACTTCACGGAACACAGGAACACAAACATCCTGTCGCCGTCACTTCCCACTCTGTGAAGTCAAAACATAGACAACAATCCCATGACTGCAATCATGGAGCTGGAATTCTCACAGTTTCAAGCGCTACCACAGGTTCCGCAGAATATCTGTACTGCATGGTTTAGTGTGGCAGCACCTGCCCTTTGGAACTCCCCGCCTCTTGCAACAAAGCACGTGCCTTTGCTAGACGCTTTTCAGGCACCTGCTAAAAGCATTCTTGTTGAGGCAAGCATACCTAGAAGCTTAGGAAGTTGAACAAATTTTCATCTCTTTTAATATCTTAGCTTTTGTATGTTTTAAAGTAGGATTGTTGATTTTACTTGATTTTACTGCTTGATTTTTGTTTTTTGTTTTGGTAAACCACTTTGCAGGCTTTTTAAAATAAATTTTATTAAATAAAGAAGCAATACATAGAACTAAGAATAGAAATATATAGGAAAATATATACCCCCCCATTTTCTTTATTTTTATTCTTTTTGGCAAGAAAATGGGCACACATGGAGGCAGCAAACCTTTGTGCCCTTCAGAGGCACATGCGCAGTCTGCTACTGGCCTCTGGTCTCCTGCGCATGGGGTGGGGGTGGGGGGGAGGCCACCCCTTCCACGCAGCGAAGGCGACCCTGGCATGGCTACCAGCTGCCCACAAAGGCGCACTGAACTGGGCTCCAGACTGTGGTGGGACTCCCCTAAGCCCCAGCCAACATGGCCAGCGCTCATCAGGGATGATGGGACTTGAAACCCATTGGGAGGGAGGGCCACATGAAGACAGGGTTCTCAAAAATACCTCTGGCTTGCGGCTCCTGGAGTGTTGCTGGCCACGCCTGGAGTTTCTCTTCAAGCTCCCGGAGCTTCACAAGGAATGTTTGAGTTTCCTTAAATACTGTTTCAGCTCCATGCCACACCCCAGCCAAAAGAGCTGTAATCACTGAGAAAAAGAAGGGAGCATCTGTGCATGTCATTCCGGTCAACCACAGCTGCCGCCACCCCCCACCCCCAACATCATCAGCAGTTACACATACAGGCTTTTAAAATTTATTGAATATCTTTTTTAAAAAGTTAACCTTGTAATTCCTAAATCATTTTAAACACTTTGTTTTTTTTTCCAAATACATTTTTATTAACATTATATACATAACAAGCATACAAACAGATACAAACAAATACAAAAAAAAATTACAACAAGAAAAAAATAAAAATATACAAACCAAACTTTTTTCCTCTCTCTAACTATACAAAGAGAGATTAATCCGGCTACTTCACAAAAAAGGAGGAAAAAGAAAAAGAAAAAAACCCCCCCAAAAAACAACAACAAAAAACAAAAAAAACCCCTCCTGGACTTCCTTCCATCCTTTTGGTAAGTATCAAATATTTACTTCCATTCACGTCTTTGATTTTTGATCTGTAAACCTAAATTCACACGCTGGTAGTATTGTTCTGACCCCGCCAATCACATTAAACATTCATTCCAATGTAGTTCCAGTATTTACTCCAATTTTTCAGAGATTTCTGTTCATCATGGTCTCTTATTTTACCTGTTAATTTATCAAGCTCAGCATATTTTATCATTTTAATTTGCCAATCATTTATATTGGGGATAGTTTCCACTTTCCAATATTGTGCCAACAGAATTCTCGCTGCTGTGGTGGCATAGAGGAATATCGTTCTATCTTCTTTTTTGATCTCTTTATCCAACATTCCCAGCAAAAAGGCTTCGGGTCTTTTGGGGAAGGTGTATTTAAATATTTTTTTAAGCTCATTGTAAATCAATTCCCAAAAGCCTTTCACCCTTTTACATGTCCACCATAGATGATATAGGTCACCCTCCACCTCCCCACATTTCCAGCATTTCTTATCCTTTAATCTATACATTTTGGCCAACTTCACAGGGGTGTGATACCACCTGTATAGCATCTTCCAAATATTTTCTCTCAGGGACATACATGCTGTAAACTTTATGTTGCGGTTCCACACTTCCAACCACCTTTCAAAGTCGATGTTATAACCAAAATCAATTGCCCATTTGATCATTGCCTCTTTGACCTCCTCGTCCTTTGTGTACCACTCTAATAGTATATCATAGGTTCTAGATAGGGTTTTGTTTTTACCTTCTATTACTTCTACATTGAATTTTGATTTTTTGTCCTCAAAACCCAACTTCTTCTTGTCCTCTTTTAACAAATCATTCACCTGATGGTATTGCAACCACCCAGTGAATAGATTTTTTATCTCTTCATAAGGTCTAAGTCTTGGCCCTTGATCTGTTTTTCTTAACATTTCTTCGTAGGTGGCGTTTTTCCCCTCCATATTTGTTTTCTTCACCGTTAATACCTCAATCGGTGAGATCCACCATGGGGTCTTTCTTTCAAGGAGATTTTTATTCCTTTCCCATGTTTGGTATAAAGGTCCCCTGAAGATATGATTTAGAAAGCTCTTGTGAGCCTTCGCTTTCCCATACCAAAGGTACGAATGCCATCCGTACCAATTATTAAAACCTTCTAAATCCAGCAGGTCTCTATTCTCCAGTTTAATCCAATCTTTTAACCAAAGTATACAGGCCGCTTCGTAATATAAACTTAGGTCCGGGAGAGAAAAACCCCCTCTTTCTTTTTTATCTATCAAAATTTTCATTTTTATCCGTGGCCTTTTCCCCTGCCAGATATACTTTGCCAAAGCTCTCTGCCACTCTTTACATTGTTTCAGGTCTTTAAGTATGGGAATAGTCTGGAATAGAAATAGCATTCTAGGCAAAATATTCATTTTGACAACCGCTATCCTCCCCAGAAAAGAGCGTTTCATCCTCCCCCATATTTCCATGTCTTTCTTTATACTCCTCCAGGTGACATCATAGTTATCCTTATATAAATTTATGTTCTTGGCTGTGACCCATATCCCAAGATACTTCACTTTCTTGGCTACTGCAATTTCCGTCCTTCTCTCTAAGTCTGTTATTTCTTCCTTTGTTAAATTTTTAACCAACATTTTGGTTTTATTTTTATTTATCTTAAGTCCTGCCACGACTCCAAATTCTTCAATCTTTAATAAAGCTTCTTTTACACTATTTTTTGGGTCTTCTAAGGTTAGTACGATGTCATCTGCAAAGGCCTTGATTTTATATTCCCTCTTTCCTACCTGGACTCCTTTTATTTCTGTTGCCTCCCTCAGTCTCTCATTCAGTATTTCTAATACCGTTATAAACAATAAAGGAGACATGGGGCAGCCCTGTCTAGTTCCTTTATATATATCAAAATATTCTGTTGTGGTGTTGTTTATTACCAATTTTGCCTTCTGTTCCTTGTATATTGCTTCTATCCCTCTTCTGAATTTCTCTCCCATTCCCATCGTTTCCAAACTTTTCTTCAAGAAATCCCATGAGATGTTATCAAACGCCTTTTCAGCGTCTATAAATACCAAGGCCGCTTGTCTGTCTATACTCATATCCAAATATTCAATAATGTCTATCAGATTCCTTACATTTTCCCTTAATTGTCTCCCTGGGAGGAAACCCGTTTGATCTTTATGTATTTTGTTGTTCAAAACCTTTTATAGTCTTTCTGCCATTATGTCTGTGAATAGTTTATAATCATTATTTAATAATGAAATTGGCCTATAGTTTTTCACTTCCAGGGCATCTGCATCTTTTTTGGGGATCAAGGTAATATATGCTTCCTTCCAGGTATTCGGGATCCTTCCTTCCTTTAATATATTATTCATCACTTCTCCTAACACGGGGGATATTTGATTACTTAGTGTTTTATAATATTTGGCCGAAAGGCCATCTGGCCCTGGCACTTTCCCACTTTTCATCCTTTTAATAGCCTTTTTTTATCTCTTCTTGAGTAATTGTCTGGTCTAATATCTCATTTTCTTCTTTAGAAATCGGTTTTAGGTGGTGCTCTTGCAAAAAATAGTCTATTTCTTGCTTAGTTTCCTTTCCTCTTTTATATAAATCCTTGTAATATTTTTGAAATATTTTTCTTATCTCTTTTGGCTCTTCCACAATCCTTTCTCCTTCCCTTATCCTACTAATCGTATTTTCTTTTCTTCTTTCTCTTATTTGCCACGCCAAATATTTGCCTATCTTATTTGCTGACTCAAATGTCCTCTGATTCATCATTTTAATTTTCCATTCTACCTCTTGGTCAATTATTGTAGAAAATTTAGCTTGTAATATCTTTATATTCTGCTTTGCGGTCTCCTCGTTGGGGTTAATAGTTAACTTTCTTTCATTTTCCATAATCTGTGTTAGGATCTGTTCTTTCTTTGTCTCTTTTTCTTTTCTTACTTGACTATTTTTCTGTATTAAAAAACCCCTCATAACTGCCTTTCTTGCATCCCACACAGTCTCTATGGCGGTTTCCCCATTTAAATTCCATTTAAAATAATCTTCTATTGTCTCTATTGCCTTATTTACAATTTTCTGGTCATTAAATAAAAATTCATTCATTCTCCATCTAACTCTTCGGATATCCCTACCTTTTAACTCAATGGAGACCGCATTATGATCAGATATAATTCTTGGAAGAATTTTTGATTTAATTAGATTTTGGGTTAGTTCCTTCGAAATCCAGATGCTGTCTATTCTCCCCCAACTCTGATTTGGGTTTGAAAAAAAAGTATATTGTTTTGTAGTAGGGTTTTTGAGTCTCCACGCATCAATCAGTCCCAGATTATTTATCATATCAAAGAAGGATCTCGGTAATTTACCTTCCTTCTTCTCATGTTTTTTTGTTGACTTGTCTAGGTTTGGAGATACCACCCCGTTAAAATCGCCCATCAATATCATTTTTTGGTCTATCCATTCCATCAATTTGTCTCCTAATTTAAATAAAAGGCTGATTTTTTGTCATTTGGAGCATATATTCCCACGACAATTATTTTTTCTCCCTGAAACACTATCTGAACAATAACTACTCTCCCTTGGTCATCTTTATATAATAATTGTGGATCATATTTTTCCTTTATATATATTACCACCCCTCTTTTCTTCACTCTATCTGATGTCACGAAATCTATTCCCAATCTCTTATTGCTTAGTAATCTCTTATGCTTATTTATTATGTGCGTCTCTTGGAGACATATTAAGTCACAATTCTTTTTCAATAGTACGTGTGTAATCTGATTCCTTTTATTCTTATTATTCAATCCATTCACATTCCAGTTTAGTATTTTTAGTGCCATCTATTATATATTGTTAATTAGCTTGTTGAACCTATGTACAATCTAGTGTTCTTTGTCTCCTTTCTCTAGTTCTTCTCTTTCTCCTGTTAAGCTCTCCTCTCTTTCTTCTTCTTCACACCCTCCTTTTTCTTCTCCTTGCTGGTTCTCTGTCTCCTCCTCTACCTCCTCCTCCCCCATCATTTTCCCCAGGTCCTTCTCGTATCTCCTTGCGAATTTTTGAAGTTCTGAGATAGTGGACAGTTTAAACTTTTTTTCTTTGAAATAAAATGAAATACCTTCTGGAAACTCCCATCTATACAAGATCCCATTTTTCTTCAGTTGATTTGTTAATCTTTTATATGGGTCCCTCCTTCGAAGAAATCTCGAAGGGATCTCTTTGTAAATAATAATTGGGTTTTCTTCAATATATAACCTTAAACACTTTGAAATACTTTCTAAAATTCTGCTTTTTAACTTTTATGTAAATGATGTAATAAAGGAACCCAAATGGCCAGATATTTCCCTGTTTCAGTTTTATCCCATAATGTATCCATTTTGCTACATGCCAACGATACAGTGTTGTTAGCACAAACGCAAGTGGGTATGAGGCGATTGCTAAAGAACTTTGGGAGACTGTGTCGTAACAAAGATTTGAATACAAATTATTCCAAGACAAAAGCCGTAGTATTGGGGGCAGAGCCCAGGAAGCAGAAATGGCTCCTAAATGGACAAGCCATTGAACAAGCCAGGCATTTCAACTACAGTGGTACCTCTGGTTGCGAACGGGATCCGTTCCGGAGCCCCGTTCGCATCATGAGCAGAACGCAACCCGCGTCTGCGCGTGTGTGGGTCGCGATTTGCCACTTCTGCGCATGCGCGTGACGTCATTCTGAGCGTCTGCACATGCGTGAGCAGGGAAACCTGGAAGTAACCCGTTCTGTTACTTCCGGGTTGCCGCGGGACGCAATTCTCAAAAATACCTCTGGCTTGCGGCTCCTGGAGTGTTGCTGGCCACGCCTGGAGTTTCTCTTCAAGCTCCTGGAGCTTCACACGGAACACTTGAGCTTCCTTAAATACTGTTTCAGCTCCATGCCACACCTCAGCCAAAAGAGCTGCTTTAACTCAGAAAAAGAAGGGAGCATCTGTGCATGTCATTCCGGTCAAGTTGCACCAAAGTGGGACTTGTTCATCTGAGCTCCACAGGCTGGTTTTTTTTAATTGTTTGACTGGGGTTGATTGTTGGTTTTTCTTTAATTTGGGCAAGGCCTTTTTATGTGCCCTTTCAATCCCCAAGAGCCAGCACTGTAAATCAGTTTTAAGGGAGTCTTACAACCACAGCTGCCGCCACCCCCCAACATCATCAGCAGTTACACATACAGGCTTTTAAAACCTATTTAATATCTTTTTTAAAAAGTTAACCTTGTAATCATTTTAAACACTTTGAAATACTTTCTAAAATTCTGCTTTTTAACATTTATGTAAATGATGTAATAAAGGTAAAGGTAAAGGTACCCCTGCCCGTACGGGCCAGTCTTGACAGACTCTGGGGTTGTGCGCGCATCTCACTTAAGAGGCCAGGGGCCAGCGCTGTCCGGAGACACTTCCGGGTCACGTGGCCAGCGTGACATCGCTGCTCTGGCGAGCCAGAGCCGCACACGGAAACGCCGTTTACCTTCCCGCTGGTAAGCGGTCCCTATTTATCTACTTGCACCCAGAGGTGCTTTCGAACTGCTAGGTTGGCAGGCGCTGGGACCGAGCAGCGGGAGCGCACCCTGCCGCAGGGATTCGAACCGCCGACCTTTCGATCAGCAAGTCCTAGGCGCTGAGGCTTTAACCCACAGCGCCACCTGCGTCCCTAAATGATGTAATAAAGGAACCCAAATGGCCAGATATTTCCCTGTTTCAGTTTTATCCCATAATGTATCCATTTTGCTACATGCCAACGATACGGGACCGCCTCTCCTGGTATGCCCCACAGAGAAATTTACGGTCTGCAAATAAAAACATCCTAAAGATCCCAGGCCACAGAGAAGTTAGGCTGGCCTCAACTAGAGCCAGGGCTTTCTCGGCCGCGGCTCCAATCTGGTGGAACGCTCTTTCATAAGAGACTAGGGCCCTGCGGGACCTGACATCTTTCCGCAGGGCCTGCAAGACAGAGCTGTTCCACCAGGCCTTTGGTCAGGGCGCAGCCTGACCCCCTCCTCTGGCAATCTGCACAGAATTTTGCTTGATGGTTCTCATTAATTTGATCTTAATTTGATTTTAATTAATTTTATAATGAATGTTTTAGAATGTTGGACTATTTTGATTGTTGTTAGCCGCCCTGAGCCCAGCTTCGGCTGGGGAAGGTGGGATATAAATAAAATTTATTATTATTATTATTATTATTATTATTATTATTATTATTATTATTATTGTTAGCACAAACATTCTGAGCGTCTGCACATCATTCTGAGCGTCTGCACATGCGCGAGCAGCGAAACCTGGAAGTAACCCGTTCCGTTACTTCCGGGTCGCCGCGGGAGGCAACCTGAAAAGACGTAACCTGAACCGAGCGGAACAAGAGGAATGACTGTATCTGAGGATTTGCTTCTCTGATAGGAGTACTGGGTCTCATCAGATGACAGCCTCGGCCTTGAAGGCATCAAGATCTGCACAAGCAATTCTTAGCTTTACCAGAACTGAAGGCGGCAATGGGATTGCCCCTGCTCCGAGAAGATATACAGTGGTACCTCGGAAGTCAAACGGAATCCATTCCAGAAGTCTGTTTGACTTCCAAAACATTCGGAAACCAAGGCGCGACTTCCGATTGGCTGCAGGAGCTTCCTGCATGCAAACCGAAGCCGCGGAAGCCCCGTCGGACATTTGGGCTCCAAAGAACATTCACAAACCGGAACACTCACTTCCGGGTTTGTGGCGTCCGGGAGCCAAAACATTCGAGTCGCAAGGCATTTGGGATCCAAGGTACGACTGTATTGGTAAGGCGCCCCCACAGGTAACATGGGGGGGGAGGGGAATGATAGGAGGGGATCGGGAGAGACAGGGAAGCCCGGAGCGAACGCCCCACCTAGCCCAGCTCCGACCCCAAGCCAATATCACCAGCGGCTGGAGCAAAAGAGCAGAGGAACCGCACACCGGGGACCGGCTGGGGGCTAGAAGAACGCGGCGTGGACCCTCCCCTGGCAGTGCAGGGGGGCACAGCAAAAACCATGCTTTATGTTATTGAGTTGATTTTCAGTCCATTTCTTATCCGTATTTTAAAGCCCTATGAACCCAGGTAGGCGGCCTGAACCATTGGAGCCCATTTCCTGGAACCGCCGTCTCAGCCCCGATCTAGGGACCTGACACCAAGCCCTGGGGGTCCCACAGGAGAATTCAAACTGCCCCTTTTTCTTGTTCCCTTCTCTCTCTCTCTCCTCCTTCTTCTTTAGTTATAGACACAACCCTCCCTTTTTTATTAATACATTATTACTCATTATTCATCCATTTCTATTCGCTTCTTACTCATTTACTCATTTTCATTATTATTACTCATTTTTCTCTTTTTTAAAAAAGATTTTTTAAATTTCTCATTAAAGAATTCTATATATATAACTACTTTTCCATCCCCACTCCCCCCTTTTTCTATTTACTTATTACAATGGTTTTTTTTCTTTTCCTTCTCTTTTCTGAACAAACAAACAAACTATTTTCAGTAGGATTTTTTGTGTTTTCTTTTTCTTTCTTTCTTCGTTTTCTCTCTATCTCTTTTCTCTCTTCCTTATCTTTTCTTTTCCATCTTGTCTTTTGTCTGACACTATAACTTGAACCACCACAGCAACTTTTGATTTTTAAAAAGAATTCCATTAGCCTTTACATTTTTAACTTTTGACTCTTATCTGCAAACTCCCAACCCCACCTCCCCACCTTAACACTGGGAGGGCCATGTCCCCGGAATTTGTGAAGACAGGATTCTCAAAAATACCTCTTCCTTGCGGCTCCTGGAGTATTTCTGGCAACAGCTGGAGTTTTTCTTCAAGCTCCTGGACCTTCATACACAATGCTTGATCATCAACCCCACCCACTGCTCTCTTCTCCCAGGCATCTGAAGAGACAAACGGCTCCCCTTCTCTACCTGTGTGCCACAAGCCTGAATTGCAAGACAGTTCCCACTTTGGGGCAACAGGGAACAAACATGCAGAGGACGAGTTCTGAGGCTCCCCCAACAAAGCCATTTCCCTGGGCCCACCTGCCAGCCTGCTGCTGGCTGGCTGCCCACCCACAGGAAAGTGGCACGATCCTCCCCACCAACAGGACATAACAAGAAGATGGGGACGATAACATAGGACTTCCTAACTTGTGAGTTCTGATGAGCCGCTGCTGCTTCCCCAGTTTAAAGGATGGCGGCTCAGGTGAGCCATTAAGCTAGAAGGAGGAAAAGGACCGACCCCGGGATGGGCTGTCTGCCTTCCTTTTGCCTTCCACCTCACGACATCCTTCCCCAGCCTGGTGCACTCCAGGTGTTCTGGGGCTCCATCTCTCACCAGGCCCAGGCGGTATGGCCAGGGGTCAGGGATGGGGGCAGTTGTCCAAAGCAGCTGGAGAGACTCAAGGAGGGCATTACAGCCTCAAAGCCCTTTCCCTACCTCTCAATCTGGACTTACCTGGCCTTGCCCCTGGCCGCCTTTAGCCAGATCAGCTGTGCTCGGAGCTGGGACAGACCCCTCTGGAGACTTAGAGGCAGAGGAAACAGCCTGGGTCCCCTGGAGAGCACTCTCAAAGGAGATGCCCGCAAAGCAGATCACACTTTTCCTACTCCCAGACTGCAGGCTAGAGAACGTCGCTGCACGCTGGTGACCCATTCCCTGGGTGGTGCACTGGGAAGAAGAAACCTCACCCAGAGATGGGAGGGAAGCACTTTGGCCAGTGCCATGGGGCCTTTCTTCGGCAAGCTGCTCAGGGACCTGCAATGGAGCACTGCCCAAGGAGGAGGACATGTGGGAGGCCTGCTGGGAAGGCTGCTGGGACCCCGACTCTTCCTGGCTAAGGGAAGCAGCTCTTCCAGTGGTATCTCTGGGAACAGAGGGCATCGAAGTGAGCTGGCAATGAGAAGGCTCAGCCAGGTGGGAGCCGGAGGTCTCTTTGGTCTCACCCAGGGATTCGTTGGGCGAACTTTTCCTCTCCATTCTGGCTCCATTCTGAGCTCCACCCAACATGGCGACGAAGGTAGTTACTAAGTAATTTTGCTTACTCTTATCAAAGTTTTAAGTGGTTTTAAGCAGTTTTTATCTTCCCCTGTTTTTATCCGAGAGTTTTAAATGAACTGCTGGCTGTGCTGGCTGTCTTTTATTATCTCTTTTATTACCGCCACGACTGCCGCCGCCTCCCTAACCTGGGAGAGACAAGTGAAAGGCAGTATTCTTGTGAGGAAGACTAAAGGATTTAAGGAGCTCCCCAGCACAGTGCCCACGACGGTTCCCCTGCAAAATTGATTTATGGGCCATGGAAAACGCCCAAGAGACTCGGACGAGGCATTATCTTCTCCGAGGCCTAAGCAATCAAGGAAGGGTTCACTTAAAGGAGGGAGAGGCCCCGAGGAATCTACCTACTCAATAGCAACTCAAAATCGTTTCGATCCCCTAATTGCCCTGGAAATAACATACAAAGATGAGGCCCCTGAGACGCTACAAATTGGAAACGCTAATGGTAACACAAATGGGGAGGGTCCCTATCCGAAGGAGTAGCCAAATCTGCGGACTGCTCAGGATGCGAGCAACTCCATGTAGTAATTAGAACTCTAAACTGTATATTTAAGAGAATTGACGGCCTATCCTCTCAGCTGCATAGCCTTCAGCAAAAACTGGATGACCAGCCGTTTCAGACAGCCCAAGATGGGGCAGTAGATGTTCCATTGTGCCAGCAGAAAGCTCCACCAAACACTGATCGTATGAAGAACTGCAAATACAATCTCAACCCCTCACTGAATTGCCAATCCCTGACTCTACATCCAAGGAAGATTTCCCTAACCTTCCGGGAAAGGGACCCAAGTTGGGCAACGCTACATGGGACTAAAGAGCACCTCAGATGGCTTCTAAAACTTGAGACATCACAAATAGATCTTTGTGCTGTGCTTCCCTTAGTCCGCCAGAACAGATATCAGAGAATAATGCTGGCTTTCCACTCTGCAAAAATCCCCTCTCTTCTTATTCAGCAAAAAGTGTTTTTGAATAGTCTTGGCATTTTTCCAACGAGAGTTTTCATGGACTCCATAATTAGACCCCTCCTATCGGAGAGATTAATCAAGGAGACGGTACAACCTTCCCATCCTGAACCACAAAAGAGGGCTGAGCTGTACACCTCATGTCCGTGCCAGTCCCATAGTACCCCCACTCCTACAAATAAACACTATGATTGTGCCAGTAACTCTTTGACACCCCAGGAGGAAAGAGAGCTTATCGCCTCCTTTGGAGAGTTACCAGCGATGGAACAACAAGAAATTATAAATAGACTGGACTCACTTAAACTTCAGCTCCTAAGTATCGCCTGCAACGGAGTTACTATGAATAATACCCACTCTAACTTAGCGGTGCCATGCCCCATGGAGGTGGAAACAACAATCCCCCAATACCCAGCATACAAGGTGCCATCGGCATTGGATGGGAAGGTCTCACTGCTGGAGGCAGACTCTTCTCCTCCCCTTCACACTGGTAACTCATCCCTGCTTTTAATAGACTTATCTGTTCCCTCTGAGATTAACCGATCAAAGAATGAATCTCAGGATAACACTCCCCTGGATAAATCGTCGCCCCTGCACCCTTCCATGCCAGACTTGGAATCAACATACATCGAAGACCATCCACGACCTGAGACGGTAGTGGCCACTCCAAGTCAGGCTTCTCCACCAAAAATCCAAAAATTACGTGAGGAAGACACTATAGTGTCGAGAGTCAACACAGAGTGGACTGAAGACCCAGCAGGACATATAAATCAAATGATCACAAGTGTTTTGGTTAGATCCCCAAAGAGGACGGCTCCAGTGGACTTGGCAGGAGCCTCTTCAGAGCCTAGTTGGGCCCGACAGCTAAAAACGCCAAATATTATCTCTACTCACCAGGATGCTAACTCTTTTCTTGCCCCCCAAAAATTCTGGCCCTTGCGACTTGATCGTGCCACAACCGGCGCGCACCAGAGCAAAAGACTCACCACACCAGGACGTCAACCTTCAGCAAAGGAAAATAACGGACTTCTTTAAGGGAGCGTCCTTGCTGCATAAGAGCTCCCCACAAAAATTTAAATGACGGTTAGCCGGACAACCCAAAAAACCACCAATATCGATCCTCTGTTGGAACATCGCTGGCTGGCGTAGGAAAAAATGTGACCCAGAATTCCAGTCGTATATCAATTCGTTTCATATCATTCTATTGCAAGAAACTTGGGAGGAGGGTGAAATTGTCATAAACGGATTCAACCTTCTATCTCTTCCAGCTTGCCCCTCCCAGAAAGGAGGACGGCCGAAAGGTGGTCTAGTAATTGGTATCTCACTGAAGCTGCATTTCAAATTTTCATTAGTTTTGACTGCTCCCCCCTATGCTTTATCCGGGTTGATGTCGGGGGGGGGGGGAGTATCACTGCTAATCTCCAATGTCTACCTCCCGCCAGGGGGTTCGTCCCTTGAACTGCATGATAGATGGGAAATATTAGAAGATTATTTAGTATCATGCCGAGTTAAATATTCCAATAGCCGATCCTTAATTGGGGGTGACTTTAACGCACGCATAGCAGCAAATTGGGTCGATTTAACTAAAGCTAAATGGTGGTCTGCTCCATGCCTCGACAATTATGATTTGAGACATGCCGTGAGGAGAACCTCAAAAGACTCTAAAGTAAACGAGGCGGGAGTACTTCTTTACCAAATGGCTATTCGCTTAAACCTAGTACCCCTGAATGGTTGCTGCCCTCCCGATATACCGGGGGAGTATACCCACCTAGGCATAAAATCAAACAGTGTACTAGATTACCTTTTAGCCTCGAGTGATCTGATGCTGAAAGCTCTCTCTTTTAAGATTGACAATATTCAGTTCAGTGACCACCTTCCACTTGCTGCTATGTTTGACCTAGACTGGCACGGGGACGAGTACAGTCATCCAACTCAATTAGACACTAACACAGAAAACCCGGTAGAGGGTATTAATACGGCATTACGAGTGAAGGGTATAAAGTGGTCTGTAACGCAGGCTCAAAAATATTCTCAATTTTTTCAGCAGGAGATCATACAAACCTATTCAGCCCTTGACATAACCTCATATGAACACGATCAAACTATTAATCTATTTGCCAATCTGTTGAATGACCTCACGTCATTCTTTACTGTCCCAACCCACCAGGCAAATAGGGACCACTCCAAGACAGGTGCACTGTGGTTTAACCGTAATTGCAAACAAGCCAAACAACATCTTTGTGCTATTTATAATGATTACAAATCCTCAGGGGCGACTATGCTTCCCAAGGAGTACTATCAGGCAAAATCAGCTTACAAATATGTGCAAAAAAAGGCCAAACAGGAATGGCAACTGAACCGCTGGCATGCACTTATAGCTACGTCAAATACCCGTAATTCCCGAAAATTCTGGCTGTTGGTTAACAGAAAATCTAAAAGATACCCACTAACGGTTATTCCTGCCCCAGTTTGGGAATCATTTCTAAGGAACTATTTTGCCTTACCAGACCTTAATATTAATACAATCGATGGATTCTATGAGCAGCTCCCTCTTTGGCCACCCACTGACCCGGAAGAAATCCACGGACTCATTTCTAATCTCAAAGTTGGAAAAACCCCCGGTCCCGACCTAGTCCGGGCGGAAGCTATAAAACTTCATGCACACTGGTGGGCGAAAATCCTGGCCGTTACTTTTGATGCCGTAAACAACAGTGGGAAGGTTCCAAGAATATGGAAGGATGCGATTAATATTCCAATTCATAAAAAGGGCTCGACAGATGATCCGGGAAATTACAGGAATATCAGTTTATTGTCAATAATTGGGAAAATATATGCACGGTTCTTGTTAACTAAGCTTACTAAGTGGGCCGAAGAGAACAACCTGATTGGGCCTGAACAGGCTGGTTTTAGACCGAATCAGTCAGCGGTTGATCATGTCTTAGTTTTATACCACCTTGCCCGGAAATATTCCGCCCCAAATAGAGGCCAACTTTGTGCGGCCTTTATTGATTTAAAGGCCGCTTTTGACAGCATCCCCAGGGGATTACTTTGGGGGAAATTAGCACGGTGGGGAATAGACAAAAGACTTTTGTGGCTAATAACTAAATTGCATGATGGATCAGCCGCAAGGGTGAGAATCACTCCGGCCGGCGACCTCTCAAATTCAGTAACCATCAATAGAGGTGTCCGTCAAGGATGTATCCTTGCTCCGACCCTTTTTAATCTATTTATAAGTGATATGAGGGCGCCTCTGATAGATTCTCAAGAAACGATTCATGCCCCCCGCCTTGCCCAATATCGTTGCCCCCTTCTACTCTACGCAGACGAAGCAGTGATCCTATCTTTCTCAAGAGTAGGCCTTAGGAGGTCACTGAAAATTTTTGATGCTTACTGCAAATCAAATTTTCTTACAATTAATCATGCCAAGTCCAAAGTTCTAATTTTCACCAAGAGTCGAAAAACCTATAATTGGAGAATAGACGGAAAAGCCATTGACCAAGTCTTTAAATTTCAATACTTGGGAGTCCTTCTCCAACACAACATGGGCTGGAAGGTCCATCTGGCATATGTATTAAATAGAGCTAAAGCCCTTTCCTTTGCGCTACTGCGTTTTTTCTTTTCAGATGGGGCTTTCCATATTCCATCAGTGTTAAATGTTTTCAAGGCAAAGGTGATTGCAACAATAGCATATGCAATCCCAATATGGGGGTCCTTTGTTAATCTAACCCAATTGGAGGTAATCCAAAACCAGCTGCTAAGAAGGTTGCTAAAATTACCCAGGTGTGCAGGCAATACTGCTATACGACTCGAACTAAATGTTACATCTCTAGAAACCACATTATGGAAATGCATCCTCTGTTACTGGTTGGCATTATGGCATAAACTTCCAAATCTCCACTTGATACAGTGTCTCTGGAGAGACGACTTCCCTAGCCCTTGGGCAAAAATAATACATGGGAAACTTGTGTCCTTAGGACTATCTCCATCTGAACTACTAAAATTGGATTTAATTTCTGCCAAGGGAATTATAACTCACAAATTAGAGGAGATGGATTTACAATTTAATATTGCGACAGGTGGTGGCACCTGTTCGCCGATAAACCTTGGCTTAACACCACCAACGAAACTTCCATCTTATTTAACTACCTTATCTGTGGTGATGCACAGGTACGCCTTTATAAAGGCTAGATTCAATGTTTTCCCATCAAATGTGTTGGGTAACAGACTCTCCAACAGACAGATCTCACTCCTCTGTGACTGTAAAAGTGGATCTATAGAATCGTTATATCATATAATCTTCTGTTGTCCTTTACATTCGGCTTCACGGTCCAAGTTTCTGGCCCCATATTTATCGAGAATTGCTGACAGACCTCAGGAAGCCCAAATAATATACTTATTAAACGACGAAGACTCAAGTAGATCCCTTGCAGTCACTAGATACCTGATAAATGTCTTATTTCATAAGAGGAGAAATGGATCACTGTATGACTCTGACAGCTTAGCCAAACTTAAGAACCATCAATAAGTGCCAGAACTAAGACGCATATCCCCCAAAATCTGAGGGATTTGAATTGCGGTTGACATAGAGGGAGCTTATTGTCTATAGTTTACTTAATTGAAGTAAAATTGGTTTTATAGGGGTGTTTTAACTTGGAACTGTTTAAATTGTATTGTTTATGGATAAATTTTGATGTATTGTTTTTAGATATGGGCCAATGGCCGTAATCAATCAATCAATCAATCAATCAATCAATCAATGATGCCTATGTGCTAAAGGGAATGAAGGGGTGTATTTTGTCTGTGTCAGAACTTGATAGAGATGGGTTTAAAACTGTGTTTGAAAATGGGGTTTGCACTATTTCAAAGAATAATGTATCTCTTTTGCAGGTGGAATGCAGAAATGGGTTATATTATTTTGAGACAAGTCCAGATGAAGTTGAACAGGTTCATGCTGGTTGTGTGAACTCGCCCACCCATAATTCTTGTGTTCATTTATGGCACCACCGTTTGGGACATATTAATTTTCAGTATGTTAAAAGGCAACCTGAATTATCAGAAGGGTGCAAAATGAACAAATGTACTAAGTATTTGGATTGTATTGCATGCAAAAGGGCGAAGGTTCATAGATGCAGCTATCCCAGTTCAGATAGGAAATCTGACAAAGTATTCCAACTTGTGCATATGGACCTATGTGGCCCAATGCCTGTTGCTAGCATGGGAGGTTCGAGGTATGCACTGTGTCTCTCGGATGACAAAACAAAAGTCACATGGTTTTTTCCTCTCAAAACAAAAGCAGATACTGCAGAAACGGTTAAAAATTGGGTTCATGCAGTAGAACTTGAATTCGGTACTAGAGTACTTGCTTTTCAGACAGACAGAGGGTCAGAATTTACCGGGTCTGTGTTGCAGAATTTCTTTAAGAAAAAGGGAATTAAGCATCGTCTGTCTACACCTTATTCCCCCCAAGAAGGAGGCGTGGCCAAACGTAAAAACAGGGTTCTGCAAGAGTTGGCAAACTCTATGTTGTTTGATTCTAAACTCCCTCAAAGTTACTGGGCGGAAGCCTGGCAGACGGCTACTCATATTCTGAACCGAGTATATAATTCGGTAATTGATACTATGTCATATTTTGCTTTATACGGGAAGAAGCCCAAAGTTAATTACTTTCGGGTGTTTGGATGTCAAGCCTATGTACTTATCCCAAAAGCGTTAAGGAAAAAGGGAAGTCCAAGGGCTAGGAAACTCATCTTTTGTGGGTACAAACCACACGCCAAATCTTGGAGGTTCGTGAACCCAAATGGGGATACTACAAGAGTGGTCATCAGTAGGAGCGCTGAATTTTGTGAGCAATCCGGATGGACTCACTTACATGCTAACCCTGACATTTTGAGAGATGATTTAGGCATTTATGCTGAGAATGAAAGTCCAGAGGGTGGTGAGCCAGAAGCGGATGGTGCACATGGTTCAGATGCAGATTCTGACCAGGCACAAGGTTCTTCTCCTAAGGTAGAAAAGCCAGAATCTAGGAGTGTTCCAACATCGCCAGTCAGTAGGCCTAGCCTACAGCAAAAGCGAAGCAAGTCGCCTGCAACACCAAGCCCAAGGGAGGTAGCTAAACGGAGGTCTTTATCCCTAGGAGTGCATCCAGATATAAAGTCTGAGACAGATTCTGACAGCCAACGGTCAGAGGGGGCACAAGAGGAACAATTGCGCAGATCAAAACGTGCCACAAAGGGCAAACCACCAGAGCAGTTTAAGGTGACAAGTGTATACGTAAATATGGCACAGTGTGAGCCAGATAGCTATATGGAGGTACAACAGCTTCCAAGCTCAGAAGCCGTAAAGTGGCAGGAAGCAATGGAAAAGGAGATGGCTTCAATGAAGTCTCTCGGTGTGTTTACAAGTACAGAGCTTCCAAAAGGGCAACAAGCTGTAGGTTGTCAATGGGTATATTGTTTAAAGCCCACAACTACTGAGGAGTTGCAATATAAAGCCCGACTAGTTGCAAAAGGATTTTCGCAGCGCAAAGGTGTTCACTATTCTCAAATCTATGCCCCTACTTAAAAGATCAGAGTCATTAAGAATGCTTCTAGCCTCTTCAGCTAATAAGAGAAATAAGCTGTTTCATTTTGATGTCAATGTAGCTTATTTAAATGCAGACTTACAGGAGGAAGTCTATATGACACCACCACCAGGTTTTGAAGGAGACATGCCAAACCAGGTCTGGCGCCTACACAAATCCATTTATGGGTTGCAACAGTCCACCCGTACTTGGAATTCCTGCTTAAACGGTGCTCTAGAGAGCATGGTGTCCAGAAAGAGCGCAGCAGATGCATGTCTTTATCTAAAAGGCTCGGGATATGAGCAGCTGGAAGTCATTAAGCATCCAGGAATGTGAGTTAGTTTGTATTTTTTTTATATATAAGATATTGTCAGGGAACTGCCATCGGAGCCAAGAGGAGAGGTAAGGCTCCCCAATGATGCCGGAGAGGGAACTAGCAAGGAGAGAGGGAGAGCTTCCGCTGGGGAAGGAAATCAAGGTGACACCAGGAAGAAAGGGGAGGCTGAGAGTACTTCGGAGGGAAGGCTAGAACTCCCTAACGGACACCCAATTAAGGTGAAGGCATTGCTGGATTCAGGCAGCTCTTGCAACTTCTTTAGCAGGGATTTTGCACTAGAACACCAGCTCCACGTGGTGCCTCTAGAACACCCCTTGCAAGTAACGACCATTGATGAGAGAGTACTCCTGGGGGGGGGGGAGTGACCCACCAGACCCCTCCCATGAAAATGAGGGTCTCCAAACACACTGAGACAATTGCCTTTCACGTTGCCACACTAGTCGGGCAGCCAATCATACTGGGAATGAGCTGGCTGGCACTGCACGATCCAGTAGTGGCATGGCACCAGCGGACAGTTACCTTTGGGTCACCTCACTGCTTAGAGCACTGCCACGGAGGGGAAACCCCGAGGATGGCAGTAGCCAGGAGGGCAGGGATGGCGGTAGGAGAAAAGGGGAGAGTACCACCTCAGTACGCGGACATGGAAGAAGTCTTCAGTGAGAAGGAGGCGGATAGACTACCCCCTCATAGGCCCTTTGACTGTCAGATCAACCTACTCCCAGGGGCCCAGCTGCCAGTGGGTAAGCTGTACGCCATGTCGGACAGGGAGATGCAGGAGTTGCGGAAGTTTATTGACAAGAACCTGAAGAGAGGTTTCATACAAGAATCAAGGGCGGTGGGGGGCAGTCCAGTGTTCTTTGTGGACAAAAGAGACTCCAAAGAGCCCAGATTGGTCGTAGATTACAGGGGGTTAAACCTTGTGTCGGAACCAGTGACCTTCCCAATGCCCAGAATTGATGACAT
This sequence comes from Podarcis melisellensis, assembly GCF_964234715.1. Classification (NCBI taxonomy): domain Eukaryota; kingdom Metazoa; phylum Chordata; class Lepidosauria; order Squamata; family Lacertidae; genus Podarcis; species Podarcis melisellensis. Next base: position 30,654,366 of record NC_138535.1, on the reverse strand, counting down.
TTTGACCAGGGTAAGGAAGGGGAAGGTTTTTACCAAGCTGGACCTTCGGGGGGCGTACAATTTGATAAGGATGAGGGAGGGGGATGAATGGAAAACCACCATGTTCACCCCTCTGGGGGCCTTTGAGTACTTAGTTATGCCCTTCGGATTACAATCAGGCTCGGCCTGCTTTCAAGCTTTCATGCACCACGTGTTGGGGTCCCTGCTGTACAAGAATTGCGTGGCTTTCCTAGATGATGTGCTAATCTACTCGGAGAACGAGGAGCAGCATGTTAAGGACGTCAGGGAAGTGCTGACTGTGGGTCAAACTGGAGAAATGCCAATTTCACGCCCGAGAGGTTGAGTTCCTGGGCTACAGGTTGTCGGACAAAGGCTTAGCCATGGACCCAGGCAAGGTGCAGGCGGTGCTAGAATGGAAGACTCCCAAGAACCGGAAGGACGTGCAGAGGTTCCTGGGGTTTGGGAACTTCTATAGGAAGTTTATCAAGAACTTTGCCCACTTAACTGCACCCATCACCGATTGTCTCAGCAGCAAAAAGAAGTTTGAATGGACAGAAGAGGCACAGCAGTCCTTTGAAAGGCTAAAGAGGGCGTTCGCTTCGGAAGAGCAGCTCTTACACGTGGATCTGCAGAAGCCTATGAGGCTGGAGACCGACACGTCAGACAGAGCGGTGGGGGCCGTACTGCTCCAGCCAGGAAATCAGTCCGAGTGGAGGCCGTGCGCTTTTTTTTCAAGGAAGCTGAACAGGTCAGAACAGAACTACACGGTGTATGACCGGGAACTGCTTGCAATTCATGAAGCTTTTCGACGCTGGAGACATTTTCTAATAGGGGCGCAGCACAAGATCCAGGTGTGCACGGACCATAAGAACCTGGAATATTGGAGGACTGCACGGGTCCTCAACCAGAGACAGGTGCAATGGGCACAGGAGTTTTCCAAGTTCTTTTTTGAAATTAGGTACGTGCCGGGGAAGGAAAACGTCAGAGCAGACACCCTCTCCCGGAAACCGGAGTACTTGGAAGGAGAGGGAGCACCGGAAGTACGACATGTGATACCCGAGGACCGATGGGTGTGGGGGGGAGTAGTGGTAGAGAGACGAGAACTAGCCGGGTTGACGAGGAATGACGAGTACGCCCAAACAAAAATCAGGGAGATCAGAGACGCAGAAGAAAATCAGGGGGGTTTTGAGGAAAAGGAAGGGGCACTGTACTATAGGAGAGCATTGTACATACCAGAAGGGGACTTGAGGAGAAGAGTACTCAAGCAACTACATGACAACCCCACGGCGGGGCATTTTGGTCAACACAAAACCATGTTGCTTGTCACCAGGCAGTTCTGGTGGTCAAGGGTGAGGGAAGATGTGCGGGAATACATATGGGGGTGTGAACACTGCCAGCGGGCTAAAGGGGAGAAGGCAGCACCCGTGGGGTTACTGGAACCCTTACCCACCCCGGAAAGATCATGGGAGGTGGTTGTTACGATATGGATGCAATGCGACCGCGAGCAGCAGGTGGCTTGGAAGCAAAACATAATGGGAATGTTGGAACTGTTCCGTGGGAACAGAGGGAGGGTCTATTTTCAGTGCAAAGCACCGGAATTAGCTCAGAGTGTAATATGACCTGTACAGGAAGTACAGGAGGTTGAGTTGTCTCTCTTCTGATGGACTCTGATGAGAGCAGACATGTTTTCTCACGTTGAGGAGGATCGCCGATTGCGACCTAGCCTGCATCTGCCGGGGAATGCAGACAGGGAGGTCACCAGGAGATCATGCCGGGTGCCTGGAGAGTGGCCAGTTTCTCCTGATATGGCAGATTTCCTAACAAATGGTAGCAATCGCCGATGGTTTTCGATCCATGGAAAGCTGCAAGAGAGGTTGATGGATCGTACTTCATCCTCTGCACCAAGGGAAGGAAGCAACAGTCAGCGTGCAGCTGAAAGCTACACAGATGGCTGGACACCGAGAGGAGGTGTTTGCTGAGCAACGGAGCCCCAAAGGTATGGTGTTTTATGGCTGAAAGGGTGAACGCGTGAAGAAGCAAAATCTTCGGTTCACTGAGTGTCTGCATTTGAGAGAAACCAGCACTGGGAGAGAAACAGCCGCATACTTCGCATACCTAGATAAAGCTGGTATGCACAGTTGCTAAGCAACGTCATGTCAGTGTAGTGGAAACTTACTGACAGGTGCTGGGACAGTAAGAGCCTGGGAAGCGAAGTTTGTTTTGACTATATTTCGCTGTTGTGCAAGGACTTTGAAACAGCTTGCGTTTGCCTGCCAGAGGAGGCAGAAAACAACCAAGAGAGACTCTTGGATTTTACAGGCTCGAGAGTGAGAGCTAAGGCATGGATTCAAAATGGATGCCAAGAAGGGGAGAGGCTTACCTTACCCACCTCCCCTGACTAATGACAATTATTCATCATGGTCTGTAAAGATGAAAGCCCTGCTGCAGAATCAGAGGATTTTTGGGGTGATTGAGAACCGCATCCCTGCGGCACCAACGCCAGGTTGGAATTCACAGAATGTGAAAGCCAGGACGGCTATAATTCTGTGTGTCTCGGATGACAATTTGGTGCATATTCAGGATTTGCAATATGTGTGTGAGATTTGGCAGACGCTGCGTAGAATACATCAGAGAGATGCTGGTTCTTCAGCGTTGCTGCATTTTGAAAAGCTGACCAACCTGAGGCTTGCGCCTGATGGAGATGTGCAAGCGCATTTGACAGAGATGAAGTTCCTACGCCAGCAGATGGCGCAGCGCAACTTTCCTCTACAGGAAGAGATATTCTGCTTCATGATTAATCGGACTTACAAAACCGTTGCAAGTCAGCTGGGTTCTCTACCTGCCACCGATCTCACGGCAGAGAGAGTGTGCGCCATCGTTCTGAATGAACGGGACAGGCTCTAGATGTCAAAGACAGGGGGAGAGAAGCTCGGAGTTCTGACTCCCCCACTGCTGCTGCTAGTGAAGAGCAGGCTGTTGCTTTGAACATTGTCCGATGTTTCAATTGTGGACAAACTGGGCATCTTCAGCGAAACTGTAAGAAGCCACGTCAACCAAAAGGAGCTAAAGGGAGCTCTGCAAAGCCTGAGGCGTCAGGCAAAAGCCGTACCAAGTCCCAGGTGAAACCTACAAAGGCTTTGATGTCGAAGGGAACCACGCCAGATGTTGAGAACACGTTTGTAATTGACACGGGTTGCACGCAACACATGTGTTCACACAGAAGTCTGTTTTCGACGTTTGAGAAGCAAAGCTTCACTGTGAAACAGGCCAACGGTCAGGAGCTGGAAGCGACCGGTTTTGGAACTGTGTATCTTGAAAGTCTGAACTTGACTATTAACAATGTGTATTTGGTTCCTGATTTAAAGTTCAATCTGCTGAGTGTTTCGCAGATTGCAAAGAAAGGACTGAAGTTGTCCTATGGTGCTGAAAGCTGCAAGATCCTCAAAGATGGAGAGTTGTATCTTTCTGCCAGAGAGAAAGATGGACTGTATTTGTTGACTTTTGATCAAAGTGATTACATTAAATGTAATTCATCTGATTCTAACATGATTTCTCTCGCAGGTGTGACCAAGAAGGTCCAGAAGACGACAAGGGTCGACAGGGCATTTCAGCGGGTGTATGCTGATGTGATTGGTCCTCTAGCACCATCTAGAGGCAATGCAAGATATTATGCAAGATCATTTCTCTCATTATGTCTGGGTATATGTGTTGGAGAAACCACAAGAAGCCTTAGAAAGTTTTAAAGAGTTTTGTGACAAGGTTAAAAATATTCATGATGCTAACATTGATTGTCTTTTCACAGATGAAAAGCCAGTTTTTCTTTTACAGGATTTTCAGGATTTCCTGCATAAGAAAGGGATTAGGCACAGGGTTGCTGTTTCTGCAGAAGCATGGAACAGAGGTGTCTGTATACAGGTGAACAAAGAATTGCAAAATGGGATGAAGGCGCAATTGCTGAGTTCACATTTGCCACATGAATATTGGGTCGAGTCGATAATGTGTTATTGTCACACGTGGTTGAGAAAAGTTTCAAAAGGTTTGGGATGTTCTCCTTTTGAAAAGCTGTTCCACAGAAAACCTTCTGTTGCCCATTTCAAGGTTTTCGGGTCTCATGTGAGAACAGAAGCTCCAGGTGGAGTAAAGAATGCCAGAGACATTTTTGTGGGTTATGAAAAGGGTCTCTACAGAGTAATTATGTCTGAGTCTGGTCAGGTGATTCTCACAAAATTTCTAGAGAGTGCTCCTGAACAGGAGAGAGTAATTGTTCACACATTTCCCACTGAGGACAATTCAGATGATGATGATGATTTTACTGATTACAGTGGTGCTGAGAGTGACAGTGGTAGCTCAAGGAGCTCAGTTGACACAGTCGTTGAGAGGAAATCTCACACAATGGAAAGACCTTCACAGGTGAAGGATGAACCACTGTTTACTACTGGAACTGGTTCTCCAAAGAGTCCTGAGACTGAACCAGTGAGCAAAGAGGATCAGCACCTCATACGTAGGTCTGAGAGAGTTACAAAGGGTGTACCACCCAAGAGGTATTCAAAAGAGTTTGCCAACTCAGCTGTAGCATGTGTTACTATTGTTGACAACTCAAGACAGGTTGAAGCTGTGTCTAAGTCAGAGACAAAGACACAACAGGGAGTTGCCAAGTGTAACACTACATTCCCTAACCAAGGAAGTGCAGATGCAATCATTCCTTGGAACACAGACAACCAGAGAAGTACACTGGAGAAACCAGTGGCGGGGAGTTCCAAGGGTGGAACTGAAACAACAGGGGAGTGTTATGTGTATAACAACTGTTTGTTTTCTTCTCTGGATCACGCGATGCTCGCAACACACATTGATTCATATGGGGGAGGATGTTACGATATGGATGCAATGCAACCGCGAGCAGCAGGTGGCTTGGAAGCAAAACATAATGGGAATGTTGGAACTGTTCCGTGGGAACAGAGGGAGGGTCTATTTTCAGTGCAAAGCACCGGAATTAGCTCAGAGTGTAATATGACCTGTACAGGAAGTACAGGAGGTTAAGTTGTCTCTCTTCTGATGGACTCTGATGAGAGCAGACGTGTTTTCTCTGTAATGCTGCAAAGACAGAAATAAAGGCATGTAAATACATTTCTGTCTCTCTCTTTCCCCCTACCTGGGAGGGGGGGAAGAGCGGTGTGTTCTTCTCACGTTGAGGAGGATTGCCGATCGCGACCTAGCCTGCATCTGCCGGGGAATGCAGACAGGGAGGTCACCAGGAGATCATGCCGGGTGCCTGGAGAGTGGCCAGTTTCTCCTGCTTTGGCAGATTTCCTAACAGTGGTATCCATAGATTTTATGACCGATTTACCCAAGTCCAGGGGGAAAACAGCAGTCATGGTGGTAGTTGACTTGTTGACCAAAATGTGCCATTTCATTGCTTGCTCGCATGCAGTGACGGCAGAGGAAACAGCTAGGCTGTTTGTAGATCACGTCTTCAGGTTGCATGGCGCCCCCTTGAGGGTTTTGTCCGACAGAGGAAGGCAATTTACTTCCAGATTCTGGAGGAAGCTCATGAGCCTGCTGGACGTCGAGGTGAGCTTCTCGACGGCCAGACACCCGGAGACCAACGGACAAGCAGAAAGAGCTAATAGCATACTCCAACAGTACCTACGCTGCTACGTCAACGAAAGGGAGAACGAAAAACTAGCGCTGGCCGAATTTGCATACAATAACGCTGAACATGTGTCCACGGGGATGAGTCCGTTCATGGCCAATTACGGGTGTCACCCCAGGGCCTTCCCAAGGGAGGGGGAGGGGAGGTGGAGTGTGCCGGCGGCCGAGCAGTTTGTGGAAGAAATGGAGGCTTTACACCAACAACTTAAGGTTAACCTGGAGAGGGCGAAGGAAGCGTACAAGAGGCAGGCAGACAAGCACTGCAGAGAAGGGGAGACAATAAGGGTTGAGGACCGGGTGTGGTTGTCAACCCAAGGGCTACCGTTCAAAGGGGGTTGTACGAAATTACGGCCAAGGCGACTGGGACCTTTCGAGGTAACACAACAGGTGAATCCTGTGGCCTTTACACTCAACTTGCCCACCAACATGAAACTGCACCCGGTGTTCCACAGGTCATTACTCTCACCGTACCGGGAAGGGAGGGAATTTCTGGGGTGAGAAAGAGAGATCCCCATGCACCCACGGGTGGAGGAAAGGGAACTCAGTGGTCAAGCCACGGAAATTCTCGATTCAAGGTGGAGAGGGAGACGGGTGGAATATTTGGTGGCTTGGGAAGGGGAGCCCGAGTCGGAAAACACTCGGGTTCCTGCAGAAGAGATCAGGGATGAGTATCTGCAGGAGGAGTTTCATCGCAGGTTCCCAAGGAAGCTGAAACCACTAGGGATGTTCTGGGAGGAGCAATTTGGCATCACGGATGATGAAGAAGAGTTTATGGGATTTCCGTCCTCCGAAGAGGAGGAAGGGGGGTATCCGAGGGAGAGGAATCCGACTGGGGAGATTGGGCAGCGGAAAGAGACAGCAGCAGGTGGAGAGCGGTGTTTGAATCATCTGAGGAAGGGGATAGTTCCTTCCAGGGATTCCCCACATCACCGTCCAAGGAACGGACGGGGGGAGAGGAGGGCCCTGGGGGGGAGGTGGATGTCAGGGAACTGCCATTGGAGCCAAGAGGAGAGGTAAGGCTCCCCAATGATGCCGGAGAGGGAACTAGCAAGGAGAGAGGGAGAGCTTCCGCTGGGGAAGGAAATCAAGGTGACACCAGGAAGAAAGGGGAGGCTGAGAGTACTTCGGAGGGAAGGCTCCGAGACTCTTCCAGTGAGATCAGCGGGGAGAGCACAGGACCTCCGCTTGGCACGCCTACGCTGCGCAGAAAGCTTCCGCGCAGAGAAGCTAGGCGGAGACTTGGAGTCAAAGAATTTTTATGTTGGAAGACGTTCAGGAAACACCCACTGACGGATTCTGCCAGCGACTGAGACAGCCGAGTTGTAAGGGCTGTCAAGCCAGGGAAAGGTTTAGCCATACAACCAGCTTGGAGCAGTTTGTGGCTTACGCACAAGCAACCCCAATTCCCATTACAGATATTTATTAAAGTTTTACAAAAAAAGCATAGAGGTGCATACATCATAAAAAGAGAAAACAAAGATAACAAAAATACACAGAGAATAGAACAAAAAATACATAATAAAACAATACAGAAAAAGGATAATGAAAAAGCATAAACAAGAGAAAAAAAAAAGAAAATCAATCATTAACTCTATATTTGTTTAACCCTGGTTCTTGACTTCCTCACACCTCCCTTTTTTGTGTTCCCATTTTCCCAATCAAATTCAGCAAATCCCTACCCTCTTTCAGTTCTCATTATTAATTATATAACTTAACATAGTATCTCTCTAATCTTTCATCCCTTTTTAATTTATTATTACCATAACTTAATCACTAATGCCATATTATTTTTAAATCCAACATCATCTTAGCATTCATAAATTTTACAATATTTTTGAAGGTAATCTTTAAATTTCTTCCAATCCTCTTCCACCGACTCTTCTCCCTGGTCTCGGATTCTGCCAGTCATTTCTGCCATCTCCATGTAGTCAATTACTTGCATCTGCCATTCTTCCAAGGTGGGTAGTTAGTTTGTATAAATAGTCAGTTCACCCGTGTGTTCTCATCTCCTTCCCCTCCCCCTTGACCTGACTCGCAGACTCAGTTTCTGGCCATGGGCGTGTTTGCTGATATGAGTTAAGTTTAGAGTAAAGTTTTCTTTATGCCGGAGATAAAAGCATGTGTGCTTTATTGCCAGGGTTTTTCTATTGTAAATAAAGTTTTTTCCCTGAGTTTCAAAGTGCTTGCTCCAGGATTCTTCATTGAAAGGTACTGACTCTCCTGCCTTCTTCAGCCGCTGCACGAAATTCTCTGCTGAGATAAGATTTATGGCGTTGGACGTGCACTGGACGTTTACTTAACATTAAACTAATTAAAGTTTAATGGACAGAGTTTAATCATCTCTGAAGTGACATACGAGAAATACATTGCAGAAAAAGTTAACATGGATGACATCAGACTTCCGTTAAAAAGACCTGCTGGAATAAAAAAAGGCTTCGGTAGGTGCTGGGTGCTCTGCCTGATGCTCTCAACTGACAAGATGTAGGTGTGGTTGAATCAAATGGGAACAGTGACCACAGTGCTATCAAATTCAAAATACACAGTATGGAAGTGGACAATTGCTAAGGAAATCCAGAACAGTCACATTTGACGTCAAAAGAGGAGACTTCCTCAAAATGAGGGATTGGGTAAAAAGGCAGTTGAAGGGGGAACGTCAAGGATGGTGAGCCCTTCTGTGCTCCAGAGGGCCTGGGTGGCCTCATTCCCCTCTTGTTCTGAGCACTGCAGAGGGAGGCAAACATGTCCTTCCTGGGGGCTGGTCCCTCCCCGCCCTGTTCCTGGAGGGCAGCAGGAGGAGGGGGCTGCTGCAGCTGCCTCCTTTGGGGGCATGGCTCACCTTGCCTGCTCCTGCCCTCCTCCAACACACACAACCTTACCTGCCTCAGCCATCCATGGGGGCTTGAGAGTGTGTGAGCAGACTTTCTCATGGGAGGAGGCAGGCCTTGCAGAGGAGGAATGCTGGGGGCAGGCATTCAAACTCAGCCCTGAAGCTCACTGGGTGACCCTGGGCCAGGCACTCACGCTCAGCCTAACCTACCTCAAAGGGTTGTTGTGGGGATAAAATGGGGGGGGGGGGGAGAGAGAGAACTCTGCGCACCAACTGGACCTCCTTGCAGGAAATGGGGGCTATAAATGTAATTGTGTTATTTGTACCCCACCCACCTCACTGGGTTTCCCCAGCCTCTCTGGGCGGCTTCCAACACATATTAAAACAACAAACATTCAAAGCCTCCCTATAAAGGGCTGCCTTCCAGAGGTTTGATAGTTGCTCATCTCCTTGTCACCTGTAGGGAGGGCGTTCCACAGAGAGGCTGCCACCACCGAGAAGGCCCTCCCTCTGCCTGGTTCCCTGCAACCTCGCTTCTCGCGGGGAGGGAACCACCAGAAGACCCTGGGAGGAGACCTCCGGGCTGAAGGATGGGGGTGGAGATGCTCCTTCGGGTATACTGCGCTGAGCTTCCTGACCTAACATTTGCCTCGCTTAACATAATTAATTAGGAAGTGAAGTTTTCCTCTTCCATTCAAGCAGTACAGGAAGTAAGAACGTGCAAAAAGGAGTAGTACTTCTAGAATTCCCAACTCCTGACATAAAACAGCACAAAGGGACTTCCGGTCAGCACCAGCGCTTAATGGCGGATTCCCCTGGAGCTCCGGAGGGAGTCTGCTCTACAGGTTCGGGTCCTGTCGTTACGGCGAAACGGGGACCCCAACCTTTTGCGCCCCCCCCAAACCTGCAAAGAGCCTTTTTAAAGGCTTCTGAGCAGCAGCGGGCGAGCGGCGCGGTGCTGAGAGTTGTTTACCGAGCCTGTGGAGTGAAGCCGCATTGCCATTAGCGGAGAGCACTGATTTCTTCCGAGGAATTGGACTTAAGAAAAGCAACTACCCGTGAGTAGGATTAATGACTAAAGGAGTAATTCGGAGCTAAATTTGTGGAAATCTGGTCTGAGACGGGAAAGGTATAAAAAGGAAGTCTACCTTTCCGCTTTGCAGAGGGATTAAAGTAAAGAGAAGGCTAAGCTGGAACTGTATGAGAATTTATTTCTGAACAAAAACAAATCCATCGCCAGAAAGCAGCCCTCCTCCCGTGAGCAGGAACGGTGGGGAGGAAATTGTATACTATATTTGCCTGCTTGAAAAGAAGGGAATTTGAACTTTTACCGCTGCTTTGATACCCTGGGGACGATCTGCTTTGACAGGGAAACCGACAGTAGGTTGTCTGCACGTTAAGGTAAAGAAGTATCCTTGAGCAAATTCCTGAGCTAACTTTTTGAAAGGATACAGTGTCCTTGGACTATTAATGAACTGTGTAGCATTTAAGTAACTTTGAAGAAAACTGATACTGTGGATTTTTAAGTGAATTGGGGGACTTGTAAAGAATACTGTGTTTCAAAATTTTAAAGTGAAGCCAGAGACTTCTCCCCCTAGAGGAGACTTGACTGCAACTAAATAACAACTGAAATACTAGTGGAAATTTCCATTCTAAGCAATTGTACAGTGTGTGACTGACCTTGGCCAGGCATGAGAGTGTTATGGATGGTAAAGGGAAAGTAGAGAAAGTAGAGATACAAGAAAAAAGTTTAAGATCCAGTAGACAATACAAAACAGATACTTCACATCAAAGGAGGGCCTCAACATCCGGACTCACAGGCGCAGCTGCTGCCCCTCAAGCAAAACAAAGAATTATGTCATCGGAAGACGCACTGGCTAAGGCACTTGGAAAAATAAATGAATCTTTAGAACATTTAACGAAGCAAGGGGCAGAGACAAGTAAACAAGTTGCTGAAACTAATAAACAAATTGCAGAAACCAACAAGAAAGTTGCAGAGGTTTCAGCAAAAATTGATTTAAATACTACAAGCATAAATGAACTCGGAAAGAAGGTGAATTCTAATACAGAGACCAAATCAAATCAAAACTTTATTAGCAAAGCCAACAGGCCACAGCTATACAAGAGTTAAAAGTGAAAATAGGGATAAAAGGAAGAAAAGAACAAGCAAAAGGAGGTCCGTCAGATGAACAAGTCTGTCACTCAGATGGTGGCCCTCAATTTCGCAGCTCTCTCGATGTACCTCGCGACCTTCTCTGTTATCTGACTATCCGTATCAGATAATAGAAAATACAGTGTAATGTCTGGTGAACGGCCGGGGTTGGAGAGAATGAGTGGAGTAATAATCTCATTCCTTAGGTCTTTGTAAAGGGGGCAAGATAGAAGGACGTGGGACACTGTTTCCGTGTTACCATCTCCACATGGGCAAAGTCGTTTTTCAAATGGAGTCTTTTGGTAACGACCTTCGAGTACAGCAGAGGGAAGAACATCCCATCTAGCCAATGTAAAGGCACGTCTGTATTTTGGGATGGTTAGTTTAAACAAATATGAAGCTGGAGAGTCAAAATGAGAAGGGGGAAAGTAGGTATACCATGGGCACCGTTTCTTTAAGATAGTCTGGTTGTTTTGTCGTTCAATGTCTTTCAGGCGCTGGCCTATTAGACTCTTTGCTTTAATGAGGCCCATTGATAGTAGGGACTGTGAATGCAGACCGCATGTAAGGAGTTTTTGATGCACAGTTTTGAACCATTTGCTTTTGTGAGGGTCTTGCATTACTAGAGGCAGTAGACCAGGTGGATTCAGATTAAGACGAAGCCAATAGTTGAATGTTCTCTGCCAGGTCCGAGTTTCCACAGATGGAAGGCAGGCCTCGAGTCGTAATGCTGCGTTTGGAACACAGGAGGGGACGCCGAATATCTGCCTTAGAAATTTAGACTGAACAGTTTCAAGACTGGAGCAGTGGTTCCCCGTCCAGATTTGTGCCCCGTACAGTAACTGCGCCAGAGGTTTTGCTTGAAAAACTTCAAGGGCTGCTGGGATGTATCTGCCCCCCTTCGTGTAAAAGAAGCGGGACAGCATCTTGATACTTTGAGCTGCTTTTTCTTTGGCACATTTTTGATGGACATCCCAGGACCCGGTCGACTGGAAAACGATACCCAGATATTTGAAGGCTTTAACCTGTTCAATTGTCTGGTTATCCATCCTCCAGCTGTACTGTCTGTGTTTCCTTGCAAAAACCATAATTTTGGTTTTCTGATAGTTTATTGCAAGTTGCTCTCTCCTACAGTATGCTGAAAATTCACCTATGAGCCTATTTAAGCCTATTCTTGTTCGAGATAGGAGTATCGCATCATCAGCGTACAAAAGCACTGATATTGATTTGTCAGCCAGTTTGGGGGCGTGGAAGTCCGGAGATGACAAACAGTTAACCATATCATTGATGTAGATGTTGAATAGAACTGGTGCCAGGATGCAACCTTGCTTGACCCCCTTACTGACAGAGACCATCGAAAAATTACTAGAAGAATCAGCCACAACCCGAAGGATTGCAGAGGAGGCCAAGGAAATTGCGATTGCTACACAGGAAAAAATCCCACCGGTTTTAAAAAAATTGGAGGATCATGATTTGACACTGTCCATGATCGACTTGCAAAGGAAAGAGAAGAATTTGAGAATTAGAGCAGTACCGGAAAGTGAAAGTGACAACTTGGTGGACTTTCTTACAAAAGAATTTTCAGAATTTTGGCAACTGGGCCCAGAGAAGGAAGAATTCAAGATAGTAAGTGCATTTAGACTTGGCGCAAGACAAAGAAGGAACAAGGCAAGAGATTGTTTGATAACTTTAAGATCCAAAGAAGAAAGAGACAAAATCTTGAATTTGCACTACCAAAAAACATTGCAAATTGAAGATTCTTATGTGGAGATCTTCAAAGATATACCGAAGTACATTTTGGATGTGAGAACCTACTACAGAGATCTAACTATCTTGCTAAAAAGGAACAGTATACTTTTCAGATGGGAATTCCCTCAAGGCCTATCTTTTAAATACAAAGGAAGGAAAATAAGAATAAGGACAGTGGGTGACAAAGACAAATTTCTGAGAGATCACGAGGAGGACCTTCAGAAAGAGGCGGAATCTGGACAAGAACCAACTTCACCAAGAAAAGGAATGCTAGATATTGCAAATCTATCATTTGGACTGCAACCACCGACCCAAGAAGAACAATTATTTGGAGCTGTAGGAGGAAAGAGTAAATAACGTCATCATGGCGTTGCAACTTCTTAGCTGGAACTGTAATGGTCTGAACATACCCCGGAAGAGAAAAAGCATTTTCCATATATTAAAGAAAGAACAATTGGATGTGATTTGCTTACAAGAGACACATGTGATGAGATCACATAGGAAATTACTTATTAATAAAAGACTGGGGCAAGAATTTATTTCATCGGACAGAGTTAAAAAAAGAGGAGTGGTGATTTATGCAAAGGAAAGACTGTTGCCGAAATTAATTTTCAAAGATCACCAAGGAAGATATCTTGCAATTGAAATCCAAACCCAAGGAGAGAAATTCTTGATTGTAGGAATTTACGCACCGAATGAGGGGAAATCTGAATTCTTTAAGAAGTTGCATGAGATTTTGGTGGACTATTTGGATTATAATGTAATTCTGATGGGAGACATGAGTGGAGTTGTATCTACATATATGGACAAAGCACAAAGACAGGTAATCACTAAAGATGGAAGACTACCAAAAACCTTTTTTGAAATGCCTGACAATATGGACACATCAACAATTTCAATATCTTATCTTTCATTCACTTGTTTCAACGACCTCCTCACACCTCCCTTTTCGTATTCCACTTCTATTAATTGTTTCAGCAATTCCTTTCCATCTTCCTCTGTTTTCTGTCATATACCGTATTTTTCACTCTATAAGACGCACCAGACCACAAGACGCACCTAGTTTTTGGAGGAGGAAAACAAGAAAAAAAAATATTCTGAATCTCAGAAGCCAGAACAGCAAGAGGGATCGCTGTGCAGTGAAAGCAGCAATCCCTCTTGCTGTTCTGGCTTCTGGGATAGCTGTGTAGCCTGCATTCGCTCCATAAGACGCACACACATTTCCCCTTACTTTTTAGGAGGGAAAAAGTGAGTCTTAGAGAGCAAAAAATATGGTAATTATCTTAACATATTTTAACCTTATTTTCCCTTTAATACTCTAATAATCTATTTGTACTTAATTCCTTATAACATTTCTACTAAAGCCATATAACTTCATTCCAACATTTTTCTAACACTCAGTAATTTTACAATATTTCTATAAATAGTCTTTAAACTTTTTCCAGTCTTCTTCCACCGTCTCTTATCCCTGGTCTTGGATTCTGCCAGTCATTTCCGCCAATTCCATATAGTCCATCAACCTGGTGATCTTCTGTACGATGCACTTAGCTCTTTTCCAAGTCCCTTCTGCAGGTCTTCTTCGTATTTATACAAGAACTTTACTTTGTCTTCTACTGATTTTATTTTTATTTTCCTTCCTTTGAGGCTGAAGAGTAGACCTTGGGGAAACTCCCACCTAAAGATGATTTTATTCCTTCTCCACAGGGCAACCAAATCTCCGTAGTTAGACCTAAGATCCAAAAGGTATTTCGGGACGACTTTAAAAATTTCCACTCTTGACTGTTGTTCTTCTAGGTTCTTCTGGTAGTGCCAACAGTCTCTTATTCTGTTCTTCTCTTTTTTCCCTCCTCTTCCAAGTCTGAAGGCCCTCACAATTTTAATCTCTTCTTGACCCAAGTCGAAGTCCCCAAAATCAGCAAATTCCTGTGTGAGGAAATCTATCAGACTTTCCTTCTCCAGTTCAGGTAGGGCTCTGATCCTCAAATTCATCTGTTTTTCTTTAAGCTCAATGAGCTGAGATTGAGCTATTTGGTATGTTTTCATGTATTCTAAATAACTTCTCGGGAGTTAGATACCAACAATGCTTAAATATATATATATTTAAAAGTCTATTTTAAGTCATAACTCAATTATTATTTTAACTCTTTAGTCCACATATGTTACCACTATTCCAACTGTACAATATAACCAAAAAAGAGAAACTCTTGCCCCTTTAATCATGCACTTTTCAATCTGTTCCTCTTCCATTTAGGATTTCAACAAAAGTTTGTACATTTTTGATATCACATGATGTGCACAATTGTATCTCAAAACTCGTCTTCCACTCTTCCATACCCCAAGTCTTCATTTCCAACTAGAATCTCTCAATCAATCAATCAATCATTTATTTATTTGTATGTTGCCTTTCCAAATTTCAAACCATGTGCAAGGCAGCTTACAAAAAAATTAAAATATTAGATAACTGCAAACATAACAAAACTAGTCATAAACAATGAACAAAATATCAAAAAGTACACAACGAAATTGAAAAAAAATGCACATAAATAATAAGATTCCATGTAAATCATATAATCCAAGCTAAGGAGAGAAAAAAATTAACATCAGCAACAGCAACCCCCCCCCCGGAAAAAGAACCCATAAACAACACCCCAACCCTCTTTTATTAAGTGTAAAAGAGAAACCCCTTGTTTTAATTTTACAATCTCCCCGTTTCCACTTTAAGAACTCTCTTTATCCGTCACCCTTTTGTCTATAAAAAGGGTCTTCTGGTGAAACAGCGTCTTTGCGTATAAACTAACTTTATATCTATTTTCAGATTCTTACTACGCCACACACGTCTAATACAGTGGTTCTCAAGGTGCGCATTTACTCTGACTTGATCTACCACAAATATCCAAGCCATCTAACCCTGAAATCCTAACCTTGTAATTCCAAGTCTCTTCTTTCTCAATACCCCCCATTCCGTTAACCGCACCAAGCAACAAGCTGTAAAATGCAAGTTTAAAATGAAAGCTTTCCTTTGCATCTCACAGAACTTTAAATGTAATTCGTGCAGATGACCTAGTTTTGACATTGCAGGAGCCAGAATCTAGTACGAAAAGAGTATTACAACTGATACATGATTTTGGTCAGGTGGCAGGATTTAAGCTAAATAAACAAAAAACGAAGGTGTTAGGGAAAAATTTGACAGACACAGAGTCAGAACGGTTTCAGAGAGAAACAGAATTATCATTGGTGAAAAGGGTAAAATACCTAGGGGTTAATATAACGGCCAAAAATCTGAGTCTATTTAAGGATAATTATGAAAAATGTTGGTCTGAAATTAAGAGAGACTTGGAAAGTTGGGCAAAACTGAAGCTTTCTTTGTTAGGCCGAATTGCTGCAATTAAGATGAATGTGCTGCCAAAGATGTTGTTCTTGTTTCAAACATTGCAAATTGTGGACAAAACAGAGTGTTTCCGGAGGTGGCAGAGAGATATTTCCAAATTTGTCTGGCAGGGCAAAAAGCCCAGAATCAAGTTTAAGATATTAACAGACGCAAAGGAAAGAGGGGGCTTTGCCCTGCCAGACTTAAGGTTGTATTATGAAGCCGCAGCTTTCTGCTGGCTAAAAGATTGGCTACTTCTTGAAGACACTGATGTGTTAGATCTGGAAGGTTATAACAATGCTTTTGGTTGGCATGCATATTTGTGGTATGATAAAGTTAAGATCAATAAGGCCTTTAAGAACCATATTGTCAGAAAAGCAGTGTTTAATGTCTGGACAAAATACAAAGACTTACTGGAAAATAAAACTCCAAGGTGGCTCTCACCTTTGGAAGCTAAGGCTTGGAAAAGACCCAATATGGAAGCCTACTGGCCAAAATATTGGGAACTGTTAGAAAAAGACGGAGATAATTGGAAATTGCAGAGTATGGAGAAAATGAAGGATAAAGTGCGAGACTGGTTACACTACGCTCAGATTAAGGAAATTTTTAAAAGTGACAAAAAGTTAGGATTCCAGGTGGAGAAATCGAAGTTGGAAACAGAACTGTTAGAACCTAAGACTAAGGTACTTTCAAGAATGTATAACTTGCTGTTGAAATGGAACACACAAGACGAAATGGTTAAGTCCGCTATGATAAAATGGGCACAGGACATTGGGCATAACATTATGTTTGAGGACTGGGAAAGGTTGTGGACCACTGGGTTGAACTTTACTGCATGTAATGCTTTGAAAGAAAATGTAATGAAAATGATATACAGATGGTACATGACCCCAGTTAAACTTGCCAAAATATACCATTCGTCAGATAACAAATGCTGGAAATGTAAAGAAAATGAAGGAACATTCTACCACCTCTGGTGGACTTGCCCTAAAGTGAAGGCCTTCTGGGAAATGATATATAATGAGTTGAAAAAGGTATTTAAGTATACCTTTACCAAGAAACCTGAGGCCTTTCTCCTGGGCATTGTCGACCAGAAGGTGTTAAAGAAAGATAGAACATTTTTCATGTATGCAACAACAGCAGCAAGGATACTACTCGCTAAGAATTGGAAAACTCAAGATCTACCCACACTGGAAGAATGGCAGATGCAACTGATGGACTATATGCAACTGGCGGAGATGACTGGCAGAATCCGAGACCTGGGAGAAGAAAGGATTGAAGAAGATTGGAAGAAATTTAAGATTTATTTACAAAAATATTGTGATTTAATGGAATGTTAAGAAGGATGCTTGGTTATAAATAATTGGCCATCACTAAAATAGATCAGGATTTGATGATAAGAGAGATTAAGAGAAACAAATTTGCAGGAGAACTATCTTATTGTAATTAAATAAGCGGTCACAAAATTTGGAAATAAGATGATAATTTGCTTGACACAAATTTATTAATGATGTAAATGGGAGCAGGAGGCGTGAGGAAGCTTAAGGATGACATGAAATTTTGTTAAAACAAAGCAATATTGTTTATTATTATTGTACTTTTTTTTCTAAAAACCCTAATAAATATTTATAAAAAAAATAAAAAATAAATGTAATTCGTGGGTTTTTTCACCTGTCCTCCAAACTTTGGTCTTTTTGCCATCCTTTAAGTGGGAAATCAGTAGTCGAGCCATACTTTTTGGTAAAACGTTCGTCTGGATCCCGGAAGTCCTACCTGAGAAGAACAATGGGAGTGTCCGCTAGCGCCAGCCACTTCTCCTTCTGCAAGCAGCGCCACCCGAATTCCCACCTGGGATGAGCCGCTAAACTGAGCCGCAGGAGAAAGACTGGGGCGGGCGGCAAGTGGGAGGGGGAAGTCGGGCGCTTCTGTCCCGTCAGAAAAGTGCTGGTCCTCCCCGGAAGCAGCCTGCTTGCAGAGAAGGGGGCTGGGCTGCCTCAAAGCCCATCAAGGCCACAGGCTGCTAGCATGACTCATCCCGGCTTTCTCATCTGAGGGGAAAGGTTCGTGGTCTTAAATGCTGGCCTTGGCAACTTGGCTGAGCTACCTTGGGCCAGTCCTTGGGCCAGCTTAGCCTCCCTCACAGAGGGTTGTTTTGAAGATACACTCAGGAAAACACCCGAGGCATGAAGAAGAAGAACGAGGAGAGTCTGGAAAGGGGGGTGGGGAGCGCTCCCACCCCAGCCGCTCCAGGATGGGAAGTGCGTCCCGGGGGAAGCGGGATTCAGGCGGAGGAGGACGTCGGGTTGGGTGGGGGTTGCCAGGAGCAGCACGATGTCCCTCCAACCCCCAGCTTCCACTCTCCAGGCAGGCGCCCAACGTGGCCAGCTGGCAAGGGCTCTTTCTTACTCCAGCCTTGGCGTGCAGATCCCGGGTTCAGCCCCAGATCTCTGGAGCGGAAAGGCTCTTGGGCGTGAATATGAAAGGCAGCATCTGTCAGAATAGGGCATACTGAGCCAGTACAGATGAACGTGACTATTGGTTCGCTTCCTCTGCTATCTGCCTTTTCGGGCACCTCAGAGGTGGCAGAGAGAGGCAGGGGGGAGACTCTGGCCTCTACAGAAGGCTGCACCCTTTTCCTCCATGTCCCCACCCCAACTCTTAGGACCAGAAGCAAGAGACAGCTTTCCTGAGCACGTGCCCCTTCCCAGGGAGATGCCACTCTGCACTACTGTTCCCTGAATTGCTTGCGAAGCAGCCATACTCCAGGCTCTTATTGTCACAGCCCTGCAGGATCAGACCAAGGCCCATCTAGTCCAGCTCTCAGCAGCCCAGCAGATGTCCAAGGGAAGCCCCAAGCAGACTCCAAATGCAGCCCCACTCTCCCCACTGGGGATGCCCGCAACGGGTAGGCAGAGGTAGACTGCCTCTGCGGCTGGAGGTGCAACATGGTCTAACCCTCCATGAATTTGACGAATCCTCTCTTAAAGCCATCCCCTGTCAGTGCCTCTGGAAGGAGGAAATTTCAGTGTCACTAGGCACTCTGTGTCTGGCCTGAATCTGCCATCATTCCGCTTTCTTAAAGAGATCCAGGTTCTGATATTATGAGGAGGAAACATCGCTCTGCACCTTTCCCACATCATGCATACTTCTATGATGTCCCCACTTTCCCCCCTCTCGCAAAGCCCCAAAGCCTCCTACATTGTATACCTTCCTTACAGGGGAATCATCAGAACCACCTGTGCTGCAGAGCTTCTGGCTGAAAGGCGACTCATGGAGATTTGCATTGACTGCTGCAATGCACCCCTAATGATTCAGATTGTATCATTATAGCGTCATTGTGTTGATTTGTTATTGATATATTAAAGGGTCTTCAGCCTCTCCGGTTCTGAGGAGGTCTGAGTGAGGAAGATGGTCAGCCTTCAAAACATCAGCAAGAGAATTAGGATTTGAATTGAACTGCTTCCACCCTCTCAGCTCACAAGTCCTCAGGCTTCTCCTTGACTGCTTTTCACATAATAAACAACAATGGGAAATAAACTCCATTTAGCTGCATTCAAAGGTGAACTTACCTAATTCGCAATTCTTGGGAAAATATGGAGACCAAAACAGCATTCTTTTAAAATTCACACCTCTGAATTTCTCAAGGTTGGTTGTATTTATGAGGGTAAAGCACGTATCAACATCTTTATACGAGAAGGTAGCCACCCTAGCATTTGATTCATTTTCAGAATAATAAATAAATAACAAACCGATATGGAAAAAGGAGAAATGAGAGAAGTTGAAATGGGCAGATTTCCCCCTCCCTCCTCAGTCCGGACTTGCTTCTTGAAGTGCTTGTTCCCTCCCTAGTAACAAGAGGGACTTTGCTTTCCTTGTCCAGGTCTGCTTGATAGGCCAGAATTCCCCCTCTCTCTTTCCTCCGAATCTCCAGGCGGCGACAAAGAGAGGAGATGTATATTATACTGGCTTCTTAGGTCCAGTGGCCTTGCTATAATAGGAAAGGAATTGACTGGAGGAAAGAAAAGTACAGAGGTTTTCAACCTTTTGGGGTCCACGGCTCCCTGGACCAACTCCCTTCTTTCTGCGGCACCCCTGTGGGGCTCAGGAGACCAGTTAGGTCCCGCTGCTTGCAGAGAGGTCCGTGAAGCCTGGAGAGCGAGAGGGGTCGGTGCGCACCGACCCCTCTCGCTCTCCAGGCTTCAGCGAAAGCCTGCACTCGCCCCATAGGACGCACACACATTTCCCCTTCATTTTTGGAGGGGAAAAAGTGCGTCCTATAGGGTGAAAAATACGGTAAGTCAGACTGGGGGAAATATCATTCTTCAGAACCAAGACATCATTACCATGCTTTCCAAGTTACCTGAAAGTCACTAGAACACTTGCGAGCACAGAGCCAAGACGCAGCTGAAAGAAGAGAATCCTCTGTTCTTACGGAAATGGGAATCCGAGTCTTCAGTAGCCTAGTGCTTATCACTGTGCCTGCAAGACCTTGAAAGACACTGCTGAACATGCTGAACAACTTCACTCTTGATAATTTCTCCCAAGCTCGAAGCAGCCCCGGTTCTTGTTAAGGGAGAAGGCAGGGCAATGCAGCTCCGTTGACATACTTTGCTGCCAAGGGGAAAGAGAAGAAGCCAAAACATGTTTTCTTTACCAAGCTTGGCACTGAGTGCGATGTTCAGCAAGTTCTGAATTTCTTCTGGTGCCAAGCCTCTCTCTTGCGCAATCTTTTCCACAGTCTCCAAAGGACTCTGCAAAGCTCCCTGCTTCCGTGAGGCACTATCTTGAATTAGGAAAAAGTCCAAGTGTGATTCAAATCCATTCGAAAAACCGTCCTCATGCATGATGGCCTGTCCAATGGCTTGCTTTACCATCAATTGGCAAGGGAGCCCCATTGAGATGCCATGGCATTTGGAAAACTCTGGAATGCTGGACTTGCCTTTTGCTTTCTTGCTCCTTCGTTCAGTGGGTAGGTAGGTGTAGGTCGGGGCAAGTCGAAAGCTTCCTTGAAATTCCTCAGCCCCAGCCAGCATTGCCAATGGGCAGGATGATGAGAATTGTAGTTCAACAACATCTGGAGAGCCAGAGGTTACCCTCACCTGTTTTATCAGTTAGTGTGCTAAGATCTGGGCACAAGCCCAATTCAGCTGACGGTACTTAACAAGGGCTTGCTTTACGCAAAACATGAGAGCTAATACACTATTCTGCTCGAATATACAAAACAGCCTTTTCTCTAGAGAAAGCTCAAGAAAATACAAACTTCGGGGTTTGTAGATGGTTGTAAAGGTTTCCATTTCACTAGTTGGAAACAGCTTCCAGGCTAGGCAGGACCAAGGTTGCTTTGTAACTGTTCCTGTCTGCCTGCTTGCCATCGTGCATATTTGTAAACCATTTCTGCCAAAATATCTACATCTGCAATAGGAGTTTCTGGAAGCAGACCCTGCAGTAGTGCACACTCCATGAAGTCCATATGAAGAGTGTTACGGAATGGAGGGGGGGCATATGAACAAAGTCTTACTCCCGAGTAAGAGACGTAGAGCCCGAGGCGATGACCTCAAGGGAACCCTGCCACACTAGGATTCCCCTCGCCCCGTCCCAACGTTGCACCAAGCACCGCACAAAAGTCCAAAACCCCGAGAAGAAAGCGCCATTTCTGACCCCGTATCCCGATGCTATACACGATCAATGTATTTTATGAATGAACAATGTATTTGCATGAGGATGCGCTCTAGCCAATCAGATGGCGCTGAATGTAGCCCTTCAGCCAATTGCAGCAATGCCATGGCTCTGCAGAGGCAGCTCAGCTCCAGCTGTTTTGCACGCTCCACTGAGCGCTGACAAGGTGATGACAGCTCCCGCTGCGAGAACAACGGACTGATACATCGAAACCTCGTTACCCTGTTAATCCAATCAAAACTAGATGTTGTTTAGTCGTTTAGTCGCGTCCGACTCTGCGTGACCCCCTGGACTGAAGAAGAAGAAGAAGAAGAAGAAGAAGAAGAAGAAGAAGAAGAAGAAGAAGAAGAAGAAGAAGAAGAAGAAGAAGAAGAAGAAGAAGAGTAGTTTGGATTTCATATCCCGCCTTTCACTCCCCTTCAGGAGTCTCAAAGCGGCTAACAATCTTCTTTCCCTTCCTCCCCCACAACAAACACTCTGTGAGGTGAGTGGGGCTGAGAGACGTCAAAGAAGTGTGACTGGCCCAAGGTCACCCAGCAGCTGCATGTGGAGGAGCGGAGACTCGAACCCGGTCCCCTAGATTACGTGACTACCGCTCTTAACCACTACACCACGCCAGGCACTCCTGTCTTCCACTGCCTCCCGCAGCTTGGTCAAACTCATGCTGGTAGCTTTGAGAACACTGTCCCACCATCTCGTCCTCTGTCGTCCCCTTCTCCTTGCGCCCTCCATCTTTCCCAACATCAGGGTCTTTTCCAGGGAGTCTTCTCTTCTCCTGAGGTGGGCAAAGTCCTGGAGCCTCAGCTTCAGGATCTGTCCTTCCAGTGAGCACTCAGGGCTGATTTCCTTCAGAATGGAGAGGTTTGATCTTCTTGCAGTCCATGGGACTCTCAAGAGTCTCCTCCAGCAGCAGAATTCAAAAGCATCAATTCGTCGGCGAATGTGAGCGGTATTGGCTTAGGCATTGATTGGACCTGACTATATCTGACTCCTGCCCATTGTGCAGGAAGTCCCAGTAAGGGTAAGCCACTGGTAGGGGGAGCCCTGTTGATGCGAACCAACTCAAGCTCCCCCTGGTGCTCCCGTCGGGGTCGTGTCAAGGCCTTAGTCCCACAGCCGGGCTTCAGACTAGATCAACACCCCCGGATTCCTTTAACGGAATACCCTTAAGCATGGAGGGGCAGGTGATGGCCACACCTCCCCTCCCCCACACAAGGTCAAACAATGCCTAACCGCAACCCTAACAAAGTTGTGATGATTGCTACGAGGTAGGCGAAAACCAAGTGTCCAGTGCCAATTTGCCAAGTGGAAAAATTCCTACTAGGCCCCTCAGACAACCAAGGCGACCAACCGTAGTCCATAGCTGTTGGGTTGAAATAACAACAGACAGGTAGCGAGCGTCATATGGGAGGCACCTCTCGAGCAAGTCTCAAGGAGTCTCTTTTCTTGAATATTACAGCATTGCCACGTATGTGCTTATTGCTGGTTGGTTAACACAAATACAATACAAGGGTTGCATATAAGCATTAATCACCAATAGATTAAAGGGTGGGAAAGGGAACACAGAATTGCACAGGCGTGAAAACCTCCTTATTCAACTTTAACTAGTGATTGATATAGCATTCATCCGTAGATGTGGTCAACTATGCATTTAAGAACAGGTCAGGTACGAACTCAATGTGAACTGAACATTCTAGGAATGTTTCAGCTTAGAACGGTTTGCGCAGCATCATATGCAGAAGCGAAGCTTTCCTTCATCTCCTCCTTTCTTTTTTATTTAAAGGTGAGTGGGACAAAAATACTCCGGGATACGTGGTTTGCCAGCGCATACCCGAAATAAGTCTGCCCACCGATGTTGTTATGTGATTTCAGGGTGAATGGGACAAAAAATACTTCAGGATACGTGGTTTGCCAGTGCATGCCCGAAATACGTCTGCCCATATCTCCCCTATTGTTTACTGTTGGTGCTGCCATTTAGCAAAGTAGGCAGCTGTCAGGGAACTGCCATCGGAGAGTCAGGTGGTGGAAGGGCTCAAGGAGGCTAGGAGAGCCTCGGATGCGGAGGAAGGAACCAGTAGGGGGAGAGGGAGAGTTCCTGCAGAAACTCAATCGGAGGAAGGGCTCCAAGATGTTTCCAGTGAGAATAGCGGGGAGGGCTCAGGACCTCCGCTGGGGACGCCCACTCCGCGGAGGAAACTGTCACGCAGAGAATCCAGAAGAAGAGTTTCCGTCAAGGCACTCTTATGTTGGAGTAAATTCCGGAAACGCCCACTGACGGATTCTGCCAGCGATTGAGGTAGCCACGCACCCATGGCTCCTCGAACTGGGAAAGTTTAGG
Source organism: Podarcis melisellensis (assembly GCF_964234715.1). Classification (NCBI taxonomy): domain Eukaryota; kingdom Metazoa; phylum Chordata; class Lepidosauria; order Squamata; family Lacertidae; genus Podarcis; species Podarcis melisellensis. Next base: position 30,630,608 of record NC_138535.1, on the reverse strand, counting down.
AACTGTTGTGAAGCTTGGAGGACTTAAATGCTTACGCACGAGCAGCCCCCTTTTCCCATTACAGCAATCCATCAGTCGCTGACGCTGCTTGTGCGAAGGAGAGGCATCATGAGCAACCCAACCGGAGCCGGAGGAGCAGGAGGAGCTGGAGGGGGACCAACTCTGGAGGAGAGAAACAGAGCTTTGGAGCACCAGCTGGCACTGCTAACGGCGTGGCTCGAGGAAAGGAGGGCGCAGGATGCACAGGGGAAAACCACTCCCATCGGAAGGAAGGTACCTGGGTTGGTACAGAAATTTGGGGGTGATCCAAGGAACTACCAAGCCTTTAAGACAGAGATGCAGTATGCACTGAACCTGCAACACGATGACTTTGCTGATGAGGAATCGAGAGCGGCTTTTGTGATTGGACACCTCGAGGGAGGGGCTAGAGATTGGGTGAGACCCCTGAGGGCAAACAATAATAGCGCCTTAAAAGACTTGAGGAAATTCTTTGGTGCGATGGACTTGATGTTTTCCAGCCAGATTGAACAGGGAGTGGTACGCAGACAGTTAATGGCGTGTAAACAGGGAAATCAATCAGTCAGAGAGTATTGGACACAGTTTACCATGCTTATACATAAATTGGGGTGGGATCTGTGTTCGGACCCGATACAAATGCTGTTTGAAGAAGGCCTAGCCCCAGCGGTGAAAGATGAACTTTCCCGCGCGCCCCGTCCTGAGTCCATGGATCAGCTGACCAAGGCAGCACTTGCGATTGGTGCGCGCCAGGAGGCGAGAGCGCTGGAGAAGCGGGAAGGGAGAGGAGAGCGTTGGAATGATTTCCGCATTCCTGAGATGCTGGCACAACCTTCCCCGCCAGTGGAACTGATGGAGATTGGAGGAGCAAGCGCACACGGAACTTCAAATGTTAACGAAGGGCGGAAGAAGGAAGGAAAGAGCGCCAAGAAATGTTTCCTTTGCCAACAGCCAGGACATTTTGCCAGGGTCTGCCCGCAAAGGAAAGGATGGCAAGGAATGGTGGGGGCTGTTGGAAGTGAGGAGGAGGGGGTTAAGGAGCAAGTAAAAGCCAACGCCTGGCTGCCAACGACAGGGCACAGCAGTCAGGCCAAGGATCAGTGAACGTGCCCAAGCCTGAACCCCCAAGAGCTGCTCTCGTCGTGGAGGTGCTGCTAGAGCTAGCCAACGGACATCCACTCACTATAAAAGCCCTCTTAGACTCAGGCAGCTCCTGCAATTTCATGAGTAAGGAGTTTGCGTCAGAACACCAAATACAAATGCTGCCCTTAGTTCCTTCCTTGCAGGTGACAACGATTGACGGGAGGGAACTGCTGGGAGGGGAAGTTAACCAACAGACGGTCCCCATGACAATGACAGTGGCAAGGCACACGGAAGTCATTGCTTTTCACGTAGCCACACTAGCGGGACCTCCCATCATCTTGGGAATGAGCTGGCTGGCGCTACATGACCCACTAGTGGGATGGCACCAACGGACAGTCTCTTTTGGGTCAGCGCATTGCCTAGAGCACTGCAAGGGAAGAGAAATGCAGGGGCTGGCTAGGGCCAGTCTTGCAGGGATGGCGGTGGGGGAAAAGGGAGAAATACCCCGACAATACGCAGATCTGAGTGACGTCTTCAGTGAAAAGGAAGCAGATAGACTGCCCCCGCATAGACCCTTTGACTGTCAAATTAACCTACTCCCGGGAGCCCAGCTACCAGTGGGCAAGCTGTACGCCATGTCAGACAGGGAGATGCAGGAGTTAAGGGAGTTCATAGACAAGAACCTGAAACGAGGTTTCATCAGGGAGTCAAGAGCGGTGGGGGGCAGCCCAGTGTTTTTTGTGGACAAAAAAGACACTAATAAACCCAGGTTGGTCGTGGACTTCCGGGCCGTCAATGCAGTGTCAGAACCTGTGGCCTTCCCCATGCCCAGGATTGACGACATTTTGACCAGGGTGAGGAAGGGAAAGATTTTTACCAAGCTGGACCTGAGGGGGGCGTATAACCTGATACGGATGAGGAAGGGGGATGAATGGAAAACTACCATGTTCACCCCCTTGGGGGCCTTTGAGTATCTCGTTATGCCCTTCGGACTACAGGGGGGCTCAGCCTGTTTCCAATCATTCATGAATCACGTGCTGGGACCTTTGCTCTATAAGAACTGTGTAGCCTTCTTAGACGATGTGTTAGTCTACTCAGAGGACGAAGAGCAGCATGTCCGAGAGGTCCTAAGCCCACTGCAAGCAAACCAGCTGTGGGTCAAGCTGGAGAAGTGCCAGTTCCATACTAGAGAGGTGGAATTCCTGGGGTACCGTTTGTCAGACAAGGGATTGGCCATGGATCCTAGCAAAGTCCAAGCGGTACTGGAATGGAAGACACCCAGAACCAGGAAAGATGTGCAGAGATTCCTGGAGTTTGGAAACTTCTATCGGAAGTTCATCAAAAACTTTGCCCACTTAACGGCTCCCATCACCGATTGTCTCAGTAGTAAGAAGAAATTTGCATGGACGGAAGAAGCGCAGCGAGCGTTTGAAAAGCTAAAGAAAGCATTCGCTTCGGAAGAACAGCTCTTGCACGTGGATCTACAGAAACCGATGAGGGTGGAAACAGATGCATCAGATCAAGCGGTAGGGGCGGTTCTGCTCCAGCCGGGGAAGGATGCGTCGGACTGGAGACCGTGTGCCTTTTTCTCGCGGAAGTTGAATAAATCCGAAAGGAACTACACAGTGTATGACAGGGAACTGCTCGCCATTTATGAAGCGTTTCGACGATGGCGGCACCTGCTAATAGCAGCGCAGCACAAGGTCCAGGTGTGCACGGACCACAAGAACCTGGAATATTGGCGAACGGCCAGAGTACTGAACCAGAGACAAGTGCGATGGGCGCAGGAATTTTCCAAATTTCATTTTGAGATTCGCTACGTACCGGGACCAGAGAACGTGAGAGCGGACGCTCTCTCTCGAAAACCAGAGTATATGGAGGGGGAGGGAGTGCCAGAAGAGAGACATGTCATCCCCGAGGACCACTGGGTGTGTGGGGCAGCATTGGTAGGGCAAAGAGAACTAGTAGAAGGGACAGAGAACGATGAATACCCCCAAGAGAAGCTCAGAGGGCTCAGGAGATCACCAGGGGTTTTGAAGAAAAGAACGGGGCGTTGTACTACAAGGGGGCCTTGTACATACCAGAAGGGGAATTGAGGGGTAGGGTACTCAAACAACTGCACGACAGCCCCACCACGGGGCACTTTGGGCAACACAAAACAATGTGGTTAGTTACCAGCAATTCTGGTGGCCCAAGGTGAGGGAAGATGTACGAGAGTATGTAAGGGGGTGCGACCGCTGCCAGCGAGCAAAGGGGGAAAGGGCGGCACCAGCGGGGTTGCTGGAACCATTACCCACACTTGAACGGCCATGGGAGGCAGTTTCCATAGATTTCATGACGGATTTACCAAGATCCAAGGGGAAAACTGCGGTAATGGTAGTGGTAGACCTGTTAACCAAGATGTGCCACTTTATAGCTTGCTCACATGCGGTAACGGCGGAAGAAACCGCCAGGTTGTTTGTAAAACACGTTTTTAGGTTGCATGGCGCCCCCTTGAGGGTGGTTTCAGATCGAGGGAAACAATTTACGTCCAGGTTCTGGAGGAAGCTCATGAGCTTACTGCACGTGGAGGTCAATTTCTCAACCGCCAGACACCCAGAAACAAATGGGCAGGCGGAAAGGGCAAACAGTATTCTGCAACAATATCTGAGGTGTTATGTAAATGACAGGGAGAATGATTGGGTAGAGAAATTAGCCCTGGCCGAATTCGCGTACAATAACGCGGAAAATGTGTCCACGGGCATGAGTCCATTTTTGGCTAATTATGGGTGTCACCCCAGGGCCTTTCCAGAGGAAGGGGGGGAAAGATGGAGCGTACAGGCAGCGGAACATTTTGTGGAAGAAATGGAAGCAATACACCAACAGCTCAAAATGAATTTGGATAGGGCCAAGGCAGAATACAAGAAGCAGGCAGATAGGAGCAGAAGGGAAGGAGAGACCATAAGGGTGGGGGACCGGGTGTGGTTGTCAACACAAGGGTTACCGTTCAAAGGGGGTTGCAAAAAATTGCGGCCAAAACGACTGGGACCCTTCGAGGTTATACAGCAGGTCAATATGGTGGCCTTTAAACTCAGGCTGCCAGACAACATGAAACTGCATCCAGTATTCCATAGGTCATTACTATCACCATACAGGGAGGGGCGAGAATTTGGGTACGCAAAAGTGAGGTTACTGCGGCACCACAAGTAGAAGAGAGGGAGCGGAGCAGTCATGTAGCAGAAATTCTCGACTCTCGGTGGAAGGGGAGACAAGTGGAGTACCTAGTGGCATGGGAAGGGGAACCGGAGTCCGAAAATACCTGGTTACCGGCAGAAATGGTCAAGGATGAGGTCTTAGTAGGAACATTTCATCGCCGGTTCCAAAGGAAGCCCCAGACCTTGGCTAGGTTCTGGGAGGAACACTTCGGCACCACTGATGAGGAAGAGGAGTTCGAGGGGTTCCCAGAATCAGGACAGGAAGAGGAAGAAGAATCAGATGGGGAAGAGTATGGGGGAAGAAGGGACAGTAGTAGGTGGAGAGCGGTTTTCGAGTCCACCGAAGATGAGGAGGATTCCTTCCGGGGGTTCCCAGCCTCACCACCCAGAGAAGAGGGGGAAACGGGGGGTGAGGGGGGTCCTGGAGGGGAGGTGGATGTCAGGGAACTGCCATCGGAGAGTCAGGTGGTGGAAGGGCTCAAGGAGGCTAGGAGAGCCTCGGATGCGGAGGAAGGAACCAGTAGGGGGAGAGGGAGAGTTCCTGCAGAAACTCAATCGGAGGAAGGGCTCCAAGATGTTTCCAGTGAGAATAGCGGGGAGGGCTCAGGACCTCCGCTGGGGACGCCCACTCCGCGGAGGAAACTGTCACGCAGAGAATCCAGAAGAAGAGTTTCCGTCAAGGAACTCTTATGTTGGAGTAAATTCCGGAAACGCCCACTGACAGATTCTGCCAGCGATTGAGGTAGCCACGCACCCATGGCTCCTCGAACTGGGAAAGTTTAGGAACTGATGTGAAGCTTGGAGGACTTAAACGCTTACGCACGAGCAGCCCCCTTTTCCCATTACAGCAGCAATAATTTTGTTGGGTGGCTGAGGAGGAGAAAAACACTGAGACCAAAGGCGTATGAGACCAGGGATGCATTGGATGAAGCAACATAGCAAAATTAATATACATACTAGGACAATAGCATATTGAAGAAGATTGCGAAGCCAATTCAGATTCGGCAACCAGCCAGTGAGCCACTGGGTAAACGAATCCCAGAGGCCAGAAAGTCCAACATCCTGTTTGATGTGATGTGTGAGATTTTGCAAATGAGAAATTTGTTTTTGAATAGCTTTAGAATTGTCAGTAATATTAAAACAGCACATGTCATCCACTTGTTCACAGCCATAATGATGAAGCATCAGCAAATAATCAATTGCAGCGCGATTCTGTAAGAGTCCATGTTGGAGTTCACTCCTGCTCTTTATTCAAAAGTTGAAGGGCTTGTGAGGTAAAGTTCAGAGCTTTTGCTGCAGAGCAAGCTAAAGAATTAATATTCCTGCTATTCCATACAGCCAGTCCAGGGACTCCTAAGAGAGAGACAGCTAGAGAAATATATTCAGATCTGCTAGGGAGAGAAACAGAATCATCACAATCATTAGTCAATTCCACAGAGCGGCGATATCGAGAGCGGGACAAATGATGCTTTTTGGGTAAAATGATGGACAAACGGCTTAAACAGCAAGGTGTGCCATGGCTGATATTTGCTGGAATATAATTAAATGTATAGCCTGGGCACGACCAGAACCAGCCTTCAGGCAGCTCTGTATATTTATATATATGAAATATTTACATAATTAGAGCAATTAAAATTGTTATCCTTGCCCATTTTCACACAGTTGGTTTTTGTGCAATTGACCATACGGGCACAAGTGGCATTAGAGGAGGCCACGTATGGGGTCAACAAATCAATTGCCAGAGATGGGCGTTGGCGCAGTTGGTTACCCCAGTGATGGTAACCGGAATAAATAAGGTGGGGGGGAGAATCATCTTGGGGTAGGGATGAATAAAACCAGGTATCATTTTGCATATCGAAAGGGTCATGGCAAACAGGGATAAGGCAAGAGCCAAGGATTTCACCTATTGATATCTGTTGGGTTAGGCAAAAGGAAGAAACATTGAGGGTTTTTGCAAAAGATTCCCACACATTTATTGGTGTGGAATCACCGCTGTTAGGAGCGGAAACAGAGAGGGGCAAAAACAAAACACTGAAAATGAGCACTATCATGGAATTTATATTAAGGCAGGAAATGAGACACAGAAGCAAATCTCCATTTCCCACTTTTCTTTTCTTTTTTTTGATGAAGATGGGGGTATTATCCGCCAGGGGCTCTGCATTGTTTAGCAAAATGACCTGGGCACTTACAGTTGAAGCAGTTGCCTGTTGGCTTATTGCCAGCAAAGACATCGCATGGCTCTGGCTTCCAATTTCTGCACAGGTTTGAATCATATCGGCCAGGTCGTATTTAGGGCGATTTATGATTGACTGAAAGCCTTCTTACAGTCGGTATTTGCATTTTCAAAAGCCAATTTTTTCATCAATTCATTTTGGGCTGTAGTGTTATCAACCTGCCTAGTGACTGATTCTTTCAATCTATCTATAAATTGATGGTAGGGCTCCGAATGCTGTTGCTTAATATTAACAAAGGAGCTCAGCGGTTGCCCTGAGACAGGGACTTTCCGAAAGGCGCGTTGCACACAGGTCGCAGTGCGACTGAAATGCAAAGGTGTCAATGTCACCTGGGCTGTTATATTATCATATGGACCAGCGCCATAAAGTTGATTGGCTGAATGCTGTGGATCAGCCAGGGCTACTGCACTATGCTTAAATTCACTTTCAAAAACTACATATTGCGCCGGAGATAAAAGCATGCGCATCAAATCTTTCCAATCTTGGGGTAGCATTGTGTAACCGCTTGCTATCCCCTCCAGCATCCCTATCACATAGGAGGATTTTAGGCCAGAATCAGCAATGGCTCTCCTTAGTTCCCTCATAACAGAAGAAGGAAGTGCCTCGTACAACACCTGTTGTTGAGCAGTTCCTGGGTTTGTATAGGTGATAGGGAAAGCAGATGGCATTTCACCAGCCCATTCAGACTCTTCCTCTAAGGACAGGATCCCTTTCTGCCTAGCTAGAGAAAGTGCGGTGCGCACAGCTCCTGTAGGAGAGCATGCAGGGGCTGGGGCAGGCGAAGGAGGGATGGGGGGCGGATGTGGGCTGAGGCGTAGGGAGGGGTTGGCAAGGTTGCGATGGGGGTGAAATCTTTTTTTTTTTTTTATAAAAATTTTTATTAAGATTTTTTACAGATACATATTTAACAAACAGAATAGGTTTCATAACATCCTTTCATTCTATTGTAGACTCCCTCACGTCTCCCGCTTCCACTTTCATCATTAAAAACGAGTTTTTCCAAGCAAATTATCATCTTGTTTATGATCTTAAGTGCAATATTTAGGTTAAACTCAAATAAAAAATTATAATTTAATGGTAGACAGTTATTTCTGCTCTGGCTTCCTTGTTAGAATTCAACCAAATTACAGTACTTTTGTAAATAAATCTTAAATTTCTTCCAGTCTTCTTCAACCCTCTCCTCTCCCAGGTCGCGGATTCTGCCAGTCATCTCAGCTAGTTGCATATAGTCCATCAGCTGCATCTGCCATTCTTCCAGTGTGGGTAGATCTTGGGTTTTCCAGCTCTTAGCAATAAGTATCCTTGCCGCCGTTGTAGCATACATAAAAAATGTTCTGTCCTTCTTTAACACGTTCTGGCCGACCATGCCCTGAAGGAAGGCCTCTGGTTTCTTGGTGAAGTTATACTTAAATACCTTTTTTAACTCATTATATATCATTTCCCAGAAGGCCTTCACTTTAGGGCAGGTCCACCAGAGGTGAAAGAATGTTCCTTCATTTTCCTTACATTTCCAACATTTGTTATCAGACGAATGGTATATTTTAGCCAATTTCACTGGGGTCATGTACCATCTATATATCATTTTCATTACATTTTCCTTCAGAGCATTACATGCTGTGAAGTTCAGCCCGGTGGTCCATAACCTTTCCCAGTCCTCAAACATAATGTTGTGCCCAATATCCTGGGCCCACTTTATCATAGCCGATTTAACCAATTCGTCTTGTGTGTTCCATTTCAGCAGCAAGTTATACATTTTTGAAAGTACCTTGGTCTTAGGTTCTAACAGTTCTGTTTCCAGTTTCGATTTCTCCACCTGGAATCCTAACTTTTTATCAATCTTAAACACTTCTTTAATCTGAGCATAGTGTAACCAGTCTCGCACTTTATCTTTCATTTTCTCTAAACTCTGCAGTTTCCAATTGTCTCCATCTCTTTCTAGTATTTCCCAATATTTTGGCCAATTGGCCTCCATATTGGGTCTTTTTCGGGCCTTAGCCTCCAAAGGTGACAGCCACCTCGGTGTTTTGTTCTCTAATAAGTCTTTGTATCTTGTCCAGACATTAAATATTGCTTTTCTGACAATATGGTTCTTAAAGACCTTGTTAATCTTAACCTTATCGTACCATAAATATGCATGCCATCCAAATGCATTGTTAAAACCTTCCAAATCCAGCACGTCCGTGTCCTCCAGAAGTAGCCAGTCTTTTAGCCAGCAGAAAGCTGCGGCTTCATAGTACAACTTTAAGTCTGGCAGGGCAAAGCCCCCTCTTTCTTTTGCATCCGTTAGTATCTTAAACTTAATTCTGGGCTTTTTGCCCTGCCAGACAAATTTGGAGATATCTTTCTGCCACTTCCGGAAACACTCCGTTTTATCTACAATCTGCAATGTCTGAAACAAAAACAACATTTTTGGCAATACATTCATCTTAATAGCAGCTATTCGACCTAACAATGAAAGTTTCAATTTTGACCAGCTGTCCAAGTCTCTCTTAATTTCAGACCAACATTTTTCATAATTATCTTTGAACAGACTCAGATTCTTTGCTGTTATGTTTACCCCTAGGTATTTAACTTTCTTAACCACAGTTAACTCTGTCTCTCTCTGAAACCGTTCCGACTCAATATCTGTCAAGTTTTTTCCCAACACCTTAGTTTTTTGCTTATTTAGTTTAAATCCCGCCACCCGACCAAAATCTTGGATTAGTTGTAGTACTCTTTTCGTACTAGATTCTGGCTCCTGTAATGTCAGAACTAAGTCATCTGCAAACGCTTTAAGTTTATATTGTTTCGCTCCGACCTGTATCCCTTCCACCAACCTGTCCCCTCTAATCGTGTTCAAGAGCACCTCCAGGACCGAAATAAATAATAACGGGGAAATCGGACAGCCTTGTCATGTTCCTTTTTCAATTTTAAACTCTTCTGTAACCACATTGTTAACTATCAGTTTAGCCTTTTGTTCTGAATATATTGCATCAATCCCATTCTCAAACCCCCGGCCCACTCCCATTTCTTTTAAATTCCCTTTCATAAACTTCCAGGATATGTTGTCAAAGGCCTTCTCCGCATCTATAAAAATTAAGACAGCTTTAGTATTTATGTCTGTTTGTAAAAGCTCCAATATATCTATAATGTTCCTTGTATTAGCAGACATATGTCTACCTGGGAGAAAGCCTGCCTGGTCTTTATGAATTACTTTGTTTAAAACCCTCTTGAATCTGCTTGCCAAAACGTCTGCAAATATTTTGTAATCCACATTTAAAAGGGAGATGGGACGGTAGTTCTTAAGCTGTGTCTTTTCAGTTTCCGATTTTGGTATCAATGTGATGAAAGCTTCTTTCCACGATTCTGGCGCCTTCTTCCCCTCTAAAATTTCATTGCTGACCTCCATCAGTGGTTGTATCAAATAGTCTTTCAATGTCTTATAGTACTTGGAGGTCAGCCCGTCTGGTCCTGGTGATTTGCCCTGTTTCATGTTTTGGATGGCCTGCTCAATCTCTTGTCGTGTTATTTTGCCATTCAGAATTGATCTATTTTCTTCTGACAACTTTGCCAGTCCATTTGTCTTTAAAAATTGTTTAATCGCTGCTTCATCTTGTGGCCCTTGAGTGTATAATTTTTTGAAATATCTCTGGAAACACTTTCTAATCTCTCCGGGGTTCTGGATACATCTTCCTTCAATCTCTAAATTTGTCACTGTATTTAACTTTTGTCTCCTCTTCAACTGCCAAGCTAGCAGTTTTCCACATTTATTAGCCGACTCAAAAGTTTTTTGTTTCATTAGTTTGATTTTCCATTCTATTTCCTGATTTATCAGTTTGGAGTATTGTGCTTGGTAAAGTTTGATTTCTCTCAGAATCGGCTGAGACTTCGGATTAAGTCTTAACTTCTTCTCCAACTCCTTAATTTTTTCCAAAATTTTATCTTTCCTTTCGTTTTGTTTCCTTTTCTTTACCGTGTTCTGTTGTATCAGGAACCCCCTCATCACGGCCTTACTTGCATCCCAGATAGTTCTTTTTTCCACTGTGGTGTTCATATTGATCTCAAAATAATCCTTTAGAGCTTTTTGGGCCTTCTTGGTAATCTCCTGATCTCTAAACAGGCCATCATTCATCTTCCATCTGAAGGAACCGGTTGGAATCAATGTCATGTCCATTCTCAGTGCGTTATGGTCGGAGCATGTCTTTGGGCAGATTTCCACCTTTCTGATCTTAGGTGCCAGACCTCTAGTTATCCATATCTGGTCGATTCTTGTCCAAGTCAGTTGGGCTTCAGAGAAAAATGTTCCTTCCCTTCCCAAGGGGTTTCTCACTCTCCAAATGTCAATCCAGTCCATATTGTCTGTCATTTCAAAGAAGGTCTTTGGTAGTCTCCCATCTTTAGAAATTTTTTGACTGTGTGACTTATCCATGTTGGTTGATACAACTCCATTCAAATCTCCCATCATAATGATGTTGTTGTAGTCCAGATAGTCCAGCATAGTCTCATGCAACTTCTTGTAAAATTCCGATTTTCCTTCATTTGGGGCATAAATTCCTAATATCAGTATTTTTTCTCCTTGATGTTGTATTTCTATCGCCAAAATTCTTCCATGCTCGTCTTTAAACAGAAATTTAGGTGAAAGGCTCTCTTTTGCATAAATTACCACACCTCTCTTTTTAACTGTATCCGAAGATATAAATTCCTGACCAAGTCTTTTATTTATTAACACTTTTCTGTGGAGCCTAGTCACATGTGTTTCCTGTAAACAAATAATGTCCAAATGTTCCTTTTTTAAGATGTGAAAGATTTTTCTCCTTTTTCCTGGAATGTTGCAGCCATTTATGTTCCAGCTCAAAAGTTGCAGAGACATCCTGAATATATCTGGTTATTCTTGCTGTGGGGGTACCTTGTTCTCAGATTTTCGGGGGTCCGGGGGTGCAGGAACCCCCGGAGGTTCAGGCCCTGGGGGTAATCCAAGTCCTTTATGAAGATCTTCTCCGTGTGCCACCAAAAACTTGTCTCTATCCTCCGGCGTTCTAATTTTGGTCTTCCTCCCTCTGAAAGTAAACGATAAACCTTGGGGAAACTCCCACCTGAAGATGATTGAGTTGCTCCTTAGCAATTTTACTAATTCCGAGTAGTCTGATCGAAGATCCAACAGCGGTTTAGGAATATCCTTATAAATTTCAATTCTTTTGTCCAAAATATCCAGTGACTTTCCGTAGTGCAAACCTAGAATCTTGTCCCTTTCCTCCTTTGATCTCAATATTATCAAACAGTCTCTGGGCTTCTCCTTCTTTATAAGTCTTCCAAGCCTAAAAGCCGATAGTATTTTAAAGTCTTTTTCTTCTAAGTTCCAAAACTTGGAAAATTCTTTGGTGAGGAACTCAGTTAGGTTACCTTCTTCCACTTCTGGAATTGAGCGTATCCTTAAATTGGGCTCCCTGTTCCGAAGTTCTGTCATGGAAAAGTAGATCTGGTGTTCTCCTACTTGTTTGCTGAGTGGTCTTACTTCTTTTTCAAGCTGTCCCAATCTTTGGCTAGTGTCTTCCGCCAATTTCCGATTTTCACCTACAGCCTCCTTCAGTTCTCCAATAGATTGAACATTCTGTGCAACTTGTCCAGTTAGTCTATTTAAACTTTCTGTGTTTAAGTCAATTTTAGCTGATTGCTGGTCAACCTTTCTGTCCAGAGCCTCCAATTTTTCAAAAATTTTCTCCAAAACAGTGCCACTTGCTCCTGCGGCCATATCTTCCAGTTGTAATTCCTCAGTTTCTCCCTCCCCTGATTGTAGCAGGGAAGCCGCTTCTGCCTCAGGAGGCAAAGTAGTAGGCAAAACAGGCACAGATGATCTACGCTGTGAGACTGTCGGTAAAGTTAACGTTGTTTGTCTGGTTCTTCCCCTTTTTCTTGTTCCACTCATTCCAAAGTTATCTGAAAACCAAGGTCAAACTGAATTGTTCCCATGAGAAAGTAAGAGCCCAGATGGTAACACTCAAACAGGAGGCCGGGAAAGAGAAAATAAAACAAAGTCACTGCTGTAAATCCAAAAATCCTCTAGGTGGAGCTTAGAATGTCTTTGGGGAGGAAGTCCAATCCAATTAAAATTAGTAAGTCTGAGTTGATCTCCAAAGATCTTCACAAAGATAAATTTTAGCAGAGTTAAGACTTAAAGCCAAACATTGTTTCCAAAAGTGCTTAGACAGCAAGTGTTTCAAAGTAGCAAATTCAAACTCAGTATGTTCCAAAGTTCAGATTCAAAGTATCCAAAGCTTGCAGACTGACTGCTCAGTTACTCAGGCAGCTCCAGTACCTGGGTTTCTTACTTTTATTTGTAATCCAATAGATCAACAGAAGACAGGTATCCTTGTCTCAATGAATGTCCAATAATCAGCCACTTAAAGTCTTTAAATCAGCCAGGAACAACAGTTTAAATAGGTGCCAGATCAGTCAATGCAAAACGTTACTCTTTGTCTCCACTCCTCCTGCTCTTTACTTTCAAGTTCAGTGTCAGCGGAAGACGGACTTCCTGTTTTTCGTCACTCCGCTTTCAGCCAAATTCACAATTTTTAGAGGCTTTAAAAGTATATTGTCCAGATTACTCACGGGTTGTTGCTTTCCAAAGTTAGCAGTTTCAAGAAGAAAGGTCAGCGCTCACCGGCAACAGCGACGCGGCTTCGCTCCGTTGATCGCGAAACGACCCACAGCGCCGCTACCCCCTCCGCGGTCCGGAGCCCCTTACGGGGTCCCTTCGTCGTTTTGGGGGCTGCTTTTGGCGCCCGCCGGGTCTCAGGACCACAGGCTTCTGCTGCCTGTGGTTTTTCTGGATGGGTCCCCGCTTCGCCGTAGCGGGCGACCCGTTTCGACGGAGCTACCCTCTCCCGTTCAGGAGCTGGCAGCCATTGCCGTTCGCGCCGCCTCCGGAAGTCGCGCCGCCTCCGGAAGTCGCGATGGGGGTGAAATCTTAGGGTAAGGTGGGGGATTGTCTGCGACGGGCAAAAGAGCAGGTGCCGTTGGAGATGCCTGAGATGCCTGAGGTCCTAATCTAGCGAAAGCATCAGCACACCTCTGCCAAGTGAGCAGACAATGAATCGGAGCCCTCGGTTCTGCAAAGAGGGTTTTTCCGATCTTTTGCCAAGCCTCTGACCCTAAAGACCCAGCTTCCGGATACCAGGGGCACTGACAAGCAATCTCACATAACAATTGTTCAATTTCTTTCAAAGAAATATGATCACCCGCCACCCGCTGTCTAACGAGATGGAGCAACTCCTTGGCATGCTCCTGCTGGAATTTTGTCAATCCCCCCCCCCATACTCACGAAGTAGCGCGCTAAGACTTTTCCAGTCGAGTGAAGTACAGGGGCTTGGCTGCGTAAGGGATCTGGCAATCACGTCGGGGTCACCAGATGTTGGGTTGAAATAACAACAGACGAGTGGTGAGTGTCATATGGGAGGCATCTCTCGAGCAAGTCTCGAGGAGTCTCTTTTCTTGAATATTACAGCATTGCCACATATGTGGTTATTGCTGATTGGTTAACACAAATACAATACAAGGGTTGCATATAAGCATTAATCACCAATAGATTAAAGGGTGGGAAAGGGAACACAGAATTGTGTGGCTATTCCCTCCCCCCCCCCACAGGTGGAATAAATGAAGACAACGGACACAGAGTTTTAGGTTAATGGGCGAAAATGGCCACAACTTTATTGATTACAGGAAAGAAGGGTATTGGCTTTAGGCATTGGCCCTAACCGACTATCCGGTCTGACCGGGAAGGGTTAAACACCAACAGGGGGAGCCACCCGAGATGCATATCCCTAGGCGCTCCCCGAGGGGTTACCGCTCGGGGGCGCGCTTTAGGCCCTAGCCTCCGTAGGTTTCGGACGAGGCGTCGCCCCTCGGAGTCCTTTAACGAACTACCCTTCAAGCATTGGGGGAGGTGATGGCGTTCCTCCCCCCCAACCTCATCTGCATGACAATACCCCGGCCAATGCCTACCGCCACCGAGCCGCAAGCCGGCTCGCCGCCAATACCCTCAGACCTGTAACCAATCCCTAACGCCTTGAAAAATATCTGCCAACCAAATATCATTGCCAGCATCAGATAGATGCACGCCATCCCAGCGATAAAGCATTTCCTTGTCAAACCGTATGCATGGGTGCTGAATGACCCGACCGCCCCATGCGGCCACTCTACGAGCCACCGTGCGCTCCACAATCCTCCTAGCTTTGTTCACAGCCACGGGTTTCTCTGCATCCCGCCAACATCGCCTTTCCAGCAAAGATGACCAAATTATTGTAATGTTTTCATGGGATGCCCTCAACAATTCCAAGTCATTGATAATGTTCCACATCAAGTCCACCCCTTTCCTATACGCCAAGTCGTTCTCGCCCAGCTGGATGACCATGGCACTGGGTGGGCCCTCGGCAGCGATTTTTCTGGATACGACTGGGAAAAAACTCTTCCCAACGCATACCCCTCCTAGTGATCCATGACAATTTGACCCTGCTGGGTAGCCGTAGCTCCTTATCCCAGCCCCTTTGTTCGGCGCGCCGCTTTGCCCAATATACGATGCTGTGGCCGAGGATCCACAGTCGAACCACACCAGTACCTGAAAAGAGAGAATCGGAGAACCGGATCAGGAGGAGTGCCCGGGGAGAAAGCTGAGGGGAATTTAGAAGGGCTTACGGATATAACCCTGGTATGCGTTAGATTTCCAGCGACCCATGTCCATAATTCTTTCCGCCGGTAAGCCCATATGGGCGGCGGTGGTCGCTGCCCCAATGCGAAAGGAGTGCGCGGCGTACTCCTCTTGGGGAAGCCCAATGGCGGCAATTGCTTTGCGCAAGACCCTGGTGAACTGCTGCTTTGAGAGGGAGGAACCATCGGAATGCAAGAAAAAGGGGCCCCGAGATTCTGGTCTTACACACAGGTATTTTCTAGCATCCTTTACAGGGCAAGGGCCCGCCTTTTGAGTCGCCTGAAGGCGAACCAAGGCTCCGTTGCCAAGCTGATCAGTCTTAGAACTACGGATTTTTAACATTACATGCGAACTACCCACAGTTACGTCCTCCAGCAATAGCCCCCTAGAGGCTGCGCGGTCCTCACAGACCACTTCGCCTATGCGTAGGCCGCCAAAAAATGCAAAAGAAAACGCTGCTGAAAATAATCTTGCTTCATATCTTGACCAACACAGGGCCCTCAGCTTCCTACGGATTTGGGTGAGTATATCTAAAGTTATTGGCCTTCTTCTGTCCCGGCCTTGAGGCCTGGCCCTGCGCCAGCCCTCAAGCATCTTACGCACCACGAAATGCGAACAGGGATCCGCCGAAAATAGAGTTTTAGAAAAGAAGGATATAGCCGCTGAATGAATATTGAGGGTTTTGGGGGCCCGGCCAAGATCTCTAAGATGGACCAAATACTCTATGACTTCAGACTTGGACGGTGGCCTGCCTGGCTTGGACCGTCCCTTTCTGATGCGGAAGGATGTGAAGTCTAGCCATGCCTTATTATACGATCTCAGGGTAGAGGGCGCTAGCGCAGACAATACTCCCTTTATTGCTTCTCGTTGCCAATATTCCAGAGATGCTCTGGGAATGGTTGCGGCTGCTGCTGCGCATCCGGCGCCAATGAGCGAAAGCGTTCCATCTGGAAACGAGATAAAGCATCCGCGATGTTATTATCAATACTTGGCTGAAGCGTGAAGGTTCAAGCGCAAGCAGGTAAGGACAAAGTACCGTAAAAGGGACGCTACTCTGGGTGAGCGTGACGATTGTTTATTCAAAACTGACACGACCGATAGATTGTCCGTCCAGAAACAAACCCTATGGTTTTTGAACTGGTCTTCCCATAAGTGAATTGCAACAACGATGAGAAAGAATTCTAAGAATGTCAGGTCACGTAGTACAGTGGTGCCTCGCAAGACGAAATTAATTCGTTCCGCAAGTCTCTTCGTCTTGCGAGTTTTTCGTCTTGCGATGCACGGTTTTCCATAGGAATGCATTGAAAATCAATTAATGCGTTCCTATGGAAACCGCCTTCCCCCGACCTCTTCTGGCGGGCGGCATTTTAAAATCGCCCGGGACAGCGGAGGACTTCTCCGCTGTCCGGGGCGATTTAAAAGCCCCTGGGAAGGCAGGCAGGGGGGACAAAGACTTTTGCCCCCCGCCTGCCTTCAGAAGAGGTCCAGGACAGGCTTCGCGGACCTCTCCGCAAGCAGCGGGAGCGCTCCTTGCGGAGAGTTGCCAGCGCTCCCAGGCTTCGCGGCCCCGCCGCCCGGCTTCGGGACATCGTTCCGAAGCCGGGCGGCGGGGGGAGGCTTTCCCGCCCCGCCGCCCGGCTTCGGGACATCGTTCCGATGCCGGGCGGCGGGGGGAGGCTTTCTCGCCCCGCCGCTCGGCTTCGGGACATCGTACCGATGCCGGGCGGCGGGGGGAGGCGTTCCCGCCCCGCCGCCCGGCATCGGGGCATCCTTCCGAAGCCCGGCGGCGGGAGGAGGTGTCCCCGCCCCGCCGCCAGGCTTCGGAGGGGGTCCGAGGACAGCGGGGAAGACGCGCTGCGCTTCCCCACTGTCCCGGAGATTTCCCTATGGGCTGTCGTCTTGCGAAGCAAGCCCATAGGGAAATTCGTCTTGCGAAGCGCCTCCAAAACGGAAAACCCTTTCGTCTAGCGGGTTTTTCGTCTTGCGAGGCGTTCGTCTTGCAGGGCACCACTGTATCGGTTTGCCTTGCCAGGAGGGAGGCCAGTGCTGGGCACACCACTGGCCCCTGAAGTAGACCCCAAAACCTAAGGACCCAGCCGCATCCGAATGTACTTGGAAATCAGACTGCAGCGCCAAACTATCCTGCCAAAGCGATATGCCGTTGAAACCATCCAGGAATTGCAACCAAACAAGGAGGTCCGCCTTTACTGCCTTGGAAAGGCGTACCCTATGATGGGGTGACCGTAAGCCCGTGGACAGCTTTGCTAGGCGGCCGCAAAAAGCACGACCGGGGGAAATTACACGGCAGGCAAAGTTGAGGTGCCCCAGGAGGGATTGAATTTGCCTCAAGGTGACCTTCTTTAGGGGCAGCATTTGGCCGATAAGCTCTCTTAAGGCAACCATTTTTTCCGCCGGTAAGCGCGAGGTTTGGGCTACGGTATCAAGTTCAATACCCAGGTAGGTCATGGTAGTGACCGGACCCTCGGTCTTCTCGCTTGCCAGAGGGACCCCCAGCTCCCTAGCTAAGGACTCGAAGGCCAGGAGGAGGGACCTGCACTCCCCTGCATCACTTGCCACCAAAATAAAATCATCGAGATAATGACCCACCCCTAGAGAGCCAGTTCTAAACTTTAGGGCCCATTCCAAGAATGTGCTGAAAGTCTCAAATGCAGCACAGGCAATAGAACAACCCATGGGCATAGCTTTGTCAATGAAGTA
This sequence comes from Podarcis melisellensis, assembly GCF_964234715.1. Classification (NCBI taxonomy): domain Eukaryota; kingdom Metazoa; phylum Chordata; class Lepidosauria; order Squamata; family Lacertidae; genus Podarcis; species Podarcis melisellensis. Next base: position 30,612,684 of record NC_138535.1, on the reverse strand, counting down.
AGCTCCCTGGAATTTGAAACCCAACCAGCGGTAGTCTTCCGGATGAACCGGAAGTAAGCAAAATGCTGACTCAATGTCGCATTTTGCCAAAAAGGCGCCCCTGCCAAAGCTCCGCACCAACCGCACAGCTTGATCGAAAGACGAATACTTCACCGTGCACATCTCTTGGGGAATGGCGTCATTAACCGAGGTTCCTTTGGGTTAGGACAGGTTGTGTATCATTCTAAATTCACCGGGGGCCTTCTTTGGGACAATACCAAGCGGGGAGATATGAAGCCCTTCGATAGGCGGAGTTGCGAATGGACCGGCCACCCTGCCGGCTGTAACCTCCTTCTGTATCTTTTTAAACGCGATGTCGGGCCTTTCCAAGACTGATTTCTGGTTAGGGGGGCAACTGGAATTGGGTGTGAAGGCAACCGGAATTCTAAAACCTTCAGAAAACCCTTCATCCAGTAGGTGGGCTGCACATCTATTTGGATAGAACTTTAGCAATGCTCTCAAGGGTTCCAATTTTATCGGAGAGCACGCGAGGCCTAGGGAGATGTTAGTAACGAGCCCCAGCTGGCCCTTGGGCGGGGGCTGCTGGTCCGACGGAGCCACCCCTGTTTCCCCGAGCGAGGTGACCCCTGCCTCCCCGAAAGGGCTGCTGCCTCCCTTTGAAGCAGTTGACTGCAGGGTGGCTGCCTAAGCACCTATCGCATTCATGCAAGTACTTACAATTAACGCGCTGACAGGTACCCTTGTTGAAGTCCCAGCACTGCCTACGGCGTTGGGTCTCCACCTTACCAAATTTTGGCTGTTGGGCGGCTTTCTTCTCGATATTGGGCCCCACATGGTCAAACCAGCAATTGTTGTCCTTTTGGTCCCAGCGCGTTGAAGACAGCAGCGAGGCATTCCTCCGAAAGTCTTCATCATACGCCAAAGCAGCTTCATCTCCTGCCAACTCCCGTGCCCTCCTGACGTGTGCCAGGTAGGACACGAGATGCGCGCCCCTCTTGGGATAGCAACTTGACACCACAGCCATAAACACTTGATAGCCATTAAGCCAATTCTCAAACGTTCGCTCTACCCGGGGTACCCTGTACCTCCTTTTCCCATAGTACTTAATTTTCTCCCCTTTTCCCCTGACCTGAGCTGGGGGCAGCAATGAGAACATATCTACATAATTGCCATTCAATATCTTGTTCCTCTTCCTCTTAGAGAGGTGGTTCCCCAGAATAAAGTCAGTGGCGGCGTTGGTTGAGACTTTAACGTCTGGAACCAGGGCCCCATCCTTCCAATCAAGCGTGCCATTAAATGTCTTCCTGTGTGAGTTGGCCCTCCATTCGTGCACCCACTGGGGAGCTCCAATGTCCTCCGCCTCTCCCCAATATGATTCCATTGGAGCGTCACTATCCCCATCTGAGGAGGAGCTACCTGTTTCATCGTCGGAGTCCGAAGTATCCCTCTTCTTGCTTTTCTTGGACCGGTGCTTCTTCTTCGCCTTCCGCTTTCCGCTCCGTGATGTGTCGTCACCGGGGGCCGGGTCGCTGGCTGAGGCCACCTGCTGAGGGGGCAGCTCTTCCTCAGAAGATGACTCCTCCGAGGTGCCCGGTCGCCTAGGGTTGTCCTGAAATACACTGGGAACATCCACCACCTCTTGGCGGGGGGCTGATGTAGAGGCCACCGCCGGCCTGGCACTTTGAGCGCTCGCCCTAGGTTTTTTAGCTGGTGCCTTGCCTTTTAGTGGACCTGACTTAGATTTTTGAGTTCGGGCAGCTTGTAAGCGTGTCCGTGGCCTGCTGGGGGCCTGCTCAACCACGTTGGCTGCACTAGTGGAGGGACCATCCTGACCCTGCTGACTGGGGGGGGTGTCTGGTATGCAATCTTGTGACACCTCGACGATGTTCGGGGAGGGAGTGATAGGTGTCCTGCACTGTGCGTAGAATGCTTGCAGCGCGGATAAGAGCTGGGCCATGGCCTGAGGGTTACAAGGGCCTGTTGGTACCAGGGCGTTACCACGCTGAGATTGTTGGGGATTGCTGTTGCTCTCCATGTCCAAGCCGAAAGCAGCGACTTGGGGGGGGGGGCAGTCAAGTTTTATGCAAATCGGGAATTTATTTATTTATTTATTGTTTATTTATTGTTTTCTACCTATCTTTTTGCCAAAACAAATTTTTATTTATTTATTTATTTATTATATTTATCTATCTTTACTTATTTATTTATATATATATATATATATATATATATATATATATATATATATATATATATATATATATATATATATATATATATATGCAGGTTTTGGTGTCCTCGGGTGTCTTCCCGTGTAAAAGTTGGGGTGTCTAGGCGACGTTTCGACGAGGTCTCACTCGTCATCTTCAGGCTGGTGCTTTCGGCTTCTTGTTACTGGAACAGAGCAGGATCTCAGTGTTTGAGTTCCTATAAATACTGTTGAGGGGGTGTGGTGTATAGCCTCCAATGTTCTGGGCAGAGAGGAAGTTCCCAGGCTAGTGTGCCTTTTCTTCTTTTGTTCCTTAATTACTTGAGGGATATCTTGAGTGATTTCTTGAGTGATATCCTGAGTACCACTTAGGTGGGTCATTAGGTGTGGATTAGTTGCTAAAGTCTTTGTGTCTTGACCTCTTGAACTTTGTGAAGAGTTTTTCTGAGAAGATGGCTGTACTGCACTTAGTTGTGCTCTGGCTTGGCTTCGTGTATAGGGGCGAGCTGTGGTTTTGTGGCCTGTGTCAGCCAGATCTGTGTAGGGATTGCAGGGGGGTGCAGCATCCGGAGGTGCCACCATGGTTTGGCTACTGGATGGTGTCTGTAATTTATCTGTGGAGAGGGTCTGGGTTTGGGTCTGGTGTGGTTGATTGGTGATGGCGTTCTGTGTGCCTCTGGATCTGGTGTCAGTTTTTGTGGGGAGGGCTAATTTCCAGATGTCTGGCAAGCGGGATGTGTCGTCACGCTTGTTCATGTTGTGAGGGTGTTTCTCTATCTCGATGGCTTCCATGATTATTCTCTTGTGGTGATGTTCCATGTTAAAGAACAATTTGGAATCTGCAAAATTAATTTCGTGTCCACCCAGAAGCAATTTACACAAAGAAGAACAGAAAGCACTCACCAACCTGAGGAAAGACAACAACATAATCATTCTCCCAGCAGACAAAGGTAATGCCACTGTGGTGATGAACACATCGGACTACCAAGCAAAACTATCAAATCTACTCCAAGATCCTACCTACCAACCTATAAAAACAGATCCCACCACCTATCTGGAAAAAACCACCAAATCCAAAATAAAAGCCTCTCCTATCAGTGAAGAAATCCAGCTAAGAATCATCCCCAGAGAAAAATCATCCAGATGCCCCAAACTCTACGGCCTCCCCAAGATACACAAAGAAGGAACACCACTCAGACCAATAGTCAGCTCCATAGGCTCACCTCTACAAAATCTCGCTAAATTTCTCGCCAAGCAACTTCAGCCCTATGCAGAATCCATCTCTTCACACGTTCCAAACTCCTTCCAGTTCATAGAAACAATAAAGAAGCAAAACCTACATCCTAATGACCTACTTGTGAGCTTCGATGTTGTATCTCTCTTCACACAAGTGCCCATTAATGAAGCCTTGACAGCCATTCAAAACAAATACAATCCCCCCGAATACATCTTGGACCTGACCAACCACTGCCTAACCAACACGTACTTCATCCACAATGGACAAAGATACAAACAGATAGAAGGAGCACCTATGGGATCACCCCTCTCACCGGTCATCGCAAACCTGTACATGGAACACTTTGAAACCAATGCTTTAGACAAGTCAGAACACAAACCCAAACTTTGGCTCAGATATGTTGACGACACCTTTGTAATTTGGCCACACGGGAAGGAAAAACTGGATAGCTTCCTCACACATCTCAACAGCCTACACCCCAAAATACAATTCACTATGGAAATAGAAGCCAACAACCAACTTCCCTTCCTTGACGTCCTAATCTACAAAAAACCTGATGGCTCCCTAGGACACACTATCTACCGGAAAAAAACACACACCAACCGCTACTTACATGCACAATCACACCACCACCCTGCACAAATAAACTCCGTAGCCAAGACTCTCATCTCCAGAACCAAACGCCTGGCTGACAAAGACCACTTGACAACTGAGTTACAGAATCTCTCAAATGTGTTAATTGCCAATGGATACCAGCAAAACAGGGTTACGAAGCTAATCCAAAAAGAAACACCCCCCAAAAACCAAGACACAGAAGAAAACAATGGCATGGCCCTCCTTCCTTATATCAAGGGCACTACAGATAAAATTAGCAAAATCCTCCATAAACACAATATCAAAACAGCCTTTTGCACCAACCAAAAAATAGCCAATATCCTCAGAAACCCCAAGGATAAAATCCAGTTGGAAAACCAAGGGGTCTATGAAATACCCTGCAAAGTCTGCCCAGCCACGTACATTGGACAAACAAACAGACGAATAAATGCACGTATCGCAGAACACAAGAATGCCGTCAAAAAAGAAGAAAAAACTTCCTCTCTTTTCCAACACATGAAAGAAACAGGACACGAAATTAATTTTGCAGATTCCAAATTGCTCTTTAACATGGAACATCACCACAAGAGAATAATCATGGAAGCCATCGAGATAGAGAAACACCCTCACAACATGAACAAGCGTGACGACACATCCCGCTTGCCAGACATCTGGAAATTAGCCCTCCCCACAAAAACTGACACCAGATCCAGAGGCACACAGAACGCCATCACCAATCAACCACACCAGACCCAAACCCAGACCCTCTCCACAGATAAATTACAGACACCATCCAGTAGCCAAACCATGGTGGCACCTCCGGATGCTGCACCCCCCTGCAATCCCTACACAGATCTGGCTGACACAGGCCACAAAACCACAGCTCGCCCCTATACACGAAGCCAAGCCAGAGCACAACTAAGTGCAGTACAGCCATCTTCTCAGAAAAACTCTTCACAAAGTTCAAGAGGTCAAGACACAAAGACTTTAGCAACTAATCCACACCTAATGACCCACCTAAGTGGTACTCAGGATATCACTCAAGAAATCACTCAAGATATCCCTCAAGTAATTAAGGAACAAAAGAAGAAAAGGCACACTAGCCTGGGAACTTCCTCTCTGCCCAGAACATTGGAGGCTATACACCACACCCCCTCAACAGTATTTATAGGAACTCAAACACTGAGATCCTGCTCTGTTCCAGTAACAAGAAGCCGAAAGCACCAGCCTGAAGATGACGAGTGAGACCTCGTCGAAACGTCGCCTAGACACCCCAACTTTTACACGGGAAGACACCCGAGGACACCAAAACCTGCATTCCTGTACCCGTGAAAATCTACGAAAGCAAATATATATATATATATATATATATATATATATATATATATATATATATATATAAAATTCTTGTTTATATTCAACAACCGCAATGGGAAACAGGCAACCTGATCTGCCCACAATCACTGGCTGTTGCTGTAAATAAGGGATCTGAAATGCACTTCACAAAAATGCTGCAATTATACTTCTTGCCGCTAGATGGCAGTGTTCGCCAGGAATTCGCTTAAACCCACTGCAGAAGACGGGAACCAACGTAACTTAAAATAGAAATTTGTTGTTCACCAAAACGCTAAATAAACAGTTGCTGCCACATGCAGATGTGATATATATTAGTATTGTCTTCTAGATTTTTACTGATTAGTAGTTAGGAGCGTAAGTATGAGGCTTTTTATTATTTTTTATTTATTTGTCTATTTATTTATTTATTTATTTATTTATTTTTATTAAGGTTAATGCTCAATCCCAGCGAACTGCACTGGCAGGGGCTCCCCTGCTGGTGGCTTAGAGGCGCGCTGATAGAAGACCTGAGTGTATCAGAGCCTAGAACCACGGGAAATATATATAAACTCAAAACAAATCAAAGGCAAGAATATTAAAATTTTAAATGCGGTTGCCAGGCCCTTTCCCTTAAACGAAATGGCTGCCCCAGCTTCACACATGGCCTCCCAAAATGGCGACCGGCAGGGGAACAAGGAACTGTACTCAGTACTATGCAACAGCGTATAGCAGATCAGCCTCTGGAGACAATGCCCCTAATTATCGCTCGTTAGCTGTGAATTGACCTGCCGGCCAGCACACAAAGACGTTTCTATGGCAACACAAAGAGCCAGCCGGCAACAAAAGCCTCCTTAATGGAGTAACAGCAATAGCGTTTCTATGACAACCACAGAATGCAGCACCCAGCAGGGGGAGGGAGGTGGGGGAAGGAGCTCGGAGCCCAGGGAAGAATTAAAGACCCAAGCAGACACGGAAGTAAAATACCCACTTTAAAAACAAGCTGGTGGGGGTAAACAGGGAATGGGAGCAATTACAATGTCCACAAACAGAAGGAGAAGCGGAGACTGTTCAACATCAGCTGTTTAAAGAGCAGTCAAACCACGTGGGGAGAGGGGAGAAACAAAGGGGCGGAACGGAGACTGATTAAAATCAGCTGTTTAAGGAGCAGTCACACCACGTGGAGAGAGGGGGAGAAACAAAGGGGCAGAATG